>NC_080682.1:128117538-128727089 GCF_030445035.2 Dasypus novemcinctus
ACACAATCATGCCCTCATTTTTAAACACCATTATTTATAGCCTGAGGAACAGAGAGGTTAAAACTGCTCTATGCAGAGTGTTCCACAGATATTTTGAGATCCTAAGCAGGGTTTTTCTTAATTTATAAAAAAATTCATAAAAATAAAGGAATGTGGCTTAATTCATGTGTGATATATTTTCTGAAATATGAATCTATCCTTATTAAGTATTCAAAATTTTGTTTTTTTAACATCCTTTTATTTACACAAGTGATAGTGAGCAAAATCTGTCCTAATTTTTCAAATTCATTCATTTGTGTAATTAAAACATTCTTCAGGAAAAGGTTTTCCACATTTTAAAATTATTTTGAATGGTGTTAGCATGACCTTTAGGTAAAAACATGGAATATCATTGGGTGAAGATTATGCATGAGTACATTAACAGGTACCTGTACATCTGAGAGAATTTCAAGGTACAAGAAACTTCTATTATGGAAGAGAATATTGACTGTTTTGAAGTAAAGAATACAATTCAAATTTCTCTCTTTTCATTCACCTTTCTACTAATGTCTGCACCAAGTAACAAAGGAATTAGAATTGTCACAACTGCAGAATTAAAAGGAGTATTTTAGCATTAAGATACCCCTTAAAGTTATTTCCTTCATACATTTGTGGATTATAAATCCTAACCCTCAACAGAGCATATCCTTTTTTATAATATAATAAAACTTTATTTTTAAAGAGCTTTCAGACTACAGAAAAGTTACATTGAAAGTATAAGGAATTCCCACATATCTGTTCTCCAACCTACATCTTCTTCTGTTAATATCTTACAAATGTGTGGTATATTTGGTAAAACTGATTAATAAATATTGAAGTATTGCTACAAACCAAGGTCTATACTTCACATTGTGTTTTACACTTAATTCTAATGCCCTAAAAATACCCTATGTTAAAATTATTATTCCCTCCTCCTTTCCTCAGAACCTCTGATACCACTTATCTTTATATCAATGTTACTTGTTCTTCTATTACTGCAATATTAATGTTTAGTTTGTCCATTGTCTTATCCCCATGTTTGTTCATTCCTCAACCTTGAGGATTTGGGAATGGTGATTCCCACTCTGCCTCAGGTTGAGAGAGGGCTTAGCTCTTATGTGGCAGATGGAAGGAATGGTTTTGCTTGCAGTTGTTGATACTCTGTTTTTTGAGATGGGTGTTATCCATCATTATCATTGCTAGTTGACCCAGGTGAGTCCAATGAACTAGAGAGTAGGTGTTGTGACTCTTCTGAAATTCAGGACTCAACCAGAATATGACCAAAGATTTGAGTCTCTGGGACATATATTTAATAGACATAATGCTAATTATTGCCTCGAGTAAAAGGAGTAGAAGAATAATGTGTAGGTACACCATAAATAAGTCTAACTGTAATACTGAGAAATAGGTTGTTGAATATTTCAAGATAAGGGCCACCAATGAGGGGATAATTTCAAGACATTGTGTGCCTTGCCTTATAGAGCCTGGGTGGCTCTATACCCTCAGGGGCACCCATTTTTGAGGCTTTGTTCACAGTGGCAGTTAGTGAAATCTGCCTGAGACATGCATAACTGTAATTTCTGGAATCATCTCCCAACTCATTTTGAAATCTCACAGGCATAAAACTTCTTTTGTATTTGGTGTTTCCCCTTTTGGTCAAGTTCTTTTCCCAAATGCATCACTGGTTGGTTCTTGGTATTAATACAGAGCATATCCTTGGTAAGCTTTTTTCTCTCTCGTGAGCTGGCTGAATAGACATACCACATTTGACTTACTTATTCTTTCAGTTTGGTGAAGAACATGTAATGATAGAGTGCTGTAGATGGAGCAACAAATGGAATTGAATTTTGCTTGCAGAATATTAAATATTTTTTATACACTATGGTATATTTTTCCCACCAAAAATTATGAAAACTTATCCTCTCAATATAGAAATTGTTTTATTTTTCTGATACTTAATGGATGAGCCAGTATTCTGATGATAATATAATTAATCACTTTATATCTTGGAACTGAATACCATAAAATATGCCTTTTTACCCTATCATCCTTATCTAGAAAAGGTTCAGCCTTAAGGAACTAATGCTCATTTAACTTTGCATTACTCCTGCAGTTGGTAAAGTGGACATACCAGGCTTATTACAGGTCAGTACATATTTGCATTATATTAAAATACATAATATTAGTAAGTAGTATAGGAAATGCAAGAGCCTATTGTCATAAAAATAATAATTCTGGCATTGATCAAGATAATGTAGTGAGATGCTTCAGGGCTATGGTTCCCCATAGATGCTTTGAATAACAAGCAAAAACTAAAAGAAATTCTTCCCTAAAACTCCAAGAAACTGTTAAGTACTGAAGTAACAGAGTGCATGCCAAAGGAAGTCAAAGACATCTACAAAATATTAGTATCTCTTAGCACACAGACTGACACCTACCCACTGGCTTGCCCTTCCAGTGTGGCTCACTGGGCAGGGTTCTGGAGGGAGCACAGTAACCCACGTTCACATTCTGGAAGCATATGTCTTGCCCAATCTGTCTTTTGGTGGCCTGAGGGAATCTCCATCCCAGAAATTGTCCTACATGTGGAAGGCATTTCAGAGAGCAGCTTAGTCATCCCACTTTGGGAAAGGGATTGTTGGCTGCAGGACTTTTAGTGTTGTGCCCAGAACTGTGAGGAAACTGTACCCTAGGGAAGAGGAGACCTTCATAACCCTGTAAAAGGTGGAATTCCTACAGCCACACAGACATGCCCAAGACAAGATGCATACACTTCAAGTACCAGGGTAGCCCCTATTCTTTGTCCTCAAGCTATTATTTTAATCTACTGTATGTATAAATTCTGAAAGATTGCAAACCCAAAGAAGGTACTTGTTTCTCTCCTCTCCTCCCCTCCCTTTCCCACCTTTCATCTCTTCTTTTAACTTTTCTTCTCTTTTCTATTTTTTCTTTTTCTCTTTCCTCCTGCCATTCAAGGAAAGTTCTGTCATAATACTAGCTGGATGCAAGCTTAATGAATAGGAACATCAGAGTCTTAATTCCAGGGACAAAAGGCTAAAATATCAAAATGTACAGGTTTCAACTTAAGACATAATGCAAAATTGTCTTTGTAGCTCTCAGCATCAACTTAAGATTTATTCAATATTGCAGCCTAAACTATTCTTAGGTGGTATAGCAGTGTGGCATTGCTTATGAATTCCAAAAATAGTAATTACATTATGTTTGTAAACTGGTCTGTTCCTCTGGCCATGTATTAAATTCAGAGATTTTGATTGTATTAAATTCATGGATCTCACTTTACTTGATTAAATTATGATTAAGGCTTTCATTCAGCCATGTCAACAGGATGTTGAGTTCCTGCCACCTTAGTGGGTGGGGACTCACAGAGAAAATGACACAGCAGAGGAGAGAGTTGGAGTTTTGATGCTGGTGCCCCAAGAAGTAAATACATACAGAAGCAGATATGCATGAAGAGAAAATTCACCATAGATACAACATTGAGGACAAATGAGCCTGATACTCTACAGTTGACCTTGTGGAGAGAACAGAGTAGCTGAGCCCAGAAAGAAATGAGCCCCAGGTAGAGTGACAAGCCTTATGCCAAACTACAGCTGAGACTGGAAGAAGCTGGAACCATGGAGCCTTAATAGGAAGGAAGGAAGGCTGAACCCTCAAGGAATTTGCCCAATATTTTGCTTCAACATGTGGCCATTGACTTTGGGTGAGAAGGTACCTCTAATGGTACCTTCAGTTGGACTCTTTAAGGCCTTGCAACAGTAAGTTTCTAACCCAAATAAATACCTTTATAAAAGACAACACAGTTCTGGCACTTTACATCTGCATCCCTTTGGCTGACTAATACAGATGGTTAATACAATATCAAGTGGTTTTCCAAAGCAGTTGAGCAACTTATGCATGCAAATAAGCAATATATCTGTAAATCCTTAGTCCACATAATCAGCAACATTTGGTCCACACAGGTATATTTTTCTAATCTTTGAATTTGTGGCAGAACCAAGCAGAAGCAGTTACAATTTTTATATTCATTCAAGAGCAATAGTGAAGAATATATTTATGTGTAAAATAAAATTTTTGTCCTTCTGTTTGTAATTCCTTTCTAGGATGTAATGGTTACATTTTTTATTGTTTATGATATCAAATTCTTTACTATTTTGTTGGTATTAGAGAAAGAAATTCTTCATTGAAATGCAGTAAAATTCATGAATATGTTTTCACTGTGTGATTTTTTAATCTTTTTGTCCTGTTTTTTCCTTTTTCTAAAAAAAATTCTTCTCCTGAAGATATCTACAAAGTATTATAATATTGAACTTTTCTGAATAAATTTTCAATTTTCCCCATAAGGTCTACTATGTGTGTGTGTGTGTGTATGCACATATATGTTATACATAGCCGCATATATATACACATATATACATACACACATACTTTCATTTGTTTCTTCTAAATTTTATTTTTTTAATCTTCAGATACTAGTTTTTGTTCCTGTTTGATACAACTTTATTTTCTCTTATGGAACTGATTGCCTTTGCAAAACCTTTTCCAATAATATTTTCATATTATCTGTGCACTAATACAGTAATAAGAATAAAAACAAGAGAGGATGTGGGAAGATGGCTGAGTGGGAATTTCTGGGAATCAGTCCTCACCAAAACAGCTATTGAACTGGCAGAAACTTTTAATCAACCATTTTGAAACTCTGGAGTCTAAGGAACACTATGCAGCATCCAGAGAGAAGCAGGAGATGTTGTCAATTCGCAAGAAATACCAGTGATCTTCACCCTCCCTGCAACAGCTAGCATCCCTCTTACCCCAGCATCATGGCCAGCAGCTGTGGGGACTAGAGCCCTGGCTCCTGACTCGGCTTGCTGATACCAGGTTAGGACATAAAGAACTAGTCCTCCAAACTGTTGGGATGTATGGTATGATCCCAGATCTCTATATTTTACCAGCTACTTCAGGTCACTGCTTCTGGTGCAAAGCCTGCAGAGAAAT
Organism: Dasypus novemcinctus; assembly: GCF_030445035.2. Classification (NCBI taxonomy): domain Eukaryota; kingdom Metazoa; phylum Chordata; class Mammalia; order Cingulata; family Dasypodidae; genus Dasypus; species Dasypus novemcinctus. Next base: position 128,122,570 of record NC_080682.1, read on the forward strand.
ATTAAAGATTCAGAAAACAGTTAAAGGACTGCATTAACCAGAGAAATGCTGAATAAGAAAATGCAGCCTATGAGACCAACAACATATGGGGATTGTACAACATAATGGATTGTACAAGGCATAGGGCTGTATAACATAGTGAATCCTGTGGTGGATGATGGACTGTAGTTAACAGAATATGAGAATGTTCTCACATAAACTAAAATAAATATATAATACTTAAACAGGGTGTTAATAATCAGGTGGTTTGGGGAAAAAGTACATCAAATATAAGATATGGACTAAAGTTAGTAGTAATATTGTGAGGATGCTCTTCCATCATCCATAACAAATGTTCCATGACAATGCAAGACATTGGAGGTGGAGTGAGGTATGGGAGTCCTGTATGCTATGCATATTTGTTTTTTAAGTTAACAACTTTTACTACACACTTTTCTTTATGTAAGTTCATGTATGCATGATAGACTTCAATAACATTTTTAAAATGAAAAAAGAAACTGCATCCTAAAAAGCCATAAAAGAAGCCCTGATGCTTTTGCTGGCCCTTCCCCACCCCCTCACAGGTTGGAGTCAGCCTGCACTCCCATTTTGAGTCTTTGGCCCTGTTCCAGAGGGAGCAGAATGACCTCTGTGTGCGTGGAGGGGTGTGTGTCTGCCAGTCCCAATTTATCTGATAAATGTCTGCGAGAACCAGGAGCATATGTCAGGCTTTTCCTTTCATGGCTTGTCCTGAGGGCAGAGAAGCTGCATGCAGGCAGCAGGGACAGCAAGAGAAACAATAAAGTTGAAATGACCTGGGACAAAGAATTATCTGCATTTTGTCACTGGACAGAGCACCACAGAAAAAGGACACTGTTACGCTTATCCCTGGATGTCTATTGCCCATTAATAAAGAAGTACAAAGACTTTTAGTATTAATGGCTCAATATGTGTTCTGGCCACCACTCAAACATGTCTACCAACAGGAATGTCTGTCAACTGCATCACTGAATGAGGGGTAAACTGAGGCCAACAAAAGGCCTGGGTCATACAGAAAATCTATGGCAAGGCTAGAACAAACCAATGTCTCCTGCCCCCAGGTGAACTTCTTGATGAACCCCCACCTCATTCTGCCCCTCCCTGATTAGGCAGGGTAGAAGGATGACTTTTGTTTGTAATTTTATTGAGATTTATTCATATGCCACACAATCCATCTAAAGTGAGCATTAAGTGGGTTCTGGTATAATCACAGAGTGGTGCATTCACCACCACAATCAATAGTAGGGCATTTTCATCACTTCAAAAAGAAAAACCTTCCACCCCTTATCAGTTACCTTTCAACCCCTCTATCCATCCCATGCCATATATATCCACTAATCTAAATTCATCTCTATAAATTTGTTTTTATTTACCGTTTGAAATGGAGTCAATCAATATGCAGTAATTTGTGTCTGATTTCTGTCACTTGCAGTACTTCTTTTTATTTTTTCATAATTGATGTAAAATATTAATATATTACTATTCACTACATATTAGCATCTTGAAATATTAATGTATACATATTCTGCTACATTGAAGACCATTCTTAGTTTGTACTATTTAACACACTCATTGTCTGCAACAGCATTCACTATGCTGTATATTCAGGATGGGGTTGTTTAATCCTCCAGCTCAGAACTCTCCAACCACAGCTGCAAGATGCAAGGAAGGTGAGAAGTGTATCAGCGCATGATTTTGTATTTCTCACCCACTTGAGAAGGGTTTTTAGATGTTTACCTTGGGGTAAATTTTCACCTGAGAGTGGTATCCTTCAGTCCTGGGTTCAAATGTAGGATGGGAAGGTGTTCAGTTCCAAAGAGAGTAGAACAGACTTTCATTCAAAAGCCTGTGGATTGCAATGGAATTCCTGGAGCTTTTAGTTAGCCAAGGCCTAAGAGAAAAAGGAGGTTCCAGACTCTGGCTCAACACAGGCTCAGATAAAACACGGAGGACCCTGCAATTCCCACTTGCCACAGGATGATCAGCTTGATAGGAAGGCTAAACTTTGAGGGAGACCACAAGCCAAAGCAGAACAAATTTGCAAAGACAGTGAAAGGGGCTTTTTGCTTTAGTTTGTTAATTTTGAATAGCTCCTGGCATTAGAGAAATTCTGTCATATCACTAACTGGATACCAATTAAAGGAGAGTGCAGGGACAAAATCCAAAAGTTAACATATTAAATATTAAAATGTACCAGGTTCAACAGGAGATTGTTAAGACACATAAAGAAACAGAAAATGATAGTTCATTCAATGGAAGAAGAGAAAAATCTAGAATCCCTTAATGAGGACCAGACTTTTGACTTACCAGCCAGAGATTTTAAAAATTGATCCTCAATATGCTCAGTGAGATAAAGGAAAACATGGAGAGATTCCTAAAGTATATGAGGAAAACAATAAATGAACAACAAGGGAATCTCTCTAAAGAAATACTGGAATTAAAAAACTCAATAACTGAAATGAACAATTCCCTAGATGGTTTCAAAAGCATATTGAATGTGGCAGAAAAACAATCATGACTTAAAGATGAGAAAACTGAAATCAATTAGTTTAAAGTACAGAAAGATAAAACTATAAAAGAATGAACAGAGCCTAAGAGACAAGTGGGGCACCATCAGGCATAGCAATATAGGCATGATGGGAGTCTCGGGAGAAGAAAGAGGCAAGGGAATATTCAAAGAAATAATGACATATGATTTTCCAGATTTAATGAAAGATGTGAATATGCACATTCAAGAAGCCCAGAAAATTCCAAATTGGATAAACTGAAAGAGTAACAAGCAGACACACAGTAATCAAACTGGCCAACACCAAGGACAAGAAAAAAGCTCTGAAACTCTAAAAGAAAGGCAAAGAGATAAGTAAAAGGGAATCCCAATAAGATTAAACATTGATTTATCATCAGATACCATGGAGGCAAGAACAGAGGGGGTAGAAATAGTTAAAGTGCTTGAAGAAAACAATTGCAAACAGTCAATTTTATATACAATAGACTTTCAAGAAAGAAGGAGAGACTAAGGCATTTCCAGATAAATACAAGCTATGGAAAATTGTCAACACTAGACCTTCCCTACAAGCAATGGTATGCATATATACATTTTAAACTCACCTATGAAGCCATTTGGTGATGGCTTATCTTTATTGGGACACTTTTTTTCATTTATTTTTTTTATGTTATGTTAAAAAAATATGAGGTTCCCATATAGCTCCCATCCCCCTACCCCATTCCTCCCACACCAACCTCTTTCATCATCAGGGCACAACCATTGCATTTGTTGAATACATTTTGGAGCACTGCTGCACCACATGGATAGTGGTTTACATTGTAGTTTACACTCTCACCCAGTCCACCCAGTGGGCCATAGCAGGACCTACAATGTCCAGCAACTGTCCCTACATAACTACCCAGGACAACTCCAAGTCTGGAAAATGCCCCTACATTCTATCTCTTCTTCCCTCTCCCTACCCTCAGCAGCTACCATGGCCACTTTCACCACATTAATGCTATATTTTATAGACTATCAGTAAGTCCACTCTAATCCATACTTTATTCCTCCATCCTGTGGACCCTGGGATGGTTATGTCCACTCCCCCTCTATATCAAGAGGGAGCTTAGAGATTTCACATAGATGATGGATGCAATTCCCCTGCTTGCAATTGTGGACACTCTTGGCTCCCTGGTGTGGTGGTTGACCTTCTTCACCTCCTTGTTAGCTGGCTGGAGTAAGTTCATTAAATGAGAGGGTAGGAGTGGCAGGTCTGTTGAGGCTCAGGGCCTGGCTATCACATGGACAGTCCAGATATTCTGGTCCCCTGAGCATACATCAAACACCAATGCCAATCACAGGTCTGGTAAAAGTAACAGGAGAGGATTGTGAACAAAGATCACATCTGAGTTCAACTCCATCACACTCAGGAACACAAACTCCAAAGTAGGGCCAACTGACATGGCACTGAACTCCATCTGCCATGACCATAGAACCTGTGGGTCTCTGTAGCCCTCAGAAGAACCAGTACCTGGGGTTGTATCTACTTTGGCTGTTTCTTGGACCCTGCTGAGGCATGCATAAGAGTGACACTTCTGATGACCTCCTGGCTCTTTTTTGGAGACTCATAGTCACATAAACTCATTTGTCCTTTCCATTTCCCCCTTTTATTCAAGGTCAAAAAGCATTTTTGACACCTGATATTACATGTAGGCTGAGATATTCTGCTGGTCTGAGTTGACCCTTTAATTCAAGGTCTTTTTCTAGTTACATCATCAGCTGGTACTTGGTACTAATCCTTCAGCACCAGGGAGGCTCATCCCCGGGAGTCATGTCCCATACTGGGGGGAATGTAATGCATTTACTTGCTGAGTTTGGCTTCGAGACTGGCCACATTTGAGCAATATGGAGGTTCTCAGGAGGTAATTCCTAGGCACCTTGCAGCTCTAGGCCTAGTTCTTATTTCAGACACACAGGCTCACAAGCATAGTCATTAGTATCAAGGGCTCATTGTTGGATTTTGATTACTGTTTCAATCTCTTTATCAATTACTGGTTGGTTGAGAGATATTCTCCAGTTTCTTAAGTCAGTGTTGGTGTTTTTTTGTTTTTTTCTAGGAATTTCATTTAGAGTATCCAAGTTGTTGGCATGAGTTGTTCATAGTATCCTCTGATAAATCTTTGGTTTCTGTGGGGTCAATAGTAATGAACCCCCTTTCATTTCTGATTTTAGTTATATATGAGCTCACCATTTTTTTGTTTGTTTGTTTGGTCAGTCTAAATAAAGTCTGGTCTATTTTATTTATCTTTTCAAGGAATCATCTTTTGGTTTTGTTGACTATCTCTATTGTTTTGTTTTCTTTTTTTTTTTTTTTTTTTTGTATTCTCCATAACATCTAACACTGCTTTCATCTTTGTTTTTTACTTTCTTCTGAATACTTTCAGTTTTGTTTGTTCTTCTTTTCCTAGAACCTCTAGTGTTGATGTAAGGTTTCTAATTTGAGACCATTTTTTCCCTTTTTAATGTAAGCATTTAGTGCTTAAATTCTCTATCAGCAAGGTTTATGTTGCATATTGTAACTTTTGGTATGCTGTGCTTTCATTTTCCTTTGCCACAAATTATTTCCTGATTCCCCTTGTGATTTCTTCTTTGACCCATGGGTCTCTAATGAGTACTTCGTTTAATTTCCATATATCTGTGGTTTTTCCATTTTTCCCTGTTATTTACTTCACTCCCTTTTTTGTAGGATATATATTGTACAAAGTTTCTTTTGAGTTCTTTTCAATGTTTGTTAATGAATAGTGGTGACAGTATGGGAACAATGTGAAGATAATTGAGAGCACTGAAATATATATCTGAATGTGATTAAAGGGGAAAAGTTAGAATATGGTAACAGAAAAAAAATTTAAATCCATAGAACAACACTACAAAAGCAGTGAACTAAAAGTTAAACCATGGAATGCACTGTAGAAATATCTATTTCTCCCTTAAGTTTTGCCAGTGTGTGCCTCATATATCTTTGGGCACCCTGGTTGGGTGCATAAATATTTCTTATTCTCATATTTTTCTTGGGCTTTTATTCATTTTGTTAATATATGATGACATTCTTCATCTCTTATAATTGTTTTGCATTTAAAATCTATTTTGTCCATACTAGTATTGCTACTCCAGATAAATTTTGGTTACTATTTGCATGGAATATCTTTTTCCAACATATCACTTTCAACCTGATTGTGTCCTTATATCTGAGGTGAATTTCTTGTTGACACCATATGATGGCTCATAACTTTCAATCCACTCTGTCAGTGTATGTGTTTTGAATGGGGAATTCAATCCATTAACATTGAATGTTATTACTGTAAAGGCATTTCTTACATCACCCATATTTCCCTTTGGTTTTCTATTATAATATATTACTATTGTCTATATTTTTATGCTATTAGTAATCTTCATTTCTACACTCCTCTCCAAGTCTCTCACCAATGTGTTTTCCTTTCAAGGTATAGCACTTCGTTTAATATTTCTTGCAAATTAATTAATTTGGTAACATATTCTCTCAAATTTATTTGTCTGTGAAGACTTTAAACTCAATCTCATTTTTGAAGGACAGGTTTTACATATAAAGAATTCTTGGCTAGGAGTTTTGTTTTTCTTTCATAACTTAAATACATCTCACCAATTTCTACTTGCCTCCATGTTTTCTGATGTGAGATCAGCATTTAGTTTTATTGAGGTTCCCTTGCATATGATGCATTGCTTGTCTCTTGCTGCTTTCAGGATGCTCTCTTTACCTCTGGTATTTGTCATTCTGAATATCAGGTGTCTCAGAGTAGGCCTATTGAGATTTATTTTGTTTGGGGTACCTTGTCCTTCTTGGATATTGATATTTATATTTTTTATAAGGATTGGGAAGTTTTCAGTCATTATTTCCTCAAATATTCTTTTTGACCCTTTCCCATTCCCTTCTCATTCTGGGTCACCAGTGACATGTATGTTTGTGTATTTCACATTGTCAATTATCTCCCTGAGACCCTGTCCCATTCTCTCCATTCTTTTCTCTTTCTGTTCTTCTGTCTTTTCAAATTCAGTTTCTAACTTTTTCAATTCAATATTCTGTCAATCAGCAATTCATGTGTGTTCTTATAAACCTAAATTTATTATGTACTATTTATTTATTTATTTTATTTATTTAGGAGATACTGGGGATTGAATCCAGGACCTTGCACATGTGCAGGCCTTCAACCACTGAGCTACATACAGTCCCCTATAAGAGTCAGTTTTTCCATTTGTTTGTTTGTTTTGTTTTTAGGAGGTACTGGGGGTTGTACCTGGGACCTCATACATGGGAAGCAGGCACCCAACCCCTTGAGCTACATCTATTCCCCACTAATTTATTTTCATCCATTGTGCTTTCCTTTCCATTATCTCTGTTACCTTTTTTTCAGGCTTTCAAATTTTCTCTATCATCCCTGTAGACTTCTTAGTATATTTTATATCTTTGGTTATATTTTTCTTCAACTCTTTGAACTGTTTTAAGAGAGTTATATGATTATCTTTGATTAGTTTTCTTAAATCTTATGTCTTGTTGGGATTTTTGGTTTGTTCCTTTCACTAGGCCATCTCCTATTTCTTAGTATGGCTTCTAATTTTTTGCTGATGTCTAGGCATCTGGTTAGTTGGTGAATTTACTCTGAGGGCTAATTTCTCTTTTTTGCTTTGCTTTGATTTTCAGCCCAAATTATTCTCAGCCTTTAAGATTACCCAGCTTAACTTATCAAAATAGGGCTAGGGAATCACTAAGAGTGAGCATATCCAAAGAAACTGCTATGAGAGTCTCTTAAAAGTGACTTTTCTCATTGCAGTTCCCTGGCTGCCAGCAGATGGCAGTCTTGCCTAATCGTTCCATGGAAGCATCTCTTTCAACCTCTACATTCCTTTGATTTTGGTATGACCAAAGTCAAGATACAAAGGTTCTGCTGGCCAAATTCACTGAAATGAAACCATCTCCAATCTCTGCCACACCACTCCTCTTATCAGGGAGGTAGACATCCATTCCTCCCTCAGTTGTCTGCAGTGAACCATTGGTTTTTATTCAGGCTATTTGCTTTAAGCTGGGGAATGGTTGCCCTTCTCAACCACGTGGCTAACATCTCATGGTTTTCATTTTGGCTTCTTTGACTCTCTGTCTCTCATTCTCCTGTAGGATGGACAACACTCTTCTGGTGTGCCCATACCCAAAGCACTTCCCTCAGATAGATTTTTGCCTTTATTGCATTGTGTGTTTTTTTTGGAGAGAGTTGAGCCCTGCATACCCACTCTAACACAATCTTCCAAGAAATCCCAGAATATTCATTCTTAATTAATGTTTTCCCAAATCTTTGACATGAGAAATCATTAGTATGAGAAAAAATAATGCTAAAAATAAATTCTCCTGAGTCAAGCATCCTAGAAATTAATATATATGTGCTGGAAGCATCCCTTATAGGAAATCAGACCAAAAAAGACCATTTTTACCACGTTTATTATCCAACACAGATTAGAAGAAAAGGAAAATAAATAGTATAATTTGAAAAGAAGTAAATGCATTGCCTTTAGCTATAGATAAAATATTTTTGTGAAAGTTAAAAAATCTATGAAAGTTATATGAGAATGATATTGGTTTGAAAATGCAATTGGATGCAAAACCTCAAAAATAAAATATCAAACAGTTCATTTATTATACCAGATGGCATTGCAGTGGCTCAGTCAGGACATAGTTCTCTTGCAAAATAGAGGAGAATGCATAGAAGTAGTCAGAGAGAGCCTCTTTGGGGACCTCTGCAGTCCAGGAAAAGTGTCACATGTATTGTCCGGGGGGAACTAGGGATGCAGAGATGGAGAGCTATAGGTTTTACTGCAGTTGTTTACAGAACAGCCTCAGTAAAACCTGTGACTGAGTGGCAAACAGAAAGTGAAAGGACAGATTCCTCCCCTGAAAGAGGGAGGGTGTGGTGGAGGGCTGACTCGTTTCACTTTGGCAAATGTAACAACCATAACTCACTAGGTCAGAAGAAGTAATAGAAACAGGTTTCATTTCTGTGGAAGGGTTTGCTGAGGAGCACCATTTGCTGGCCAGCCAGGAAAATGAAGGAAGACAGACTGGTCTTTCTCCACTCTTTCCCAGGCATGGTAGATCTGGTCAGGCACCACTAGAAGCTTCCTGCCACAGTTTTTCTATTTAACCAGGGAAATATTAAAGTTTTAGAAAAAATAAACTGAAAATCAAAGAGCTGTGAAATAAAACCACTAGTCAAGAGACAGAACTTGATGGCTAGAGAAAAATCATCCACATAATCCGATGCCTAGTTCTCAAAAAAAAAAAAAAAAAAAAAAAACCCACTAAGGAAAAGGAAGATATGACCTCTCAAAGGAACAACCCAGGAATCTAGATGAAACTTAGAATTTAAAACAAATAATAAATGATGTTCAAAAAAACTCCTTAATTAACTTAAGGAGATGCAGGAAAATAAGACTAGAGTGATAAAGGATATTAAGTTGACAGTGTGAGCATAAAGAACAATTTGAGGGGTCTTCTGGGAAGCTGACTTCAGTGTATCTGGGCAGGGTTCAACTGTGACAAAACAATGGAGGAAGTACAAAAACTATCTGGATTTGGAGATCTGCAGACCAGAAGATTGTTGTTCATCATGCAGGAGGAAGAGGGACAGAGAGATAAAGAGGCCAGATGAAAACTCTCAATTACTCTTTGTGGGAATAGCCTAAATCTGAACTTGAGAAACTGGCTTGAAGTTGAAATGTCTCCATAATACAGATAAGAAGTGTGGGTTTAGGAACACTGGGCCCTGACTAGATGGAAAGCTGTCTGGTCAGCACAAAAATTGTTTGCGTGGAGAAGCATCTGAACTTTGTATGGCCTGTTCCCTATTATTATAGATGTTGCAGTTTTGATAACAAATGGCTGCTTGTGAGTTTCTAATAAATGTAATATGGAAACTAGGATTGAGGCTCTCAGTTCCAGAAGTTGTGAGTTCCCTGATCCCATCTTTATTTTCTCCCTTGTGTCTTTTTTTCTCTCCTTTTATTTCTTAAGTTCTGTGTCACCTTCCCTTTGAGCTAACCTATTCTGAGCTGGTCTCAGCAGATAAGGACCTCAAAGTTGATTTATAAACAGCAGAATCCTGTTCTGAACCCTGTTCACACCCAGATTACTGAGACGGCAACCATTATGCCTTCAGGACCAAAAGTGCTATCTGAGCAGAATTGCTTTGGTATTTTGAGGCTGAGAAAAATTAGACTTGATTTAACCTATTAAGCAAAGGAGAGAAAGTCAATAACTATATTAAGACATCTTCACACTTATGCAGTTTTAAATGGCCTGTAAAATGAGCATACTTACTGGGATGTTGATGGATTAAATTAAACCTCTGGTCTAGCACATCTGTATTCCCTTGTCTACTTTATTCTTTGGCTGGAAATACAAAATGAAAACACCAACATGGTCTTCAAGTAGGAATAAGCCAACTTATTCCTAGGAGAACTCTCAGCCCCACCCATCCCCATCAAGACTACTGACTCTTGTAGAAACAATGCATATGTTCTTGGTTTCTAGACAGAGATCAGGAAAGGGGCAGAGATGGCAAGGGAGCCAAGGGTGCTATTATAGGTGAGTACACTGACACTAAGAAGAGTCACGCTACTGAAAGACATAAACCTCCCCAAAGCACAGCCAACCCTGAGTCAATAGGGGGCAAAGGCATGTTCTAACCCCAAAGCCCATGTTTTATCTACTACCTTCATGGCAGCCTTTTCCTTGGTAGGAAAAAGCAACCTCAAAGTCTTTTGGGATATAGGGAGAGTAGGAATAACAGTTCAAAAGTTTATATAAGGTAAAGTTGTTTTTCAATTAATATTTACTTCACCACTCAATAACTGTTTACAGAAAACCTACTACATGCTCAGCACTCAGTATTAGGACCAATAAGCCATTATACCCACAACTAAAAGGGGAGACAGGCCAAGCTTCTCTATGCACCCTGCCCTATTTTTAGGGTGGGATGAAAAGAGAAAAGAAGCAGTGCTTATCTGGAAAATCAGTACTGGAGGCCAGAGCCAAAGCTATGCAATGAGAAAAAGAAGTAAAGAGAAATAAATATTGAAAACAAAAAGGCAAGAAGGATATCATTACCAGATAAACAAAAGACAAATTTTAAAAATTAACCTGATAATTAAGTTTTAAGCATTTATAAATGGACCACAGGGAATATATCTAAGAATGAAAACAACCAGTTTTTTAAAAAAAACATTAATTTAGTACACTGAGAAGTCAAAGACATACATTTTAGAAGCTGTTGTATTTTTTTCTAATCTCTTCAATCCTAAATGCTAAATCCTGGTCAAAATCCATTTTGTCATCTCCACCTCTAAAATGGAAATAAACATAGAAATTTTGTTTCTAAAATTCAACTACCTTTTAATTTGAGAAACAAAAATAACATTTCATAAATAGTAAAAATTTAAGCACAATATGGTAGAATGTGTTCAAATGCCACATGTGTTATTTTTTATAAAGATTACCTGAGAAAGGAAAATGAATAACATAAAGCAGCTCTTAATTTAGTGAACTCCTTTGGCAGTTGATAGCAAATATTTTACTAAGACCCTGGCCTGACTTCATCACATGGGCCACATGTCAAGTTGTGACACAATCCTTCATGCCTATTCATGGTAAGTGTACAGAGAACATACTTTGCTCCCTAGTACAATGTGCACACCAGTACAAAATAGCACAACTATTTCAAAGGTGCTAAAAAATCCTGGAAAATGGCAGAAAAGCATCACCAATGTTCCAGTTTAAGTACAGATTTAAAAGAAACATTTACAATAAGAAACTACCAAGTTTATCAATACGATTGGGTCTTAAAAAAACAAAACAGCCATGTTTGCTTAAGAGAAAATAAGCCAAAACAACTACTTGCACACAAAACTTCCTGCTCTGTCTGTTACCATCTTGTCCAATGTCTGAGGGTCTGCTGTTAGGCTGTGTACTTGTGTTCAACCTGGAACATGGGAACTCTGCCAATACTGGAGTCCATCACACAGCTGCCTCCAACCTCAAGGGTGAAGCCTCCATCAGAACCCTGCAGCTACTGCAGATTGTTTATTTGTGGTTTCTGCAGAGAGAAGAAGTGCAGGCCCTAACTTACTGAGACCATGATCTTCTCCATCCCAGTTCCCATGACAGTAACTGGAATCAAAATGGCTTTGAACTGTCAATCACAGATTGACTACCACCAAATAGGTCTGTGCCCAATTTCTAGAAACACAGTAAGGACTCAAACACACATAATGGGTTTCTCAGAATGAGGCTTATATAAATCCCAAGTAAAATAGACACAACAATTGTTAACTACGGGTTAGTAAGCAGGGGCCAAACAGCATTTTAAAACAATGCAATCCATTCTATTGCTCGAGACATGTAGTAAGCAAAGCACAGCGTGCCCAACAGCATTGGGCCAACAACCAGAAAACTAGGAGTTGAGTGTGAACCCTGAATCCAAAAAGCTCATATTCTGGACCAGAATCTAGCTAGGTAGAGTCCCAACTCTAAACGGCGATAACTGCCATAAGGTGTTGGGAAAAAATATGATAAAGAGTAATCTATTTTGGCTTGAAGAGTGGGGACGGGGTGGGGAAAATCGAGGAGCACCTCATAAAAGGAATGGCTCGGCCCTAGTTGAGGGGAATGAGCAGAACTTCACTTACTGGAGAAGAGAAAGAAGATAATTCCAGAACAAAGAGCAAGAGCTAAGCAGACTGTTGAGGCTGAATGGTTTCTGATGTTTGTACTAATTCACTTTTATATTTTTTCATTGGTTACAGGAACAGAAAGGACCTGCTATAGCCAGAAAGCAGGCAGCGTTTGCTTGCAAACCCACAGAAGCAAACCCAGATGACCACCAGCAGATGGAGGCCTAGTCCAGGCCTGCAGCCTAAACAGCTGGGCAGCCATCTGTAGACACTGAACCTTACACAACGACAGGCCTGGCTTACAAGATAGATAAGGTCCTTCCAAGTTCTTTGTTTTCTCTTGCTTTTGAGATTTTCTGATGAACAGACCAAAATTCCAATTCTGCATAGTCAACTCTGTGTTTTTAACATTTAAGGAGTGTACTCATGTAGAACAAGACACACCTGCTTTTTTGGGCTAATGCAGAGTGGATCAATAATTGCTGTATCAGGATCAGTTTCCAAATCTACTATTTCAAAGAATTCACATATAACAATCCAGAAATAACCACTCTAAATTCATACCTTTCCCACTATCTGAAGGTGTATTACAGACTCTCAAGTCCAAATTTATTTAAATTTGCTTTAATTCTGTATGTGCCTCACAGCATTTTCAGAGAAGGTAAGTGAAGTGGAAAAAATTATAGCAAAAACGATTGTCACCGATTTGAAGAATTATCGACAGCATGACCTTGTGGGCTCTGAACCTAGGATGACTTAAAGCTGGGTGCCCTCTCCCCTTCTGAGGCAATAAGTCACCACCTTTAAGAGCACAGACTCCTTTCTAAGCCAGACTGCCAGGGGTTCAAAGCCCAACTCCCTCAGTTACTAACAATATGATCTTAGGCAAATTACTTATCCTCTCTGTGCCTTGGTTTCCCTGTCTACAAATGGAGATAAGAATACCACTTGTCTCTTAGAGTTGTTGAGTAAAGGGCTATAAACCTGTCTGCTGTTTGGAGCAAGTAACTTTACTTAAGCTTCCCCATCATTTCAATGTGGTAACACCTCCTTCACAGGGTTATTTGAAAATTAACCAGCTGAGTCTGAGAAATCATTTTCAGTGCCCTGCAAAGAGCCACACTGGGCACCATTTTATGTTGGCACTGTACTGTGAGCTTTACATAGGCCCTAGTCTAATTCTCAAAGTACAAAATAGAATTTATTCCCATTTTATTTACACATATGAAATCAAGGTTAGATACATTAAGTAGCTTGCCTACATCATAAAATGAGCAGATGGCTAAGGCTCAAGTTTTAAGAGTACGTTTAAGATTGCATTTTTTAAGGGACCCATGTTTTTTTAAAAGATTTATTTAGTTATTTCTCTCCACCCCCCACCCCACCCCATTCCTTTGCTCTCTGTCTGCTCTCTTGTCTGTTTCTTGTGTGCTATCTGTGCCTGCTCGTCCTCTTTTTAGGAGGCACTAGGAACCGAACCCAGGACCTCCCATGTGGGGGAGAAGCACTCAATTGCTTGAACCATCTCAGCTCCCTGCTTTGTTGTGTCTATCATGGCATTTAACATGGTGTCCTTGATTGCACCCTAGCTGAAATAACTAACTATAAAAGAATTTTCAGACAACTGAGTCTGAGTGTTAAAGACATCAGGGGATTACTCTTAATTTTGTAAAGTGTGGTAGTGGAACTGTGGTTTCACAGTGAGTCTTCTTATCTTTTGAGAAACAAGCTCAAGTATTTACGTTTAAGAGTCTTGATGTCTGTAATCTCTTTGAAATGGTTCAGCAAAAATATTTAATTTTTTTTGAGAAACAGAAACTTCAAAATCAGGAAAAATATGACTTAGGACAAAGCTGCAAATCTATTCTCAGGAAGAAGTCTGTTGCAGAGAAGACTTCACAAGAGGGATGAAACAGAAAATGAATGGCATCGGTAAGTATCCTAAATTAGCACCCCATTCCAAATGTCTTATTTTGACAGAAAATTTCCAAACCATTCATAGCACATGATAAAACGCTTTAAAGGCATAAAGCTCAAATAATTTGGAAAAAAAATTCCACTTCTATGCATAAAAAAACACTTTCAATAGTTTGTTGCTGCTCTTTACTTTTTTAAATTTAAAAATAGTGCAAAATTATAATCTGACATGCATTTCTATCTGGAGTGGGATCAAAGAAGAGTGATCAGTATATTTTCTTTATGGAAGCTGTCTTTTTTCATTTTTAATATTTTTTTAGGAGATACTAGGGATTGAACCCTGAGAACTCATACGTAGGAAGCAGGTGCTCAACCACTTGAGCTACATCTGCTTCCCATGGAAACTCTCTTTTAGGACCATCAATGAGAAAAGTAGACAAGCTTTCCTGAATTTTCATGTTTATTAGAGGAGTATTAAATAGAGATTGAAAAGAAAATTAGAAGATTAATGAAATTTTATTAAGTGTAATTTTCCAGCTTTATTGCATTCTGCTGCTAAATGTAACATATTTAAAGTATCTGTACTTTTAAAAAAAATTTACATGTACTACAAGAAAATCAGTTTTACCTAAAATACATTTATATCTCCCCTTGGTTGCCAGTTTGCTGTCACTAATTCTCATTTATAGCTCAATCTGGAAAAAGCCTGGCTACTTCCAAAAAGTCATTGGGAGACCTCAGACATAAAATCATTAGAAGAGAAAACAGAAGACCAAAATTCATAGAAGGGAAGGGGTAAAGCCTAGCAGAAACCTAAGCTAATATGGCTACCATAATCATTCATTTTAGCGCTGTGCTTTCAGAGATGACAACAATAAAAAACGATCCCAGAAAGCTCTGAACCTCACAAAATGAAACCTTCCTGCACTAACATTTAAGAGGAATTTTTCAGATGGGTTATTACATAAGAACATTAGACAATATAACCGGCAGTGTCTACAATAGCTGTTTATAGCCCTTGCCGCTGCTTTTTTACCTGGGCATTTCATGCCTGTGCCAAGGTCATTACACTAAAAGCAACCCTGAAAAAGGCCATTTCTGCAGTGGGCTAAGGCGCCAAAGCTTTCTGATCCTCTAACTGAAGCCAGAATCTGCCTTCAAATATCCATGGTCTCAACTGGGCTTCTGACAGCAGTGAGGGCAGGCAGTTTATTTCCATGCAGAAGGGCTGAGAACCTGGGATAGAGATATTTATTTCTCCACATCCCAGTCGGAATCCTTTTTGCTTTGGGATATCAGATCGGGCAGTGGGCAAGGGTGACATGCTGCCCTGAAAAGGGAGAGGCCCAGCCTGTACTCACAATGGATGGGGCAAGGAACCCCCATGTAGAGTCTTAACCAGACTCCAAGGCACCCCAGCCCCAGAAGATGGCAACTGTCCCTCAGTACTACTTGAGTATGTGGGTACAATCCAGGACCGATAAAATATCTGCAAGGCCCAGCAGCATATTCCTTCCCTCCAAGTATCAGCCCTGATAGGGCAACTTTTTTTTCATATTACCATTTCAAGACATGGTCTATGAAGGTAAAGCAAAATATCTAAAGCAGAAAGATGAGCAGATGCGGTGGGGCTGCTGCGACACGTACCCCAGGAGGCATCTTCTCCTGAGATCGGTATATGGGCCACCAAGGGTTAGTGCAAAGCTCCCTAGGGACCCACGGGAAGGAAATTCCCTTTTCCAAACACCAACCCCCAGCGTGGCAACAGCAAACATCAAAAGATAAAGGGATTTTTAAAATTTAAAAAACTGAAGTTTCCTGGAGTAGAGCGACATATTCTGTCACCTGCTGCAGGGGACCCTCTTCCTAGCCTCCCTGTCGCCCAACACTGAGTCACTTCCCTTGTCTGCCCTGGAGACTCAACGCTCGCAAGGGGCAAAACAACCTTGGCTCGATAGTTCGCTTCCCGCAGCCCGCACGCCCTTGTGTGGACACGCGCGGAGCTCCCTCCAGGCGCACGTCCCGGGACCGCAGACCCGCGCTGTGCGCCCAAGCGGGCGCCGCTGCTCCCTTGCTGGTGGCAGCTCTGAAGGAAAGGAGCCCAGGCAGGCCCGGGATTTATAATGTGCAGGGAGGAGGGGAGGGATATCACGGGTCGATAAAGGAGAGTCTCCCATTCACACACACACAAGTGGCTGGTCAGCGAACAGGAGCCGCGGCCGCCCTGCGGTTACCACTCAGACCTCAGGCCGCAGACCAGAGGCGCGGGGTGCGGTGTCGCTGCTTCAGTAGCGCCACGAAGGGAAAAGCCTCGGGCTGGGGAGGAAGGAAGCGAAAACGGAGCCGGCGACTGCGCAGCGGTGGGAGCTGCACCTAGGCCTGCAGCGCCTAAGGCTTCCGACCCGGGAGGGCGGCGGGCCTGCCTGGGGTCCCCACGGGCGGAGACCGGAGCAGGGTTCCCCCCAGGCCTGCACGCGCCGTGCGCGCGCGCACACACAAATCCAGACACGCACACGCCCGCAACGCTCTGCTCCGCACGCTCCCGCCACCCCTCCCCCCAGCTGCCCCGACCCCGAGGAGCGCGTGTCCGGGCCCGCAGGCGCGTGCGCACACTTGCCCGGCCGCTTGACCCTGTGGGCTTCTTAGCGTGCCGGCCCGGGCAGGCCCCGGGCGCCGCCCACCCTCTCTCCTGGCTCCGCAGTATTTTTTATGAATGAAAATGTGGTAGCAAACGAGCGCGAGTCAAACTGCTCCCTTCATCTCCAGTCCGCCTAGCTCCCTTCCTACATCCCGGAGATCGCCTGGTGGGGTCCGGGCGGCTGGAGGAAAGGGGGCGTCGCAGGCAGAAGGGGAAGAAGGGTGACTGCAACGCGGGGTGATGCTTGCGGGTGCGAACCTCAGGAGAAAAGGGGAGCGCCGCAGCGAGGAGGGGCGGGAGGAGGCGGGAGGGTGCTCTGGGGGGCTCGGAACGGGCGGAGGGAGAGCGATCTGAACGGGGCCGGCAGTGGAGGCGAGGAGGCGGAGAACAATCGCGCCTCAGAGCCTTCAGGATGCTGAGAGGAGGAGAGGGGCGGCCGCGGTGAAGGCTTGGACCCGGGTGGCCCCGTGGTGCGGGGCCAATCGCAGTTCCGGGGAGCAGTAGGCCGCAGGGGTGGTACCCCTGAGAGGCAGTGCAGGGCGCCGGGACCCCGGTGTACATTTTAATAACATTTTATTAAAATTGTTGTAGAATTTGATACTAGGTTCAATTATTTGCGTACAGAGAGGCCAGGACTCAGGAATGATTTTGAGAAGGAAAGATGGTTTATTGACGGCCTGCCGGACTCGGGAGCTTTCTGTTTCGAACCCAGAACAAGATTTTCAAGTTCCTTTTATATAGGGTGGGGAGTCAAATGGTGCTTTTATCACAGAAAACTACTTTCTTTGTTAGTTAAGTCTTTGCCTGAGTACCAGGTAGGTTTTGAATTAACATATCACTCACACCTCTGGTGAGCTTGAATTAGCATCTTGCCACATTCCATCTGGATGAAACCTTGAATACACATTCAGTCTTACATCCTTTCTGAACATTCAAAGCCCATGTCACTAAACTGGATTTCTAGAGACTAGGCACACTTGGATATAGAATTAGATGATTTTGAATTTATGCACAGGCTATATTATATTTCCCATTCGAGGCCAAGTCCAAGTTCCCTTAAGTTTTGGTATCACCGCCATCAGAGTTTCCTTGGACTGACTGGTATGTATATAGAGTTTGCATTGCTAAATGGCCTCCCAGGACTGGAGTCGTTGCCGTGGTCACCAAGAGCAGGACTGACTGCAGCCTCTCACCATCCCACACCCACAAGTCAGGACAGACAGTTTAGGTTAAGGTTCTCTCTGAAGAGACAAAGAGCCTCCCACCCATAGCCCACATCGAAATATGTAATTTATACATAAATATACATAAACAATAAGTGTATAGCAAAAGTTGTGAATTTACACAAAAAATAAGCCCATCATCATACAAGGCTCCCACACATCACCCTCCACACCCAAATCCTGCATTGTCGTGAAACATTTGTTACAAACTGTGAAAGAGCATTGTTAAAACATTACAACTAACTATAACCCATATCTTACGTTGGTGCATTTTCCCCCAATCCACCCAGTTATTAAAACCCTGTATTAATATTGTATATTTGTTTCAAGCTTTTGAAGAATTTTCATTTTGTTCACCTATCATGTTTTCATATTTTTGGTAGGAGATTTTATACATTCTTCCACATTCTGGATTACCACTTTCCAACTTAACTGATGTCTTATTAATAAAATGAATTCTTAATTTTTATATAGTCCCATTTATTAATTTTTAATAATAAAGTTTAATCTGGTTTGTTTACAAAATTCTTACCATTTTAAATCACATATTAACTTTATCTTTTTTCCAAAATCTGTATTTTTAATTAATTCATCTATTTATTTTTACCTATACCTACAATCTATTTGGAATTGATGTTGGTTTATTGTGAGGTTGGAATTCTGAATTTGTTTCATTATGGGTAAACACTACTTCACAAATTACCATTTATTTAAAAAGCCATCATTTGACACACTGCACCACACTGCCTGCTTGTTTATAAATCAGATAGCTGCATAATTGTGGGTAGGCTTTCAAACTCCTTAGCCTGTTATGCTAATTAATTCATTTTCCCTTGTGCCACTAACCTACTCTCTGATAAATAGATCCCATAAGAGTTCTTCATACTTGGTGACTTAAGTCCTCCCACTTGGTTCTTCTAATTTAAGTTTGCTCTCACTATTTTTGGCCCATTGCTTACGAACTCAGAATTGGTTTGTGAATTACTCACATTAATAAACCCTGCAATCTTTTTTAAAAATTTCTTTGTCTTTACTTTTTTTAAAGTTACATTAAAAAAATATGAGGTCCCCATATACCTCTCCACCCCCCTCACCCCACTCCTCCCATAACCACAACCTCCTCCATCATCATGGGACCATCATTGTACTTGGTGAATACATCTCTGAGCACTGCTGCACCACATGGTCAATGATCCACATTATAGTTTACACTCTCCCCCAGTCCATCCAGTGGGCCATGACAGGACATACAATGTCCAGTAACTGTCCCTGCAGTACCATGCAGGAAAACTCTAAGTCCTGAAAATGCCCCCACATCACATCTCTTCTTCCCACTCCCCACCGTCAGCAGCTACCATGGCCACTTTCTCCATCTCAGTGCTGCATTTACTTCCATTACTAATCACAATAGTTCCAGAATAGAATATTAGTAAGTCCATTCTAATCTATACTCTATTCCTCCATCCTGTGGACCCTGGGATGGTTATGTCCACTCCACCTCTATATTGAGAGGGGGCTTAGATTCCACTTGTATGATGGATACAATTCTCCTGTTTGCAGTTGTAGGCACTCTTGGCTCCCTGGTGTGGTGGCTGACCTTCTTCACCTCCCTGTTAGCTAGCTGGAGTAAGTCCAATAAACCAGAGGATAGGAGTTACAAGTCTGTTGAGGATCAGGGCCTGACTATCACATGGACAGTCCAGAGATTCAGGTCCCCTGAGTATACACTAAACCCCAGCACCAACCACAGGTCTGGTAAAAGTAACAGGAGAGGCTTGAGAACAAAGATCACATCTGAGTCCAACTCCATCACACTCAGGAACACAAACTCCATATCTTAAGAGGAATTATATTTAATTTAATATATGGGAAAAATTTGGAGTTAATGGAATTTTAACAATTATATTCTATATGATATATGCCACCATTTATTAACATTTCTTTTACTTCTTTCAATAATACTTTGTAGTTCCCAATGTAAGGGTTTTAAACAAATTTTATGATGGTTACTTGATAGTTTCATTGGTGTTGTAAATTGTACCTTCGTTAAATTTTATCTTTTGTTTGTTTCCAGAATATGGAGATACAAACAATTTGTTATTAACCTTCCAACCAATTTGTAATGAGTTATTAAACCTAATAAATTGTAGATTTTGAAATTTCTAGATATATAGTTTGGTTATTTGGAAACAATGAGAGTTTTAGGTTTTCCTTTTTATATGCCATTTATTACTTATCTTAATTTCTTATACAATTGAGTCACAATGATGTGGCTATGGGTGGGAGGCTGTTTGTCTCTTCAGAGATAACCTAAATTATCTGTGATTTGTGAGTGTGGGGCTTGGTGACCATGGCTAGGACTCAAGTCCCAGGAAACAGTTTAACAATGCAAGGCCTATAAACTTTAAGTATTCAGGGGAAATGCAAACCAAATATGCTAAAAGCTTATCTAGAATGCCTGAGGTCCATGCTAAAAGCTTACCTAAGATGTGGAAATATATGCTAATTCAAGCCTATTGAGAACTGAAACAAAAGGACCATTTGGCCTTTCCTCTCTGTATAAAAGGGACTCAAAAATCTTGTTCCAGGCTCAGGATTGAAACAGAAAGCTCTTGAGTCTGGCCGGCCATCAATAAACCATTTTTCCTTCTCAAAATCATTCCTGAGTCCTGGCCTCTCTATACGCAAATAATTGAACGTCTCTCAAATTCTACAACAACAACAGTACAAATTAAATAGCAATTATAGTAGCATCATTCCTGTATAGAATATCAGGGGAAAGTTTTCAAAATCCCAACATTGCTTATAATGTTGGAAATGAATTTTAATTTAGGTATTCTTTGTGAGATTAAGGATGGTCTATTTCTAGGTTTTTAATGGTTTTTCACTGATTGGGCTGGATTTTGTCAAGTGCTTTTCCACATCTATTGAGATGATAACAGATTTTTCTCTTTTATTTCTGTTAATATAGTGAACTACATTGAATGCATTTACAAAAGTTAGGCAACATCATATACGTAGATTGATTCTCTTTTTTATAAGTATCATCCATTTAGTATTTCTCTAGGTTCCATTCACTTTTTGTATGTGTGTGTGTGGATTTTGCTTCCATGTCCATTAGAAAGAATGTTCTCTTAGTTTCCATTCAGGGAGTTAGCTTCCTATTTTACTATTCTATAGAGAATTCTGCCCAACATGGATAGTGAATACTCAGGAAGCTAGAGTTCTATGAGTATAAACATGCTATAGATATCTAGCTTCATTCCATTTTAGTTTATATATACTTTGGATTTTTCAATATTTTGAAATCTGTAGGTGATTTTGATGTGGGCTATGGGTGGAAGGCTCTTTGTCTCTTCAGAGATAACCCAAGCTATTTGACTTGTGGGTGTGGAACGGTAAGAGGCTGCAGTCCTGCCCTTAGGGACAATGGCAACTGCTCCAGTCCCAGGAAACAGTTTAACAATGCAAGGGCTATAAACTTTAAGTATTTAGGGGAAATGCAAAAACCAAATATGCTAAAGGCTTATCTAGAATGTCTGGAGTCTATGCTAAAAGCTTACCTAAGATGTGAAGATATATATGCTAATTGAAGCCTATTGAACTGACACAAAGCGACCATTTGGCCTTTCCTCGCGGTATAAAAGACATTTGAAAATCTTGTTCAGGGCTCGGGATTCAAACAGAAAGCTCCCGAGTCCCGCTGGCCATCAATAAACCATTTTTCTTTCTCAAAATCATTCCTGAGTCCTGGCCTCTCTATACTCAAATAATTGAACTTCTCTCAAATTCTACAACAATTTCTTTAACCTCCAACAAATGTATACTTTTCATAAACCTTCCACGTGATTTTGAAAAAGTGACAATTATAACATTATTAGTGTATTTACACCAGTTAGATAAAATGTATTATGTATACCTTTCACATCTTTCATATACTCAGTTCATGTTCGTGTGTTCCAAAAGCCACGAATAAAAGTAAGTTTAAGGTTTCTGGTTAGTTTTGTGTATTTTTGTCTCCTTTTAGTTATGACTTAATTTATGCTTTGTATGTTTTGAAGCTATGATGCTGGCTGTGACTGTACATGTCTATATAAAATACATCCTGAAAGAGGACTGGCATTCTAAATGCAACAATACTCTTAAAGCCTAAATCCTGGCTTCTAAGTAATTTTACCCATAAAAATAAAATGAGATTCTTTGGAGAATCAGCTGATTCAAGCCTGGAGTAGGGAAAATAAAAGATAAACGTGGAAATAAACTAGCATTAATACTTTATTCCATGAACTTTACCTTTTCAAACTCAGTAAGGTAGATTTTTAAAAGAATCTCTAAATTTTATTTCAAAAAATTTCATTTTTATATACAATAAAATGTATATAATTTCATTTTTATATACAATAGAGAAACTATAGTGGTGGACAGGTAATTAAAATTAAGAAAATGCTTACAATTTTGAAAATATAAACTTTTTAAAGTTGAGGTTTTGATAAGACCGAATAAGTTATAAATGGTTTTTGAAAAACCAACAACTCTAGATCCGCATCAGCTGCTGGCGGCGGCGGCGGTGAGAGTCGTTGGGCACGCCTGCACGCCTGCACGCTGCCCTCTGCCAGGCGCCCCGGGCTGCGGCGCCGCCTCGGGCTTCCTTCCCAGGCTGGCAGCGCGGGCGGTCGGTGGGGGAGGCGCCCGCACCCCTTCTGCACCGCGGGCGCCTCGCAGGAGGCGGGACCCGGGAAAGACGCGCGGCGGGGGGAGGACCCGCGGCTGCGGCGAGCGCGTCTTGCCCCCGGGGAGCTCCTGCACCTCGCGCGGGGCCTCTCCTGCCGGGTCCCGGCTGGGGGGGTGGGAGGCGGGAGAGCAGCTGCTGCGGCGCGAGCGAGGGAGCAGGGACCCGACGCTCCCCGCACACTGGGGGAGTTCAGAAGTGGTAGGGATGGAGTCCCGCCATCTTCCCGCTCCCACCGCAGCCGCAGCCGAGGCCGGACCGCGGCTCTAGGTTGGGGCTTTCCCGCCCGCACCTCTGGCCCGGCCCGCGCCCCTCCAGCCCCCAGGGCGGGGCCGCCCTCCGTCCCCCAAAGGGGCTGCTCAGCTGTGCTGGGCTGTGTGGGAACGACTCCCTTTGACTCCGGGTTTCTGTTATTATCTGGGGTTTATTTTGCGGGGAGGGTGCGGAGGGAGGTGGCTGTCTGCCTCTTACCCGCGCGTGTCCAGTTTCCTGCCTCGAGAGGGGGTTGGGTGCCGGCCCTGGCGCGAAGCGGGGTGGGGTGCACGCGAGGTCGCTTGCGGTCGGGGGCACCGTTTGCAGCGTCGCAGGAGCGGCCTGCGGCCCTGGCCCCGCGCCCTAGCCCTTAGCTCCGCTGGGGCCTGCAGCTGCCCAGGGCCCGCACTTGAGGCGTCACCCTCGGCCGGGTCTGGGGTGGGGGCTACAGGGACTTAACCAGGGTGCCCTCACTGCTGTAGCCAGGTCTGTGAGCTGGCTGTGCCCTGGGATGGCAGCCCTGGGGCGGGACAAAGAGCCTTAAGAACAGGAGGTGATTAGCGCCAACCGTCCTGAAAAAATAATAATAAATAAATGATCAGTAAATCTAACAGTAACTGCAGAATGCTTTTTTTTTTTTAACTGCGAAGGTACAGCTTTACAGAAATATAATGCCATAAATACTTAACTTGATATAAATGTGTCAAATATATTTAAATGACATCCAGACAAATTTCATAGATACATAAATTAATTAGTTCAATACTTATAAATTTGATTATTTAGCAATATTTATGTGCACAGGAAAATAGACTGAGAAATTTTAATTTTGAGGATTGGGTTTATATTTTCATGATGACCACAATGATATTGTCCAGATATACCACCAGTTTTGATTTGATAAAACACTAATATTAAGCATATTAAAATATATAATTAAATTAATGAAAGTTAGATTTTCCTTACATTTAATCTGTGTTTTGGCATCGAATGAAATATTTTAAAAGGGCAAAATATAAAATCCAGGAATAAGATACATGAAGATAATTAACAATAAGAAATAACATAATCACATCTCTCTTGTTTATCAACTATTTTTAATTCAAAATTTTATAGCAGTATTTAACATTTAAATTTGATAAAAACCTATTAAAATGAGTATAATCACTTTTGATATGATCAATAATTTTGTCCTAATGTGATTTTTCCTCTGTTTGACCTTCTGTAGTTATACTTTCCAACATATTTTGAAAAGATTTTATTAAACAATTCTAATTTCAGGAATATAGCATAATGATTGCTTCACATATCTTCAATGCATAAGTAATTTGGAATATATGAGCACCAGAATTTATCTACATGACAAAAATATTTCAAATTAATAAGGAGGCAGCATTTTGCAGTCATTAAAAGACAACTCTGATATCAGCATATCTGTGTTCAAGTGTCACAATTATACCACATTTGATCTTAGACAAATGTGAGACAATTAAATGAGATAATAATACAAAATCCTTAATTTAGCCCTAGCTTATACAAATTTATTAGTATTACTTGGTTAATAGCTATGCAATAATTGTAAAATGTTATTGATATTAATGCTTATTGTTAATGTTGCATAGTTAATAAAATAATATATTATGTGGAAAGATATTAAAGAAATCTCTCAGAAAAAAAATGAGTTGATATTGGAAAGGCAAAATTTCAAAATGGTCAGGTTTGAACGATTTCTTGAAGAGGATCATGGGTCACTGTGACATGACTACTGTCTCAGTTTGATACTAATGAATTTAAAAAGAGATACTAATCATGTTTTGAAACTGGTCTGTTTCTCTGAGAATGATGCACTTAGATTGATTTCAATTTAAAGGCTTTACATTCACTTGATTAAATCAAGATTAGGGCTTTGATTCTGCGGCAGCTTGCTCGGTCGGTAGAGGTGGGGTCTGGCTGCGGACGAGGGGTCGGTCCAGCTCTGGACGAGGGGTCGGTCCCGCTTGGGACGAGGGGTCGGTCCCGCTTGGGACGAGGGGTCGGTCCGGCAGCAGACGAGGGATCGGTCTCACAAGGGGTTGCGCGGTTCGGCTGACGGGGTCGCCCGGCGAAGCCGGCGACGAAGGGGTCGCCCGGAGAAGCAGGCGACAAAGGGGTCGCCCGGAGAAGCAGGCGATGAACTGGGAACAAGGGAGGCCAGGCCCTTGTCGGGGGCTCTCAGGACTGGAGGGCGCACGGCAGAAGAACTACCGCGGAGACAAGGTAAACACGCAAGTCCACTTTACTGAGGGAGAGGCAACAGTTTTATAGGGGCTGGGGAAGGCTGATTGGTCGAAGCCACGCCCTGTTCTGATTGGTTGCCGGCGAAAGGTCAGTGGGCGGTACTGGATGGGGGAGGGGTGGTGGTTAGGGATTGGCTGTCGCTGTTGCTGGGGGAAGGGGCAGGGTTTAGGGATTGGTGGCTGCTGTTGCTGGGGTGGAGGGCAGACTGGATTTTTTCGCCCACGCCTGGCTGTTGCTGCTGTCGGGGGAAGGGAAAAGGGCAGACTGGATTTTTCCGCCCACGCCTGGCTGTTGCTGCTGTCGGGGGAGGGGAAAAGGGCAGACTGGAATTTTCTGCCCTGCGCCTGCGCAGGGAGAAAGAAGAAGAAGGGTGCCGCCCCACAGGCATCGGGTGGCGCCATCCGGGAGGAGGGGCAGCCGCGGAAGCATGGCTGCCGAGAAGGGGAGACCCGAGGGCACTCTGCGCCCATGCCGAGCTTCCTTCAGCGGTGGCGGTGAGTCCGACCAGCCACCCTATTATGGGGGCAGCGGCTTGGCCTGCCGCGGCTGCTCCCCCGCCAGGCCAGCAAACCACACTTCAGCCCGAGGGGTGACCGCAGATTCAACCACATCATTAGGGTGTGCAGGGTTGACTCCTGGCCCCTTGGTGGGCTGATAGAACAGACTCTCACACAGAAGTAGATACACAGAAGAAGACACAGAGAGGAAGAGTGTCCATAGACACTGCAGAGATCCTGGGAAGACAGACGAACCATCCACCTGAAGGTTCACAGTTGTCTCTGTGAAGAGAATAGAGCAGCTGGGCCTGGAAAGAAATGAGCCCTGGGGAGAGAGATGAGCCCTATGCCAGCCTACAGTTGAGATCAGAAGAAGCTGGACACATGAAGCCTCAAGAGGGAAGAGAAAGGCTAATCCCTCACAAGGTGGCAAGCCTGCCATCTTGTTTCAACATGTGGCAACAGAGTTTGGTAAGGAAGTAAACTTCATTTGGGCTCTTTAGGGCTTTGTGACTATAAGCTTTTATCCCAAATAAATACCCTTTATAAAAGCCAGCAGATTTCTGGTACTTTGCATCAGCATCCCTTTGGCTGAATAATACAGTTCTCTATATAAACAAAGTGACAGTAAAATATTTCAGAATTAATAGAGAAGTTATATCATTATAAGAAATACCTTAATTATTTTTCATAAATTTTTAAAATAAATTACAATAAACTTTATCTTTAGAAAAGTTTTAGATTACAGGAAAATTACATCAAATTATAACAGATTCACATAAAAACCCCCTCATCCACACACATATTTTCCCCTATTATTACCATCTTACATTAGTGTGAGACATTTGTTACAATTGATGAACCAATATTGAAGCATTGCTACTAACCAAGGTCTGTAGATTACATTATGGTTTACATGTTATGCTGTACAGTTTTATAGGCTTTGACAAATGTATTGTGTAATGTATTTGTCATTGCAGTATCATACAGAAAAATTCCAATGTCCTACAAATGTCCCATGTTCCAACTATTTATTCATCCATTCCCCTCCCCTTGGAACATCTGATAACTGCTGTTTATATCAAGGTTAAATTTTCTTTCATTACCACATGATAATAAAACAATAATAATAAATATTTGTTCTGTGGTTACACTCACCCTTTGTTTTTCTGTTGATCAATCTTGAAGAATTTGGGATTCTGAGTGCTTCAGATGGAGAAGGATTTAGTTATTATGGGGCAAATGGAAGGAATTATTTTGCTTGCAGTTGTAGATATTCTTTGTTTTTTGGAATGGGACTTGTCTACCATTATTTTCTTAGTTGATCTGGGCAAGTCCAGGGAACTGGAGAATAGGTGTTGGCCACAACTCTGCTTAAACAACACAGGAAGAGACTGAAGATCTAAATCCCTGAGACAGATCTTTAATGGGGGTGTTGATAAGTATAGGTTCAGATAAAATGGGTAGAGGTATCATGAGTAAGGAAATTATAAATGATTCTTTGTTATGTCTGTGGAAATAGATGATCATATATCCCAAAGTAGGACCTGCCAAGGGTTGTTGATTTCACAAGGGTGTATGCCTTGCCTATAGTGCCTGGATTTACTACCATTCCAACAATGTGAGACAAGACTCCCAGGGATGAGCCTCCCTGGCACCAAAGGATGACCAGGAGCCTTCAGTGATATATTTGGAAAAAGACCTTGACCAAAAGTGGAAAACATTAAATACAAAAGAGTTTCATAACTAAGAGATTCAAAGTACATTTCAAAGGTCATTGCAGAGGTTATGCTTATGCAGGTCTCAGGCAGATCTCACTAACTGCATCAATAAACAAAGGTTCAAAGACTGAGTTCTTTTAAAAGTGAGAAGGTATATTTTCTAAA
This sequence comes from Dasypus novemcinctus, assembly GCF_030445035.2. Classification (NCBI taxonomy): domain Eukaryota; kingdom Metazoa; phylum Chordata; class Mammalia; order Cingulata; family Dasypodidae; genus Dasypus; species Dasypus novemcinctus. Next base: position 128,150,239 of record NC_080682.1, read on the forward strand.
ACAATTAACTATTATATGGTCAATATAAAGCACAGAGCATTATTCTGTTTTGATTTAGAATATTTGCCTTCTAGGCAGATTACTCAGAAGGTTAAGGTAACCATTTAAAAACTCTTAGCAGGCTAACAAATGAAGAAGACTCTTATTTTAACAAAGATAAAAACAAATTCTAATTTTGTATTAGGATAATATCTAATAAGAACTCTTAAAAATCTCATAAACCTCTCAAATCTGAACCACCTTGAGCATGACAATTAAATTTCTTTTCCACAAACCTTCTACAAGTTTCTTTACTCTACAGATTTTCTCCTGCACATTGCTATTTCTCACTCAGCAACAACCAGTCATTTTACTTTAGGACAAAACTTCTATTTTCCCTTAACAAAACACATCCTGTTTTGTTATACACAAACATGTTATACATGTTATACATGTATAACAGCTGTGTTTTGTTAAACACAGCTGTTTTACATCCTGTATAACTTGCATATTTAAATTACCAAAAATATCTTGGAAACTTTCTTAAGACCAGCAGCTTACAAAACACAATTACTCAAAAGAAAAAGTTTGTCAGAATACTAACTCAATTTGTGTAATTGTAGACTTATATTTTTCATCATCTTAAAGAGTTCATAAATATAATGTTAGCTTTTTTGATTAGAAAACCTACATGAATTTAAGAAGAACATACCCTAGTAGAAAAAATATATATGCTTATATTAAACATACCATTACAGAAGACATAGCTAATTTTATTTATTGAGTTAATTAATCCCATTTGTGAGAGGTTTATCTGAATTATGTTGATTGGATTTGTTTTTAAATTTTGATATAGTTTTGCACACATTCTTTTTTCTTTGGAAATATTAGAAGTTTGGTTTGCTTAATTGCTAAGGTTATGAGATTAACCTATATATAAGCATTTGTCTTCTAGCAAATTAGAATATAGCTTTTTAAGGGATGTTATAAGTTAATTTGGTATTACTCTCCAGAGGCAGGAAACTCATATCTCAAACATACAGACAGATGCAAATACAGAGTTTAGAGCTTCAGTTTAAAATATTCCAGCCATGAGTCAGAAATGAAAACACAGAAACATATAAAACATAGAAATCACATGAGCTTTTAATTTCTCATTTACTATTTGTTAGGAATCCTTTTATTTTAGTATGCCAAGCCTGCCAATACATAGACACAAAAAGTCTATTGGCATTTATAATGGGGATTTACTAGGGTAAAAGCTTACAGTTCAAAACCTGCTAAAATGTCCAAATCAAGGCATTGTCAGAGATGCCTTCTCATCAAGGGTCATCTCCTGGTCAATCCTGTGCTTGTGTCACATGGCAAAGCTAGGTTGTAGCTTCTCCTCACTTCAGGCCTGCTCAACTGATTCCAGCCTCTGGTATTTCTCTCAGCCTCTAGGGGTTTCTCTTGGCTTTTCTTTCAGCTGTAGTTGGTGCTGGAGTCCTCTTTCACATGACAGAGCAAAAACAGCATCCATATTTTTCTGTTTCTGTTTCCAGTTATCTATTTATATAAGACCCCAGCAAGAGGGTGGATATTCAAACTGGGTCACACTTCACTGAGGTAGTTGAAGTAAAGGCTCTAAAGTGAGCTAATCAAGTGCCCTAACCAAAAGTTCCCATAATGCAATCAAAACCCCCACTCCCTAAGCTGTCAGCACCATGGAGAAAGTGCCCTCTCAGGTTTTGCTCCCCGTCTCTAGGCTGTAACATGTTAGGGCCCTGTAAAGAATAAAGAAATGAGGGAATGATGAATGAAAGTTTTAGCCATTAATTGCCTTACTGATATCAATCCTGAACAAGCAACAATAGACTGGGGATCAGGAGCACTGGGTTCTAGTCAGATCCCTGCCACTAACTTGCATCTCAGTTTCCCTAAGCAAGAGCTAGGGCCACCATGCTGTTAAGCCTCCTCAATTGTACTCAGTGAGGGATGGCTGAGCTCCTGCTCCATGCAGGCTCCTCTGCACCAGTGCAGGATGGCTGTCAAGGCCTGGTTCTGCCTCCTGCATGTGGCAGACACCTCACTCAGAACTCTTCCTGCAATCATCCATCAGCATCTCTCCCCAGTTGCTTCTAAGCTCTGCAAGGACCAGATCCAGTCTCATGCAGCTCTGAATCCCAGAGCCCAGATGGTGCCTGGTGCACAGAAGGGCTAGGAGGTATTTGAATGGATAAAACATGAGTACCCCTTGGAAATCCACAGGAAGGAGGGACAATAGGAAAACAACTATCTGTGACTCAAGTTCATGAATTTAGTAAATGGGAACTTGGAGGAGGAAACTATTTATTCTGCTTAGGGAACACCAGGGTAGACTTCCTTGAAGAGGTGACATGTGAGCTGTGCTCAGCAGGATGTTCTGGGGGACATTCCTTACCCCAGATGGATGAAGGACAAGGTAAAATTCCAGTGCTGACTATCAGTAATTCTTGGAGTACAAGGATCATATTAGGGATAGAGGGCAAGGAAATCCTTCCAGCACTGGCATTCAGGGATTCTGGTTATTTGAGGATCATATTAGGTCACACTCACCAAGGAGGAAGCTCATCTCAGTGCCAACAGCCTCACTGTTTTCCAGGGATCCAGACAAGGATAGACATATAGTGGATGAGGACAAGTGTGATGACATTTCAAAGAACTGTCTAAATCTCAGGAAGTGGAAAGCCAGGAGTAGTTGTTCTTCTGGGCCCTAAGCTCATGCATCTTACATCCAGGTTCAGACATGGCACTAGGACTGTTGTAGAGACCCTGGGTACTTCCAGGATGCAGGCATCCTTTGGATCACTTCTCCTGAGCCTCAGAAGCCACTGTGGTTTTATTGTCAGCAAAGGCTTTCAGGCGACACACAGATAAGATCACCTGGAAAGCCCATGCACCTGTGAGCCTGGGTTCTAACAAGGTTCTAACAGTCCCTGCACAACTGCTCTTGGCCAAGTCTGTATTGTTGAGTAATTGGGTTGCAAGAAGCAGGGTCCCAAGCAGATTAGTTCTTATAGCCATGGGGTAGGTATAGAGCAGAGGACAGTGGGATGAGGGGACTGGTGCCTGGCTGCTCTCTCTTTCTTTCTCCCATGAGCCCCAGCTCACCTCCTCTCTCCCCACACCCAGTCTTAGTATTGCGGAAATCGAGAGGTTCAATAATTGCATATGGAAGTCCAGGACTCAGTAATAATTTTGGGAAGGAAAAAAATTTATTTTCAACCTTTCCAGCTAGGGAGTTTCTCTGTCCAAAAACCAAAGACCCAAATAAGATTTTTGGGTTCTTTTTATATGTAGGAAGAGCCAAATGCTCCTTTGTTTGAGTTCTCAATAAGCTTGAGTTAACACTTACTTCCCACATTCCAGGTAGGCTTGAATTAACATATTCAGTTTGCATTTTCCATGAATATTTAAAGTCTATAGAGCTTACATTGTTAATTGGCTTCCCGGGACTGGAGTGGCTGGCATGGTTACAAAAAGCACGTTTTTCATTGTCTGACACACACAGCCCAGGTTATTTACAAAGAGACACACAGCCCCCACCCATGGCTCATATCATTCTCCCCTTTATGCCAGTTTAACTTGTTAAGCTTTGGCATAATTGTTATTGGAGTTATGAGGTGGTGGCTCGTTGTTGTTTTGATTGATTACCCCATTCATCAATTTTTCAGTGAGGGCTTCAGGACAAAGCCCTTGGACAACATTTGGGGTCTCTTTCTGTTCCCAGAAGAAGTTTTCATTCTGGACAGCAGAATTAGAATCCTGGGGTGGGGTCCCCTCCAGCAGCCATCCTGGGGGTTGCCAGTGCTTACATGGATTTCTTGCCAGTCTTGAGATCCATTTATTAATTTTTATTTTTATTTTTAGAGAGTTTACATCTTTAATCTTAAAGGGGTGCTGAAAGGAGATGATTCTTTTTCTGTAGCTACTTCCTGCTGGCCATAGGATTGTAGTCCCTAACTGACAAGGTGTAAAAACTTTATTTTATTTTGACTGGAGGAAGATGGATCTGGCATTCTGTATGAAATTGGATGATATTTTCACCTGGTTAATAAGATGTTCATTTTGCAAGAAATAAATTTAATTAGAATTTTGGAATACATGGTGGTTGTTTTTTTAAGAGGACACTGGATTGCAGAGGTAGAAAAGATGGCACCCTTTATTTTTTTAAAGTTGGTGGGGAACAGTATATATATATAGTTATTTTATGTTCTTGGTTAACCCCCAGAGGGAAATTGTAATAGATAATGTTATTAGGTAGTTAGCTTAGTTCTGAAGATGAATTCCAGGCTGTTTAATGATTGGCACTCATGTGTTTTGTTAGGTGCTTCTGGTGAACTGGCACTATTTTAGGCAGCTGGTCTCATTCAGGATTAGTGAACCAAGTTGGAATTTTTTTTTTGCTTTTAGCTGTGGGAATAATCAGAACTACAGAGTAAAGGTTTTTGCATTTTCACTTTAATTGAATAATTCCTGGTAATTTTGACTGTTTAATAGGTGACCCACTGTTAGTAAGCAAGCTTCATTTTTGTTACACAGTAGAGTACTAGAGTGATTGAGCCTAGTGTTAATTAACTGGTTACCTGTAAGCCACTGGTGGCCCCTGGTCTTTTTTTTTAAGATTTATTTATTTATTTCTCTCCCCTCCCTCCCACCCCAATTGTCTGTTCTCTGTGTCTATTTGCTGTATCTTCTTTGTCTGCTTCTGTTGTTGTCAGCAGCACAGGAATCTGTGTTTCTTTTGGTTGCATCATCTTGTTGTGTCAGCTATCCGTGTGTGTGGCACCATTCCTGAGCAGGCTGCACTTTCTTTCGCACTGGGCGGCTCTCCTTATGGGGTGCACTCCTTGCGTGTGGGGCTCCTCTATGCGGGGGACACCCCTGCATGGATAGCACTCCTTATGCGCATTAGCACTGTGCATGGACCAGCTCCACATGGGTCAAGGAGGCCCAGGGTTTGAACTATGGACCTCCCATGTGGTAGATGGACACCTTAACCACTGGGCCAAGTCTGCCACCCAGCCCCTGGTCTTAAGTACATTCTTTACCCAGTATGGGGTGAAGACTGTGAGAGGTTGTCCCCAAGCTAGTTTGGTGGCCCTTAGATTAAAAGGGCTGTTGACCCCACTGTTTTTAGCCAAGATGGCTATTTTTACTTTATAGACATGTTATTAACTACTCAGAAAATTAAGTTTGCCAGGATTTTTAACATGTTTAATGTACTTCTATACATGATTTAGAATAGAAAAGATAACACTATAATTATCAGGCATATATTTAGAACAGGATGCAGGTAGAGCACTTAATATTAATGTATTCCTTAAGGCATAAGGGTTTTGAGTTGCAATTAATAGTCTTAAGTTTCAGGTTTGTAATACTTTACATGTTATCTGTCCATGGGAGCAGGCCATAATGCCAACTGTGTTTAAGTTCTACTTACAGTATTCTGGTATTTATTGCTCCACTTAATATGTTATTCACAAAAGTTGCAGCACCACTGATCCTAGAGAGAAATTAAGGAGTAGATTTTTACCAGCCTGTTGCCAGTCTGAAGATGATATTATTGTACATTTGACTGTACTTAGCCACTGTTTGCTGCTTCAGGAGCTCAAGACTGCAAAGAGTTTCCATTCACTTCAGGAGCATGACCAGAGAGGTAGTAGATATTTTTATTGGTTTAAAGATCAGTGACCAAACTAGCCAATAACTCATATGGAGAGGCAACCTGCAATGTATTCAAGGTCTGTTTAATGCAAAGGAGAGTTTGACAATGCTGAAGTTCATTTCTTGATTTTTATGTACCTTTGAAACATTTTCAATGCAATGTGTTACATATTAAATGAACTTAACTTTTATAGTATTTTGCTTTTTATTTTTACACTTTTATCATGAAGATTAGCAAATATTTTACTTTAGCAGTAAAGGTAAAATTATTTTTCACTGTTAAAATGAAAACAGAATATTCCCAATGGAATCAAGGTAACCTTTATTACTACCACTTGAATATGTACATTGAGGTGACTTTTAGACAAGTTTCATTGCTATGAAGTTACTTTTTGCTATTAATATTAATCCAGGTTTCTAGTTAATAATAGCTCCTTAGAACTAGAGCCACTTAAATGCTTCAGTTTGGAAGATGTTTTTACAAACTCTTTGTAATTGACCACAATTACAAACTGGCAAATTTACTTTAGCTTATAATAAGTAACCAATGGAATTTACTTTATGCATTTAAGAGAGAGCAGCCCTATATTTAATTTAATTTTATTAAACACAAACTTACAGCTTTTATTATTTTAAACACTCAATACACATAATGTTAATTTATTAACCTGGTATCCCATAAACCAAAGAGATAATATTTAAGTTAAACAAGTTGAAATTGTTATTGTTTAAAAAAGAATGTTGTTTTTCTTTTTTACAGGGGCTTAAAACCTTTTGTTTTTGATAGTTTTAAAACCATGAATAACTTTAAAAGCATACTGACTTCTAGGCTTTGGAGTATAAAACAATTAATTAATATTTCTATATGATTTTTTTATATTGCTTAGTTTAATTTGGGTTTTAGGAATATATATTATTTATATGACTGCATATTTAATTTTAACAATTTGAGCAAATAGGCAGACATGAATAGTTTGATACAGAAGCACTACTTAGTTGTTTAAAACTTTTTTTTTTTGCTTGTTAATCCAGAGTACAGTCTTCTCACTGGTTTTCCTGGTTATATTGTTGTTTGGAGGGAAACTGGCAAGCATTTGGGGCTTTTGCTTAGACTGAAAAAGAAACTGGGTAGCTCTGACTCACTTTTTCTGAGACAGTTTGAACAATGGGGGTTGCTTACTTTTGGAAAACCTGGCAATAGTTATTTCTGATTCCTGGTGGAAATGACCAATCAGAATTAATTTATATTATTGGGAAAGGTCAAGGAAAAATACAGCTTTCCCTTTAAAAGGGTAAAGAGAAAATGAGAAGACCAAAAATATTTAGAATGACACAAAAGTGATATGCATAAACTTTTTTGCTTTTAAATGTTACTATAAGTTTCCTAAAGTTCAATTATTAAGTTGAATTGTTAAGGGGTGGGCCAGACCCACAGGAACTGTAAGCAAAGGCAAATGTGGTTTATAATTACTAGTACAATATTTGAAGTTTAAGAGTTAAATTAGTTATAAAATAACTATAAGACAAGTTTGAGTAATAATTACCATTACAATAGCTGAAATTTAGGCTATATTTACTCTGCTGTAATAGTTTCAGTTATAAATTTATACATCTATATATAAAGGTATTTATACAATGATTTTAATTTTTAGTTACAGTTTCTAGTAAGTTTTTACCTTAAGATGAATTGAGTACCTTTATTAATTAAGCCACAAGAATTTTATCAGTAACAAACTTGTGAAGTTTTTCTGCTTTTCTAGGAACTGAATAAATTTCATTCATGTGTTATGCATTAAATTTACCAGCAAGACAGTATTGGCATTTAAAAACTCATTTCTAGGTTACTTTTCACCATGATTTCCTAGGCACAAGCAAACTGAGAGAAGTTAAACATAGATTTCAAAGTTAAACACAAGGTTATGCACAAATTAAAATAGAAGAATTTATACCTTTAGCATTTCAAGGAACTCTTTGACTTTAATTGATGGCACATGGGGTTTTATTTTGATTACTATTCACATTCTTTATAGGCACAACTGAGTTTAAACTGAGAAGTTTAAGGTTTATTTCCTCATATTTTACAGGAGACACTATATGAGGTTTCTGGGCCTCAGATTTATCTGTTTTTTTTTTTTTTTTTTTCCTTGCAGTTTTTATGACTTTATTGTTTGGCAGCTTACCAGCGAAACCATTAAAAGGGTTATTAAGTGATTAGAGGTTTATTGTTCTAAACAATAGTTTTTGTTTTGTTTTGTTTTGTTTTAGACAAAGGAGGTACTTTACCAATTCTACAGTTTTTAAAACATTTCAAAGCATTTTTACAGAGACATGCAAAGAAAGATTCAGAAAGGCAGAACCTGGGCAGAAGTCAATTGTGCAAATGTATTTTGACTGCAACACTATGGCAAAGGAACTTTTATTGCTTTCATCCTGGCTCTGCTTGGACTGGCTGGGAGAGGTAAGCTCTTACCCCCACCCCCAGACAGCTAGGCATGATCAGATGGGAATATGGCTTACAAAGACACAGAATTGCAGGAGGAGTAAGCCCCCCAGCATTCTGCCCCTGTCATGCACCCCCCTTAAGGGAGGAGGAGGGAGAAGGTAATGGCAGCAAGTTCCAGGCAGCTAAAATGGCTTAAAAAACCTTCTAGGCTTGGCACCTTCCTGGGGGAACCCCACCCTGGCAGGGCCATGATCCAAGCCACTGCCTTATCAGCTATCCTGACTGGGGCCAGTCTCAATAAACTTGGATCCATGGCATGGACATGGATGATCCCTGAGCCCTCGCAAATGGGATGGACTCAGAGGCAAGAGAACAAAGTACACAGACATTCAGACTCCGTGTTTTGTTTTTTTTTCACCCATAAAACAATCATTTCACTCCTTTGCCAATGGCAAGGGAGGGCTCTGGCTTAACAAAAGTTTAGTATTTCATACAGTTACACAATCCAACATTATCATCCAGAGGCATGAAAACACACAGAAGCACAAAGTCAATTAATCTGACTTAAAATTTTTACTCTGAGCTATAGCACATTAATTATTGTAACCCTAGGGAGGGGGAATTTTCAAAACCAAATTTTTAACAGGACTCTCTGTTCAACCTTGCTGTTTACAAAGCAAGTTCATTTGCAATTCAGTGCCAAAACAAATACTCTGGATAAACTTTTTTCACTGTTTAACCTTACACTCAGATCAAGCCTCACTACAAAAGCCAATTCATTTTCCTGTAACCAAAATTTTCCAAATCCAGACCAATTTTCAAGATGCATTAACACTTAAGCCCATCAATTTTTTTTCCCACTGTACTCAAACCTCCACTATTTTAGTGAAGGCAGAACCAGATGCTAACCACAGTTAGCTGAACCTAAACATCAGGGTTGTTGTTTTTTTCTTTCCTTTCAGACCTGGAGAAGATTGCTTCCCCCTGAATTTCTGGAGGTACTGAGGTCCTCTTGGGAGGTGATTGGGCTCCCTTTCTAACATTTAAAGTTAGGTTTTCCTGACACTATGCCCCCCCAGGGAAGTCTTACCTGTGGTGTGATTTTTCATTCCCAGCATCTTTTTAGACTTTCTGCTGCATCCAATTCTTGCTGGGAAGATTCCAGTGGAACCAAAATGTCCTCTTTCTGGACTGAAAAGTGTTCAGGGGTGCCCAGATTTGGGGTCTACCTGAGTCCCCCTGGCTTCCTCAGAGATATTGGTAGGGTAGTGAAGTGCTCCCATCTCTGGCCTTACATTACAATCCTGGATGAGCCCCCAGATATTGTGGAAATTGAGAGGTTCAATAATTGCATATGGAAGGCCAGGACTCAGTAATAATTTTGGGAAGGAAAAAAGAATTTATTTATGACTGGCCAAGCTTGGGAGCTTCTCTGTTCAAAAACCTAAACCCCAAATAAGATTTTCAGGTTCTTTTTATACAGAGAAAGAGTCAAATGCTCCTTTGTTTGAGTTCTTGATAAGCTCGAGTTAACACTTATTTCCCACATTCCAGGTAGGCTTGAATTAGCATATTCAGTTTGCATTTTCCCCAAATATTTAAAGTCTATAGATCTTACATTGTTAGTTGGCTTCCTGGGACTGTAGTGGTTGGATGGTTATGAAAGGTGCAGCTTTTCATTGACACACACAGCCCAGGTTATTTATGAAGAGACACACAGCCCCCACACTTCTCCCTATCTCTATATACCTTTGCTCTCTGGGCCTCAGCTCTGCTCTCTCTGTGTTGTCTGACTTTCTCAGCTTACACCTAGGTTCTGCTCCCTCATCACTTCAGCTAGCAAGCATGTTCATTTGACATGTCCTCCCTTTACTTACTTAAACATGTTACATTTGAGTGTTTTTACAGTGGAAGTGGTCATTGTTTCTTTCCACAACCCTTGAACAGTCTCAGGGCATCTGTCACTGACCCCACCCTATAGACCACTGAATCCACCTCCACACACATACAACTGCTTTTTCTTCCACCTGCTCATGAGAAGCTCCTCTCCTGTTACCTCCCCTCCCTTTCTTGGCCACACAGGGCCCATCTCCTGGGGCCATTAAGCAAAAAGCCACTCACCAACCCCAGGAGGCCTTGGTGGCTCCTAGACAAGGAGCAGGAAAATGCTGATCTGCTTTGATCAGCAGAGGGAGCTTACGGCCATGCTTTTTCCCTGACAGTCAAGGGGTTGTAATGAGGCCACCTGGAGTTCTGGAAGACTGGAGGAGAGGAAGAGTCAGAGAGGGAATTGCCTGGTGAGGGGCCTCTCAGCCCCAGGGCAAACCAAAGTCTTGAGTAAGGGGGACCTGGGACGGGAAGATTGGGGGTATGATATTTATTAGAATTGTTAGAGTGTGAGAGGTTTTTTTTCCTTTGCTTTCCTCTATTCTGAATGACTTTTCTCTGCAGTCCCACAGCTACAAGATTAGTTTTGAGGTAGTCAGGATGGGGGAGGGAGGGGCACCTGCAGTGCTACACTGGCAGTTTGTCAAGAGAAAGAAAACCAGTCTTGGTCAGGGTCCTGAGGCCTCCTGCCATGAAGCATGAACCCTTTAGGTGCCAGATCATAAGGAGATCCTGAGGCCCCAAAGAAAAGGCCAGGGAGTTTTGTAAAAACCGCAGGTGCTGACACTGCTAAAGCACTGCTATACTGGTTGGTAAACTGCCAAGGCCTTGAGACCCAGGTAGTGCTTGGGGGTCTCAAGTCCTTGGCAGTTTACCAACCAGTACAGCAGTGCTTGAGTAGTGTCAGCACCTGCAGTTTTATATGTTCCCACAAAGACTTCTTACCTGTGCCAGACTCAGGACATCAAACAGCTTGCATAGAAGTGCAGGGTAATGAGAAGACTCTCTCTGAGCTCCTCAAAAAATATATGAGGAGAGAAGCCATTTCCAGGGGCCAGTCAGGGTGGGGAGGGAGATATGGACAGATTTGTTCAAGGGGAAAGGCCAGAGCCAGGCATGCAGCAAATCACCTGACCACTTCCCCCCACCCCCCACCAATTCCTCTAGTCTCTGAAAGCTCCTGAGCTTTCCTAAGATCATCAGTGAATATGCAGGTGTTTGTGTATTTCACAAGCTGTCCAGGCCCCACTAAAGGCAAACAACATTATGGATTTCGAGTATTGACTTAACATTTTTTTTTATTGAGCTATAGTTAACATGGTATAACTTCAGCCTGTGAAAGTGCTATACTCAGTGCTTTTTAGTATATTCATAAGGCTGTAAAACTATAACCACTATCTAATCCCAAAATATTTTCATCAATTCCAAATGAAATCCTGGATTCAGTAGCAGTCACTTCCCCCCAACCATCCTTAACCCAGCCCCTCGCAAACATTAATCTATCTTCTGTTTGTATTTGCCTATTGTGGATCCTTCATATAAATGGAATCCTATAAGTGGTCTCTAGTGTACAGTTTCTTTCACTTAGCATAATGTTCTTCAGGCCCCTCACCTTCTATCATATATCTGTACTTTATTACATTTTATGGCTGATAATATCTCCTTGAATGGATAGACCATGTTTTCTCTGTCCCTTTGTCATTTGATGGGCATTTGAGTTGCTTGTACTTTTTGGCTATTATAATACCAAACTTGTCCTAGATTTGGCCTGAAGGCCTCCCAGTTGGCTCCTGTCATGTTTTGACTCCAGTGCTTAGGGCTTTGGTGCCTTCCATGCTCTCCAATATGCCATGATTGTCAGGTTCCTCTCACACACTTCCTGGCCAAGACCTGGACTCACACATGCCTCCTGTGCCCTCTTATGTTTTCATGGACAACAGTATTTTGGGACCACAATCTGGACATTAGTGGTGGATGTTGTTACCAGATTTTCCTTACTTATAGGCTTGCTCAATAAAAAGAACTGGAAACTCTGTTATTTACAGAGAAAATGGACTAGCACAGACATATATTTCCTAATTAAAATGTAAGTATAGTGTTTTACTTCCCTGATAAACCAGACTGAAGTGACCCCCATCTAGGGCAGGCAGGAGGCTGGGGCAGGGTTCTGGGGCTCTGTATTGTACCAGGGATTAAACCATTAGTTCCTGAACATGGAGAAGTCAGGGGAGGGTGCAGGCATAGCTCAGGACAGGACCTGTCACTACTGGGATAGGACGCCATTTAGTAATCTAATTTGTGGTAAGGTGTGTCTGTGCAAGATTGTGCTAATCAGTCCTGGTCCCATTCCCTTTGCCCCTCAGCCCTATCTTTTAACCCCTCTCCAAAGGAGTTGTCCATACCCAATGACAAAAGCCAAGCACAAATTTTGGACAATGGATGCAGTTATCCCAGGGGGCTGCAATCTCTAAGGGCTTAGAGCCAAACTCCTTTTGAGGACAATTAGTAGCAACACAACTGAGAGTGTGAACTGGAGATTCCCAAAATGATGGACCTCAAACTACATGGCCCAAGACTTCACCTTGACCCATGAAAAAGACTGTGTGCTTTCTCTCAGTCACAATAAATATTCTTCTCTTGGCATTCAGAGCCCATGGGTAATGCCTCAGGCCCCAATCTGGGAGGAGAGGCCACCAGAACCTGACACAGAGTACAAGACCTGCCAGGGATTTTCTGGGTTAAGAAATTACACAAGGAATGGCAGGGCAGTGGGAAGCACTAGTTCTTAGGGAGCAGTAGTGTTTATGAAATGAGGCCCAGCTGGAGCCTGAAAAGCTGCATCCCAATCCCCCCAGTCCCATCATAAGGAAAGGAATTCTGGTGTCAGGGATAAGGATCCAGGGGCATGAAATCTAATGTAAAGATCTGACCATGGACTCTAAAGTGGAACTAAAGGTGCAAAGTTCTGCCAGCCCTGGACCATGTGCTTATAATTTTCCTCTGTCCTTCTTCCTTTCCACATTAAAACCTGTGTTCTAATTTTATCTGTAAGTAGTGCTTATGTAATTCAAGATTTTGCCCTTGAAAACTGTAAGTTCCTACTTGGTGCTCAAACAAAACCTCAGCCAAGAAGCAGAAAATGTCTTCCTCCAAAGTGGTAGAAAGACATTCACTACCCTGTCCAGGGTCAGAAAATGGTCCTGGCAAATGGAAATACCTTCAATATCTAAATCTCAATGTTCCTTATGGGTGGTCTTTGTTCCTTCTAGGTGTATTGACAATGAAATGCACATTTCTTCTGTGAAAGTAGATTGCTGTGCTTGCTTCAATAAGCCAGGGAAGGGTGGCTGGCTATTTTTGCTTCTCCTTTCTAAAATAAACTGGTGTCTCTGCATGATTTCTTATTTGAATGAGCAATGTGAGAGGTGGCACCTCATTTCAATTAACACAGTAAATGAAAGAATGAAACCTGAACTCCCAGGCTGTAGCTGAAAGAAGACTTTAATAATAAAACATTCACATCTAACATAAAGAATGGGCTCAGCGAAGAGTGTCTCTCCATCCACTTCTGAGTTGGTGGACAGGGGTAGGAGTGAGCAGAGCCTCTCTCACTCCTGAAAAAGGCTAGCATGGGGAAGGCTGTGCTGGGAACCCTGGAATGTCACAGATGTCATCCAAGAGCTCCAGGTGAGAAGCTCAATATTCCCGTAAGTGAGTGATTGGTCACAGGAGCCCAGGACAGCCTTTCAAAGGGCAGAGTCATGAGGGGCAGCAGGATAGGTTCAAGGGATTCAGTAGAACCTGGGGGTGGACCAGACTGGCTGGTGGGGAGGGAATTGCCTGCCTGGCCTGGGGGTCAGCAAAACTACTTAGCTAGGCAGACTTGGGAAGGGGGACCATGAGGCTGGCAGGCACCAGGGACCAGTTAGAATTTCCCCTTTCAGAAATTGGGGCCCTTCTGCTTCTTCCCCAGTAGAATAGTAAAATAGAATATAGCGATGGGTATAAAGGTTAGATATACAATACATACTAATTTAGAAAAATTAAATAAAGAAAAAATAAATTGGGGTATCAAAAAATGAAAAAGCTTTGTTTTTGATGTTTTGCCTTTCATCACTGCAATAGATACCCATCAATATATTCCATTTTATTATTAATGGAACTTGGCAATATATTAGGCTTCATTTCTGAAGAAGTTTTGGACCACAAAGAGGTTCAACTATGGCAGGGGAGGAACACTGGTGTGGGGTGTTATCGATAGGGGGTTACGGTTGGGAGGGAGTTTTCCAGGGCATGTATACAGGGTACATAAAAATGTTTGGATATTTTCATAGTAGTTACAGTTAAAAATGACAACTGAGGGAGTGATAATTTCCTAGCCAGGGGAGCTCTGTTACATCCCCCAATGGAACAGCAACAATCACCCAAGTGCAATGGCAAAGACGAATAAAGAAGGATGGTGCAACAATGAGCCCTTCGTACTGATGACTATGTTCATGAGCCTGTGTGACTGAAATAAGAACTAGGCCTAGAGCTGCAGGGTGCCTAAAAGTTACCTACTGAGAGCCTCCATGTTGCTCAAAAGTGGCCACTCTCTAAGCCAAACTCAGCATGTAAATGCATTACCTTCCCCCTAGCGTGGGACATGATTTCCAGGGATGAGCCTCACTGGCACTGAGGGATTACTACCAAGCATCAGCTGATGGGGTAACTAGAAAAAGACCTTGAATAAAAGGGTCAACTCAGACCAGCAGAATACCTCAGTCTACATGTAATATCAGGTGTTAAAAACTGCTTTATGACTTTGGATAAAAGGGGGAAATGGAAAGGACAAATGAGTTTATATGGCTATGAGTTTCCAAAAAAGAGTCAGGAGGTCATCAGAGGGGTCACACTTATGCACACCTCAGCAGGACCCCAGAGACAGCCAAAGTAGATACAACCCCAGGTACTGGTTCTCCTGAGTGCTACAGAGAACCCATAGGTTCTATGGTCATGGCAGATGACTCAAGTTCAGTGCCATGTCAGTTGGCCCTACTATGGAGTTTGTGTTCCTGAGTGTGATGGTGTTGGACCACATGTGACCTTTTTACACATGCCTCTTCTGTCACTTTTACTGGACCTGTGGTTGGTGCTGGGGTTGGTGTATACTCAGGAAACCTGAATCTCTGGACTGTCCAAGTGACAGCCAGTCCCTGAGCCTCAGCAGACTTGGAACTCCTACCATCTGGATTTTGGACTTACCTCGGCCAGCTAACAGGGAGGTGAAGAAAGTCTACCACCACACCAGGGATCCAAGATTGCCTATAACAGCAAGCAGGAGAGTTGCATCTATCATCCATGTGGAATCTAAACCCCCTCTTGATATAAAGGTGGAGTGGGCATAACCATCCCAGGGTCCACAGGATGAAGGAATAGAGTATGGACTAGAGTGGACTTAGTGATATTCTACTATGGAACTATTGTGATTAGTAATGGAAGAAATTGCAGCACTGATGTGGAGAGAGTGGTCATGGTAGCTGCTGAGGGTAGGGAGAGGGAAGAAGAGATAGGATGTGGGGGCATTTTCAGGAGTTGAAGTTGTCCTGGGTGGTGCTGCAGGGATAGATGCTGGACATTGTATGTCCTGCCATGGCCCCCTGGATAGACTGAGGGAGAGTGTAAACTACAATACAAACCATTATCCATGTGATGTATTCACCAAGTACAATGAATTTTCCATGATGATGAAAGAGGTTGTTGATGTGGGAGGAGTGGGGTGAGGGGGGTGGGGGGATATATGGGGACCTCTTATATTTTTTAGTGTAATATTTAAAAAAATAAAGAAAGAAAAAATGTGGGAAAGGTAAAGGAAAAAAAATAAAATAAAAGGGACAAGTAACCAGAAAAAAAAAAAAAAGTGACTCTGGCTCATCTCTGCCAACCTCAGAATGGGGCTGATAAGAGGTCATCAATTCCCCCACCCCACCCACTGACAGCTTTACTACTCAGGATTTTAGTGCTGAAATTGGATTTCTAGAACCCAGTGCTTAGCCCCCAAATCCAGCACTACCCAGGAAAAGACCATGACCACCTAGTGAAGGGCAGCCCTGTCCCAGGCCTTCTGAGCTGGGTTCCTAAAGGCCTCCATGACCATACAGAACCTGACACCCAGCAAAGATTTACACTTTCATCCTATTTTCCTCCTGTTTCTGACCTAGAGCCAGCTAGAAAGAAACACTGGCTGAATTCCTGCTCTGGCCTCAGAGGTGTGGTTACTCATCTCCCTTCTCAAACTCTCCAGTCCTCAGCTTTCCTGTTCTTTATGATGGGTCCTTCTGTCTTATTTCATACCTCACAGCTCCCATTTCCCATTCAAAAGACAAGAGAGGATTTAGAACCAACTTCTAGGAATGGTGGCAGTCATTTTAATTTGTCGGGGCTAGTGGCTGGGACAGCCTGATCAGCTCACTGACAAGTATCCAGTTAACTTTACTGTGCACACACATACCATGTCACATACCTTGGTTTTCTCTCCCCTTTGGGGATGAGAAGCCTGCCCAGGTGCTTGAGAAACCTACCTAAGTGTTCAGAGCCCAGCTCTGGGTCTGTGCTGTTCTTCTGGATTCTTTCCATTTCCCACTTTCTAGAATAGTGAGTCAGCTCCCTAGAGCCTCCAAACAGGCTCAAGGTGATTTGGTCTGGTTGTCACTATCATAAAGGCATGGCCTGCAGCATGTTTGGTGCTTGTGCCCACCAGTCCTTTTGCTTTTGGAGGTGCAGACACCACCTCCTGTCCAGAGGATGTCTTTCAAGTTGAGCCCTCTGCTTGGCCATCTTTCTCACGATCCAAGGTGAAAAGCATTTTCTCTGTTCTGTTGTTAGCTTTGAACTTGGTATCCCAATGCCTGGGTCATGTCCAGGGAAGTGTACACAAGAGAGAAGGAGCAGGTAGGGAGAAGAGGCTGAGGGTACTGAGGGATGCTCTGGGCAGCCTCATTTGTGGACAGGGTGCCTACCCACTCTGCTGTCAGGTCCACTGGGTCCAGAGGGCTTTGGGCCTTCAGGCTGGGATCAAGGTGCTCAGTCTACCTCCTCCACCACTGCCCTTTCCACCTCACCCCCAACTTACTTTGATCCTCTGAAATGATTTGCACCAGCTTGTAGTCTTCTGTCCCCATCCAGGTTGTGTTCTTCTATGACCTTGTGGATCATGGCTGGAACCATTTATTGGTCAGTCACCTGTGGTGGTTCAAGGGACAGACCCTCAAGGTACTCCCTCAGAGTGCAGCTGCCAGGGACCCCATGGAGCCACCTCTGGTCAGGGCTGAGTCTAAAGGTGCCTCACAGTCTTCTTTTGCTCCCCCAAGGACACCTCCTTGGAATGAGGGGAGTCTTCCAAACATTTCTCCCACCATCTCCTACAAGAACCTATACCTCAGTCTTGAGGTTGTTTCCCAGTGTGGGTCCAAATCCCTTCACTGTAGTCTGAACCCTGTCCCCTGGGCCCTCTGCCTGCAGAAGTGTTATGGGCTTCCATGGCCCTGGGGACAAAGAGTGACCATGCAGGAGAGGGTGGGGACTGAGGAGTGAAAACTGGGCCTCTCTCTGTCACCTCATCCCTCCCAATAATGAGAGATGGCTTGCCCTCAGGGTGTGAGTGCCCCTGCCCCAACCCAGCCCTTCCAGGACACGTCTAGATAGCAGTGAAATCCCAGGTCAGAGAACACAAGACCTATTCCAAGCCCAGATGTCAGAAAGGAAGAGGGGCTGAACAACAACCTACAGCACACCAGGACTGCCCTGAGATCCAGGATGCAGCTGTGGTCAGCAAGGTTGAGACTGAAGTTTTCTTGACCACAATGGCCCAGCTACAGGCAGGGCTCAGGTCAAGCATCAAATGACATCTTAGTAAAGCCACACTTGCCACAAGAGAAGTGTAGCCCAGGGCAGGTATATAACATGGCAGCTGGTGCAGCCTCTGTGCAGTGGGAGCTTCAGTAGCTCCATCTGCACATCCCATCCAGGATCTGGCTCCTGCTTACATCTTGATGGCCACCATCCTGGGGTTGACCCTGTCCTCCCTTCAGGGTCATGACAGCAGCCCCTTACTGGCCAGTGTCTCCACACTCTGGTCCAACCTCCACTTTGAGGCCAAAGGTCACCTGCTGTCCCTGTTCTGCTCTGACCCTCCAGTGATCCCTATCTCCCACCATGGGAAAGTCAAGCTCCATCCAGAAGCTCACAGGGTCTGACGTAACCCAGCTCCCAGCATCTCTGTGACCCTAACTCTTCCCCTTGACCCCTGTTTCTTCCCCCTGGCCTCTATGCTGTTCCCCAGGCCAGCCAAACACATGTCTCCCTTGGGCCTGGCAGGGGCTGCCTCAGTGAGCCCTTCCCAGGCCTTCCTCACTCAGCATGCCAGCCACAGCCCCTATGTCCACTGTTCTGTGCCCTGACAACCATTGAACTCACACTCTTCCTGCCTCTGGAGGTGGCTGTATGTCCTTCCCCACTTCCTAAAAAGTCTGCTTCAGGAGAGCAGAGAGGAAACATGTAATTTCTTATATGTCTACTGCCTGAATCACTGAAGGGTCCCAGGGGACAGTGATATGCCTGGCTTCTTGTACTTGTTGTCCTCAAGCAGGCTGATATGGATGATACAGCAGTTGCCCACATGATGTTTATAGCATGGCCATGTGTCATGGTGCTTGTGGCTGTTCTAAGTGGCCTTGAGGTTGATGGAGGAGGAGGAAGATGTTCCTCCAGATGCTGATGTGACAATGGAGGAGTTCCGTGTGGATGCAGAGGTCGACTGCTCCAACTGGGTGACAGCTAGATCAGCAGAAGGCTTAGAGCCATGGGGCACCTCAGGGCTGTGTGAGAAGCTCCAGGAGATTCTAAAAGTACTGTAGGTGTCAACAATCCTTGACCCCTCTGTGGACTTGGAGAGGGCCAAACCAGCACAGGAGATGGAGTGTGAGGGTGAGGGCCGACATGAGAAGAGGTGGATAGACACCTTCATTTCCTGGCCATCTTGAGACTCCAGGACATGGTCCACATGGATTTCCACCTTAGAGCTTGAGAAGTGGGCCATATGCATGTGAGGTGAGTCAACTGCCTCTCTGCTGCTGAAGTCAGGGCCACACTGGAGCTGGATACTGGATTGGGAGTTGCTGCTATCACTGGACTCAGTGTCTGGAGCTAGGCTGGTGGAAGGATGGGTTGGCTTACATTGGGGGTCTCTCCCAGGATGCAACCTGGATGCCCTGTTAACACTGTACCCTGCTAAGTTCTCAGTCCATCTAAATGAGCCAGTGGGTTCTGACTGCCTTAGAGTTCATGCAGCATCACCCCATTTCACAGATGAAGAAACAGGCTTAAAGATCGGCTGACTCATTCCAGTCACAAGCTTGTTTGGGAGCAGAGTGCTAAACTGTCAGGCTCCCCAAGCCCATGCTTAGCCTGAAGTTTCCATGAGCCCTGAGCCAGCCCACACTTTTCCACCCTGGATGGAGAACTCACTCTTTACTCCAAGGCTTGATGCCTTTCAGGTGGTGTTTGTCCTTGAAGCTTTTACTGGCCAACTGGGATGGAGGCTCCGGTTCATGGGGCAGATGGTAGCTACAGGACAGGGTGGCAGCTGTGAGGCCTCCAGGAGCCACACTTCAGGTCTCCATCCCAATGTCCACAAAGGAGTTAGCATTTGGGTGCCCCAACATCTTCAGACAACTGGTCCTTTGCTGACCCAGGGGCCATCAGGGTGATCAGGCCCTTAGAGTTGCCAGATCTAGTCCTGGCTTCACCTGTCATTCTCACTGAGCTGCTCCATGGCCTCAAACCAAGCCTCAAAATGCTCATTGGACACAATCCTCATTGAGTCAAACCAGCAGGCTGCCTGGAGCTGCTGGAGCTTGGCGATTATCTGGTATTCCTGGGGCCAGAGGAAAGGAAGAGTAATTGTGGAGGCCTCGGTGGGCTTCTGGGTGGGATGGGGGCCAGTGCCTGGGTTTCCTCCTGTGGGTGCCTCCATCTCTTCACACCCTTCCAGGCTCTACCTGCCCTCAGGGCTAAGTTCACACAGCTCATCCTCCAGGAAGATGTTCTTCATCCCTTCTTAATCTTCATAAATCCAAGGAGAGTTGTCGTCTTAACTCAATTTAGCATAAGGATTCTAAAGGGTTGAGGTTTTTTCATGTCTCACAAGCTAAAAATAAATTAGAAACCAACTAGAAGTGACATTACCCAAGTATTACTGTCATTAAACATGACTCCTGGTTATCCTCAGACCATACAAAACCCTGGATCCTGCTTCCAGATTTCAATAAGATCAAGAAGCAGAACGACAGATTGCTAGGGCTGGGAAATTAAACACAGTTTAAGCTGTGAAGAAAGGGGTGGCAGAAAATAGAGGAGATAGGTGCTCAATAGAAAAGTCTCTCTGTAAATATAAATGGTCTGTGAGGGCTCCTGTCCAACATGTCTGCCTCAGCTCACCTCACGACTTATTTCTCCAGCCTCATTCTAGTGTCAACCATAAAGCCTCCACTCATCTCTGTAAACCAGATGTTTTTCTTGGAATAAGGTGAGGTTTGTGTCTTTGTTTTCTTTTCCTATAGAGTAATGAAAGATCATTGGATTCAGGAAATTAGATTGGCTTGCAGGCCAAAACAGCAACTGGCTAAATGTGTTAAGCTTTCTTCAGTTTCTCCTGCTTTAGGTCAGGAATGGTGGGCCTCCGAAATATATATAATCTTCATTCCCAGTCAAGGTCAGCATTCATCCAAGTGTCAATGACACAGGGATTTTACAAATTTTCTGCTTATCAGATTTCTAGATTGACTAAGAAAGGCCAATAAAGAACAAAAGGGGACCATCTAAAACAGCTTTGCTCCTATCTACAAATGGTATAATACTATCACAAATATTTTGTTGTTGTTAATCTTCTACAACAACACAACAACAAAAAGAACACAAAGGATCTTGGGATTCACCCTCACTGTATCCTTCTAGGGATCTATTAAAAAGAATGTAATTTAATCCAATCAGAACCATGTGATGGAATAAGTCATAGTTAATTAATAAATGGTTTCCAAAGAAAAAACAAATGTCATGTCAAATTCATTTCTTTTAAAGATGCAAGAGAGGGAAGACTCAAGTTTCTGCTTTAAGCATGTGAAAATATATTTCTCCAAATTTCCCCTCCAATCATTTTCAATAGAAGAACTTTTGAGTCCTCAAAGAGACAGGTATCTGGACTTTACGCCATTCATGGGCGAGCTGCTTTACATGAGGAATGTTGTCATCACAAAACATTAAAGATACCTTCCAAAAGTTCATATAGAGTCATAAGCATTCCTAGGAGGCCAGTTTGGCATTGAGTCTCCTCTAAATGATTGCATGTGAAACAGGTCAAGTTGCCAGCTGTAACTCTTTAGAAGCCACTGTGCAGAAAATGAGGCATTCAGTCATGATCCTCTCGACTGGGTCTTTCTTGAAATGGTATCTCTGAATTCTGTGTATGAATTCTGGGGTCAATGGGCATATTAGTCTGTTGCCAGGAAGAGATAATTAGGTGCACCAAGGAAGCTAAGAAGCAGCGAGGTCAGATGGTGACTCAGCATCTGCTGCACCAGACTCATGAAGAACAACCTAATGAGGGTATTCACAGCAGCCCTGTTGGTGATAGTGAAAGACTGGAAGACATCTAAACAGTCCAGCAATGGAGAAATTGGTTAAATATGTTTTGGTACATG
Organism: Dasypus novemcinctus; assembly: GCF_030445035.2. Taxonomy (NCBI): domain Eukaryota; kingdom Metazoa; phylum Chordata; class Mammalia; order Cingulata; family Dasypodidae; genus Dasypus; species Dasypus novemcinctus. The sequence continues at coordinate 128,171,971 of NC_080682.1, forward strand.
TAACAAAAGGTTGTTATATAGTGGCAAAGCTCTATGAGCTGCCATCAAAGGATCTATAAGACATACTGCAAGGAAAAGTTAGGCATATATTAGTGATTTGTATTCTATCACTTGTATAAAAAAGAGGGAGATACACCCACTTATAGTTTAAATATACACAGACTATCTCCAAAAAAATTTTAAGAGATATGTAGTGGTGCTCTATCTGGGGAAAGGACATGGAAAGATGGGAAGGAAATGTACTTTTAACAATATACTTTCTGGAACCATTTGAATTTTTTTAAAAAGTAAATATTCCTTTGTTCAAAAAGAATTACTGGTAAATTGAGGCATACAGAGGGTAAAAGACTGTGCCCTGAGTCCCAAGGTGAGTTAGTAGACAATACATGATGTGAACCCAGGGAAACCCCAGCATCTGGGCTCTTATCTCTTGATTTGACTACTGTGGTTACATTTTCAGCAATATGAGCCAAAACATACCTCAGTGCCTCTTCTTTCACTAGGGCTGGGCTGTGGAAAGTTTGGTCATAAACTTTCCTGTAGATAATGTGCAGTTCAAGCATCCTTTCACTGTGAATGTTCCACACAGGATCATCCACTTTACCTAACAAGGCATGAGGAAAAAGAGATAGCAGAAATTACACTCAAATCAGTTATTTGCCACATCCAAAATGGTGCCACAGAAACACTACAGGGGCACTCAGTGGATCACCTTCCATGTGGGAGCCAAGGGATCATTAGATCATCCTGTGGAAGGGAATACAATTTCATAAGCATCAAAAACTTTGCTAGGCAGTGGGCTCAGGGGAAGCACGTTAGTGTATCCATTTCTCTATTGCTCTGGTGAACAACAGGGTGCACTGTCCTTGAGATTTCCAAAAAAAACCTCCCAAGTGCAAAGTGCATCCATCAGATGATATGGGGCTGCCATATTTCTGATTAGATATTACATTTCAAAGATAATCAACTCAGTGATATTCAGGAAATCTCTATCATTTTGAAGAATATGAATTCTCTACTGAATAGATGGACACTTGAAACTCAAAGTAGACTAGAGACATATTTTGTTGCAAAAAATAAAATTCAACAACTATATATAAGAAATCATTTGTTTTGTTCCCTAATTTATAATCGCCTCTCTTCACAATAAAATGAAGAAATACTGCTTTTCTAAAGAAAGTATATTCTACATTGTAATTTGCTGCATTAAAAAAAGAGTTAAATCTTCTTCTTTGAACTTTTTGGAAGTTTAACTTTTAGCTAAACAAGATTTCATGGGATATACCCAGAGGAAACCATTGATTTGGCAGGAAAATCTTGTGCTTACAATAAGCAGTGGCATAATTTTTCACTCTTCTCTGTATGTGTAGAATAGCCTCTGATTCAGATAATGTCCTTGATTTCTATCTTTGTTGTCTGCTCAATGGTTTCTTGCAGCTTCTGAAGTTGTGAGGTTAAGCTCAGATCTTTTGTTACAATTGGTCATAAGAAAGAGAGAAATGTACAATGCAATCATACCTGACATCTATGAGGCAGTTTTAGGGTAAGACCAATATGATAAGTTTTTTTATTCTACTTCTAATTAGTTGTTCTACCATAGGAAATCCACTTGACCATTTAAATCTTCCACTGAATAAAAGGTATAACATTCAAATGTAGAGTGACAGACAAGGAGTATAGAATGAAACTTGCCAACAAAACTGACTGAGTTCTGATGCAACTCCCAATGCCTTCTTTCCTATCCCTCTACCACCAGTGCATTCCTGACTTAAATTCTGTATCAGAAGTTCATTTTTTTTTGGTGTCCAATACACAATTTTAGAAATTTGGGTGCTAGAAATTATTTAGAATTGAATATTCCCTATTTTATGGATGAGGAAACTAAGCTTCAGAGCAGTCAAACAATTCATCCAAGATAAAACAACTCATTAGTGACAAAGCTGGAGTCTTAAGCCAACCAGTTTGACTCCAGAGGCTTCATGCTTATCCTGAATTCACTGCCCCCTCCCTCCTGAAAATACTCATATTTTCTGAAATTATAACTGGTGTGTGTAAATGACTTTGGGTTTTGTTCACTGCCAAACATAATTTCAAATATATTCTTGGAATCTGCACAGCAGCATTTTAAATAGCAATGTAGCATCTATTGGGTTAATATGCCACAGTTTATTAAAGTTAAATATTTCAAAAAACAGTGTTATCTAAACAAAAGATATTTGTTAACAATTGATTTAATTCCTAGCATAGTATTATGCCTGGCTTGTCACATATTAGAGTTTCTATAATGAAATCTCTTTTTTGACCTATTGATCATATTTTCTCTTTTCTAACCTAACACAGTATTGGTAATGTGGCTTTGTAATGTATAAAGGCACTAATTTTCTTTTAGCACATGATATACCAGGGAAATAGCCACTTAGGGGGCCCTATCAGCAGTGCATCCAGTAAGCATATTTAGTAATCCCAGCACAATCAGCATAAATGCTACCCAACTATGTGTCTTCAGAAGGACTGAAGTCTTACTCTTTAAAAGGCTGTTCCAGGGGAGTGGATGTAGCTTAAGTGGTTGAGCACCTGCTTCCCATGTAAGAGGTTCTAGGTTCAAACCCTGCTACCTCCTAAGAACAGAAACAAATCAGATGTGGAAGAACCTTTTGGGGGGGGGGTGTTACCTGGAATTGAACCCAGAACCTCATACATGAGGAGCAGACATTCAATCATTGAGCTACCTCTGCTCCCCAGTAAGAGTTGTTTGTTGTTTTTGTTTTTGTTCTTAGAAGAATGACCAGAGCTCACTGGCTGTTGTCCCCTGAATGGAAGCAGCACTTTCGTCTTTCCCAAATGCACTGAACAACTTACGTTACTTTCTACTTGTGCATTGAGCAGAGCAAGTTAGAGATCCCTGCCTTATAGAACCTGATGTGTTTCCCCTCCCCCTCCCAAATTACACTTTGCCTGGTTGCCAGGTACTTGAGAGATAGAACCATTTACAGCTGAGTTGTGACTCACAGAACACTGGCATCAGGAGGCTGGAGGGCTGCTCCCTCTGGAGCCATGGAGGGCCTGTTGACAGCCACCAAAGTGCCTTCCCAGCTGGTCCTGGACCAGCTTGCAGTGCTCTGCTGCTGTTTTCTGAATGTGTGAGACAACTCCCTGGTCTCTCTGTTTTCCTGGGAGATCCTGATATGTACTGGTATGTTGTTTTTTTTTTAAATACTAAAAAGCTGGAATGCTTTAAGGAGTGAAACAGAGCTAGTGAAATGTGTTTCTATCCATGCTCATAAAGCCCAAGAGAAGATTGGCCTGAATACACCAACCCATGAAGCCCTTGAGTCCCCTGGGATAGAGGCTAGTCCTCTGGCCTTACAGACTTTGTGTTTGGCAGCACTGAATAAACACTTGAATAAATGAGGATACAGAAGATCTTCTTGAAAAACAAGAGAAAAGTGAGGCCCCTAATTTCATTTCATGGAACAATTATTCTCCCCTTCAAGGACAGATAAGCTCACTCAAAGAGAAAGCAGAATCTCATCAGTCCCACATGAGTGATGCAAAAAACATCTTAAAAGCCTCTCAGAAATATGTGGACCATCTTCAGAAGGAAATAAGGGATGCTATGGAGGAAACCACTCAGCAGTAGAAAAGTCAACAAGCACACTTGCCCAAGAAACTGATGGAAGGAAAAAGTGTGGGATCTGAAGGAAGAGATAAAGTGCTTGAACACTGCAATGCAAGAATGAACCAGGATGGGAAGGATAAAGACAGCCAGATAAAATCTCTAACTGAAACTGTGCTGAGGAAAATAAATTTGCCTGTTATCTTTAGAGAAGATTACATGGATGATGTCAATTTGGAACTAGACCAAAAAAAGGAATCAGAGAATGGTAATAACTTAGTGTCAGTTATCAGTTAATTTAAGCAAACTCATTCAGGTGGTGAATTTCCATGTTTTCTCTGAAAGACTTGAAGGAGAAAAGAATAAGATATTCATGAATATTTGTGAAGAAAATAAAATGAATGCCATACTTGCAGTGCAAATAGAAAGTCTCCAAGATGAGTACGCCTCTTTGTTGTCTGAAAATTCACAGCTGAAAAGGGAGATAAGAAGCTTCAGCTGAAACTTCAAACATTACCTGAGGTCCTGCAAAAATGTGTAATGGAACTTCAGGCAAATTCAATGCAGGAGGAAACATCTTGCTCAGAAATAGAGAAGAGGGAAGTGGATTTGGCTCAACTGATAGAGCATGTGTCTACCACATGGGAGGTCCAGGGTTCAAACCCAGGGTCTCCTGACCCAGTGGTGAGCTGGCCCATGTGCAGTGCTGATGTGCACAAGGAGTGCCCTGCCATGCAGGGGTGTCCCCAACATAGTGGATCTCCACGTGCAAGGAGTGCACCCTTTAAGGAGAGCTACCGCATGTGAAAAAATTGCAGCCTCCCCAGGAGTAGTGCTGCACACATGCAGAGCTGATGACACAGCAAGATGATGCAATGAAAAAGAGACACATTCCTGGTGCTACTGACACAAGAAGACACATAAGAACACACAACAGATGTACACAAAGAGCAGAAAACTGGGTGGGGGAAGGGGAGAGAAATAAAAAATAAATCTTAAAAAAAAAAGAAATAGAGAAGAAACTTCACAAAGTGCATAGAAATGTGAACTTCATTTATCAGAAGTGCAAATTCTACAAGAAGATAGCTGAAGACCTGGACAAAGAATTAGAAAGAACCACTTCCTTCTTCTACAACCAGATTCTCTTCTATGAGAAGAAAGTTCAAGAAAAGGGTCTGACAGCACATTCAACTGAGAGGAAGCTCAATAAGCTAAGGAAGGAAAATGATGACAAGAGAGAAATGTTATGATGATGGGAACGAGTGTTGTTGGGGGGGGAGAGGGGGGGTGGGGGGGTGGGGTTGAATGGGACCTCACATATATATTTTTAATGTAATATTATTACAAAGTCAATAAAAAATAAAAAAATAAAAAAAAGAGAGAAATGTTAGCTAATGTGGAGCTGAAGATCCAGTTCTTTCCAGATGGCCCTTTTGCTCCTGCTGATACACCTACTACCTCAGAGGCCTGAAGGTTGAATTTTGCTTTCACAACTACTGATTGCTTAAAAGTCACAACTACAATAAGACGTCTGCTTTTTTCTTTGCTTTAAGAGTAATTTTGATTGTTTTCATTTTAATTGAATTCCTATCCTTTAGTTAATTAAAGTTTTTAATGAACTTTGATATCAGCATAATTTCTAAGATTGTATTTTACAAATATAGATGTTATAATTGTTATGAATACCTTATTTTCACGTCATTGAACCTTCTAGAAATATATACCATAGCTAATGTATTTTAATTGAAAAAAATTCTAACATTAGTTTTGTTTAAGATAGTCTTAGGCATTTAAACATTTTTACATTTTATGTCAAAACAAGTAAAAAAGCAACAAGAAAAATAAGTGGTATTTCCCACTCATCAGCACTGTACAGTATAGCCTGGAGATCACTCTGTGAACATTTACTTGACAACTGTTTACAATATGGGGTTTGATTTTTAAAACACATCTGAAACATCACCAGCGAAATGGTAATGATCACCAGCACCAGTTTTCCTTGATTTTTTTGGAAGCATCATATGTTCTTGCACCAATAGGAAGAGTCAATTTCTCTGAACAGGCCCTATCATGCAATGATACTTCCTTGAATATCTACAGCAGATCTGAAGCAAAACTGACATTTGGTATGAAAAAATTTCCTCCTGAGGAAATGGGCTGTGAAGAATACCAGATTGTCCTGGAAAACAGTTAAGCTGTGGGGGACATTGGTTGCCTGCCTAGAGAAAAGTAGAGTATTTCAAAACATAGTGAGGAAATAAAGGCATGGTGAAAATGTGTACAAAAAGCTTTAGAATAATGCCATCCAAATATATTTGTGTTCAGAACTGGAAATACCTAAAATCTCACCTCATAAAAACTGTTGATATTTCATATATTAAACTCATTGTGCCTTATACTTTGCCTTTCAGAAGGCCCTCTACTGGGAAATCATCACTCAAAATATGAACGGTATATAAACAAACATCATATAGCACAGTGTCCATGTGAAGATCCACTTACAGCTTCATGGATTACTTAAATCTACCCCTAAACTATTTTTGTTATTTTAGATATAAAGAGTCTATCCTTAGTAACCAACATCCTAAATTGTTCTAAATTTATATTTATAATTCTTTGTTCTTTCAGGTACTCTATCTTGAGAGTCCACCACATGCCAGGCACCATTCTAAGCACTGGGACTGCATCAGTGAACAAGGTAGATGACCTTCCTCTCATTGAGTTAGTATTATTTTGATTCTGATTAATTCAAGACAAAAGAAAACCCATGAGAAAATCAGGCACGTCAATCCCCACTTTTATAGAATACAAACCTAAGCTTTACAGAGGATGAATCATGTGCCCACCTCAGATAAGTGGCAATTAGGAAACCAGCCAGGCCTAGAGAGGCCCACTCTAGTGATCTTTTACCAAGAGCAAGCTCCTCTGCACAAAAGAGACTGCTCTTTTTTAAATGTGAAAGACCTCAAACTCATTACAAAGGCTACCTTCGCAAGGATTCATTTTCAAAAAATTACTGTACAACAAAGACTGTTTTTAACTTGCATAGAAATTCATTCACAGAGAGTCCAGATCAGGAGTCTTTCCTGAAAAGCCCTGTGTCCCTCTTTCTGCAGCCTTGGAGGGAGGATGTGCAGAGGCAGACCTTCAGCCTGAGGACAGACACATACCCGGCACCTGCCAGGATTACTGGAGTCCATGAAATTCCTTAGGAAGAATTTGGCAATATCTGAAAACCCAGGTCCAAATCTTAGGAGAAAAAAGAGGTGTCCACCACTTCACACTGGCTGGATCCAGACTGCATCAGGAGACAGGGCTGTGGCTTCCAGCCAACCCTGAAAGGTTATCTATTACTCAGTCCATAACGTCACTGGATCTCCATGGGTGACACAAATATCAAGTTGCAGGCTGTTTAACCTGGGGGAAAACTGACTTGGCCATGGGGCTGTCCCTGGTGGATACCCAGAGTTCAGGGAGGGTTAAACATAGGAGTTAGCTGCCCTGTCAAATTCTGATCTGTGGGGACTGAGGAAAGGGGAATCTTAACATGAGGATCCATGAGTTCCTTGTGATGCTCCTGCTGAAATTTCCTCTGCCCCTATGAAGTTTTTTTCTTCCCCAAAAGTACCAACTTCAAAATAGCAAGCATTACTATTCATTTGGAGATGTATCCACAAAGGCAAAACCTGCAATTGCTTTATTTGGAGGGGTTCAGGGTGGATTGGGCAGCCTCATGACCCTAGGAATTAGAGGTAGAGTGGATGGGTCAGCAGTTGGTTCTGCCCCTGCACTTTCTGCTATTTAATTTTTAAATTACTTTTGTTGTTGTTGTTTGTTACACTTTCTGCTTTTTAAAAATTCCTATTTCTTTATTTTTATATTTATTGAAGTATATCATTCATACATGAACACACATAAACAGTAAATGTATAGCAAAGATTGTGACCCTATAAAATAAACATACATAACATCACACAGGGGTCTCATACATCACCCCTCCACCAACCCTTTGCATTGGTGTGAAACATTTGTTACAAACTATGCAAGAGCATCATTGAAATATTACTACCAACTATATTCCTTTTCTTATATTTAGTGTATTTTCCCCCCAACCCATACTATTTTTTAAAATATATTTTTGTTACAGATGTTGTGAGCTTGCCAAACAATCATACAGATGTGTAAATTTCCCATACAACTCCACACCCTGGTGGAACATTTGATATTATCTCACTTTCTGCTTTTTGTGATGAGATCAACTAAAGGAGAAAAAAGAATGGAAAAATGGATGTGCACACAGTCTTTCTCTCATGCCCTTTCACAGCATTCTGAGGCTGTAATGTGGCTGCCCTGAAGACTGCCATCCACTGTCCAGTGCACCAGCATTTTGCAGTGATTGACTTTTAGCTCAGAGTCAAGCCAGGATTGACACCCACTGAGCAGAGGACAATCCCTTGTCTTTCTCTGGCCAAACAATTCCTTACCTCTGCCCACCACAGCTCAGTCCCATCAAGCTTCCATTGGGGGAAAGTCTGTGCAGTTACCACTGGGACTGCTCCCTGGTGTGGCCTCTCTTTGGGCCTGCATTCTAGTGGGTCTGGCTGGAGTGCTAGATGCAAACTGTGGGCCATTGGAGCTGCGCTGAAATCCCCTCCCTCCAAGTCACGCTTTTCTGCCCTGCTCTCTGCTGATGGTGATATCCAGAGTCAGGGCCTCTTAGAGGTTGGGACAGGTTGGTGCTATATATACCATGTATAATGTCAAAAGACAAATTGAAGTCATTTGCAGACTACAGCATTTTATTTAGGACACTGGGGTTTTGCTCCAGCAAAGGAAGCCAGATGACTTGTAAGAATGGAAGCAGTTTTTGTCTTCTAGGAATGGCAAATGATTTTTATACAAAAGGACATTAGCTTGACTCCTACTGATATGTGTTTGTCCCTCTCACAGAGGTGGGTTCAAGCTTGATTGTCTATTTGGGTCAGCTGCCTTCATGGGGATTTCAAATTACAAAAGCCATCAAGAGGAAATCCAAGAGTGAGTTCAAAGAAGAAATAAGACAAAGGTTTATGGTTTTTTTTTTTTTTGGCTCTGAGGGTTTCCCAGGGTTTTATCTACATAGTTTAATAAATATATACTCTATATGCATCCCTAAATAATTTTTTGGCATCTCATATTCAATAAACAAATCAATAAAGCAATGACAAAAGCAGGATTACATTCTACTGCTTTTAAAAATATTTACACTTTATAAATGATCTTTTTTATTTTCCTTTTTAAATTAATTAATTTTTATACTTTTTTATTAAAGTTAATAGATCACAAAGAATATTACCTTAAAAAAACATAAAAAACAGAGGTTCATATATACCCCACTCCTCACGCCCCACCCCATCATTTTTTGTAAACTGTATTTTTTTAAAGATATACACATCACAAAAAAAGTTACATTAAAAAAATAAGAGGTTCCCATATATCCCCCACCCCCCCACCACACTCCTCCCACACCAACCTCCTCCATCATTGTGGCACAGTCATCACACTTGGTGAACACATTTTGGAGCTCTGCTGCACCACATAGATCAGAGTTTACCCTGTAGTTCACACTCTCACCCAGTACATTCAGTGGGTTATGGCAGGATATATTAAGTCCAGCATCTGACCCTGCAATATCATTTAGGACAACTCAAAGTCCCCAATATACCCCCACATCACATCTCTTCTTCCCTCTTCCTGCCCTCAGCAATTACTGTGGCCACTTTCTCCATATCAGTGCTACAATTTCTTCTATTACTAGTCACAATTGTTTTATAGATTTAATAATGAGCCCTTGATACTGATGACTATGCTTATGAGCCTGTGTGCCTGAAATATGAACTAGGCCTAGAGCTGCAGGGTACCTAAGAGTTACCTCCCGAGAGCTTCCCTTTTGCTCAAATGTGGCCACTCTCTAAGCCAAACTCAGCATGTAAATGCATTGCCTTCCCCCCAGTGTGGGACATGACTCCTGGGGATGAGCCTCCCTGGTGCCAAGGGATTACTACCAATCACTGATGATGCAACTAGAAAGAGACTTTGAATAAAAGGTTCAACTCAGACCAGCAGACTATCTCAGCCTACATGTTGGATCAAGTGTTAAAAACTGCTTTTTGACCTTGAATAAAAGGGGGAAATGGCAAAGGTAAATGAGTTTATATGACTAAGGGTCTTCATAAAAGAGTTGGGAGGTCATCAGAGGGGTCATGCTTATGCACACCTCAGCAGGGCCCCAGAGAGAGCCAAAGTAGATAAAACCCTAGGTGCTGGTTCTCCTGAAGGTTATGGAGATCCACAAGCTATATGTTCATGACAGATGGATTTGGAGTTCTGTGCCATGTCAGAGGGCCCTACTTTGGAATTTGTACTCCTGTGATGGAGCTGGACTCAGATGTGACCTTCCTACACATGCCTCTTCTGTCACTTTTATTCAACCTGTGGTTGGTGTTAGAGATGGTGCATACTCAGGGGACTTGAATCTCTGGACTGTCTATGTGCCAGCTGGGCCCTGAACCTCAGCAGAGTTGAGACTCTTACTCTCTATTTCATTGGACTTATCCAGGTCAGCTAATAGAGGAAAAGAAGGTCAAACACCACACCAGGGAATCTAGAGTGCTGACAACTACAAGTAGAGGAATTGCCTCCATCATCCATGTGGAATCTAAGCCCCCTCTTGATCTAGAGGTAGAGTGGGCATCACCATCCCAGGGTCCACAGAATGGAGGAATAAAATATGGATTAGAGTGGACTTACAGATATAAATGATCTCTTAACACACACTTAGGATTCTACCATCTCACTTGGAGATATTGTCAGTCTCTGAATTTGAACCTTTGAGTGAATGGGAAAGTGACTCTGCTGAAGACAACCCTTTATGATCATGTAAGATCACAGATTTCTGAACTTTGTTTACATTTGAGTTGTCTCACAGGTTTCTGAAGAGTTGTTCATTTTTCTGCTGTCTTTATCCCCCCTGATCTTCAGAGTAGATAATGTCTATTGATCTGTTTTCAAGAACATTGGTTCTTTCTTGTCATCTTGAAACTGTTATTGAGCTCTAGATAATTTTTCATATTATGTTCAATGCTAGAATTTCCACTTCTTTCCTTTTCATACTTTCTATCTCCTTCTTGAGAATTCCTCTTTGTTGCTTCATTGCATTTATTCTTTCATTTTTTAAACATGATTAACTTTAGTTCTTTGAATATACTTATAGTATTGAAACCTTTGACTGCTAAATCCAGTTTCTATTGACTGCCCTTTTTTCCTGTGCATGGGTCACATTCCTGGTTCTGAAAATTGATCATTTTAGGTGATGTGCTGTAGCAACTCTGAATTCTGACTTTCCCTCTGAAGGTCATTGCTGATGCTTTTCCTGGTGCTCTTGTATTGCTTCTTTGTTCATTCATTTTTTGTTTAGTAACTTGCTTGGGATACGTCTGTGAAATCTGTCTCCCTGGCAGGGTACAACTGCTGCTGTCTCTCCTCAATATGTATGGGTGTATACACTTATATACCTATATAAACAGGTATGTACTATATAAAATTCTTGCTTATATGTATGTATCTATGACTCTATGAATGTGTATATAGGCCTTCTTATTTATATTCTTAAGCCTAGCTTCCTAGGCACTGTACCTGTCTGGGTAGGCTAGAGTAGGCTAATGATTGCAGAGAGGTTGATCTCACCACTCAAAGCCTGTAAAGTTTCTATGCTCTGCCAATAGGTCTGTGGTGTAGGGGATCATTCAGGGTTGAGACCATTTCAAAGTCTGTCCCAGCTTTTCCTTTCTACTCATCTCTTTCAGATCTCCTACTCACACTTGTACAGTCTCAGGATCAGCCAAGGCTGTGGCTGTATTGAGCCCTCTCTAGCTCACTGCTTATGCATATAGTCTCAGCAAGCTAATAACCTTGCTTCTACCCTATGATTTCAGGGTATTTGAGTCCTTGGCCCTTCTGAGTCACCTGCCTCTTAGATTGTCCCTTCCACTAACAATGATGCTATGTATGGGCACATCCCTGGCTACAAATTGAATGAGCACCCTTTGACTGTGGCAGAGCAGATGCTGGTACTCATGGGTTGTCCTGCCCTATCCCTATCAGAACCTCCACATTGACCACTTTTGTCAGGGAAAGGAATGGGAGCAATCCTAGGTCAGATGTCAAGAATCCAACTTCGAAGAAGAATAAACACTGCTAAGATGGTTTTATGCCCTTGATCTATTCTCTGATAAAAATGATTGCTTTGTTCAATTCTGTCCACTTTATAGTTATATTTTGGACTGGAGATTTGCCATTCATCTTATTCAGCTATAAGATGAATTCTCTGAAAGAAGGGTTTTTAGCTGACCATAGTAAGTCCACTTAGGCAGAAGGGATGAGGTGGCTCAAGAAATAAGTGAGAGGGACTGAACAGAAGAACATGATCAGAAATTGCATGGTTGAAGAAATGTTACCCACAGTTCATCCTACATTGTCAGCTAATTTTGGCTACTTAGGCTATAGAGTTTGAAGGAGATTTCTAAATTAGCCAAAGGAAAGGTGTGAACCAGGATGAAATTCATTGGAGCACTTCTTAAAGTGAGAGGAACCAGAAATGACAGGGCTGAGGGTAAGATATTGTACTGGACCTTACATCTAAACCAAGTAACTACTCTTTCCTGAACAAATGGACTAATTTAATTAAAGGGGATCCAGGCATTGGGATGATGATGTTTGCAAAAATGAAGAGAGAAGGAAAGAAATGGGTTTGGGTCATCTTGGAAAACAGAGAATGACTCCATCATAAGGTAAAGTTGTAGCCCAAGGTGCTGGATTGAGTGTCATAGAATGAATCTTACATGTTCTCTTTCAAAAGTCTTTATCTAAAGGAAATGCTGAGATTCTGCTCAGGGCAAAGATTGTAGAGTTTTTGGTATATAACTTTCTCTGACAATAAACTGTGCATAAACCTGGTGTTTAAACCACAAATTCAAATGGTGCCTTGCTTAAGCTGGAGGTTATGGTGATTCTTGATCATTTATGAGATGGATGGATGGTTATGAATTGAAATCATGCTCATAACAGGGTGAATGGAAACAATAAAAACTAAGCTCTCCATCTCTTGTCTGGATGCACACCAAGTCTTCTGAGAGGGTCCAGGACTGTTGCTCTGACACATAAGATATATCCTTACAGGGGCAGGATGACACAACTACTTACCTAGGGGCCATCATCTACCAGTAAGTACTAACAGCTGGAAAATAAAGCTACCTGTGTCTTATTCTTAAATATCTCTCTTATACATGCAGGAAAGATTATAATGCACCTGGAACTGTCTAAGGATTAAGTTTTGAGAAAGTGAATATATAATAAAAAAAATAAAATGGTCAGGATGAAACAATTAAAAATCTCAGAAAGGGGCTCTGGAGACTTTAAGACACTACAGGCAGATGTCACAGATGTCAGCCCTGCCTATGATTTATGTGCCCTCTCAATTAGAAGTGGTGTGGGTATCACCATTCCAGAATCCTCAGGATTGTGGAATGAATGATGTACTAGTGTAGACTTAGTGTTATTCTACTATAGGCTTATTGTTATTCCAGCAATGCAAGAACTCTGTAATTAATGAAGCAATGGCAACCAGAGGTTCTGAGAGGAGGGAGAGGGGAAAAATAGGTATAATATGGGGCACTTTTGGAAAATTGGAATTGTCCTGAATGACACTGCAATGACACATACAGGCCATTATATACCTTGTCATAAATTACAAAGTTGTGCAGGAGAGAGTGATCTGGCCCATGTGCAGTGCTGATGAATGCAAGGAGTGCTGAGCCACACAGGAATGTTCCCCACATAGGGGAGCCCCACAGGCAAGGAATGCACCCCTAAAGGAGAGTCACCCCACATGAAAAAATCTCAGCCTGCCCAGGGGTAGTGCCCCACACATGGAGAGCTGAGGCCAGCAAGATGATGCAACAAAAAGATACAGAGTCCCAGTGCCACTGACAAGTTTGTAAGTGGATACAGAACACACAGCAAATGGACAGAAAGCAGACAACTGGGGTGGGGAACGGGAGAGAAATAAATAAAAAATATTTAAAAAAACACAAAAAACATGTAATGTAAACTAAAATCCACACTTAGTGTCAATGCTCCAATATGTGTTCATCAATTTTAGCAAATGTACCACACTGATGAAGGATGTTGTTGAAGTTGGAAAGTGAGGAAGGGGTAGGGAGTGGGGCATATGCAAATCAGTACATTTTTAATGTAACATTTATGTAATCTAAGTATCTTTAAAAAATAAAAGTTTAAAAAAAGAAGTAAAAATAATCTCAGAAAGTGCCAGCAACTTTTCTTTTTAGATAGTATCTCTAGAAAAGCTTAAAATCTTGTTTAAATAAATTGGGTACAGACATACAATTTAAAATATAATCTAAAATTATGGTATATTAAAAAAATTTTAATGTTGAGTATATATTACTTATGCAATAACAAGTTATTTAAATATTAGCAACCCTTGAATTTTACAACTGTAATGTCAAATGATAGAAGGAAGACACAAAACACAAAAGAGAGTATGTATTGTGTGATTCTATTTAAATAAAGTAAAAAACTGGGCAAAATTATTCTATGCTGCTAGGAATCAGAATAGTGGTTGTCCTTGGAGCTGCAGGGGGTGAGTGACTGGAAGGAAGCTTGAAGTTGGTATCTGGGGGCACTGTTCATTTAATGTTTCTTGATCTTTATCTATAATATAATTTGGTACTATATTTCAATAAAGTATTTTTGAAGTCTGCCTCCTTAGTACTTGAGGTTGCATTTATAATTCAGAGGAATGAAAAAGTGAAAACCTGTTAAATGTGTAAGACCCTATATTTTCTGTTATTGTTACTCACATTGAAAAACAGACCACTTTCACTGTTCAGTTAAATTCAAGAGTTGAGATATAGCATCATCATATACTTTTCTTAACTCTTTGACATAGGTGAAAACACCATGTCTTTTCAAAAGTATTGACATATGGGTGACCAATTGAATAGAATCTTGCTTTTTCTAATTAATTATAATTCATCCCCAATCTACTTTCAGTCAAGGAAATATTTAACACCCAATGACACTGAAGACAGCATATTCCAAAGGCTAACCAATGAGTCACCCAGAGAAGTTTGAACAGCCATCAGGCTGACTGGTTCAAGAGCTGATCGATCTTGAAGTAGTGATTTGTAATAGTGCTTGATTTATAACAGCCTGATGAGACACAGCTATTCTGGGTCCTGACGATGAAAATGTGAAGCAGCAGGGTGAGTACTTTCAAATTATGAGAGACTTTTATAGAGCCAGAGTTATTAAAACCTAGTTCTGCTGGTTACTTACCTGGGAATTCTCTCAGCTCTTCTTTACTTTTACAGACTTTACAAGATTTAACACAATCTCCACTCCCACCTCACCTCATCCAAGATCACTCCAGTCAGTACTTACCCCCCCTCCCTTATTTAAACTGTTGTGGACATTACAGTCCATATCACACACTATATCACTTAATTCTTCACTAATTATTTAGTAAATGTGTACCTTATTCCCAAACCTGGAGATAACCTAATTAAAGGATTTTCCCCCTTTATCCCCCTCCCCCCAGGGTTATCAGGGGAGTTATATAATGTTAGCCACCAAACTTAAATGGAAGATAATTGGTGCAAAATGATGACAAATCCATATTAGGTGATAGTGACATACGGTTTTCTTCCACTGTTCTATTTTAGCATGTGATTGAAAATTCCCTTGCTATCAAGGTTGTCAGCTTTAGCAAATAAAAAATATTTGAATTTCTGAAAAATAATGAATAATTAAATTCTGTTAGATGCAAAGCATACTTTATTATAATATTGCATAAAATATCTTATAGTATTGTAATCTAATAACATAAATAACAATGATTGTTCATATAATAGTTTATAATACAAAGCATACTATATTTTCTGTTATTTGATTACATGCTTCCATAGAACGTAGTTATAAAAAATTGTTCATTATGTATAAGAAATGTAAATTAAACTGGATGTCCTGTATTTTACCCAGCAACCTAAAGTGCTAGAAAGTTAAACACATTATTGGAGAAAAAAAATAGATGAAAAAGTGAAGCATAACTATTCTATACTATAATGTCGGAAATAACTGGTGCATAACATTCTTAATTGTCAAAACCCATAAAATTGTACAAGACAAAGCTTGAACCTTAAGGAAACTAAGAACTTTATTTTTTTTATTCATTTTTTAAAAAATATTATATTCAAAAAATATGAGGTCCCATTCAACCCCACCGCCCCCACCCCACCACTCCCCCCACAGCAACACTCTCTCCCATCATCATGACACATCCATTGCATTTGGTAAGTATATCTCTGGGCATTGCTGCACCTCATGGTCAATGGTCCACATCATAGCCCAGACTCTCCCACGTTCCATCCAGTGGGCCCTGGGAGGATCTACAATGTCCAGTAATTGTCCCTGAAGCACCACCCAGGACAATTCCAAGTCCTGAAAACGCCTCCACATCTCATCTCTTCTTCCCATTCCCCGCAACAAGCAGCCACCATGGCCACTTTACCCACACCAATGCCACATTTTCTCTGTGGACCTTGGATTGGTTGTGTCCATTGCACATCTATGTCAAGAGGAGGCTTAGATTCCACATGGATACTGGATGCAATCTTCCTGCTTTCAGTTGTAGGCATTCTAGGCTCCATGGTGTGGTGGTTGACATTCTTCAACTCCATGTTAGCTGAGTGGAGTAAGTCCAATAAATCAGAGTGTAGGAGTTGAAGTCTGTTGAGGTTCAGGGCGTGGCTATCATATTGTCAGTCCAGAGATTCAAATCCCCTAGATATATCTTAAACCCCAGCACCAACTACAATTCCAGTAAAGTAGCATGAAAGTCTTGTGAAAAGAGATCCCATCTGTGTCCAGCTCCATCACGCAGAAACACCAGCTCCGAAGAAGGGCCAACTGACATCGCAGTGAACCCCATCTGCCATGACCATAGAACCTGTGGGTCTCTTTAGCCATCAAAAGGACCAATATCTGGGGCTGTATCTACTTTATCTGCTCAGGTGTGCATAAGGGCAATCCTTCTGACAACCTTCAGACTCTCTTTTAGAGGCCCATAGCCATATAAACTCATTTCTCCTTTCCATTTCCCCCTTACATTAGGTCAAACAGCATTTTAATATCCCTGTTATTATATGTAGACAGGGATACCCTGCTGGTCCGCGTTGAACCTTTAATTCAAGGTCGTTTTCTAGTTGCATCATCAGCTGGTACTTGGTAGTGAGCCCTCGGTGCCAGGGAGGCTCATCCCCAGGTGCCATGTCCCACACTGGGGGGAAGGCATTGCATTTACATGCTGAGTTTGGCTTCGAGACTGGCCACATTTGAGTAACATGAAGGCTGTCAGGAGGGAACTCCTAGGCACAGTGCTGCTCTAGGCCTTGTTCTTTTCTCAGGCCTATAGGCTCACAAGCATAGTCATTAGTATCAGGGGCTCCCTGTTGGACCCTCATTCCTTCCTGGTCCTTATCATTGCACCTGGGGGACTGCCGCTGCTCCCCTAGGGACCACAACAGAGCACCCCTGGCCAGGAACCCAGTACCCCCCAGCTGTTGTTTTTAATTGTTGCCACTATGAGTATATCCAAACATTACTATGCACCCTGGACATATGTCCTGTATAACTCCGTGTCAACCATATATCACCTGTCAATGACATCCTATACCAGTATTCCTCCACCACCATTGTTGAACCACTCTGTGATCCAAAACTTCCTGAAAAGTGAAGCCCAATATAATGTCAGGATCCCTTACTAGTAAAATGGAATATAGGGATGGGCTTAAAGGTTAGATATAAAATATGTATTGATTTGGAAAAATTCTACATCCTATCTTTTTCTTTTCTTTTTTCCTAATTATTGAGTTTCTCTTCACAAGAGCCTTAGATCACAGTAATTCATATATACAATATACAGCACTCCCACACATCCACCATAAAACCTTTTCCCTTCCACAGCTATATTCTTATAATTTATTCATATCATATTTACTGAAACTGATGTACAGACTCTGAGACAATAGCTTTCAAACAAGGTGACATCTGTGCTTACATTGTGGTCCATACTTTAGGATATACAGTTTTCTAAATTTTTACTTATCCTATGTTTTACATTATGGTTTACATTATTAGTCTGTCGTCCCCTATATGTTTTTGGTGTAATTATTACAGGGTTTATACCCATCCTTGTGTACTCTCGCGAAACTCCTCTCTTACCCCCACATTTACCTTGGTTCCATCCATTTAACATCCATTTTCCCCTCCCCTTGGGGCCCACAGCGACAGCCAATCTCCATTTCCCGAGGAGCCACGTCCAGAGATACTTGCAACAGTGTTCAGGGCCTGACTTGCTCAACTGCCCTAATGCCCTGGGAGCCATCCTTTCTCTCGAGAGACACAGTTCCATCTTTTTTGATGGCATCAGTCCTCCCCAGGATGTGGGTCCACCCCCACTCTCACTACTTGGGTCTCTATCCAATGGTATAACCCACCTGGCAAAATGAGCATTCAGACATTCCCCAGGAGTCCATCCCGTGTCAGACCATCCCCTCTGAGCATCCTAAACAGGTAACCCTCTTAATTATATTTTGATACGGTTTTCTCAGCATTTTACTCTCAACCAACACCTGACACTCTCCTATGTCCATATGTTGCCCCTCCCTCCCCCCAATTTTTTGGGCACTATTACCCATCCGCCCATCCTCAGCCCCCTGAAACCCACAAACCCCACCCAGAGGCAATCCCTTGCCCCCATTTTATCTCTTCTTTGTGCTCATACTTACTGCCAGCTCATCATAGATTCCACCCCTGCAGACGTCGGCTCACATCCTTCCTCCACCCCCCGATTTCCTGTAAGCCTATCTTCCAGTCTCTAGCTCGCTGAGGCAGGTTGCTTATTTCATATTATTGAGGTCATGTAGTATTTGTCCTTTAATGCCTGGGTTGCTTCATTCAACATAAGGTTCTCAAGATTCCTCCATGTTATCATGTGTGTTTGTAGTGTATTTGTTCTTAAAGCTGAGTAGTATTCCATTGTATGTATATACCACATTTTATTGATTCACTCATCTGTTGATGGGCATTTGGGTTGATTCCAACTTTTGGCGATAGTGAACAATGCTGCTATGAACATTGGTGTGCATATATCGGTTTGTGTCCTTGTTTTCAGTTCTAATGGGTATATACCAAGCACTGGTATTGCTGGGTCGTATGGCAAATCTATGGTTAGTTTTTTGAGAAACCGCCAAACTGTCCTCCAGAATGGTTGAATCCCTCTGCATTCCCACCAGCAGTGGATAAGTGTTCCCCTTTCTTCACATCCTCTCCAGCATTTGTATTCTTCTGTTTTTTTCATAGTTGCCAATCTTATGGGAGTAAGATGGTATCTCACTGTAGTTTTGATTTGCATTTCCCTGATAGCTAGAGATTTGGAGCATTTTTTCATGTGCTTTTTAGCCATTTGTATTTCTTCTTTGGAGAAGTGTCTGTTTAAATCTTTTTCCCATTTTTTAAATGGGTTGTTTATCTTTTTATTTTCAAGATATAGCAGTTCTTTATATATGCAAGTTATAAGTCTCTTATCAGATATATGGTTGCCAAATATTTTCTCCCATTGGGTGGGTTCACTTTTTACTTTCTTGACAAACTCCTTTGAGGTGCAGAAGGCTTTAATTTTGAGGAAGTCCCATTTATCTTTTGCTGCTCGTGCTTTTGGTGTGATATTCATGAATCCATTTCCTATTACAAGGTCCTGTGGATGTTTCCTTACACTTCTTTCCAAGGTCTTTATGGTCTTGGCTCTTATATTTAGGTCTTTGATCCATCTTGAGTTGATCTTTGTATAAGGTGTGAGATGGTAATCCTCTTTCATTCTTCTACATATGGATATCCAGTTCTCCAGGCACCATTTGTTGAATAGGCCATTCTCTCCCAGTTGAGTGGGTTTGGTAGCTTTATCAAATATTATATGGCTATATATATGCAGTTCTATATCAAAACTTTCAATTCAATTCCATTGGTCTGTGTCTCTCTCCTTATGCCAATACCATGCTGTTTTCACTACTGTAGCTTTGTAGTATGTTTTGAAGTCAGGTAGTGTGATTCCTCCAATTTCGTTTTTCTTTTTCAATATGTCTTTGGCTATTCAGGACCTCTTTCCTTTCCAAATAAATTTCATAGTTAGTTTTTCTATTTCCTTAAAGACAGCTGTGTTGATTTTTATTGGGATTGCATTGAATGTGTAGATCAGTTTTGGTAGGATAGACATCTTAATAATATTTAGTCTTCCTATCCATGAACAAGGAATATTCTTCCATTTATTTAGGTCTTCTTTGATATCCTTGAAAAATCTTGTATAGATCTCAGTGTTTAAGTTTTTTACATCTTTGTTAAATTTATTCCTAAAAATTTGACTTTTTAATTTACTATTGTAAGTGGTATTTGTTTCTTGATTTCCTCCTGATCTTGCTCATTATTGGTGTACAGAAATGCTACTTATTTTTGCGCAATGATCTTATAACCTGCAACTTTACTAAACTCATTTATGAGTTCTAGAAGCTTTGTTGTAGATCTCTCAGAGTTTTCTATGTATAGGATCATGTCATCTGCAAATAATGAAATTTTGACTTCTTCCTTTCCAATTTGAATGTCTTTTATATCTGGTTCTTGCCTCAGTGCTCGAGCAAGTACTTCTAAGACAATGTTAAATAGAAGGGGAGACAATGGGCATCCTTGTCTTGTTCCTCACTTTAGAGGGAAGATTTTAGGATTTCTCCATTGTAAACAATGTTGGCTGTGGGTTTTTCATATATACTTTTTATCATGTTCAAAAAATTTCCATGTATTCCAATCTTTTGGAGTATTTTTTATCAAGAAAGGGTGCTGTATTTTGTCAAATGCTTTTTCTGCATCTATAGATATAATCATGTGATTTTTTGCCTTCAATCTGTTTATATGGTGTATTACACTGATTGATTTTCTTATGTTGAACCATCCTTGCATACCTGGAATGAATCCCACTTGGTCGTGGTGTATAATTCATTTAATGTGTTGTTGAATATGATTAGCAAGTATTTTGTTAAGTATTTTTGCGTCTAGGTTCATTAGAGAAATTGGTCTGTAATTTTCCTTTCTTGTGGTGTCTTTGGCTTCGGTACTAGGGTAATGTTGGCATCATAGAAGGAGTTAGGCAATGCTCCTTCTGTTTTGATTTTTTGGAAGAGTTTCGGCAGGATTGGTGTTAGTTCTTTCCGGAATGTTTTGTAGAATTCACCTGTGAAACCGTCTGGCCCTGGGCTCTTCTTAGTTGGGAGGTTTTTAATGATGGATTCTATCTCTTTACTTGTGATTGGTTTGTTGAGATCATCAATTTCTTCTTTCATCAATATGGGCTGCTTATGTGTTTCTAGGAATTTGTCCATTTCCTCTGAATTGTTACTTTTGTTGGAATATAGTTTTTCAAAGTATCCTCTTATGATAGTCTTTATTTCTGTGGGGTCAGTGGTGATATCGCCTTTCTCATTTCTTATTTTGTGTATTTGCATTTTCTCTCTTTTTTCTTTGTTAGTCTCGCTAAAGGTTTGTCAATTTTGTTGATGTTCTCAAAAAAACAGCTCTTGGTCTTGTTTACCTTTTCAAGTGCTTTCTTATGTTCTATTTCATTTAGTTCTGCTCTTATCTTTGCTATTTCCTTCCTTCTTTCTGTTGGAATACTTTGCTGTTTTTTTTCTAATTCCTCCAAATGTGCTGTTAGTTCTTCAATTTTTGCTCTTTCTTCTTTTTGATATATGAATTTATGGCTATAAATTTCCCTCTCAGTACTGCTTTTGCTGCATCCCATAAATTTTGGTATGTTCTGTTATCATTATCATTTGTTTCAAGGTAGTCATTGATTTCTTTTGAGATTTCCTCTTTGACCCACTGTTTTTCTATGAGTGTGCTGTTTAACTCCCAAATCATGGTGTGAAATCTGGTTCTCTGACCCTTGCAAATTTCCAGCTTCACTCCACTGTGGTCAGAGATATTATTTTGTATGATTTTAATCTTTCTGAATTCATTAAGCCTTTCTTTGTAGCCTAGCATATGGTCTATCTTGGAGAATGATCTATGTGCACTTGAGAAAAATGTATATCCTGCTGTGTTTGGGTGTAATGATCTATATATGTCTATTAGAGCCAGCTCCTCTAATATACTGTTCAAATATTTTGTTTCTTTAGCGATTCTTTTTTGAGATGTTCTGTCCAGAGTTGAGAGTGGTATATTAAAATCCCCCACTATAATTGTAGATGCATCTATTCTTTCGCTTAGTATTTCCAGCGTTTACCTCACGTATTTAGAGGCGCCCTTGTTAGGAGCATAAATATTTATGATTGTTCGATCTTCTTGACAGATTTTCCCTTTCACTAAAATGTACTATCCTTCTTTGTCTCTCACAATTGTTTTGCATTTAAAGTCTATTTTGTCTGATATTAATATAGCTACTCCTGCCTTTTTTTGGTTATTGTTTGCTTGTATGATTGTTTTCCAACCTTTCACTTTCAACCTCCATGAGTCTCTGGATCTAAGATGTGTCTCTTGTAGACAGCATATAGATGGGTCATATTTCCTTATCCAATGTCCCAGTTTGAATCTTTTGATAGGTGAGTTTAATCCATTGACATTCAGTGTTATTACTTTCAAGGAATTATTGGTGTTAGCCATAATTCGATTGGACTTGTGTTTGTCATATTTTGTTTGTTTGTTTTTCCCTTCTCTTTTTGTCTTTTTTTGTTGCTCTTACATTCTCCTCCAACTCTGCCTGTCCTGTTTTTTCCTTTCTTCCTGCAGAACTCCCTTTATAATTTCTTGAAGGGGAGGTTTCTTGTTGGCATACTCTTTCAGTTTCTGTTTATCTGTGAATATTTTGAACTCTCCATCATTTTTGAATGCTAGTTTAGCTGGATAGAGTATTCTTGGTTGGAAATTTTTTTCCTTTAGTACATTGACTATATCGTACCACTGCCTTCTTGCCTCCGTGGTTTCAGATGAGAAATCAGCACTTAATCTTATGGAGCTTCCCTTGTATGTGATGGTTTTCTTTTCTCTTGCTGCTTTTAGAATTTTCTCTTTGTCTTGAGCGTTGGATAATTTGACAAGTATATGTCTTGGGGTGGGCCTGTTGGGGTTTATGATGATTGGGGTGTGCTGTGCTTCTTGGATATGTACTTCTGTCTCTTTTAGTAGATTTGGGAAGTTTTAAGCCATTATTTCCTGCAACACTCCTTCTGACCCCTTTCCCTTCTCTTCTCCTTCTGGAATGCCTATAATACGTATGTTTGAGCGTTTTGCATTATCATTCAGGTCCCTAAGTCCTAGCTGGATTTTTTCTATTTTTTATTGACCAATTCTACTATCTGTTTGATTTCCAATGTACTGTCTTCCACATCACTAATTCTCTGCTCTGCCTCTCCTAGTCTGCTGATATTTGCTGCAAGTGTATTTTTTATTTCTTGAACTGTGGTGTTCATTCCCATCATATCTGTTATCTTTTTGTGTATGTCTGCAATTTCCCCTCCAAGTGTTGTCTTCATGTTGTTAACCTCTTCCTTTACTTCATTAAATTTGTCGGTGATAAATGTTCTGATATCTTTCATTACTTGTGTGAAGTTCTGCTCCCCTTCCTGATTTTTAGTTTCTTCATTGGATTCAGCCATGTTTTCCTGATTACTGGTTTGGTTTGTAGATTTTTGTTGCTGTCTGGTCATCATTTTATCTTGACGGGTTTAATCAGTTCCTTAGCTTCTTTGTCTAGTCTTGGGGATTAATTAGCTGTTGTTTTTGTGTAAGTGTTATATCTTCTCTTTGTCCCTTTGTTCTTATTCTAATTTCTTATTGCTGGTTGAGTTCACTTTAAAGGAAAGTATTATGGCCAGGGAAATGCAATTGTGTAAGCAAGGAAAAAGCGTAAAGTAGTATTGGTGATAAATGTTAACAGAGCAACAATATGAGATCTGGGAGGATGGATATTAGATTCATGTAAGTTGTGTAGAGTTATAGCAGTAGTTAGAGTACCTATAATGAGGTAGTTGACTGAATATGGGAGGAATATGGTATGAATTAAGAAGCTAGTATTTTCATGAGAGAGGGAAAGAGAAAAGAAAGGTAATAGTTTCAAGAGTGGATAACAGACAGAAAACAAAAAAAGGTATTAGAAATTAAGTGTTAGACACTTTGGGGATCAAAGAAAGGGAGGTGGAATATAGGAGAGACAGTAGATGATGGAGGATATCAAGATGTAGGGGAAAGGGGATACTGTAGGTAGCCAAAATCAATTCACACAGAAATGAGGCAGTGGAGGATGAGGAAACCCAGCAAATGTGAGGTGTTCCCTGCAGCACCTATTGTATAATTAAGATAAAATAAAAAGAAGAAAATGAGGGACAAGAGAGAGAGAAAAAAAAAAAACAGAAAAAAAAGAGAAGAAAGGAAAAAAGAAAACGGGGGTGGGTAAAGGGCGGGGAACAGGTAGGGAAAAGAAAAAAAAGATATACATGAACCACAACAGCAACAACAACAACAACAAAAAACCCTAAATAACTGGGAAAAAAAGACTTTGGGGGATACGCAGGGAGAAAAGACTAGGGGATAATACAATGTTAGCAATCAAGACATTAAAAAAATAAGATAAAATGAAAAGGAAAACCAAACAAAATGAAACAAAAAATAAAAAATGCAAACGTTGAGGGCTAGGACATTCACGGACCTCAGATGGACCTCAGGGCGTGATGGATTCAGGGATGGAAAGTCTGAGATATTGAAGACTCAAGAGGTGTGAGTCTCTGAGGTGTGGGCCACCAGGATTTAGGGGACTCAGACCTGGCAACCTCAAATCTGGTCAATAGGGAGCCTGGGAGCACCGCAGTGTAACACAGCCTTCAGGGATCCCCGCAGCTGGGTGCCAGCCCTATGGGGGAAGTCAGATCCACAAACTCTATCTTATGTCAGTCTGAACCCCGCAATTCACTCACTCTCTGGGGTCTATTCTGTGGATGTATCATCAATTTGGCTTCAGGACACCTCCCACCCTGTATGCCCCCAGAATGGCCACCTGAGGGCACCTCTATACTGCAGCCAATTTAATGACGCAGATCAGAAGCCAGGCCCGGGGTTGTGGCTCCAGCCGGAAATGCCGACAAGAGAGTCCAAAACCAAAATTCCCAAGCTTCGCAAGATATTCTCCCAATTGGCTTCCAGACGTGCCCCCCCCCACCACACCCTGTAACAGCCTCCCGGTTACGTCCCTTTATTGCTAGCAATCTAAGTCCACTGCAGATCGGCAGCCGGGCTTGGGGGGGGGGGCTCCAGGCGGAAGCGCTATTACTTATGTCCGCAATCAAAAACTCCCCGCTTCGCAACAAAACCCCCAATTGTCTCCCCAAATTGGTCTGCAAAGGCGTCCCGTCCTGTCAACCCCCTAACAGCCTGCCCAGGGCTCATGAATTCCCCAGTACCGCAGAGCCTCCAAAAAGCACGACCGCAGCGCGGGTTCCATGACTCCACCCACCCCAGGAGGGAGCGTCCCATGTGCAGCTCTCACCTCTGTGCAATAGAGATTCAATTATATCTTATAGACTAATCCTCTCCGTTACCTTCTCACCAAATCGATGTCCAGACACCTCCTGCCCTGCAAATTTCCTGAAACAGCCTGGTCCTGGAGAACCTCCAACACTGCCCAGCTGCTTCTTTGCAGGAGAGACCATCAGGTAAGCTCACCCAGCCACCATCTTGCCCCACCCCTCCTAAGAACTTTAGTTATTAATACTTCTTCAATATAATACTTCATCAATTGTAGCAATGTACAATAGTAATATAAGATGTTGATAAAAGGGGAGAATGAATGGCAGTTAGAGGATATGTGGGAACTCTCTATACAATTACTCATTTTTCTGTAAAGCTACAACTGTTCTAAAAATAAAATCTCTTAACTTTTAAAAAAGTGCTTTGTCCAGGTTAATGGGTTAATCTTATTGACAAAGAGACACAAATTTTGAGTCTGAGTTCCTAGTTTTTGGTTCATTTTGCAGTTTCCATTTTGCTACTGATGACCTCTTTGTTCTGTGCACAGGTAAGTGAAATGATAAAAGATGAGACCCTCAAGTTCTAAAATCTCTTGCACTTTGGCAACTACATGTTCAAAAATTATGGGGCTAAAAGCTGTGCTTATCTAACCAAATAGCAAAATCTCATTAAAGACAATCCAGAGTTGTAAAAGTGAATATAGGGAATGTTCCAAAGAGGCAAATTTACTCAACCCAGAGACTGCATTTAAGAAACAGGGCTCCCATATTAGGCCAAATTGGATGCCAATTTCAATAGGTACTCAGAGTCTACTGAGAAATTGTGAGTCTCTAAAATTGCATATAAACTAGTAAGTTTCATATCTCTGTATTTCTGTGTTCTTACATCTTAGTAGATGAAAAATTTGTGATTGAAGCTATAAGCTCTCTATTTGTGTCTGTCTGTATGTTTGTTTGATGTATAATACCTTCTGATGATATTACCAAATTAACATAAAACTTCTTTAAAAAGTTGTACTCAAATTGCCTTAAAGATAATTAAGCATTTAAGTATGAATATTCCTGAAATCTTAAGGAAACCAAGACTTGAACATTTCCAGTGAAAGAGTATTCATTAGAACTACATCTAAATGTTTAAAAAACACTCAAGTTCATGTAATTCTGATAAACCTTCATAAATGAGATTAGTTGAATATTGTTAAAAAAACTATGCCTTCTGAGTTATTAAGGAAAAGTACAATACAGACAAAATTTAATTCTGCTTAGGTATGCTTTCCCTAAATATATACAGCTTACTGATAAACTGGCATTGTATCTACTAGATCTTTACAATGATGAAAAATGTTAATTTGCATTTAACTAAATTAATTTATTATTCTAACAAACTTTATATTAAGAAAAATTATGATTTTTAGGATGTCAACTTGAAGACAGTTTCCAAGACCTTTTGGTAACTTAAGTATGAAAGGTAGGCCACAGGGGCTTGCCTCCCCAGG
This sequence comes from Dasypus novemcinctus, assembly GCF_030445035.2. Taxonomy (NCBI): domain Eukaryota; kingdom Metazoa; phylum Chordata; class Mammalia; order Cingulata; family Dasypodidae; genus Dasypus; species Dasypus novemcinctus. The sequence goes on from NC_080682.1 coordinate 128,198,760, forward strand.
AAAGGAGAGAGAGAAGGATGTAAGCTAAGGCTAATTCAGCTTCTGACCAAAATTTTGGTCTGTGTTCCAGGGGCACTTCCTGTGTGGGGCTGCACTATTGTTTGCATAGGGGATGATGGATATCTAACTCTCAGAAACACCATCCCTACTGACCAGGACTGGTTGTTGAGGACCCAGAAGGGAGTAGAATATTTCCAACCAGGGAAAAGGGAGGGTGTTGCCAGCAAAGGTTGGAGAAGAACTTTTGAGAAAGCTTGATTTGTGAGACTCTGAATAACCTTGAGGAAGGATCCTCTGCCACTCTGTTGTGGTTGGTGTTGCAGCTAACACATTAAAACCAGGGTTTGAACTGAGAGGTCAGCTAAGACCACCATCTGCTGGCAGACCAAGGAAGTACATGAAAGGGAATTAGAAGTAAATACATAAGACAGGCTTTTTTGAGCTGTTACAGCCTCCCTCTTCAAGGCCTTTGGAAGTGGGTCTGCAACCCATTACTGGGTCCATGGCCCAGATCTGATCAAATAAACAGTGATAATTTCTAAAGACCTAGAACAGGTTGAACCAAGAGTCAAAGAATGGCAGTAACACACAGCCTCCCACCACTAAATTGCTATGCAAGAAAGACAAATGGAGCATCAGAGTAAACTCACCATCATAATTAGAGCCCTAGACATGAGCAAAAAATTACAAGTGACACTAAGAAAAAATGAGACACAGGATTTGAGACAACTAAGCAATGAGATTCATACAAATCTCCTAAATCAAATCCATGAGTTGGAAGACAATATGGCTGAAGAAATAAAAGACATCAAGAAGACACTGAACAAGCACAAAGAAGAATTTAAGAACCAGAATAGAAAATAAAGCTCATGAGATAAAAAATACATTAAAGGAGTTGTGAGAACATAGCATCAGAATAGCAGATAAGGCTCAGTGCTCTCATGAAAACAATGGAGAAAGAGCCTAAGGATGCCAGAGGAACTTGCTTTGGGGGTCAGCAGACTTGGACAGTGCTTCATAACTCCCAGGAGGGTAAGGGACAGAAAGAGGTAGAAGGTGAACAACAAACTGTGAGCTATTATACTAAACCTACTGGCCACTGGGAAGTGCTCCCTTCCTCCACCTAAGGTATTCAGTGGTGGTAAAACCCCAGGCACATTGAAGCTGACTGAGAAGGTAGCAGATGTCTTCCCCCTTGCCAGGTGTTACAAGAGAAAATGGAGGGAAAGTCAGGGGGCTTTTCTTTGTGAATTCTGCCAGCCAAGCCCTCTTTGAATCTTGGCTCTGGCCAGATGAAAACAAAGGAAACCCTAGAGAGATACATGTCTGTGGAAACATGTGCAAAAAAGCATCATCTGCTGGCCAATCTGGAAATTACATGGACAGAAACTGCTTTTAGAACTCTCTCAACCCCATCCCTGGGAGAAAGTTTGCATCCCTATAGTGAGTCCCTGGCATGGTTTTTGGTAACTTAAGCTAGACAATGTTAAAGACTTAGGATAAGTTGAAGTAAATATCAAAGAGTGTGTAAAAGTAATGATAGGGAAGAGAAATAGCCTGTTAGAGTAAATTCACCAACATATCAGATACCTAGATATCCACAAAAAATTACAAGACATACTAGGATACAAGAAGAGATGGCACAGCCATAGAAAAATCCAAATATCCTGAAAAGGTTCAGGATTTAAGACAATTAATGATGATTACACAACTTTCCTAAATCTGTTTAAAGAAATCAAAGAAAATACAGAGATAAAGGATATTAAGAAGACCCTGAGTGAGCATAGAGAAGATTTGGAAAGTCTGCAAGGAAAAGTAACTGACCTGACAGGAATGAAAGACATGATGGATGAGATTAAAAATAATTAGAGGCACATAAGAACAGATTTGAATGCTTGAAGATAGAGTTAGTGGTTTTGAAGATAAAACATCTGAAAAGGAAAAGACAGGAAAACAGAAAGAGAATGAAAAAAATGGAACAGGGTCTCAGGAAAGTGAATGGCAACATGAAAAGCAAAAATATATGCATTATTGACATTCCAGAAGGAGAAGAAAATGGAAAAGAGGCAGAAAGAATATTTGAGAAAAGAATGACTGAAAAATTTCAAGCCCTTATGAAAGACATAAATATCAATGTCTAACAAGGCCAATGCACCCCAAACAGAATAAACCCAAACAGACCTACCCCAGGACACCTACTATTCAGAATAACAAATATCAGAGATAAAGGGATTTTGAAAGCAGCAAGAGCAAAGCAAAGCAACATATACCAGGGAAACTTGGTAAGATTAAGTGCTAACCTCTCATCAGAAACCATGGAGGAGAGAAGAAAGTGGTAAGATGTATTTAAGGTATTGAAAGAGAAAAACTGCTAGCCAAGAATTTTGTATCCAGTCAAGCTGTCCTTCAGAAATAAAGGGGAGGGACAGCAGACTTGGCCCAGTGGTTAGGGCATCCACCTACCACATGGGAGTTCCGTGGTTCAAACCCTGGGCCTCCTTGACCTGTGTGGAGCTGGCCCATGTGCAGTGCTGATGTGCGCAAGGAGTGCCCTGCCATGCAGGGGTGTCCCCCATGTAGGGGAGCCCCATGAGCAATGACTGCACCCCATAAGGAGAGCTGCCCAGCATGAAAGAAAGTGCAGCCTGCCCTGGAATGGTGCCACACACACGGAGAACTGACACAACAAGATAAGATGATGCAACAAAAATAAACACAGATTCCCGTGCCACTGACAACAACAGAAGCGGACAAAGAAACAAGACGCAGCAAATAGACACCAAGAACAGACAACCAGGGGAGGGGGGGGAATTAAATAAAAAAAAAAAAGAATATGCTGATGCATAGGAAAATTACAACCCATGTAACTATGGACAATAGTCAATAGCAATATTGGAATAGTTTGCAACAATGCCAAGGAGTTATTTTTTCAATACTAAGGAAGAACAATAGGGGATATAGGAGTATATGGGATTTTACCTTTTGGAATAATGAAAACGTTCTAAAATTGACTAAGCTGATGATTGCACAACTCCATGATGAAAATGAGAATCACTGAGTGTCAATTTCAATGGATCATATAAAGCATCAGACTGTATAGAACAAGGAATCCAATGGTGGGTGGACTGTTGTAACAAGACAAATAAGGGAAAGTTTTCTCTTGAACAACAGTAAACATAAAATACTAATATAGGGTATTAATAATTGGGTGGGTTGGGGGAAAATACAACAAATGTAAGTTTTGGGCTACAGTTCATATTAATATTTCTTTTTTAAATTTATTCCCCCTCCCTCATGGTTGTCTGCTCTCTCTGTCCATTTGCTGTATGCGCTTCTGTGTCTGTTGTATTCTCATTAGGTGGCTTTGGGAACCCATCCTGGGACCTTCCAGAGTGGGAGAGAGGCAATTATTCTCTTGCATCACCTCAGCTTCCTTGTTTTCTAAATCTCATATTGTCTCTTCTCTGTGTCTCTTTTTGCTGTGTCATCTTGTTGCATCAGCTGTGTGGGCAGCACCAATCCTGGGTGGACTGTACTCCTGCGCAGGGACATCCCTCTGGAGGGCAGCACTCCTTATGCACAGCAATATTCTGCATGGTCCAGCTCACCACACGGTCCAGGAGGCCCTCAGCATCAAACTGCAGACCTCTTATATGGTAGGCAGAAGCTCTATCCGCTAAGTCACATCCACTTCCCATAGTAATGTTTTGACAATGCTCTTTCATAATTTCTAACAAATGTTTCCAATATGTAAGTTGTTGGTGGTATGGGAGCCTTGTATGATTATATGCATGATTGTCTTGAAAATACACAAATTTTACTGTATATTTATTGTTTTTTTTCCAAATTCTACTCAATTTATTCATTTTTTTAAAAGATATTACATTTAAAAAATATGAGGTCCCCATTCGCCCCCACTGCCCCCTCCCCACCACTCCCCCCACAATAACACTCTCCCCCATCATCATGTCACATCCATTGCATCTGGTGAGTACATCTCCGGGCATCGCTGCACCCCATGTCCTGTGTTCCACACCATAGCCCACACTTACCCACGTTCCATCCAGTGGGCCATGGAAGGACATACAACATCCGGCAATTGTCCCTGGGGCAACACCCAGGACAACTCCAAGTCCCGAGAATGCCTCCACATCTCTTCTCTTCCTCCCCTTCCCCACACCCAGCAGCCACCATGGCCACTTTTTCCACATCAATGCCACATTTTCTCGATTATTAACCACAATAGTTCATGAATAGAATATCATTAAGTCCACTCTGATCCTTACTGTATTCCTCCTTCCTGTGGACCTTGCCTTGGTTGGGTCCATTCCACATCTATGTCAAGAGGGGGTTTAGATTCCACATGGATATTGGATGCAATCCTCCTGCTTTCAGTTGTAGGCACTCTAGGCTCCATGGTGTGGTAGTTGACATTCTTCAACTACATGTTAGCTGAGTGGAGTAAGTCCAATAAATCAGAGTGTAGGAGTTGAAGTCTGTTGAGGCTCAGGGCCTGGCTATCATATTGTCAGTCCAGAGATTCAAATCCCCTAGAGATATCTTAAACCCCAGCACCAACTACAATTCCAGTAAAGTAGCATGAAAGGCTTGTGAAAAGAGATCCCATCTGAGTCCAGCTCCATCACGCAGAAACACCAGCTCCAAAGAAGTGTCAACTGGCATGGCAGTGAACCCCATCTGCCATGACCATAGAACCTGTGGGTCTCTTTAGCCATCAAAAGGACCAATATCTGGGGCTGTATCTACTTTATCTGTCTCTGAGACTCTGCTCAGGTGTGCATAAAGGCAATCCTTCTGACAACCTCCAGACTTTTTTTTTAGAAACTCATAGCCATATGAACTCATCTGTCTTTTCCATTTCCCCCTTACTTTAGGTCAAACAGCATTTTTAACTCCTGTTATTATATGTAGACAGGGATATTCTGCTGGTCTGCGTTGAACCTTTAATTCAAGGTCATTTTCTAGTTACGTCATCAGCTAGTACTTGGTAGTGATCCCTCGGTGCCAGGGAGGCTCATCCCCGGGTGTCATGTCCCACACTGGGGGGAAGGCATTGCATTTACATGCTGAGTTTGGCTCTGAGACTGGCCACATTTGAGTAACACGGAGGCTGTCAGGAGGGAACTCTTAGGCACAGTGCTGCTCTAGGCCTTGTTCTTATTTCAGGTGTATAGGCTCACAAGCATAGTCATTAGTATCAGGGGCTCACTCTTGGACCCTCATTCCTTCCTGGTCCTTACCATTGCAACTGGGGGACTGCCGCTGTTCCCCTAGGGACCATGACAAAGTCCCCCCGGCCAGGAACCCAGTACCCCCCAGCTGTTGTTTTTAATTGTTTCCACTGAGTATATCCAAACATTTCCATGCACCCCAGACACATGCCCTGTAAAACTCCCTGTCAACCATATATCACCTGTCAATAACTGTATATTTATTGTTTATATATGTTCATGTATGAATGATATACTTCAGTGAAATTTTATTTTAAAAACCTCATGTGAAATATGAATATGGATAATATTGCATATGTAAGACTTTTTCTTTGAAAGTGAGCAAACATACATTAATGTTACAAGATGTTAATGTCAGACAAAAATACAACCAAAGCAAAATATAGGCAGTACCATATAGTAATATATTAATAATCTTCCTTTAAGGGTAAAAAAAGGAAATACATTAAGTGAAAGAAATTAGACAAAAGGCACTACATATTGTTTGACTTCATCTATACAAAATATAAATGCAAATAAATTAGAAAGAGAGAAACAGAAAAAACAAATCTATGTAAGTAAGGGAAGCAGAGAGAGATTGAGAGGTGATTTTTAGGGGGCAGAAGTTTTTATGTTCATCTGTTTTTTGTTTATTTGTATTATCAATGGAACAATGAAAATGCTATAATAATAAATGAAATGTTCAGTACACACTATGTGATTATACCAAATACCAGTGATTATACACTTTGGATGGGCTGTATGTTTTACTAATATGTATCAATAAAAATGGTTTTTAAAAAACACAATGAAAAATAAAAGAATATCCTTATTGATATTTATATTGACCTTATCATCCTTTACTATTTTAGAAAACGAGTCTTCCCACTTTTAAAAGAACTAAGATTTGCTTGTTCTTTCTTTTTTGTTTTAAATTTATGCTACTTCCTAATCCGTTTTTAAATCTTTTATTTTCACTTTGGTGAAATAGGGAACTAAATATTGTTTCAAGTGATCCATTTTCCTATTGAACAAAATGTGCAAACATGATGAATATTGACATTTTGCCTTTTCAAAATCAAACTCTAAATCACATCTTATTCTCAAACTATCTTTGGGTTTTCCAGAGGACTCTTGCAAAATCACAAAGGATATGTTTTTTCACCTTGTAACAAGAGAAGTGCTAAAAATAATTAGGTTTAATTAATACATTATGAGTTGAATGGGAAATATTGTCATATGAAATAGGATTTTCAGATTGAAGGAAAATGATACCAAACAGAAACTGAGGTTTTCAAAAAGAAATGAAGATTCCTGAAAATAATAAATATAAAATAGATTTTTCTTGCTTGTTTGCTTTTTTTTTTCCCCCCTCCGGTGAATAGTAGTCTTTTAAAATTTAATTGACAGATTAAGTAAAAAACAATACCAAACACTGTAGAATTTATAACATCTTTACAAGTAAATCACATAAAGTCAATAGCACAAAGGATGGGAGAGAGTCCTAATCAATGAGTAAAAGGCCAAGAAGAGTAAAGACTATTTTGAAGAAGGAGAAAGGGAAAACCCATCAGATATGAGGTGAAAGACTGGAAAAGGAAAATCAAAGTCATCTTTTATTAGATTTCTTTAGGGTTTTTGATAGGATTATGACAGTGAGGCGTGACCCAGGTTATGACAGTGAGATGTGACCCAGATTATGACAGTGAGGTGTAACTGAGGTTGAGTCTCCAAGACACATACTATTCAAAATGTCAAGTGCCAGTGGTAGAATTATGAAAGCAATGAGAGTCAGTTCATCATACATAAGAGACACTCAATAAGACTAAGACCTGATTTTTCATCAGAAACCATGGAGACAAGAAGGCAGTGGTATGATATGCATGCTAATAAAAACTGCCAGCCAAGAATTCTACACCAGGCAAAACTGTCCTTCAAAAACAAAGGTAATGTTAAAATCTTCATAGATTAATAGAAGCTGAAAGAGTCTGGCTCCAAGACACAAAACTTATAAGAAACACAGAAGAGAGTGCTGTACCCAGAAAGGAAAAGACAGGAGAATTAGAAATGCTTATTTGTAAAGGTAAATAAAATGATAAACAGATAATAATAAGATGTGACAATTTAAAACCGAAGAATAAAACATATTAAGAAAGTAATGCCATTATATTAGTAACATTGAATGTTAATGGACTGAACCACCAGTCAAAAGACACAGAGTCTGTGTCTTTTGATTGGTGGGGGAGAATGGTAGGGGAGAATGGTGGTGGGGGAGAATGGCTATATATACACACACATATATATGTATGTATATATGTATGTATGTATAATCATCTATGTGCTTTCTACGTGAGACTAACCTTAGATGCACTGATACACTTAAGATGAAAGTGAAAGTTTGGAAAAATATATCCCACACATCAGTGACCAGAAAGATCCAGAGTAGCTGGACTAATACAGGGCAAAATAAAATTTGAATTCAAAACTACTAAAAGAGATGTAGAAGGACTTTACATATTAATGATATGGACAATTCACCAAGAAGAAATAAAAATAAACATTAATGCAAATAACCAGTGTGCCCTAAAATATTGTGGCAAATATTGGCAAAATCAAAGGGAAATCTCCAAAGGGAGAAACAGTTGTTGTTGCAGTAATAATAGGAGGTTTCAATACATGACTTTCATCATTGGATAGAACATCTGGACACAATATCAACAGGACAAAAGAGATTTTGAGTAATATGATAAATGAACTACACCTAACAGACATATAGAATATTGACCCCAAAACAGCAGGATATACATTATTTCCAAGTGCTCATGGCTCTTCTCAATGAATTTAAAAGATTGAAACTATAAAAAGCACTTTCTTTGATCATAATAGAATGAATGTAGAAAGTGATAATAGGAAATAAAGGGAAAACTCATAATGATACAGATGTTAAACAATACATGCTTAAACAATTAATGGGTGAAACAAATTACAAGAGAAAACAATAAATATCCTGGGTGAATGAAAGAAGAAAACAACATATCAAAACATATGGGATACTGTGAAGGCAATGCTGAGAGTAATATTTATTGTCCTTAATACCTACATTAAAAAAGAAGAACAAGTTCTAATAAAGGACCTAAGTGAATACCTGGAGGAAGTAGAAGATGAACAGAAAACTAATTCAAAAGCAAATAGAAAGAAAGAAATAAGAAAGGGTAGAAGAGAAATAAATGAAATTGAGAAGAAAATTTAAAAAGAGAACAAAATCAAAGATAATTCTTCAAAAAGATCAATAAAATTGATAAACCCTTAGCTTGACTGACAAAGAAAAAGAGAAACTGCAAATAAATAAAATCTGAAATGAGAGGAAGCTCATTACTACTGATCCCATAGGAATAAGAGACATCATAAGAATAACATAAACAACCATAGCAATTCAGACAACATAGATGAAATGCACAAATTCCTTAGAAAAACATGAACAAATTACACAGACCCTAAAAGAAATAGAGAACTTACCAAAACAATCACAAGCAATGAGACTGAAATATTCATCAAAAAGCTCCCCAAAATGAGAAGCTCATTACCAGCTCAGTACCAGCTGGCTTCAAAGGCAAATTCTACCTATCATTCAAAGATTTGATACCAATCTTCCTCAAAACTTTCAAAAAATTTGAACAGGAGGGAATGCTTACCAACACATTTTATGTAGCCAACATTACCTAATACCAAATCCAGGTAAAGATCCTACAAAAAAGGAAATTACAGACCATGTACTCTAATGAATACAGATGAAACAATCCTCAACAAAATGCTTGCTAACCAAATACAATATCATATTAAAAGAATTATACATCATCATCAAAAGGTTGTTATCCCAGGCATGCAAGCATGGATCAACATGAGAAAATTAATATAGTACATCATGTTAAATATTTTGAGAAGGAAAAATCACATGACCATTTTGTTTGAGGCAGAAAAGACATTTGACAAAATCCAGCATCCTTTCTTGATAAAAACACTCTGAAAGATAGGAATAGAACATGATTAAGTGCATAAGTGAAAAACCCACAGGTAATGTACCCAATGGTGAAAGACTGAAAGCTTTCCCACTGATATCAAGAATAAGACAAAGATGCTCACTCTCTTTCCTGTCATTCATTACTGTGCCTGAAGTTCTAGTTAGGGAAATCTGGCTAGAAAAAGAAATAAAAAGCATCAAAATAGAGAAAGAACAAGTAAAACTTCTGCTTTTCATTGATGACATGATCCTACAGCTAGAAAGTCCTGAAAATTTTGCAACATTGCTACTAGCATTAATAAATGAGTACTTCAATATGATGGGACACAAGATTAATACACAAGAGTCAATCAAAAGTGTGTACATTATTAATGAGCAATCTGAGGACTAAGTAAAGAAAAATTTCCATTTACAGTGGTGACTAGAAATCAAGGATATAGGAATAAACTTAACCAAGCACTTAAAGGACTTTTATTTTAAAAACTACTACACTTTGCTGAAATACCAAAGATGATCTAAATAAATGGAAGCACATTCTGTATTATTCATGGACTAGAAGACACATGAGTGGTTAGTAATTGATGAAAATGTGGCATTGGTGTGGAAAAAGTGGCCATGGTGGCTGCTGGGTGTGGGGAATGGGAGAAAGAGATGAAGTTTTCTGAATACAAATCTTTTCTATCCTCAGTTAAGTTTATTCCTAAATATTATATTATTTTAGTCAATATTTCTATGGGATATTTTTCCTGACTCCCACCTCAGATTTCTCATTAGTAGTGTATAAAAATGAAACTGACTTTTGCATATTAATCTTGTATGCTGACAATCTGCTGAACTCATCTATTAGCTCTAGTGACTTTTTTGTGGATTTTTCATGATTTTCTAGATATAGGAACATGTCATCAGCAAACAGTGAAAGTTTTTCTTCTTCCTTTCCTATTTGGATGCCTTTTATTTCTCTTTCTTGCCTAATTGCTGTATTTAGAATTTCTAGCACCATTTCTTCCTGATAGCAAGAACATTTCCTGTCTTTCTCCATTGAGTACAATGTTAACTGTGGATTTTTCATGTAGGCACAGTAAGTGTTGAGAAAATATCCTTCTATTCCCTATCTTTCAGGGTATTTTTATCTAGAAAAGATATTGGATTTTGTCAAAGGCCTTTTCCATGCAATCAAAATAGTCGTGTCATTTCTACTCTTCGGTTTAGTGTTGTGACATAATACAGTGACTGATTTTCTTGCATACTTCTGATAAAAGCCACTTGCTCATGATGTATAATTCTTTTCATCTGCTTTTGGATTTAATTAGCAAGTATTTTGTTGAAGATTTTTTGCATCTACATTCATTAGAGAAATTGGTCTATAATTTTCTTCATTTTATCCTTATTAGGCTTTTTTATTAGGTTGATGTTGGTGCATAGAATGAGTTTGGCAGCTATTTTGACTGCTTTTTTGGAAGATTTTGATCAAGATTGGTAATAGATCTTCTTTCAATGATTGGCAAAATTCTCTTGTAAAGCAATCTGGTTCTGGGCTTTTCACTTTGGATAGGGTTTGATGACTATTTCAATCTCCTTACTTGTGAAAGATTTGCTGAAGGCTTCTATTTCTTCTAAGATCTATATAAAAAATATGCACAAAACATGATCACTGAAAGAAGGAAATAGATAAATGGGAATGCCTCAAAATTTTGAACTTTAAAAAACTTTCTCAAGAAGGTAAAAAGGCAGGCTAATCAATGGCAGAAAATATTTGGAAACCACATATCTGCCAAGGGATTGTTATCCACATTATATAAAGAAATCACATAACTCAATAATAAAAAGACAAGTGACCCAATTAAACACATTAAAAGACTTGAATAGACATTTTTTTCCAGTGAGGAAATATAAACAAAAAGCACATGAAAAAAATGTCAATGTCATAGCTATTAAGGAAATGTGGATCAAAATTACAATGAGATATTTCACACCTTTTTAAAATTTGGAAAACTCTAAGTGCTGGAGAAGATTTGGAGAAAGAGGAATATTCCTTCACTGTGGGTCAGAATGTAGAATGGTGTCGCTTTTGTGGAAGATTGTTTGGCAGTTACTCAGGAAGCTATCTATACACCTGGTTTATGATCCAGCTATCCTGTTACTAGGAATTCAGATGAACTAAAAGCAAGGATTCAAACTCATATTTGTGCACCAATGTTCATTGTAGATTTATTCACAGTACCTAAAAGATGGGGGAAAAAACCCAAGTGTCCATCAACTGTTGAATGGATTAAAAAATGTGTTATATACATATGAAGGAATACTATTCAGCTTTATGAATAAATGAATTGATTAAGTATTTGACAGCAGAAACCTTGAAGACATTATGCTCAGTGAAATAAATCAGACATCAATGGAGAAATATTGTATGGTTCCATTAATATGAAATAAATACAATTATTAAACTCAAGGAGTTAAAATCTAGAGTATAGATTAGTAAGAGATAGAATGAAGGTTTTGAAGGGGACACTGATGCTTAAATATGTACAATATTTAATAAGGCTGACTTTAATGTGTGCAAACATATAGAGTAGGTGGAAGGACATTATAGTGAGTATAACTATCATTGCTGATTTATAAATGTGATTGTGACTGATAGAGTAGGTTAGGGACATAAATATCATCTGAAAGAAAGTTAGAGATAAAGTAGGTCCTTGTAACATAGTGAGTGAACTTGGTGGTAGATAAGGATTGTGGTTAATAGTACCTATGAAAGAATGATCTTTTATGAAGTAGAATCAATGTTTGTCTGTATTACAAGGTATTAGGAATATGGTGAGACATTGGAAAATGCAACAAACGTAACTTATGGGCTACAGTTATTAGTGGTGATATTCTAATATACTTGCATCAGTGGCATAGAAGGTACTATATCAATGCCAAGGGTTAACAATAGGAGATGATACAGCATATGGGATTTTTCTTTTTGGAGTAATAAAAGTGTTCTAGAAATGACAGCAGAACTCTGTGATGAAAAAGAGCCACTGATTGTCCACTTTGGATGAATTACTCAAAGCATGAGACTGCATAACACAGAGAATCCCATTGTGGATGATGAACTGTAGTTAACTACAAATATGAGAAGGTTCTCTCATGAACTATCACAATGTACAATACACAGTGTTAAGAGTAGGGTAGTTTGAGACCTTAGCAATCCAACCTCACTTTTATGACCAGCTGATTTTTGACAAGGGGGCAAAGACCACTCAAATGTTATAGAAATGTTCCTCAACAAATGGTGCCAGAAAAACAGCATTTCCATTTACAGGGGAAAAAAAGTATCTGTACTTCAGACTTCATGAGAATATCAAGTCAAATGGATAAAAAACCTAAATAAAAGAGCCAGAACTACGAAACTCCTCTGAAAAGAAAATGTAGGGAAGCTTCTTGAGGACATTGGCTAGGCAATGGTTTCTTTGACTTTATATCTGAAGCACAAATAACAAAAGAAAATTTAAATTAATACTACCTCATAAATTTAAAAAAAAAATTCATCCTCAAATGACTTTATCCCAAAAATAAAATGACAACCTACACAATGAGAAAAGTATTTGGAAAGCACATATCTGATAAAGATTTATATCGAGAATATAAAGAGATCCTATAACTTAACAAAAAGAGAAAGAAACCAATAAAAAATGGGCAAAAACCTTGAACAGAAAGCACATGAAGACATGCACAACATCATTAGTTATCAGGTAAATACAAATTAAAACCACAATGAGATACCATTTCAGATATATTAGAACAACTACCATTAAAAAAAATGAAATCAGAAAACTATAAGCGGGGAGATATATGAATAAAAAATATAAATACTCATCGCTGGTGGGGATGTAAAATGGTGCAGCTGCTGTCGAAAAAATTAGGCAGTTCCTCAGAAAGCTAAGTGTAGAATTACTGTATGACCCAGAAATCCTTCTACTTGCTATGTATTTAAAATAATTGAAAGCAGGGCCTGAAACAGCTATTACTAACCTCATGTTCATAGCAGCATTACTTGTAATTTCCAAAAGATTGAAGGAACTCAGTGTTCATCAACTGATGAATGAGTAAAGCAAATATGGTATATTACTCAGCTGTAGGAAACAGTGAACTCCTGATATACGTGACAACAGGGATGATCATGGAAGAAATCATCATAAATGAAATAAGCCAAATACAAAAGGACAAATATTGTTTGATTTCATTGATTTGAACAACTAGAATAAACAAACTTGTAGAGACAAAATCTAGTATATAGGTTATTAAGTGATGAGGTGGGCATAGAGAAGGTGACATTAAGGTTTTAAATGTACAAGGTACTTATCTGGAATGATGGGAATGTTTTAGTAATGGATGGTGGTAACAGTAGCATGACATTGTGAAATTAATTACAAACACTGAAATATATATCTAAATTTGATTAAAAGAGGAAATGTTAGCCTGTATGGATGGTAACAGAATAATAATTATAAAAATCCATGGAACTACACTAAACAGCAATCTCTAAATTAGACCATGGACTACAGTTGATACTACAGCTAGACCAGCAGAATATCTCAGCCTGCATGTAATATCAGGTGTTAAAAACTGCTTTTTTCACTTTGAATAAAAGGGGGAAATGGAAAGGACAAATGAGTTTATATGGCTATGAGTCTCCAAAAAAGAGTCAGGAGGTCATCAGAGGGGTAATGCTTATGCACAGCTCAGCAGGGTCCCAGAGACAGCCAAAGTAGATACAAGCCCAGCTACAGATTCTCCTGAGGGTTACAGAGACCCACAGGTTCTATGGTCATGGCAGATGGCTCTGGAGTTCATTGCCATGTCAGTTGGCTCTACTTTGGAAGTTTGTATTCCTGAGTATGATGGAGTTGGACTCAGATGTGACCTTTCTACACATAACTTTTCTGTTACTTTTACTGGACCTGTGGTTGCCCTGGGGTTAGTGTATACTCAGGAGACCTGAATCTCTGGACTGTCCATGTAACAGCCAGGCCCTAAGCCTCAGCAGACTTGCAACTCTTATCCTCAGGTTTATTGGACTTATCCTGGCCTTCTGACAGGGAGATGAAGAAGGTCAACCACCACACCAGGGAGCCAAGAGTGCCCACAAATGCAAGCAGGAGAATTGCATCCTTCATCCATGTGGAATCTAAGCTCCCTCTTGATATAGAGGGAGAGTGGACATAACCATTCCAGGGTCCACAGGATGGAGGAATAGAGTATGGATTAGAGGGGACTTACAGATATTCTACTATGGAACTACTGTGATTAGTAGTGGAAGAAATTGTAGCACTGATGTGGAGAAAGTGGCCATGGTAGCTGCTGAGGGTAGGGAGAGGGAAGAAGAGATATGATGTGGGGGCATATTCAGGACTTGGGAGTTGTCCTGGGTGGTACTGCAGGGACAGGTGGTAGACATTGTATGTCCTGCCATGGCCCACTGGGTGGACTGGGGGAGAGTGTAAACTACAATATAAACCATTATCCATGTGTTGCAGCAGTGCACCAAAATATATTCACCAAATGCAATGAATTTCCCATGATGATGAAAGAGGTTGTTGATGTGGGAGGAGTGGGGTGAGGGGGGTGGGAGTATAGGGGGACCTCATATTTTTTTAATGTAACATTTAAATAAGAGAGAGAAGAAAAAAATTACTATAATTATAAAAATGTGCTATCAATTGCAACAAATATTATATTCCAGTGCAAGGCATTAATTTAAGGGTGGTATATAGAGGTCTGTATTTTATGAATGATTGTTCTGTGAACACCCTTCTCTAATAAAGAAAAAAATGATAAGAAAATCCTAAAAAATTATGTATAAATGTAAAAAAATGATTTTCACATGATTTAGTGTTTTAGAGAATTAGTGACCTTCACATAAGAATTAAAGTTTCCCAAAACTTAAAGACTTTCCTGATAGGATTTTTGGTAATATTTATAAATTTGAATTGCTTTTGGTATTATGTACAGAATTATATCATATTGGATGATGTACAACACTCTGTGAGACAACATTTTCCAGATGAAACTTTGTCTAAAATCATGCATGTGTAAAGGACTCACTCAAATGCCTGAAAATATCAATGTAATTAAATACAACAGTATATGAAAAGTTCATATGTGGTTGTAGAATACAAATTGAAATGATTTAAGAAACCACCATTTGTGGATTTGTTGAACTTTGGTTTTGAATCCCAGATTACCATTGGTTTTCTGAAAGTGCTATTAATACACTCCTTTCCTTTTATAACCATATTTTTGTAAACATTCCTTTCGTGTGAAGCCACATTTTCTTCATCATCTTCAACTAAAAAATCTTCTTGCAAAAGTTTGAAAGAAAAACTTATTTGACAATTCAGATGTTAAAGAACTTTTCAAAATGAAAAGAAGATTTCTGCTTCAAAATATTTGACTGTTTAAAACTTCCCTGCAGAATTTCATAATTAAATTGATATCTTGTAGTGGTAAGTAGAGGTTTTTGAGACTTCTTTTCTAAGATTTCCTTGGACCTTCTTAGCCTCTCCCAAATTATGCTTCTTTCCAGATTGGCAGTCATTAATGAAAATTTCACAATAACTCTCAATTGTCTCCTTTTCTAAAAAAGTCTTTTGAAGGGTAAAAATTGACAGTCTAAGTGCAACCTAATTTTACTGCTCACACCTCATGTGCAGGGGCCTATTTACTCCAGTTTTTGTAAGTCTCATTCTTTGCTAAACCTCTTTTTTTTTTTTTTACTTCTTTACCTTTTAAAACCTATTCTTGAAGTATATGTTTACAACATTAAAAAAAAACTATATTAAAAATCTATTCTTTTTTGTCTTTATTTTTTAAATATTACATTAAAAAAATATGAGGTCTCCATATACCCCCCAACCCACTCCTCCCTGCAAATCTATTCTTAAAGGTTGCCTTTACTTACTCATTTATTTTTAGTTTAGTAGCTGCTGGCCAATTATTGGTTTTTAATTTTTTTAGTTAAATTTAAACTGTATATGAATTTCCTCAATTCCATAATATTAGTCCAAAAATCTTCAGAATGTGTATTGGTGGTAACACAATTTTATGGATTTTATGTATGTAAATAAATTACTTTTATAAGCTGATACAAAATTAAAAATGTATTGAACCTCCTGTGAATTGGAAAAACATTATTGAATATTTCTTTTGTTATGTTTAACAAAAAATTACTATTTTTTTCAAAGAAACACCACTACAAATTTAATTAATCTCCAGTGTATAAGGAAGGTTCCTTACCAAGCAGCAATTGCAGGAAATCTGGCCTCTTGAGGTTAACCTTGACAGTTAACCAGGGCTCATGAGAGGTAAGACATATATGTATCCATTCTAAAGAAAAAATATGTGTTTATAAACAATCTAGAAGTAGACTGGTTATTAGGAGCATATCTAACTGAGAAGAGACTCAATGAATTTTATTGTTGAAGGATGTGATAGGATCATGAATTTTTTCAATTATTTAAATAATTCAAAAGTTATAGCCATGTTAGGGAAGATCACTTGCCTCACCTTTCAGGTTTATTTGTATATTATATTTGATTGATTCATTTCTTTGATATTATTAATGAATAATTCTCTGAAACAGCCTGCCATGCCTCAAGATTATTTGCATACTTAATTATAACTTACTTCCTATATGACATATTATATTTTTGCTTATAAGGTAGGCTGGATTTTTTCTGACTTAAATGTTATTCTTGTTTTAAAATGATAGCAGAAGATCTATTTGTGAATACACAGTTTCATCTCAAGAGAATTTATATCTACATCTAAATCCTTATTTTTTAATTCATTATGTTAGCATGTTACAATTCTGGCTTCAGGTCTAGCTGATCTGTATGTCCCTGGTTAGAAATACCTGCCTCCTTCCACCATTCTAGAGATCAGGAAATTTAGAGTTTAAATACATCTGAGGAAGAAACACAAAATCCACTAGTGAGCTAGTAGATTGGTAAAACCCACCTCATGAAGTCAGTTCTGGTCTTATGTTCTTCTATCACATGGTTGTATCACATGATTGTGTTCTAAGTTTTCAGTATGGCCAGTGGCTCACAGGTCAATCTTCTCAAATATAGAGTAGTTAACAAGGCACAAACTTGCTCTGGAAGCATAGGGTCATGCATATTTATCTATTACACAGAAGAAAATGAATCTATAACTCTTGGAAATGTGAATAGGTTGGATGAGTCAATTTTAAAAGAATTAAGTATTAATAAGGTAATATTGAACTCTTCTTCATACTTAAGTACATTACTGGCTTTAAATGTTGGGTTATCCCAGGAACCCTAGTCTCAGTGGCCAATGAATAAAAAATTTGATTCTTGTTTATAATGTATGTCCATTGTACTGTACTATACAAATCTTTCATTTTTATAAAGTATATTTGAAGTAGTTTTTGTTATTCTTAATATTTTAGTGCTACCCTCCTTTAAGATGATTGTTCTCCAATACTCCATTGACATAAAACTTAAGTGTGTAGCAAGCTTAGGCCCAAAAAAAGAGAAAAGAAGGGAAGAGTGTGAATATAAGAACTTGATTATCTTTACCATAAACTGTCTCCTCTTGACACTTGGGTAGAACTGTTCAGATCTGGTTCCAGAGGAAAGAGCTATAGCTAACATAAAATGGCTATTAACCAGGAATTAAAACTAATTCTATATTGAATATTGAGGTTTCATTCAAATAAAACATAGCTTAAGCACATTAAAACAACACCACACTAATTTCTTAAGCAAAGCTTGAGAGTTCTTTTTGCTCAACTAATTAAAAATGCTTTATGTTGTTGGATACTTAAATTTTTTCTAGTATGTTGAACATTTGTGTAACAGATACACATGCACATATATAATCTGGTGGTGATTTTAAATTTGAATTTACTTTTATATAAATGTATATTACAAATAAATATACATGTAATTCCTATCTACATGATTTGAGGAAGATAAATTCACTCAGATTGTTACATAAAATGTATTTATTTATTTTAAAAAGACAATATTATTATTCTCAATGGAAAATAGAACAAACCAAATGTTTAAGTCACAGAGGTAAAATACAGACCAAATTGAAAACATACTCTTATATGATCTCCCCCTTTCAAATGTCATTTTACTGTCAAAGTTATTGCACTGGGTGGGGAACAAATAAAAAACTGTAACTTTGATCAATTTGGAGTCTCTTATATTTATAAAATGAGCAATAAAAAATTTCTATTCAATAAGCAAATAAGAAAAGCAGCAAAAATCCTTGGTAAAGGTTTACAGACATAAATGTGCATTGTATTTAAGATGACTAGGAGGAAAGAACTGATGGCTAGAAACTCCTGCCAAACCCAAGACTAGTCTTGAGTGTTTTTTCTTAGCTGCTACCCCTAAATAGTGTTTTTCAATATATTTCCCAGACCCTGTCATCCCAATTCATCCCCTCCTTATCCCTATCTCTCCCCAAAGCCAAGAAATAAAAGGGAAGGATAATTTTATCCAGCACCACTTGGGAAGAAAAGGGGCTGGATTTGGGAGTGAGAAGAGATACTTGCTATGGGAGCTGGGAAAGAAACACAAAATAGAAGGTGTACTCATAGTTATTTCTGGTTTTAACAAATATAGACAACAATATCGGTTGGCACTTGTGTTTTAAGCAGCAGGTATACACCTTAAATTCATCATTTAATCCCTTAGATAAGTAGGTCAAATAATTGAATTCAGAATTTAAAATACTTAAAGGGAAAATGGGAAAGAAACCCTTCAAAACCATAGTATGCTACCCGGTTAAGAATGTCTAATGTACTTTCCAATTCAAAGTATTAGAAAGGAGGCATTTTGACTGAAGGACAAACTAACTAGAACATATGAATTGTAATTATAAACAGAACATTTGAAATGTAAAGGTACTTGTGAAAAACCAGTAAAGGGAATAAACACTGGCAAGGACACAGAACAGTAAAGAGATACTTTGGAAGTGAGAGTCTGATAGATGATGGAATCTGCACCCACATCCGAGGTGCATGGCTGAGCAGCCATCTTGGCCAGAAGGGGTACATACAACTGGAAGGATTCAAGGAGAGGGCAATGCTGCAACCCCAAAGCAAATCTTTAGTTTTCATTCCTAAGTGGATGTGTTTTCCAGACTTCAACCTGGTCTCCTCTGGACGATCTGCTTTGGAATGTATAGTAAGGAAACAGGCAATCTAAGAGAATAGCACCTACGATGGGGAAAACCCAATTTGACCAGCAATTTTGCATGTATTATGTTTTGAAAGATGCTTGCTATCACTTTCAGTTTTAATGTCATTCGGATGGAAATAACCACTATAATACTGCTTCAGCATTTCTGTGGCATCAAAGGAGTGGTCTATATCTTCAAAGCTCTCACTTGCATTTGTACCATCTTGTTCTAGCAGAACTTCCTCTCCACCAGGATGCTCGGCAAGGAAGCCGGAAACATCGTAGACTCCACCGTGGATCACCAGCCATAATTCCTTCAAAGAGTTGTGCTTTACCCCTTTTTCCAACTTTTTGACAAGTAACCAAAGTCTCAACATCTTGCCCTTTCCTGAGGCTGTCGCTGGCTTCCACAGTCGCCATTGGCATGAGATATTTAGCTGCTTCACTGCTAGCTGGGTTCCAGCTCCTCGCTTCTTTGAGGCTACTACATAGAATTTTGTGCTTGTCTTTATTCTTTGAGGGAGAGAAATTATCAAATATAATATAATTAAATGTATGAATATTTTATTGTGGTTTATTTCTTAAGAATTCCTTACCTACCCTGTATCATGAAGACAGTGTCCTTTGACATTCTCTAAAAATAATTACAATTTTGACCTTCATATCTTTTCTTTTAATTTGCATCTTTTTATGGTTAGAAATAGGAGTCAAATTTTAGTTTATCCAATATGATTATCTGTCAAAACACCATTCATTGAAAGTGTGTATTTTTATTGTATTATCACACATGATCTCTGTATTAAGGGCATGTGTCTCAGGGTGTTTGTAATTGTGTCCTTTATTCTTTTGCAGTGGTCTCTTATTTTATTTCTTCATCCATGCCACATAAATTCAAATGATTTAACATAAATTATATTTGGAAAATGAGAGCTAAATTGAAAAAAATAAATTACACCTTGAAATGTTTCCATAAAATCTATGGAAATGGTTGAATTTAAGATGTGGAGTTCTATAATGTATATTTTTTCTTTAAATGAGTAGATAATGCTTTGGGGAAATATATCTGAACAGAGTGGTGTACACTTATTAGACAAATGACAGAACTACTGTGTTTAATAAACCTAAGATTTTAGGAGGACAAAACACCAAGTGAAATATTACTTTAGATAGTTTCCACAGATGAGGTGAATTAAAGTGATACGTGTTTTGTAAGAATGTTTTTAACTGAAAGAAATTTGTGCTCTTAAGGGTACCAAGAGCTGAGAGAGCTGAACTGAGAGATCCCTGAGCACAACTAAACCAGATTGATGTGAAATGACAGTTGATAGAAGTAGATTTTAAAAAGTCAAAGTCAAAGTGGAAGTAGACAGCGAAGCCTCCAATCCCTTATTGTGATAGTACAAGTAAGAGCACACAGGGAGGAAAGATGGCTGCTCCCTCCTGTTCATTTCCCTGTGGAATGTGCCATCAGGAGATTGTCAAGTGAATGAAGACCCAGAGTCTGGGGATGGGAGGAGGGAAGGGATTCTAGCTGTGGTATCTGAGGAAGACCTTGGCTTTGAGTAGCCAGGAGGGAGGTCTCCAAGTGGAGAAACCTCCCCTAGGAGTTCATAAATGCACAAGAGCAAACCTGGCAAGGGGGCCTGAATCCTTGACTGTAACTCTCTTCAGAGATAGCAACGCATTGGCTGTGTACTAAGCCTGCATGGGAGGGAAGCTTTCCTTCTCTGTGGCTGCCAGTAAAACCATTGTAATTGTGTTGGAGAAAAATGGCATGGACCGGGACACAGAGACTGATAAGACCATAGGCAGAGAAGCTCTCCCAAAGGAGGGGTCTGAAGAACAGACTTCAGCCCCCCCCCCACCAGCATGGTGGGGTTCTGAAGAGAGACTTCAGCCCACTCTTGAAAGGGGAGATTTGAATTTATACAGAACTTTCCTAGGTGGGGAAACAATAGTTGGTAGGAGGGGGTTGAGGGTCCGAGTGAGGTTCAAGGACCAATAGGAAGCCCTAGAAGTGAAAATTTTCCCTGATAATGACTAGAAGATAGTGGATTAGGGAGCTATGGTTTCTTAGAATGCTGCAAGAGCAGATATTTCTTAGATCTATAGGGCTAAAGGGTTTCTTGATCTCCCTCTGATATGCAGGTAGGGAAGGTTTCCATTTCCCTTTACTTCTGTCTCCATGTGGTTTCTTTGTTTAACCTGTGGGGACATTCCATGCCCTTAGACACATAGGCTTATGGGGGATGGGTTAGCCTTTTTCCCAATGCATATCAGGGGAAATAGAACTACAGTTTGTTAATTATTGCAAACCCCTAACATTCCTCTTTGTTTATATATACATATATAGGGGGACCTTGGTATTGGGGTATATGGTACTGCACAGGATGGGAGGTTTAGGGGATTTGGGGTATTAGCTTGATCTGGCTACTTTCTGCTATCAAGGGGTGGAGAAAAGAGGTTCTCTCCCATCCTGTATGGTGAGCTGTGGTTTCAGGTCCTGCAGGGGTTGATATCATTGTTCATGCAGTGGAAAGATGCCATTTATGTATTCCTCAGTTGTTGGCTGTATGATTCAGTGTATAAATTGGACAAGATGATGATCATGGGTGACATCTTGGATGGCTGTCTGGATAAACTGAGTTACTGCATAGAAGATATGTGGACCTGCTGATGGGAGGAGAATGAGAGTTATAATTATGGTAAAGGTAGGAATTAATCATGAAATTTAGGGTGGGCTGTGAGGTTATCACCTCCAGGAGTCTGAGGAGAAGGAATAATAATATTACACATTCAGCATTGAACACTAATGGCATTAATGGTTGCTAGTGAAATTACATGATTTGATGGGCTTATACACATAGAGTTTTAGCTGGAATAAAAGACTAGATTATTAAATGTGATTTCATAACAGCGTTTTTGAGTGATTTTTCATGGATTTAAGATTTCCAACCAGCAGCGCTGCATAGATGAGTACAGTGATGACTACATTTTCCTCAGTTTATATAGTTTGAAGGAGAGGCAATGACAAATTACTTTCTTATGTCACCCTTTTGGCTTGGGGCAGCTGGCACTTTAGTAATTTAGACTTAGTCCATTGTTGTTAAGGATTCAGTTATAAGGTGACAAGAGTCCCATTGCAGTGTTTCCAGCACTGAAAGCATACCTTGCCCCTTCTGAGAGAGGGAGGGGACTGATGTAATCCACTTGCCATCTTGCTACTGGAGTCTGTGCTTGGTCAGTATGTCTCATTCAGTGAGGTAATTGTCACAGGCATTGGAGTGAGCATGAGGGGCACTCATGGGTGATGTTCATGAGCTGCTGGAGACTGACAGGCAGTTGGAACTGCTGGCCTAGGCACTACAAGGTCTGGTATGCATGATATTTGCTTTTTTGGTGGAGCCACTCTGCTGCTTTTTGGGTTTCAATGGTATAGCTCTGGATGTTTATGAGGGCATTTGCCTTAACAGTCCCAAGAGAGATGTTAGAGGAGGGGGCAGGGACATGACAGACAGTTACCTGTCACTGCTGGCTATCATTCCAGATGTTCTTCCACAGACTTCTCTTCTCCACAGAGAGTAGTTCACAACAGTTCATTGTTTTTGTCTTGCACTTTTTTCTTGCAATAGTGACTAAAACTCAGGTGGTATTTGCTTAGAAAGTTGCCTTTGCCACAAACCCCACCCACAGCCAATATTGGTACAGGCTACATCCAATTTACAGGGCAAGCTTGAGCTTGTGTTATTGTTTTAAAAGCAGACTGCTTGGGGAAGGCTTTTATTTCTATGCACAACTTTTTCTAATTAACATATAATAGTTTTAATATCTGAGCAAAATGAGGGATGAACGGTTTTCAATATTTCAATAATATGAGAAAACATACCTTATCAGTTACAACAGAGGGTACAGTTTTTCCTTTTACTTAACTAAACACCATTTAGACAGGACTTTGTAGCTTGTCCTAATTTTTTGCCTATTTCAGTTTCTTAAGATAAACGAGTTTTATTTTTGGACAAAATTATTATCTTTTTCCTTAACAATAAAACACATTGTATATACCCTACATACATAAGTTATTAAAATGATTCTGGAAACTATCCCAAAGCAAATTTTTTAGAATATATAATTGTCATGATTACATTAGCAGGTACTTTATTTTAACAGTGCAGAAAAAACTGCTTTTCTCATTATTTTATGAAAACTTAAGATTTCCAATGGAATTAAAATTATTTTTTCACTATTACCACTGTAATATGCAGATTGAGGTGACTTCTAATTATCAACTCAGTTTTTGTTTAATAATGATTTTTTGTACTTAGCCATTTGAATATTTCAGTTTAAGCAACGCTTTTACAATTAAGTTGTTTCTTTCAGAATGAACATCCTATTAACCATATGAAAACTTCATCCAATTTCTGCAAAGGGACCTAAGGTAGCAATAATTCCAGAAATTATACATATAAGTAGATCTCCCCCATTATCTAGTGTGGCTCCAGGGAGCTTGTGACCTTCATCCTCCACTCTGGGTCCCGTGACTGTGGCAGGGCCCCCTGAGGGCACACTTGGTCATTCCTCCCCTGGTGCTGCTCCTTGCAGGTGCACCCTAGGCACAGGTGATGCTTCAGGAAAGTCCAGAATTGCCTCCAGGTGCTCAGCTGGCCCTGGCTGTTGGTGGGAGGGGAGGCAGGCCTCCCCCTGCAGGGCAAGTTCTGCTGCTCACCCCTGACTTGGGGTGTTCCCCCAGGGATGGCTTCACCCATGCCAACAGTGGGCAGAAATGCTTCCTTCAGAGCCTCCTTCCTACCGCTGCTGATGTGGGAGGAGGCAGTAACCACAGGGCCAAGCAGGGGACCCTCCTGATGACGCTCCTTGGGGCAAGGCCTGGAGGCCTGGCTGGGCTTCACCCAGGCTATCCGGGGCTGCTGGTGCACATGAGGCAGGGCCAGGGGCCCTGTGGGTGAAGCTGACATCTTGGAGGTTCCTGTCTCTGGTGTGCGCTGGCTCTCCCGGCCCTCATCCATGAAGGCCTGGTTGAGGCTGGTCCTCTGTAGGAGAGGAGAGCTGCAGGGTGGACTGGGGCAGGGGGCAGGCTCTGGTGGGAGGGCATAGAGGTGGGCTTATCCCACTCCTGGCCTGGCAGGGGGCTGGGTCTGCAGGGCGCTGGTTGAGGTCCCCTGCTCCCATCTGCTGTGGCCCAGCAAGAGATAGATGGCCATAATTTCATCATGTCTACCATCTCTCAAGGATGCCGGTATCTCCTTCTCTTTGTAGCCCATGGTAACCATCACTGCTATCCAGTGGGGGTCCTGGCAAGCTGGGAGGGGCTCCACATACAACTTCAACTTAGTGCTCATAGCCCGTATTGACCCATGGGTCAGTCATTATGTCTGGGAGGCTTGACCTCTTACAGGGATCCACTGTCAGGCACTTTTTGAGGAGATTCCTATAGTCCACAGACAGGTGGCCTGGGACACAGAGCTCCCCACTGAGCACCTGCTCCCACAGGTGCATGAAGCTCTGCACAACAAATGGGACCTTCCCTCTGACTATGGTGTACAGAATCACCCCCAGCCTCCAGACGTCCACAGATGGCCCATCATACATGTGCCCCTTAAGTATTTTGGGGGCAGTATAGCAGGGAGTGCCGCACAGGGTTTTTGGCTTCTGGCTGATGTCAAATGTGTTACTCAAGCCGAAATTGGCAACTTTCACATTCCCAGCAGCATCCAAAAGGAGGTTGTCTCCTTTTAAGTCTCTGTGTGAAATAAACTTCTGGTGACAGTACTGGACAGCAGATAAGACTTGGCAAAATTCTGCCTGGGCTCCCTCTTCTAATAGAGGGCCATGGGGCACCAGGTAGTGAAAGAGATCACCTCCATGGGCGTACTCCATGATAAGGTGGAGCTCCTTGGTGCTGTCAATGATTTCAAAGAGCCGGGTGATGTTGGGATGGCTCAAGTTCTTCATTATGCTCACCTTTCTGGAGCACATGCAGAGGCTGCTGGGGTCATCATTTTTGCGTATGATTTTCATGGCTACCTCATGACCGGTGAGGATGTGCTGTGCTAAAAAAAAAATCACAGAAAAGGCACTCTTGCCTATTCTTCAAAGGAACTGGTAGTTCTTGAGGTGGGTTTCCTCCTTAGCCCTCAAGGCTGCGAGAGGCCACAGCATGCTGGAGTTTATGCTGGGCTAGAGACCCAGTGACTCTAGGCAGACTTTCCAACAGGAAAGACTGAATAACTGATCTAATAAAAAAAAAATCAAATGCTAGAATAAAATGAAAATAAAAAAATAAAAAAATACAAAAATAAACAGGAGTAAGAAAAAAAGGAAAAGATAAAACAACAAACAGGCAAAAGAAAAAAGCAAAATAATTTTTTAAGAAAGGAAAGAATAAAGAAAACAAAATCTGGAAAAAAGAATTAAGACAAAGAAAAAATAAGAAACAAAATAAATGAATCCACAAATGAGAAATAAACCAGCGAAGAGCAGTCCTAGTCCACAGGTCACCAAAAACAGCTTCCTGGGTAAGCAGACCATGAGCCTCAGCTGCAGGGCCTTATATAGGGGCAGCAGGTCCCGCACAATGGCTCCTTGTGAGGTCATCCAAGCAATGGGCCAATCCGGGCTGTGGTCATCCTCAGGGGTTTCTCCTCACTTTCTGGTCTCAGAAACCCTGTACACTTGCCACAAAATTATGGAGGACCCCACAGAACTTTGGGTTTATGTGGGTTCTAGCTCTTCCTAGTTCCTTATCAGAAATTATAACCTAGAATGCCACAGTGGCTTCTACATTTCTAGTTTGAAAACCTTAATGATATCTGGCTTTGAAAGAGCTCAGAATATCTACAATGGAAATATCCAATTCTTTTTCTATAACTACACAATCTGACTCAATGTGATCCACAACTCAAGTGATAGCGTGGTTCTCTCTGAAAACGTTCTGTTGTTTAAAGCATAATAAGGTACATTATTGGCATCTATAATGCTGAGAGAAAGATTGCTTTCATCCTATTTTCATTTCTAACTTTCAGTTTTGCCCAGGTTCTCTGTTGTAGCTGTCTCCCTTCCACAAGTCAGAAAACTCACTGGAAGACCTCCTTGTTCCTGTCTCTTCAAGTAGAGAGTGAAGTTGTGCATGAAGAAAGCAAGTCTTCTACCTTTTCTTCTCCAAGTCAACAATCTGTGCTCTGTCTCCCACTTACTCAGTATGGTGGTGGTGTCTGGGAGGTGGACATGGCACTGACACCTCATGGGAGAAAATGGTAATTCCTACATGATTCTTAAAAACTTCTCTGAAATATAGCTGTGCCACTTGGCTTTGCAAGTCTTCAATCTTTTTGATACCTCAATTCTTTCATTATTGCCTACTTTCATACTGATTTATGAAGTGAACCATTTTTAGTCCCTTCACCATTCTTTCTCTGTATATTTTTCAGGTGATTGTTTTGTGGATACAGGGGGCTTAAATTCAACATCCTAACTCAACAACAATAGTTTGGTGTGATAACAACTTAACTGCAACTGTTTATCAGTCAGGGTTTTGTATTCATGTGCCCAAATTCCATAGGGCAGGCACTCTGTTTTGTCTGTGAAGTACAACGGTGTAGTGGAGCCAAAGAGATACACACATTATGCAAGTCTGCCATTATTCTTTGCCACCCCATTAGCATGTCACATTCACAACATCCCATGAGCACAAAATTACAATGAGTCTATGATGGGTGGAAGTTCAGCAAGTCTCTGCTGTAAAAGGCCACACTTTTCTTTCAAACTACAGCTACTTCCAAAGCAGAAGGTAGAAAATGGCCTTCAAAGAAATACAAAACCACCAAGGATTCCTATCAAATCCTTTCTTCCTCCTGTAAGTCAACCTCTTACAGTGAAAATGACAAAAGGAAAGGGAGGAAGTGGACTTGGCCCAATGGATAGGGCATCTGCCTACCACAAGGGAGGTCTGCAGTTCAAACCCTGGGCCTCCTTGACCTGTGTGGAGCTGGCCCATGTGCAGCACTGATGCACCCAAGGAGTGCCCTGTCACACAGGGGTGTCCCCAGCATAGGGGAGGCCCATGTGCAAGAAGCGTGCCCCATAAGGAGAGCCGCCCAGGACAAAAGAAATTGCAGCCTGACCAGGAATGGTGCCACACACACAAAGAGCTGACACAGCAAGATGATGCAACAAAAAAAGAAACACAGATTCCCGGTGCTGCTAATAAGGATAGAAGCAGTGACAGAAGAACACACAGCAAATGGACACAGAGAGCAGACAACAAGGGGGTTGGGGGGGAAGGGGAGAGGAATAAATCTTTTTTAAAAAAGGGAAGGGAAAGATAGGGCAACTAATATTTCCTTTCCTTTAGCCCTTCCTGATTAAGCAAAGGGGGAAGTGTTCGAATGTGTACATATCAAAATGTAAAATAATTTGTGCTTCCAAAGATTTTGTTAAGAAAGTGAAAAGGCAGCCCACTCAATGGGAGAAAATATTTGGAAACCAAATATCCATTAAGGGTTTCATTTCAATGCTATATAAAAAGATACTACAACTCAAAAATAAAACAGCAAGGAATCCAATTTAAAAATGGACAAAAGACTTAAATGGCCATTACTTGAAAGAGGAAATACAAATGCAAAAAAGCTCATGAAAAAAATGTTTCATATCACTAGCTATTAGGGAAATAAAAATCAAAACTACAATGAGATACAATCTCACACCTCACAGAATGGTCATTACTAAAAGAAAGAGAAAACAATAAGCACTGGAGAGGATATGGAGAAATAGGAACATGCCTTCACTGTTGGTGGGATTGTAAAATGGTGCAGCCTCTGTGGAAGACAGTTTGGCAGTTCCTCAGGAAGCTAAATATGCAACTGCCATATGATCCAGCAATTCCTCTACTAAGAATATACCCAGAAGAACTGAAAACTGTGATGCAAACAGCCCACCGATGTTCACAGCAGCATGGTTCACAATTGCCAAAAGATGGAAACAACCCAAGTGGCCATCAACCAAAGAATGGATAAACAAAATGTCATATATTCATATGATGGAATACTAAGAAGAAATGAACTTGGGAGACATGAAAATATGGATTAAACTTGAGGACATTATACTGAGTGAAATCAGCCAAACACAGAAGGATACATATTGTATGGTATTACTAATATGAACTAAATATAAAAAACAAACACAGGGAGTTAAAAACTAGAGTATACGTTAATAGGAGATAGGACAGGGGATAACAAGGGGTACGGATGCTTAATGGATGTGGACTTTTAATTAGCTTGCCTGTAAAAGTGTGGAAATTGGTAGAGTCAATGGTAACACATTATAGAGAGTATAACTCACACAGCTAGTTTATAAATGGGATTGTGGTTAAAAGGGGGTAGTCTAGGGATGTAAATGTCAATTGAAAGATGTGCAGAGAATAATCTAGGGTCTGAAATCATAGTGAACCCAGAGGTAGATGAGGATTGTGGTTAATCATACAAATACAAGAATGTTCTCCTATGAACTAGAACAAAGGTACATCACAATTATAAAGTGGTAAAACAATTAATGTAAATTATGAACTATAGTTAGCAGCAATATTGTAATATTCTTGCATCATTGTGATGCAGGTATATATCTCTTCAATAACAGGGGTGGTATGGGAATTTTCTTTTGAACTAGGGAAAATGCTCAAAAATTTACTGAGGTGATGAATGCACAACTATGTGATGACATTGAGAGCCATTGAATGTACATTTTGGATATACTGTTCAATGCATGGGACTATATTACACAGTGAACCATGTAGTGGAAGGTGGACTGTGGTTAGCACTACAAATATGTGAGTGTTGTCTCATGAACTGTAACAAATGTACAATACTAATAGCTTGTGCTAATGTGATATATAGAAAAAATATACCAAATGTACACTATGGATCATAGTAGTAAAAATCTGATGATGTTCCTTCATAATCTATAACAAATACTCCACAACAATGTAAGTTGTTGATCGAGATGTGATGTATAGGAATTCTGCACATTCATGCATGATTGTTTTGCAAACTCACAACTTCTCTAATAAAAATATATATGTTAATAAATAAAATGAAAAGCGTTGAGGGAAGCAGATGTGGCTCAAGCAACTGAGTTCTCACCTACCACATTCGAGGTCCAGGGATTGGTTCCTAAAGAAGGCAACCAAGACAGTGAGCTGATGTGATGGGCTGGCTTGGTGAGATGATACAATGAGATGATGCAACAAGAGACATAATGAGGGCAAACATAATGAGAGACATAACAAAGGTGGGAGTAGAGGTGACTCAAGTGATGAGGTACATCCCTCCCACATGGGAGGTCCTGGGTTTAGTTCCCATGACTCCTGAAAGGAAGATGAGAACAAAATAAATAGACACAGCAAGTGCAAACAAGGGGGTGGGGAGAAATAAAAATAAAACTTTAAAAATAAACAGTTGAGGTAGTTTTGTTTAGGATTCCACTATTCTGGTAAGAACTAAACATATGCACAGTGAAATAGAGCTTCGAGCCAAGAATTGTGTAATTTTCGTGATTCAACATACAAGAAAAATGCTCTTGTATTTGTATTTATAAGTGACACTGCACAATATAAAGAGCAACAGTACAACTCAGGGTAATTAAATTTTAAATTTTTCATTAGTTAGAATGGTATTAAGTAGTAAGTAAAACATACCATGAAAAGTAGAGATATTGTGGGAGAAGGAAAAAAAGCCTTATATTTTAAAATCTTTAATGTCAATTTTTCCTCCTTTTACAACAAGGGTCCTGCTATCACTTTTTACTGGGACCTGCTAATTAAGTAGGTGGTTTTGGGTGAATTTGTGGTTTTCAATATATATAGATATAGAAATAAATATAGATGTAAACTTACCCACTTACATATATACATACAGATATATACATACACAGTATAAATATTCATATATTACTTAGCTCTGTCTACTGAGAACTGTAAACAGTGACAATCCAATAGCACTGAGCTCCCTATCACCTAGATCTTGGTATCTCAATACCAATCTCCACTAAAAGCACACATCCCTTTTTGAAAAATACCTGGTTCCAGGCTGGGGCAGGGAAAGTACTTCCTGCCGGCGGGTGGAGAGGAGCCGCTGGAGGACTCTGCGACTTCTCTCGGTGGCTCCGAGGTGTGGAGGGCGCGCGAGATTCAGGAAGAAACCGCGGAGACAGGCTGATGGCAGAAGTCTGGTTTATTGTGGAAGGGGATACGGTTTTACAGGGTTAGGGACTGTGTGGAGAGATTTGATAGGTGCAGGTGGGTACTGCTTTCTGATAGGTGATTGTAAGCGGTTGCTAGGCAGAGGGCCAGCTGAGAGGTTAGGAATAGGGGAGGGGGAAGGGGAAGTGAGAGCCAACCAGATGTTAGGCTAGGCAGGAGATAGCGGGAGGCGACCGTTATTGATATCTCTGGCCCGGGTAGGCTGAGGGCGCTTCGCCTGTACCAGGCTGAGGGCGTGATCGCCCATTCCAGCCACTCTGAACTGCGGCTTCAGGCTGTGCGCACGCCTGTTGCCGGGTCAGCTTAGTAACGTTGGTTCCCACTCCCACACTTCCTGAGCCTTGAAGACTTGGTTTTGCCATAAATTAATGAAGGAATTCTATCAAGAGGATATGGAAGACAGTTTAAAGTAGATTCCACTGATCAAATCTGAAACATTTTGAGAATCCAAATATACAATGATAACCCCTTGCATATAATAGGAATTCATGAATCCATACCAAAAGAAATAAATGAATGGGTAATTTGAAAGTTTGACAAAGAAGAAGATATTTGCATGGTCTCTGTATTAGTCAGTCAAAGGGGTGCTGATGCAAAATAACAGAAATTGGTTAATTTTATAACAGGTATTTATCTGGGGTAGGAGCTTACAGTTACCAGGCCATTAGGCATAAATCACTTCCCTCACCAAAGTCTATTTTCACATGTTGGAGCAAGATGGCTGCTGAAGTCTGCAAGGGCTCAGGTTTCCTAGATTCCTCTGGGCTCAGCTCCTCTGTTAGCTCCACAAGATCAGCTGTAGATGAGGAGGCTCTCTAGGCTTTGCCTCTCTCCCTGGAGCTCCAGCTTCAGCATCAAACTCCAACATTAAAAGTCCTCAATTCGGTCCTTTGCCATGCCTTTTATCTGTGAGTCCCCACTCACAAAAGGGTGGGGACTCAACACCCTACTGGCACAAGAGGCTTACATAATTATGTAATCAAGGAAACCTATGAATCCAATATAATCTAATATGCCCAAAGGAAAAGATGAGTTTACAAACATAATCCAATAATTCTTTTTGGAATTCATCAATAATATCAAACTGCTACAGTCTCTAACTCCCCACAAAATTCTTAATTATAAAAAGGAAAAGAATAAAGGGGGAGCCTGGCAGACACCAAAACAATCAAATGATGGAAGCAAACATCACCACTAATGGGGCAAATTGAACCCAGGTGCTCCCTGACAGGAGGCAATGATAAGAATACAGCATCACTTTGTGATTTTCCTGTCAGAGATGCATACCTTGATCTAATATAAGAAACAGAATCTCAAGTTGGGGGGTATTCTACAAATAGCTGGGCTGTATTCTCCAAGGTACCAAGGTCATGGAATTCTAGAAATATTGTGGAACATGAGCAGTTTG
This sequence comes from Dasypus novemcinctus, assembly GCF_030445035.2. NCBI lineage: Eukaryota > Metazoa > Chordata > Mammalia > Cingulata > Dasypodidae > Dasypus > Dasypus novemcinctus. Next base: position 128,230,891 of record NC_080682.1, read on the forward strand.
AAAGACACTAAGACATGACAACTAAATATAACAGATAATGCTCTACTGCATCCTTTTGCTAAGAAGGACATTACTGGAACAATTGCTGAAACTTGAATGATATCAGAGAATTGCTGGTATTAATTTGACAATGTTCATTTCCAGATGTTGACTATTGTGGCCATGTATAAAAATGTCCTGATTTGTAGAAAATAGACATTGACAACTTACTCTCAAATGAGTCTGGATAAATGAAGTCCCTGTACTGAAACTGCTTTTCTGTCAATTTCACTGTTTCAAAATAGGAAGAATAAGAAAGATTTACAAAATGAAAAAAGCATTACTTTCATTAAATTAACTATAACTGTCCTCATTGAACAAAGCAAAAAAAAGTACAGATGGGGAAGTGAGGTAGCAGTGCTACTTTAATCCTATTCAAAAACCCAAACCAGCTCTGCCTTTTACATAAACCTCAATTTCCAGTATTGAGTACATTGAACGGGAAAAAACTACACCTACTGCCATCTACTGGTCACAGAGAAGATATTTTTAGGGAAATTGTAAGCATTGTTACATTTTAAAATGTTCTGTGTGCAAACTTTTCTTAAATGGAGACCAGGGGTTTGAGCATATCATAAGATTTTCAACAAAGTGTCAATAATAGGGTGGTATATGGAAATCCCATAATTTATGAATGTTCTGTAAACCAAACATTTTTCGAGTAAAAAAAATTGGGAGATATGAAGATATATGGGACATATGAAGATATATCCTATTTTAAGTTTCACTCAGTGAAAGTCTATCAAGAAGCTTGGTTGGTTTTTTTTGTTTTGTTTTGTTTTTTGTTTACCTTTTTATTTATTTTGGTTTTCTTTTTTTGGCCACATACCAAGTTATCACAAAAGTAACGGCTTTAAACAATATCCAATTTTCACCCATAAGAAACAGGAAGACATGGCCCAGTGAAATGAACAAACTAAAATGCAGGAGGAGATGCAGAACATGGAACAACAATCAGACATGTCCAAACAAGTATCATGAGCAGTTTAATGAAGGGAAGAAAGGATTAAAGATATTAAGAGGACACTGGGAAAACATACTGAAGACATTGTAAATGCACATTAAATAGATAACGGATATGATGGTGATGAATGACACAACCCAAGAAATCAAAAACACACTGGAAGCACATCAGATTTGAACAAGCAGAAGAAATGATCAATGATGTGGAGCACAGTACATCTGAAAGGAAGCAGAAAGTAGAACAGATAGGGAGGTGGGGCAAGATGGTGGCTGAGTGAGTGCACCTTATAGTCTCTCCTGCAAAGGAGTGGCTGGGCAGTGTTAGAAATTCTTCAGGACCAGGCTGTTTTGGGATTTTACAGAGCAGCAGGTGTCTGGACATCAATTTGGTGGGAAGGTAACAGAGAAGATTTGTGTAAAAGATAAAATCGAGGCTCTCTTACATGGAGTTAGGGGCTGCACACAGGATGCTCCCCCCTGGGGTGGGTGGCACCGTGGCACTGGCACTGCAGTGGTGATTCCTGGAAGCTCTGCGGTGTAGGGGAATTCATAAGCCCTAAGAGGGCCATTCAGGGGTGTGCAGGGCAGGAGGTCTTCGGAAACCGATTTGGTGAGACAGACGGAGTATTTTGCAAGGTGGGGAATTTTTGATTTCTGGCATGAATAATAGCACTTCCAGCTGGAGCTCCCCCCCTCCCATGGGCCTGGCTGCCCATCTGCAGTGGCCTTGGATCACTCACAGTGAAGAGACATCACCAGGAGGCTGTTTTGGGGGCTTCCAGGGTGGGAGCCATCTGGAAGCTGATTAGGGGAATCTTTTGCAAGGCATGGGATTTTCAGTTTCTGACACTGATATTGGCGCTTCCAGATGAGCCCCGCCCCCTGGGCCTGTCTGATGATCTGCAGCATCCTTAAATTGGCTACAGTGTAGAGGTGCCCCAGGCTGGCTGTTTCAGGGGCTTGCAGGGTGGGAGGTGTCCTGAAGTCGAATTGGTGATACAGCCACAGAAGAGACCCTAGTGAGAGGGGTAATTGAGGGTTTCTGACACATAGGTCAGAGTTGGCGGATGTGACCTCCCCTATAGGGCTGACACCCAGCTGTGGGGATCCCTGAAGGCTGTGTTGCAGTGTGGTGCTCCCAGGCTCCCTGTTAACCATATTTGAGGTTGCCAGGTCTGTGTCCCCTAAACCCTGGTGGCCCACACCCCAGAGATTCACACCTCTTCAGTCTGCAATATCACAGACTTTCCATCACTGAATCTACCATGCCCTGAGGTCCATCTGAGATCCTTGATTGTCCTAGCCCTCAACATTTGCATTTTTTTTTGTTTTTTTGCCTTTTTAAAATTTTTTTTATTTTTTATTTTTATTGTCCCAGTTGCTAATATTGCATTATCTCATAGTCTTTTCTCCCATTGTATCCCCTAAGGTCTTTTTTTTTTTTCATTTATTTAAGGGTTTTTTGCTGTTGCTGTTCTATATCTTCTTTTCTTTTCCTTACTTGTTCCCCTCCCTTTACCCACCCCCCTTTTTCTTACTTTCTTTCTTCTCTTTTTTCCCTCTTGTCCCTCATTTTCTTCTTATTTTATTTTATCTTAATTATACAATAGATGCTGAAGGAAACACCTCACATTTGCTGGGTTTCCTCATCCTCCATTGCCTCATTTCTGTGTGAAATGATTTTGGCTACCTACACTATCCCCTTTCACCCACATCTTGATATCCTCCATCATCTACTGTCTCTCCTATATTCCACTTCCCTTTCTTTGATCCCCAAATTGTCTAACTTTTAATTTCTAATACCTTTTTTTGTTTTCTGTCTTTTATCCACTCTTGAAACTATTGTCTTTCTTTTCTCTTTCCTCTCTCATGAAAACACTAGCTTTTTAATTCATACCATATTCCTCCCATATTCAGTCGACTACCTCATTATAGGTACTCTACTTACTGCTATAACTCTACACAACTTACATGAATCTAATATCCATACTCCCAGATCTCATATTGTTGCTCTGTTAACATTTATTACCAATACTATTTTACACATTTTTCTTTCTTACACAATTGCCTTTCCCTGGCCCTAATACTTTCCTTCAAAGTGAACTCAGCCAGCAACAAGAAATTAGAATAAGAAGAACAAAGTGACAAAGAGAAGATATCACACTTATGCAAAAACAACAGCTAATCAATCCCCAAGACTAGACAAAGAAGCTAAGGAACTGATTAAACCCGTCAAGATAAAATGATGACCAGACAGCAACAAAAATCTACAAACCAAACCAGTAATCAGGAAAACATGGCTGAATCCAATGAACAAACTAAAAACCAGGAAGAGGAGCAGAACTTCACAAAAGTAATTAAAGATCTCAGAACGTATATCACAGAAAAATTTAATGAAGTAAAGGAAGAGGTTCACAATATGAAGACAACACTTGGAGAGGAAATTGCAGACATACACAAAAAGATAACAGACATGATGGGAATGAACACCACAGTTCAAGAAATCAAAAATACACTCACAGCAAATAGGAGCAGATGAGAAGAGGCAGAGGAATTAGCGATGTGGAAGACAGTACATCGGAAATCAAACAGATAGTAGAATTGATCGATAAGATAGAAAAAATCCAGCTAAGACTTAGGGACCTGAACAACAATGCAAAACGCACAAATATACATATTATAGGCATCCCAGAAGAAGAAGAGAAGAGAAAGGGGTCAGAAGGGGTGTTGCAGGAAATAATGGCTGAAAACTTCCCAAATCTACTGAAAGAGACAGATGTACATATCCAAGAAGCACAATGTACCCCAAACATCATAAACCCCAACAGGCTCACCCCAACACATATACTTGTCAAATTATCCAATGCTCAAGACAAAGAGAAAATTCTAAAAGCAGCAAGAGAAAAAACCATCACATATAAGGGAAGTTCCATAAGAGTAAGTGCTGATTTCTCATCTGAAACCATGGAGGCAAGAAGGCAGTGGTATGATATAGTCAAGGTACTAAAAGAAAATAATTTCCAAGCAAGAATACTCTATCCAGCTAAACTAGCATTCAAAAATGATGGAGAGTTCAAAATATTCACAGATAAACAGAAACTGAAAGAGTATGCCAACAAGAAACCTCCACTTTAAGAAATTCTAAAAGGAGTTCTGCAGGAAGAAAGGAAAAAACAGGACAGGCAGAGTTGGAGGAGAGTATAAGAGCAACAAAAAGACAAAAAGAGAAGAAAAAAACAACAAAATATGACAAAGTCTAATCAAAATATGGCTAACATAAATAACTCCTTAAAAGTAATAACACTGAATGTCAATGGATTAAACTCACCTATCAAAAGATTCAGACTGGGACACTGGATAAGGAAATATGACCCATCTATAAGCTGTCTACAAGAGACACATCTTAGACCCAGAGATTCATGCAGGCTGAAAGTGAATGGTTGGAAAACAATCTTACAAGCAAACATTAACCAAAAAAAGGCAGGAGTAGCTATATTAATATCAGACAATATAGACTTTAAACGTGAAACAACTGTGAGAGACAAAGAAGGATACTACATATTAGTGAAAGGGATACTCTCTCAAGAAGAATGAACAATCATAAATATTTATGATCCTAACAAGGGCACCTCTAAATACATGAGGCAAATATTGGAAAAATTAAGTGAAAGAATAGATGCATCTACAATTATAGTAGGGGATTTTAATACACCACTATCAACTCTGGACAGAACATCTCAAAAGAGAATCACTAAAGAAACAAAATATTTGAACAGTATATTAGAGGAGCTGGATCTAATAAACATATACAGATCATTATACCCAAACACAGCAGGATATACATTTTTCTCAGGTGCACATGGATCATTCTCCAAGATAGACCATATGCTAGGCCACAAAGAAAGGCTTAATGAATTCAGAAAGATCGAAATCATACAAAATAATATCTCTGACAACAGTGGAGTGAAGCTGGAAATCTGCAAGGGCCAGAGACCCAGATTTCACACCAAGATATGGAAATTAAACAGCACACTCTTAGAAAAACAGTGGGTCAAAGAGGAAATCTCAAAAGAAATCAATAAATACCTTGAAACAAATGATAATGATAATACAACATACCAAAATTTATGGGATGCAGCAAAAGCAGTACTGAGAGGGAAATTTATAGCCATAAATTCATACATCAAAAAAGAAGAGCAAAAATTGAAGAACTAACGGCACATTTGGAGCAATTAGTAAAAAAACAACAAAGTAATCCCACAGGAAGAAGAAAGAAAGAAATAACAAAGACAAGAGCCGAACTAAATGAAATAGAAAATAAGAAAGCACTTGAAAAGATAAACAAGACCAAGAGCTGGTTATTTTGAGAAGATCAATAAAATTGACAAACCTTTAGCGAGACTAACGAAGAAAAAAAGAGAGAAGATGCAAATACACAAAATAAGAAATGAGATAGGAGATATCACCACTGACTCCACAGAAATAAAGACTATCATAAGAGGATACTTTGAAAAACTATATTCCAACAAAAATGACAATTAAGAGGAAATGAACAAATTCCTAGAAACACATAAGTAGCCTATATTGACAAAGAAGAAATTGATGATCTCAACAAACCAATCACAAGAGATAGAATCAGTCAACACAAGGAACATTGCCTAACTCCTTCTATGATGCCAACATTACACTAGTACCAAAGCCAAACAAAGAAACCACAAGAAAGGAAACTTACAGACCAATTTCTCTAATGAACCTAGACGCAAAAATATGTAACAAAATACTTCCTAATCTTATTCAACAACACATTAAACGAATTATACACCACGACCAAGTGGGATTCATTCCAACTATGTAAAGATGGTTCAACATAAGAAAATCAATCAAGGGAAACAGACTTTGGCCCAGTGGTTAGGGCGTCCGTCTACCATATGGGAGGTCCGTGGTTCAAACCCCGGGCCTCCTTGACCTGTGTGGAGCTGGCCATGTGCAGTGCTGATGCGCGCAAGGAGTGCCCTGCCACGCAGGGGTGTCCCCCACGTGGGGGAGCCCCACGTGCAAGGAGTGCGCCCGTGAGGAAAGCCGCCCAGCGTGAAAAGAAAGTGCAGCCTGCCCAGGAATGGCACCACCCACACTTCCCATGCTGCTGACGACAACAGAAGCGGACAAAGAAACAAGACGCAGCAAATAGACACCAAGAACAGACAACCAGGGGAGGGGGGGAAATTAAATAAAGAAATAAATTTTTAAAAAAAGAAAATCAATCAATGTAATACACCATATAAACAGATTGAAGGGAAAAAATCACATGATCATATCTATAGACACAGAAAATGTATTTGACAAAATACAGCATCCTTTCTTGAGAAAAACACTCCAAAAGTTCAGAATACAAGGAAATTTTTTTGAACATGATAAAGAGTATATATGCAAAACCCACAGGCAACATCGTTTACAATGGTGAAATCCTAAAATCCTTCCCTCTAAGATCAGGAACAAGACAAGGATGCCCACTCTCTCCCCTTCTATTTAACATTGTCTTAGAACTACTTGCTCGAGCACTGAGGCAAGAACCAGATATAAAAGGCATTCAAATTGGAAAGGAAGAAGTCAAAATTTCATTATTTGCAGATGACATGATCCTATACAGAGAAAACCCTGAGAGGTCTATGACAAAGCTTCTAGAACTCATAAATGAATTTAGTAAAGTTGCAGGTTATAAGATCAATGCACAAAAATCAGTAGTATTTCTGTACACCAATAATGAGCAAGATCAGGAGGAAATCAAGAAACAAATACCATTCACAATAGTAAATAAAAAAATCAAATACTTGGGAGTAAATTTAATAAAGATGTAAAAAATTTATACACCAAGAAACTACACAACACTGTTCAAGGAAATCAAAGAAGACCTAATAAATGGAAGAATATCCCCTGTTCATGGATAGGAAGACTAAATATTATTAAGATGTCTATCCTACCAAAACTGATCTACACATTCAATGCAATCCCAATAAAAATCAACACAGCCTTCTTTACGGAACTAGAAAAACTAACAATGAAATTTATTTGGAAAGGAAAGAGGCCCCAAATGGCCAAAGAGATATTAAAAAAGAAAAACGAAATTATAAGAGTCAAGACCATAAAGACCTTGGAAAGCAGTATAGGGAAACATCTACAAGACTTTGTAATAGGAAATGGCTTCATGAACATCACACCAAAATCACGAACAGCAAAAAAAAAACAAACAAATAGATAAATGGGACTTCCTCAAAATTAAATCCTCTGCACCTCAAAGGATTTTGCCAAGAAAGTTAAAAGGGAGCCTACACAATGGGAGAAAATATTTGGCAACCATACATCTGATAAGAGACTCATAACTTGCATATATAAAGAACTCCTATATCTTGAAAATAAAAAGATAAACAACCCATTTAAAAAATGGGAAAAAGATTTAAAAAGACACTTCTCCAAAGAAGAAATACAAATGGCTAAAAAGCACATGAAAAAATGCTCCAAATCTCTAGCTATCAGGGAAATGCAAATCAAAACTACAATGAGATACCATCTTATTCCCATAAGATTGGCAGCTACGAAAAAAACAGAAGAATAAAAATGCTAGAGAGGATGTGAAGAAATGGGAACACTCATCCACTGCTGGTGGGAATGCAGAAGGATCCAACCATTCTGGAGGACAGTTTGGCGGTTTCTCAAAAAACTAACCACAGATTTGCCGTATGACTCAGCAATACCACTGCTGGGTGTATACCCAGCAGAACTGAAAACAAGGACACAAACCGATATATGTACACCAATGTTCATAGCAGCATTGTCCACTATCGCCAAAAGGTGGAATCAACCGAAATGCCCATCAACAGATGAGTGGATCAATAAAATGTGGTATATACATACAATGGAATACTCCTCGGCTTTAAGAACAAATACACTACAAACACACATGATAACATGGATGAATCTTGAAAACCTTATGTTGAGTGAAGCAACCCTGGCATTGAAGGACAAATACTACATGACCTCAATGATATGAAATAAACAAGCTGCCTCAGAGAGCTAGAGACTGGATGATAGGCTTACAGGAAAACGGGGGGTAAAGGAAGAATATAAGCTGACACCTACATGGGTGAAATATATGATAAGCTGGAGGTAAGTATGGGTACAAGGCAGGGTTAAAATGGGGGCATAGGGTTACCTTTGGGGGTTTGAGGGGGGCTAGGGATGGGCGGATAGGTAATATTGCCCAAGAAATTGTGGGGAGGGTGGGGCAACATACGAACATAGGAGATTGTCAGGTTTTGGTTGAGAGTATAATGCTGAGAAAAACTTTTCAAAATATAATTAGGAAAGTTACCTGTTTAAGATACTTATAGGGGATAATCTGATGCAGGACAGACTCCTAGGGAATATCTGAATGCTCATTTTGCCAGAGTGGGTTATACCATTGGGTAGAGACCCATATAATGAGAGTGAAGGTAGACCCACATTCTGGGGAGGTCTAATGCCATCAAATAGGGGGAACTGTATCTCTCAAGAGAAATGGTGGCTCCCAGGGCATTAGGGCAGTTGAGCAAGTCAAGCCCTCAACACTGTTGCAAGTATCTCTGAACATGGCTCCTCAAGAAATGAAGACTGACTGTCACTGTGGGCCCCAAGGGGAGGGGGAAATAGATATTGAATAGATGGAACCAACGTAAATGTGAGGGCAATAGAAGTGTTTCACAAGAGTACACAAGGATGGATATAAAACACGTAATATTACACCAAAAACATACAGGGGACAACAAACTAATAATGTAAACCATAATGTAAAACATAGGATAACTAAAAATTTAGAAAACTGTATAGCCTAAAGTATAAACCACAATGTAAACACAAATGTTACCTTGTTTGAAAGCTATTGTCTCAATATCTGTACATAAGTTTCAGTAAATATGATATGAATGTTAAAAGATTATTGCTGTGGAAGGGAAAGGTTTTATATTGGATATGTGGAACACTGTATATTGTATATATGAATTACTGTCATCTAAGGCTCTTGTGAAGAGAAGCTCAATAATTAGGAAAAAAGAAAAGAAAAAGATAGGATATAGAATTTTTCCAAATCAATATGTATTCTATATCTAACCTTTAAACTCATTGCTATATTCCATTTTACTATTAAGGGAACCTGGCATTATATTGGGCTTCACTTTTCAGGAAGTTTTGGATCATAGAGTGGTTCAACAATGGCAGTGGAGGAATACTGGTATGGGATGTTATTGACAGGGGACATATGGTTAAAGGGAGTTATACAGGGCATGTGTCCAGGGTGCATGGAAATGTTTACATATACTAAAAGTGGAAACAATGAAAAACAACAGCTGGGGGGTACTGGGCTCCTGGCCAGTGGGGGCTCTGTTGTGGTCCCTAGGGAGCAGTGGCAGTCCCCTGGGTGCAACAGCAAGGAGTAGGAAGGAATGAGGGTCCAACAGTGAGCCCCTGATACTAATGACTATGCTTGTGAGCCTATACACCTGAAATAAGAACAAGGCCTAGAGCAGCCCTGTGACTAAGAGTTTCCTCCTGACAGCCTCCGTGTTACTCAAATGTGGCCAGTCTCGAAGCCAAACTCAGCATGTAAATGCACTGCCTTCCCCCCAGCGTGGGACATGACACCCGGGGATGAGCCTCCCTGGCACCAAGGGGTCACTACCAAGTACCAGCTGATGATGTAACTAGCAAATGACCTTGAATTAAAGGTTCAACGCGGACCAGCAGAATATCCCTGTCTACATATAATAACAGGAGTTAAAAATGCTGTTTGACCTAAATTAAGGGGGAAATGGAAAGGACAAATGAGTTTATATGGCTATGAGTCTCTAAAAGAGAGTCTGGAGGTTGTCAGAAGGATTGCCCTTATGCACACTTGAGCAGAGTCTCAGAGACAGATAAAGTAGATACAACCCCTGGTATTGGTTCTTCTGAGGGCTAAAGAGACCCACAGGTTTTATAGTCATGGCAGATGGAGTTCACTGCCATGTCAGTTGGCCCTCTTCTGGAGTTGGTATTTCTGCGTGAGGGAGATGGACTCAGATGTGATCTCTTTTCACAAGCCTTTCATGCTACTTTACTCGAATTGTATTTGGTGCTGGGGTTTAAGATATATCTAGGGGATTTGAAATCTCTGGACTGACAATATGATAGCCACGCCCTGAGCCTCAACAGACTTCAGCTCCTACACTCTGGTTGATTGGACTTACCCCACTCAGCTAACATGGAGTTGAAGAATGTCGACCACCACACTATGGAGCCTAGAGTGTCTACAACTGAAAGCAGAAGGATTGCATCCAGTACCAATGTGGAATCTAAGCCCCCTCTTGACATAGATGTGGAATGGACACAAGCAAGACAAGGTCCACAGGAAGGAGGAATACAGCAAGGATTAGAGTGGACTTAATGATATTCTATTCATGAACTATTGTGGTTAATAATCGAGAAAATGTGGCATTGGTGTGGAAAAAGTGGCCATGGTGGCTGCTGGGTGTGGGGAATGGGAGGAAGAGATGAGATGTGGAGGCATTTTTGGGACTTGGAGTTGTCCTGGGTGGTGCTGCAGGGACAATTACCAGACATTGTAAATCCTCCCATGGCCCACTGGATGGAACGTGGGAGAATATGGGCTATGATGTGGACCATTGACCATGAGGTGCAGCGATGCCCAGAGATGTCTTACTAAATGCAATGGATGTGTCATGATGATGGGGCAGAGTGTTGCTGTGGGGGCAGCGGGGGTGAATGGGGACCTCATATTTTTTGAATGTAATATTTAAAAGAAAAGAATAAATAAAATAAAATAATAATAAAAAAATAAAGTAGAACAGATAGATAAAATGATAGAAAAAAATCCAGCAGGGGTGTAGGAATTTGAATGACAACATGAAATGCTCAAACATATGCATTATAGGCATCTCAGAGAGAGAAGAGGAGGGAAAGGGGACAGAAGGAGTACTGGAGGAAATGATGGCTGAAAATTTTCAAACCTATTGAGGGAGATGGATGTACATGTACAGGAAGTGGAGCACACCCCAACTAGTATAAATCATAACAGTCCTACCACTCTAAGACATATACTTGTCAAACTGTCCAATGGTAAAGACAGAGAATATCTAAAGTAGCAAAGGAAAAGAGATCCATAACATACAAGGGAAGTTTGATAAGATGAAGTGGAAATTCTCATCTGAAACCATGGAGGCAAGAAGGCAGTACTATGGCATAGTTAACATGCTAAAAGAAAAAAGCTGTCAGCCAAGAATACTTTAAACAGCAAAGCTGGCATTCAAAAATGAGGTAGAGTTCAAAATATTCACAGACAAACAGAAACTAAGAAATTATGCCAATAAGAAACCTGCCTTTCAAGAAATACTAAAGGGAATTCTGAAGGTTGAAAGGAAAAAACAGGAGAGAGAGAGTTGGAGGAGAGTGTAAGAGCAATTATTTCTCATTTTAAAGAGAAATAAAAACAATATGTAGCATACATAAACTTAAAGAAAATATGGATAATGTAATTCCTTGACAGTAATAAAGTTGAACATTAATGGATTAAACTCACCCATCAAGAGACACAGATTGGCAGAATGGAAAAGGAAATATGACCTCTCAATATGCTGTCTACAAGAAATGCACCTTAGACCCAGGGACAAAAGGAGGCTGAAAGTGAATGGTTGGAAAACAATTTTACAAGCAAATGATGACCAAAAAACAGTGGGAGGAGCTATACTAATATCCGACAATTAGATTTTAAATGCAAACTACTGTAAGAGACACGAAGGACACTATGTATTAATAAAAGGGACACTCCATCAAGAACAAAGTACAATCATAAACACTTAGGCACCTAACCAGGATGAATCAAAATATATAAGGCAAACACTGGACAAACTAAATGGAGAAATGGATGCCTCTACAATTATAGTGGGCAATTTTAATACACCATTATCACCATTCGACAGAACATCTAGACAGAGAATTAATAAACAAAGACTTTGAATTATACATTAGTGGATCTGGACCCAATACACAATTACAGAACTTACACCCAAATACAGCGGGATATACATTCTTCTCAAGCACACAAGGATGATTCTCCAGGATAGACCACATGCTAGGTCACATAACAACTCTCAATGAATTCAGAAAGATAGAAGTTATACAGAAGCATTTTCCTGACCAAAATGGAATGAAGGTGGAAATCAGTTAAGGGCAGAGAACCAGATCATGCACAAAAATATACATTTTAAACAATGCATTCTTAGACAAGCAGTGGGTCAAATAGGAAATCACAAAAGAAATTAGTAACTACCTTGAAAGAATGAAAATGACAAAACAATATATCAAAACCTATGGTTTTGCAGCAAAAGGTGTACCAAGAAGGAAATTCATAGCCATAAATGCCTATATTAAAAAAGAAGAAACTGTAAGTTGCAAAACAATAGGGAAAAGCCCGAGGAGGTCTGAAAACCAAAGAATGGAGTTTGGACTTGATCCAATAAGCATAGATCAAGCTACTAACTGAAGATTTTGGGCTAAAAGGAAAGTCATGAGGAGTAAATGGTCCACACTGAATAGAACTGTTACAGACTGAAGAAGGAAGAAACTGTAAAGTGAAAAGATCTCTTACTTTTGTTAATGTACAGTGGTGATGGTAACAAGACATTGTGAATATAATTAACACCACTGTATTACATATCTAAATGTGGATAGAAGTGGAAATTTGGGGTGGTATATATGTTTATAGAATAAAAATTAAAAGTAAACAACCATAAGACTACACAATACAGTGAACCCTAAAGGAAATTATGTTATTATATTATTCACAATTGCTAAAAGATGGAAAAACCTAAGTATCCATCAACCATGAATTGATAAGCAAAAAAAATCTGGTATTTTCACACAGTGGAATATTATTCAGAAGTAAGAAAAAATCAGTTGGGGGGGGGCAAGGAAAATGTGGACGAACACATTTTATGGCCTCCCTGATATGATTTAAATACAATGAGTAGACTTATGGAGTTGGGACTATGAAATGAAGTTTGCTGGGAGATGGAATGTAGATGAAAAGGGAAAGATGATACTGGGTACAGACAGAATGCTTAATCAGGTAAAATGCATATTGGTAATGCTTGAACTTGATGGCAACACATTATAATGAATGTAACAAACACTGATGATTTATGAACAAGAATGTGGCCAAAAACAGTGTCTAGGAAAATTAAGGTTAGTTAAAGGACAGCTGAAAAATAATATTGGGAATGTAGAACAATGATTTTGGCAGGAGATTGTGATTAATAAGATAGAGGAATGGACTTCTACTACATGTTAAGAATGTGCTGACACAATGGAAAAATATAAATTATTTGGAACTATAATTAACACCATTGCAATGATTTTCTAGCAAAAGCAAGGTTGATACTACATTAATGCTCAGGGTTAAAAAAAGACAGGAGTTTGGTTTTGTGAAATCTGAATAAGATTAAGCAGTTTTTCTCTTCATTATTTTTTCATTAATACTGCATAATTATGATATTTAACTAATCTCTGTATCTTTATGAACACTACAGGAACAACTGAGTTAGAATTTGCAATTAGACCAGATAAAGACGAGAAAGAACTTTTTAGGAGGAATGTATCCATAACTTGTTGAGCTGCATCTTTCTGTTATATTTTTCTGAATTTGAAATAAGGTTATAAAAAATAGTACATTGATAATAATATTTACTCATTGATTTTAACAAAGGTACCACACTAATGTAAAATGTTTAAAATGTGGGCAGGAAATGCACCTTTCTGGAAATCTACAACCCCTCTAATAAAAAAAATCTTGAATGCAAAAGATAAATACCTCTTAATACATAGGGCAATGAAGTGGTACTAAGAATTTTTAAAAGGACAGAATTTGCAGAACTCAAGCAAATGCTGCATTTTTTAAGGCAGGGATAAGGTGAAGGATGACATATGAGTTTCCAATCCCAGGTGAGATTCAAGATCAGTTCCAAAAGGGCACTGTGTTTCACAGAAAGATAAGAAATTACTTTTTAGACACATTACATCAGACTCAAAGAGGGGGCATTCATGTAAAAGCTACTAAAGAAAAAAGATGGATGTTGGATTCAAACAAATTGATGAAAAACCAATGCTTAAGTTACAGATTTGCTGGTAATTGTATAAAAAGCACAAGTAAATGTAGGTAAATAAGAGGTCTGCAAAAGGAAAAAGACTGGAGGGGGTAAAAAGCAAAAGTAAAAAGCTTTAACCACTACTATTAAACTGAGAATGTGGAGGAAGTGTAAAGGAGGGAGAAATAAGGGCCCAAGAGGATCTGAACAATGCGGCTGCAGAAATCAAGAAAAAGCAACAATTCAGGAAGAATCTATGTCATAGCAATGGAAGGGGCTTTTTATGACTTTGAAAGTCTTTGACTTTCTAACCACTTTGAGAAACAATGTGATAGAGTAAGAAGAAACACTGGATTTTGAATCATTGTTTTGACTCTTCATAGTTCATCAGAATGACAGAATATTTTCACCAAAAAAATTAAATAGGTATAGATAAATAAATGGATGACCAAAACTTACAAGTGCATGTAGAAAGATTTACTGGATCATATCAAGGCTCAATATTGTAGCCAAAGGATACTTACTTCTTCTACCACAATTTTTCCAAAAGAAAAATTCCAAATCCTCTAAACTCATTCTAAGCATCCAAAAAAAAAAAAAAAAACACCATCCACAAAAATCACATTACATAATAAGAGAAGTGTGGTCCATCAACTATACCAAAAGAAGGGTGTCATGATAAAATATATCACTAATTCAGAATTAAAAGCATTTCTTTGAAAGTATAAAACTAAAATTAGCACTATACTCTTAAATACATGTCCCAGAGACTTAAATCTTTGGTCTGTTCATGTGCTGGCTGAGCCCTGAATCTCAGCAAAGTTGCAACACCTAATCACCAGTTCACTAGACTCACCCAGGACAACTAACAAGATGATGATGGACAACACCCATCCCAAGGTGCAGAGAGTGTATGCAGCTGCAAGCAAGATGGTCCCATCCATCTGCCCCACAGGATCTAATCCCCTCTCAATCAGAAACAAGAGTGGACATCACCATCCCCAAATCCTCAAGATTGGGGAGTGAACAATGGACTAAAGTAGACTTAGTAGTATACAATTAAAGACTTATTGCTATTTTATTCTAGCAATGGAAATTACTTTGATCATTGTAAAGGCAGAGGCCACCAGAGGTCGTGAGGGGGAGGGAAAGAGAAGAATAGGTTCAACATGGGTGCATTTTCAGGACATTGGAATTGTCCTGCATAAGACTGCAATGACAGATACAGCCCTCTACACATTTTGTCATAACCTATAAAATTGTGTTGAGCAGAATGTAAACTATAGTCCATGCTCAGTAGCAATGCTTCAATATGTGTTCAACAACTGGAACCAATATACCACACTAATCAAAGATTTTCTTAATGGAGAAAAGTGGGGGAGAGTTTCAGACTCTTGCTGCAGTCAATGATGGCTCAAAATGGTGAGATATACAATGATATTACCTTCAGACTGTCACAGTTTCATAGTGCTGAAGGGCACTATGCACCAGGCTGGTAGAATACTGGAACCTACCTTCCTAGCTTTTCTCTAGGGTCAATGGTGCTACAACATGCTGGCTGTATGAAGGGCATACCAAGTGCAGCAATGATTACCAGAGACATTTAAGTAGAACTTAAACACAATTGGCACTATGGCCTCCTCCCATGGAGAGAGAACCTGAATGGTATTGCAAACCCGGAGCTTAGATCTATTAATTGCCACTCAAAAAGAAACTTACGCATTAGTTGGTGCATTAATTAGTATTAAGCACAGTACCTACATGCCTAGCGATTATAATGAGACAATTCTGTTCTAGATAATATGCAGAGGGATACTGAACATGTCAAAAGGTCCTGGTAAGCTTCATTTTCTAAGTAGTTAATGAAAGGCATGCTTAACCCAGGTCTCTTCCTGACCCTTATTCCAAAATCTGTCCCACTCCTATACTGAAGCTGACTGGCAAACCACATGCCATCCTTCCAGGGTTAAGCATTTTCCCACCAGGAAGGAAATGGCAAACAAGTGGCTGCCACTGTGGGGGATCCACAGGGTGCAGGTCAAAAGGCTATCTGGGAGCTCCTTTAAAGACATTGCACCCATACTAACAAAACTGCTTCAGCTTAAAGCAATTTCATGTTCCATCTATTCTTCTCTACTCCTCCTCTCATGATTACTATTTTATATCGATTTTACAAGTTCTTCAATTACATATGCTAATAACTATAATAGCAATAAATCTACAGTGGCCCATGGTTGCACTCCCCACTTTGTTTATGCCTCAGTCTTGAGGTATTGGGGATGACATCCACTCTGCTTAAGAATGAGAGGGGGTTTAGATCTTATTCAGCAGATAGAAGGAATTGTCTTGCCTGAAGTTGTATATACTCTCTTTGGGTTTTTTGGATGGGGGTTGTCCATCCAAAATTTGGACAACAAATTTGATAACTGTCATCTATGCAGAAGTTCTACCACCCAAGTTAAAATTTTTAAAGTTTCTTAGTAACAGGACAAAACAACACCTATATCTGTTTTGTTTTGTTTTTTTTTTTCCATTTCTAATCCTGGAAAGAATTCCTGAACTCTCAGTAGCCCGTCCCTACTGAGAAGGTTGCACACTGACAGGTGCACACTCTGCTCTCCAGCCCTATGCTGCCTGTTCTGCAGCAGACTGTCTGGTGACACTTGCCTCCTGTGTACACACAGAAGTCAGAGAAGGAGGGAAGCTCACCATCCTGTCTGCTTTTATAACCCAATTTTTCCTATTAGAACTGGAGTTATCTTCAAGGATACTGCAAGAGATGGACTATAGATTCCATGTGATGTTACTACATCCCACACCATTTAAGAGCTAACCTGATTCCTTCTTTCCCAATATCCTTTTGATGTATGGAGAGAAACCACTAGAGCTTTACCTTTCTATCTCCTATTGTCTCACTCAGCTCCAGTTACATTTCACACACTTACATAATTATATATAATATTTTACAAGCTATAGCAAAATGTCTGGCTGCCCTACAGGTTGAAAGTTGCTCACAGTCATGCAATAAATTTAGGACCAGGCCCTAAATACTATACCAGCATTCCAAACTTACAATCATGTCTTCCTTTTCATTCAAGTTTCTCTCCAGGGCTTCTCTAGACACGTGAGAGGCTTGCTTTTGAATAAGGTAAGTGCTTGCAGAGCTCAGATGAAAATATACCAAAATGAATGTTATTGAATAATCAGAAATGGAAAGAATCACAAATAGAAATTGAAGTATTCAACCCATATTGTATGAAGAGTCACAAATAAACATAAACAACTGATGTGTATATCATTCACTGGAAGGAATTTACATATTTTTAAATATTTGATGACCTATGTATGTGGATTTAGGTACCTTGATGCTACATGTCTAACATGAGTAAAAATTAAAATATAAAAAAACAAATGCACATCACTCCTCTAATGATACCAAATGAACCAGGCACATCTGAGACATACACATAAACAATTACATAGAAAAATCCAATATTAATGGGTTAAAAATTAAAAGATATATGCAGACCTTTAAGAGACTCATATCTAGCCATTTTTCCCAATTATTTAAAACATTTACTAGGAAATAAGTTATTCTTAGTAAATTGATGTATTAGTGTGATATAAAAATAGGTATTTATAGTAGCAGTATTATATACTAAAAGGTACTAGGTGTCCAAGGAAATTTCCTTATTAAAACTTACTAAAGGCAAAGGATTTATCCCTTTTGTTCCTATGAAACTCTGGTCCATGTTCTAGGACTACAGGCTAGATTTGTACAAAGTCACTTCAAAATGACATCAAGCAGTGGTTTAAATTGCTTAAGGCATTTTCTTTGGTCCCATTCCTGACTCACACCTTCCTCAAAAGCCAGAGATATATTTATATATGAGTAAAAACTTATACCATGGAAAACCATCATACAAATAGCTTATAGATACTTGTGCCAACTGTGACCAAAAATAATTGGACCATTTGTAGTATGCAAAATGAATTCAGTAAAAGATAAATCTACTTAAAACTATTCACAATTTTTAAAAGTTTAGAATTCAGATCATGTGTTACTAGATCTACCATTCTATTTTATCCTGTTAAAAATAGTTATGGTAGGACCATGAAGACTTAAGTCTAAGAAGAATCAGAGAACTATGAACTAAAGTCACTGTGGCAGATAAGATCAAAGAACATTTCATAAGTTTCATCCTTAGATATGAAAACTAAACACGGAAATGACAAAAATAATTCTTTAAGAAATAAAATTTAGATGGGCAGAGGACTTGGCCCAGTGGTTAGGGCATGCTCCTACCACATGGGAGGTCTGCGGTTCAAACCCCAGGCCTTCTTGACCCATGTGGAGCTGGCCCACCAGCAGTGCTAATGCGGCGCAAGGAGTGCCATGCCACGCAAGGGTGTCCCCCCATAGGGGAGCCCCATGTCCAAGGAGTACACCCCATAAGGAGAGCTGCCCAGCATGAAAGAAAGTGCAGCCTGCCCAGGAATGGTGCCACACACACAGAGCACTGAGGCAAACAGATGACACAACAAAAAAAGAAACACAGATTCCCATGCTACTGACAACAACAGAGGTCGATAAAGATGTTGCAGCAAAATATCAGCATCTTCTTTATCTGCTTCTATTGTTGAAACAGAGAACAGACAACCAGGGTGTGGGGGTGGAAGGGGAGAGAAATAAATAATCTTTAAAAAAATAAAATTTAACATAAATTAGTATATTACAGCTTTAAAATATTTTGCTTAAATAATAAAAAATATTGACTGGGATAGCATTGATTAGAATGTTTCTTGAATAGTCTTCCTTAAAGAGTTTTCATGGGAAAATTGATGTAGGGAACTTGCCTCAATTTCAACATTTTATGAGTTTAATGCACTACATAATAAAAATATGGGAAAAATGGATCTGAGAGTTTTGGGACATGCATTTTCTCTTAAAATGTTTCTCTGTTTCTGAAAATAGTGGAATAAAATGTATTCCTTCAACATAATTCTGACCAGTTTCTAGAAATAATCCTTCACTTAACAACCAATTATTTGAGAGTACACATACCATATTTTAGATTGAAAGTATCTGTGAGTCTACGTAACAATTCAAAATTCTGACATCTTTTTAATAGTCATGGTTACTCTATTAGTCAGGGTTCTCTAGGGAAACAGAATCAATAGGAGATATCTGTCAATAGTAAGAGATTTTATAAGAGTCTCTCACAAGACTGTGGGGATGCACAAGTCCAGGTTCCACAGGCAGGCTGCAAACCAAGGGCTCAGATGAAAGTCCAATGAAGGTTCTTGATGAGTTTCTGGGAGACAGTGGTTGTCCAAATGTGAGCTGGGAAATTATCCTGGAATGCTGGAATCACTTCCCCTTTTAAGGCTTTCAGCTGACTGGATAAAGCATTACTCATTGCTTATGACAATCTCCTTGATTGATGGAGATGCAATCAGCCATCTATGCAGTAAAGTCACTGGTGACTAAAGTCCATAAAGGTCCTTGTATTACAATTAGCTCAGTGCTTGCTTGGCCAAACAACTGGGCACAATTACCTGGCCAAGTTGACACATTAGCCTAACCTTCACAGTTACTCCACTCATTTTGAATTGTGCACCTTTACAACCAGAAGTTTCTTTCTAATGATTCTCACCATATCTATGGTCCCTCAGACATGGGAGCCACTTATATATTTTATTTATTTATTTATTTTTTAAGATTTTATTTAATCCCCCCCTCCCCCAGTTGTCTGTTCTCTGTGTCTATTTGCTGAATTTTGTTTTTTTTGTCTGCTTCTGTTGTCATCAGCAGCATGGGAAGTTTGGGTGGTGCCATTCCTGGGCAGGCTGCACTTTCTTTCACGCTGGGCAGCTCTCCTTACGGGGCACACTCCTAGTGCGTGGGGCTCCCCTATGCGGGGGACACCCCTGCATTGCAGGGCATTCCTTGCGCGCATCAGCACTGCGCATGGGCCAGCTCCACATGGGTCAAGGAGGCCCGGGGTTTGAACCGCGGACCTCCCATGTGGCAGATGGATGCTCTAACCACTGGGCCAAGTCCATTTCCCCACTTATATATTTTAATATAACATTTATTGTGATGTATTATCTTAAAAATAAACAAATAAAAATTTAAAAATTAAAAAAATTAAGAGGTTCTGATTACACCACTGTGGGAGTGCGAACCAACGTTACTAAGCCGACCTGGCAACAGGCGTGTGCACAGCCTGAAGCCACAGTTCAGGGTGGCTGGAACGGGCGATCCCGCCCTCAGCCTGGTACGGGCGAAGCGCCCTCAGCCTACCCGGGCCAGAGATATCAATAACGGTCGCCTCCCGCTATCTCCCGCCCAGCCTAACATCCAGTCAGCTCTCACTTCCCCTTCCCCCTCCCCCATTCCAAACCTCTCCACCTGCCCTCTGCCTAGCAACTGCTTACAACCACCTATCAGAAAGCAGTACCCGCCTGCACCTATCAAATCTCTCCATGCAGTCCCCAACCAATCCCTGTCCCTATAGATAGCAGAGCTAACCTGATATCTGCCCCCGTCCCTAGTAACTGCTTATGGCAACCAACCACAAGTCGCCTTTAGCTTAAGCCAATCAGAACCCTACACACCACCCTAAGCCCTATAAAAGTGTGTACCCTTCCGGAATAAACCAGACTTGTGCCACCAGCCTGTCTCCGCGAGTTTCTTCCTGGAATCTTGCGCACCCTCCACACCTCGGAGCCACCGAGAGAAGTCGCAGAGGCCTCCGGCGGCTCCTCTCCACCCGCCGGCACACCACACCCCATCCCACCCCACTCCTCCCACATGAACAACTTCTTTCATCAGGGACACATTCACTGCATTTGGTGAATACATCTCAGAGCACTGCTATACCGCCTGGATTATAGTTTGCATGGAAGATTACACTCTCCCCCAGTCCATTCAGTGGGATATGGCAGGACATAGAATATCCTGCATCTGTCCCTACAATATCATTCAGGACAACTCCAAGTCCTGAAAATGCCCCCATATCACACCTCTTCCTCCCTCTCCCTGTACTCAGCAACTTCCCTGTACACTGTCTCCACATCAATGATATCATTTCTTCCATTGCTAGAGTCACAACAGTTCTCTAGTAGAATACCACTAAGTCGACTCTAATCCATATTTTATTTCACCATACTGTGGACCCTGGGATAGTGATGTCCACTCCACCTCTAAACCGAGAGGCAAGGCATTGAACACCAGAGCCATCTGCCATGACCGTGGAACATGTGTGCCTCTGTAGCCCTCAGGAGCACCACTACCTGGGGTTATCTACTTTAGCAGTCTCTGGGATCCTGCTGAGGTGTGCATAAGCACAATCCCTCTGATGACCTCCTGACTCATTTTGAAGTCTCTTAGCCAAATAAACTCATTTGCCTTTACCATTTCCCCCTTTATTCAAGGTCTTTTCTAGTTGCATCACCAGCTGTTGCTTGGAGTAATTCCTTGGTACAAGGAAGGCTCATCCCCGGTAGTCATGTCCCATGCTGGGGGCAAGGTAACACATTTACATGCTGAGTTTGGCTTAGAGAGAGGCCACATTTGAGCAACATGGAGGCTCTCAGGAGTAACTCTTACGCACCCTGCAGCTCTAGGCTAGTCAGAATTTCAAATGCAGAGGCTCATAAGCACAGTCATCAGTACCAAGGGCCCATCATTGGACCATCCTTCTTTACTGGTCTTTGCCTGTGCACTAAAGGGACTGTTGCTATTGTGCTGGGGAATGTGACAGAGCTCCACTAGCTGGGAATTCAGCACTCCCTCAGTTGTTGTTTGTTACTCTACCTACTATGACAATACCCAACGAATATCCAAACATTTTTATATACCCTATATACATGCCCAGGAGAACTCCCTCCCAACCATGTGCCCCCCATCAATGACACCCCACAACAGTGTTCCTCCCCTGCCATAGATGAACCCCACTGTGATTCAAAACTTCTTCAAAAATGAAGCATAATATATTGCCAAAGTTGATCATATGAAAATGAAATAGTAATAGGTTTCAAGATTAGAAACAAAATTCATATTTAGAGAAACTGAAATAAAGTAAAAAACAGGGGTACTAAAAATGAAAAAATATAAAACTTTGGTTTTGATGTTTTGCCTTTCATCACTGTAATAGCGTATGTACAGTGGCAAGGCAATTTCTTCCATTCCTTCCTTGGTGCCTACACCCTTTTTTTTTTTTTTTAATTTTGTCTTCAAAAAATTTTAGATCACAGTAAAGTTACATATACAATATAGCGGACTCCCATATAGTCAACATCAAACCCTTTTCATCCCTTTCTCGGCAAGATCTTTTCATATCCTCTTAAATATGGGTCTTCATACTCCTTTTCTCCACTGTACCTGTCCTTGTCTAGTTTCTTTCTCCATCTGATTATTATTGCCCCTTATTTAAACTCTTATTTTGGAAGGGAACAATTGCCATCTTGTCTAGGTACTACCTTTAAATGCGTATGTATTTTCAGAATCAATTATCTTTAAAGGTGTTTTCAATTACATGTCTCCAAATACATTTTATTTTTGAACTTAAGCTTATATTTATGAGTATTTTACTCTTACAATTAAATTTTAGTTCCTCATTGTATTTTAGTGCTGCCTTTTCAATGACTCTTATTCATATGAGGCACTTGAATTTCAGTTTTCTTTTTATTTAGTCTTTTAATTCGGTTTTAGTGGTGGCAGTTATTTTTAGATTTTTTTAAAAAACTTTATTTCTAGTGCTATAGACTCCCAATCATATAGGTTCAGAATCATTTTAATAGGACCTACAATTTTACCAACAATTGGTTTTCCTATTATCAGGCATATAAAAGATCTGCCAAAGTAACTTATTATATCCCATGTGGTCCAAAAACTCATCAGTAACTTTTGCACATAATGTATTTAAACACTTTATTTTAGAAATAACCTCTAGCAAGAAAGATGTAATTTTGCTTACTGATATTTTAAATTTTTCCATCTATACATAAAAATCCTGCCAGCCACAAGACACCTTGATTCTCTTACTGAGCATATTGAAAACATGTACATTACTCAGAATTATGTGAATTCAAACCACGAAAATGTTGGTCTCCTACTAATGGGGTAACATTCTGGAATTTCAGAATTGCACATCCAGGCTTCCTGTACCCTGGATACATTCTGCTGCTAAGTGGACTTTCATTTGTGAAAGTTACTAAACCCTATTCACAGCTGCATCTGTAACATCTATTGTGGAATACCTCCCTCCCTCCCTCCCTTCCTTCCTCTCTCCTACCCCCCTCCCTCCCTTCCTCCCTTCCTTCCTCCCTCCCTCCCTTCCTCCCTCCCTTCCCCCCTCCTTCCTTCCTTCTTTTTTCAGGAAAAATATTTTATTTAGAAATGGGAGAAAGAAGAGAACTTGCTGAGAAATGGAGGGAATGGAAATAAGCACCAATTAGTGGACTGTCATTTCTGGAAGTCACTAAACCCTATTCACAGCTGCATCTGTAACATCTATTGTGGAACCTCTCTTCTTTTCTTTCTTTTTTTCTCTCTCTCTCTCTCCCTCTCTTTCTTTTTTTCTTTTTTTTCTTTTGCCAGGAAAAAGATTTTATTTAGAAATGGAAGAAGAGAATTTGCTGAGAAATGGAATGAGGATGGAAATAAGCACCAATACTAGTGTCGGCTCCTCTAGGCAGAGAAAGTGAGTTCTGGCTTGTGTGGTCACCTTCAAAGCTATTAATTTTTCCTCCCCTTACTAATGCTAATGGGAGGGGCCCAAGCTGCTATTGGTTATCCCACCAATAATGGGGGCCAAAGTTGAGTCATCTTTGGAATATGTAGTGCCTCCCCTCAGCCCAGGAAAGAGTTCCAACTGGAACCTGAAAGTCAAGGTCAAGGACTCAGTAGGGTCTCATAGCCACAGTCTGTTAGCCACGTTGTGGCTCATCTCCTCATTTCCCTGTACTCAACTGTCTCAACTCGCCCTCAAGAGTTCATGCCATTATTCTTAAAGGGGTGCTGAGGGGCCAAGGTCATTCTTCTGTAGTTGCTTCCTGTTGGTTAGGGCAGTAGTCCCTGCCTGACAGGGCATGAACCTCTCTCGCTATACTATTATGTTTGAAGAAAGATGGGTCTGCATCCTGGTTGGAACTGGATGAAATCCCCACATGATTAAGGCATTGATTCATAAGAAATAAACTTAATTCAAATTTTGAAAATCCATGGTCCCAATAAAGTGATAAAGAAGATGGTGGCAAAAAGACCCAAAAAGGGGTGCAGTCAGGACAAACTAGACCACAAGAGTGAGAAAGGACAGGTACCTTCAGAGGCTGCTTCCTTCCAAAGTTGATGGGAACAGCATTCTTCCTTGAATTCTTTTATGCTGCTGGTTAACTCTAGGGAGAGACTGTAGTAGACCTGCTAGTTTTTGGTATGAACTTCAATCCCAGTTCCTACAGTGGTGGTTATGCTTAGGACAGCTAGGAGAGGTGTGAAGAGGGACTGCCCTAGACAGAAACTCACAGAGACATTATAGGCAACAAGACAAGCACATGGCAAAGAAAATAAAGATGGTACTTAAGAGAGCCATTCCTTTATCTTACAGCTACATTCCTTACCTACTTATAAAATGAAGTTTACCAAGATTTTTAACATTTTCAAAACCCTTCTGCATATGATCTAGAATTGAAGAGATTTTATCATATTCATCAGTATGTAGGTAAGTACTTAATACTAATCAATGCACAAATTCCTCTTTGAGCTGCAGTTAATAGATCTAAGCTCCAGGTTTGCAATACCATACATGTTATCTCTCCATGGGAGCAGGCCATAATGCCAATTGTGTTTAAGTTCTACGCACAGTATTCTGATAATTGTTGCTCCACATGGTGAGTCCTTCACACAGCCAGCGTGCTGCAGCACAGTTGATCCTGGAGAGAGACTAGGAAGGTAAGGCTCCAGTGTTTCACATGCCTGGTGCATAGTGTCCTTCGATACTATGAAAGAGAGCCACTATGGAGGCAATGTCCATTGTATATCTCCCCATTATTAATCCATCACTGGCTGCTGCAGGAGTCTGAAGCTACAATGTACTCTTCATCCACTTCAGGAGCATAACCAGAGATCTGATAGATACCTTTATTTTGTAGAGGTCAGTGACCAACTTGGCCAACAACTCAAATGGACAGGCAATATGCAGGGTATTTCAGTCAGGTTTGGATGCACAATAGTTTAAAAGAGATAGGCTTCCATATTGTTTATCTTTATATACTTTCTAAATACTTCCAATATAATATATAACATATTAAATGATATTACTTGAGTGAAGTTATGTAAATGAACAGGTATTTTACTTTAGCAGTATAAAAGAAACTACTTTCTCCAGTACTTTATGAAAACTAAGGGTTCCCAAAGCAATCAAGATTATCTCTCCATACCACCACTTTAACATGCAGATTGAAGTGGCCTCTGATAGGTTTCCCTGCTATGAAGTTACTCTTCATTATTAATATCAATGTACATTTCTAATTAATAATGGTTTCCTGGAATTAGTCACTTAAATGCTTCAGTTTAGAAGATGCTTTTCCAAACTCCATATAATTTACCATAACCACTTGGAATGGATACTTCACATTAAAATAAGCTTATTAAATTACAATTAGGGAGGCATATGTAACTCAAGTGAGCAGGCTCCCATCTACTATATAGGAGGCCCCAGCTTCAATTCCCAGGGCCTCCTGGTAAAGGCAAACTGGCTTGAGCACTGTAGAGATCTGAAAGTCCATTGACATGGAGAGCTGATGGCCCGCACAGCAGAGAGCTGACAGCCCATGCTGCACAGAGCTGGTGCAGCAAGGTGACACAACAAAGTGAGACACAGAGGAGAGACACTGAGAGATGCAGCAGACTGGAGAGAAGAGGCAGCTTGTGAAAATGAATGCCTCTCTCCCACATCAGAGGTTCCAGGATCGGTTCCCAGAGACTCTTAAAGAAAAGACATGGGAAGCACATGTGAGAGCAAAAACAAAATGGTGGGGGAAATAAATAATTTTTTTAAAAAAAATTACAATTAGCAGCCAATGAAGCTTACTTTATTCATTGAAGAGAGGGCAGCTCTACATTTCCTCTGTTCGACTTAATTCCATTAAACATGAATTTAGAATTTCATTGTCTTAAAGACTTAACAAATATAATATTTATTTAATTGGCATCCTATAAATGTAGGGAGATTACATCTAAGTTAAATAAAATTAAAATCATTACAGTTTATTCCAGGAATGTTCTTTTTCCTTCCTTTACAAAAGGTTTAAAACTTCTCTTGCTTAATAAAATTCTAAAACTGAATAATCTTAAAAGCATACTGAATGCTAGATTCTGGAATATATTACAATTGTTTAATTTGTTTCAATCATAATTTAGAAAAGATCTTCCATAGCTTTCAAGGACTTCTCATTTGCTTCCTGAAATTCATTACTAGGATTATTAACCACCCTTATTTTAAGGCTATTAAAAGACTTAAATTGCGGAACCACAGGACAAACTGATTTTTAATTCCACAGCCTAGATGACTATTTTAATCTGCCACACCTAGCCCCTCACTCAGAGCTCTGGCAAAGAGAAGGCCTAGGGCACTGGGAAGGTTAAAGGGCTCAGGAAAATCTTTCCCTTTCCCAATTCCCAAATGCCCCACTCCCTTCCCTTCCCACATTAACAACATCGCTCATTAGTGTGGTACATTTGTTACAATTGGTGACCACATATTGGAGCACTGCCATTAAGTGGGGATTACAGTTTACATTATAGTTTAAATACTTTCCCATACAATTTCATAAGTTATGACAAGATATATAAAGACCTGTACC
This sequence comes from Dasypus novemcinctus, assembly GCF_030445035.2. NCBI lineage: Eukaryota > Metazoa > Chordata > Mammalia > Cingulata > Dasypodidae > Dasypus > Dasypus novemcinctus. Next base: position 128,257,929 of record NC_080682.1, read on the forward strand.
TGATACTGCAACATCATTAAGCACAATTCCAGTGTCCTGAAAAGGCCCCTTATTACACTTATTTTTCCCTCTCCCTCCCCTCAGAACCTCTGGTGGCCACTGCTTCCTCATCAATGATAAAAGTCCTCCCATTACTAGAATCACAATAAGTCTGTAACAGAATAACAGTAAGTCTACTGTAGTCCATAATTCATTCCCCAATTGCAAGGATTCTGGAATGCTGATGCCCAGTCTGTCTCTAACTGAGAGGAGGCTTAGATCCCAAGGGGCAGGCAGATGGGACTATCTTCTTGTAGTTGCAGACTCTGTCTGTTCTTTGGAATGGCTGTTGTCCATTCTCATCTCCTTGTCAGATGTCCTTGGTGAGTCCAATGAACAGAAGAGTAGGTGTTGCAAATCTCTTGAGTTTCAGAGCCCAACTGGCACATAGAAAGCCCAAAACTATAAGTCTCTTGGACATAAACCTATCAATTCTATTACTAACTATAGGTTCAAATACAATTGGCAGAAGAGCCACGTGTTTGGAATCCCACAACTGAGTCCAACTCTGTCACACTGGGGAGCATAAATTCCAAAGTAGGACCCAATGGCAGGGTGCCAAACTCCTCAGACATCAACCCAGCCTATAGTGTCTGGATGCCTCCAAGCTCTCAGGAACCCAGCTATTTGAGGCAATTATTTACTGTGGCAGTCAATCAGATCCTACTAGGATGTGTGTAAGTGTAACCTCTAGAATGATCTCCTCACTCACTTTGAAGTCTCAACCATATAAACTCATATAAACTTTACTCTTTCCCCCTTTCAGTCAATGTCTTTTTCCAGGTGCATTGTTACTTGGTGCTTGGTAGTAATCCCTCAGTGTAAGGGAGCCTCATCCCTTGGCATTATGTCCCATGCCAGGGGGAAGATAGTGCATTTATATGTTGCATTTGGCTTAGAGAGAGGCCACACTCGAGCAACAAGGAGGCTCTCAGGAGGTAACTCTTAGGCAGCCTATAACACTAAGCTCAGTTTCAATTTCAAAAGTAAAGGTTCATAAGTACAGTCATCAATATCAAGGGCCCATCAATGGCACATCCTCTTTTACTAGTCACTGTCCCTATACTCAGGGGATTCTTGCTGTCCCATTAGGGAATGTGGCAGAACTGGAAATTTAATGTTCTCTTGGTTATTGTGTGATTCTTCACCCACTGTGACAATGCCCATGAACATCTGACCACATGCCTCACATACATGCCCCAGGTGAACCTCTTCCCATGAATCCCCCATCATCAACACTCCACACCAATGGTCCTTCCCTTGCCTCAGTTGGAACCCTTCTTAGATCCAACATTTCTTCAAAAAATGAAGCCAATGAAATAACCAAACACAATAAGAAAATGAAATGATAGTTTAAAAAATAACAAAATAGAATTTTTTTAAAATTAAAATATTTTTTTAATTTTTCACTATGCCTTCCATCACTATAAGATCTGTTGTCTTGTATGTATAGTGACATTTTCTTCCATTTATTCCCCTAGTGTCTTATTTTCTTCATTGTATCTTCAGAGAATCTTTAGGTTATAGTGGAGAATATAGGGTATTCCCATATACCCAATATCCTCCCCCATTTCTTGTTTCCCCTATCAATAATATTTTACATGTGGATGGTACATTTGTTACAACTGATGTACAAATATTGAAGCATTGCTACTAACCATGGTCAATGATTTACATTATGGTTTATAATTTGGACCCTACACTTTTATAAATTTTGATGACATTTAACAAGGCCTGCATCCATCACTGTAAGACCACGTGGAACAATTCCATCATCCCAAAAATGCCCCAAGTTCCACCTATTTTATTTCTCTCTCACCTCCCCTTGGGACCTGGCAAGCATCATGCTTCACTCCTTAAGAATGAGATTCACAGATCCTTACAACAACACTGAGGGCTCCATACACTACACTGGCCTGTCCTCCCATTTAAGGCACTGCCTATGATCTCAAGAGACTCCTGCCACTCTATTTGAGAACACAGCAGGACTCCCCAGAAGGCCACAACTTCCCTCCCATTATTTGGGTCTCCACCCTCTGATAACACATACTACGATGGGATGAACACTCACACACTCCCTAGAAGCCTGCCTCAGGTGGGCCCTGTCCTGCATGCTCCCCACATCCAAAACCCTAAACCAATAACTCTCCCATCCATATTTGCCAAAATAATATTCTCAATGTTGTCGTTTCAACCACATGCCCACAAATCCCCAGTGTTCACCTGCTCCCTCCCCCAACCCTCCCCCCAGTTCCATGTACAGTCCAACCCACCCTCTCCTCCCCAACCCCTCACAAATCACCACCCAACCCAACAGCATCACTGCACCACTGTCACACCCATTCACTACACAACTAATCCCCAGAACTCATCTGTTCCCTCCCCCAACCCTTGTCCCAGTTCCATGGACAGTGCAACCCACCCCCACCCTACCCCCTCGCAGACCAGCACCACCCATCCCAATAGCCTCACTGCACCACTGTCATGCCCAGCCACTGCACAGCTACACCCTTCCACCTTATCATCAATTTTGCCCAGAAGGGCACTGGCTCACAACCCACTACACCATGTCTGACAAACACTTAAATTGAAGCAAAGATTAAAATAAAGTGGTCATTTATTGGCAAAGCAGCTGTGTTTCATGGATAGGGCACTGACCTTGGAGTTTCCACTCCCAGGTGTGAATCCAGCTCTGAGTCATATTAAGTTGTGAGATCTCAGGCAAGACATTGGACCTTTAATTAACCTTCCCGAGCATCTACACTACATACTTTACATACATTAAGTCATTCATAAAGCGGGCAAAGAAACAAGACGCAGCAAACAGACACCAAGAACAGACAACCAGGGAAGGGGGGGAAATTAAATAAATAAATAAATCTTTAAAAAAAAAAGTCATTCATAGACAAATGTTATAGTTGATTTACTATCCTTCTCCTCAGGTGGAAAAACTGAGGTACAGAATTCTATGTGCAACAATGACAAAAAATGGAAGTGAATATCAGAAGTCAAAAGTTTTGTCAGTCAAAGGACGTTATCAAGAAAGTGAAAAGAACCTACAGAAATAGATGCAAATCTTATTTCCAGTATGGGTTTAAATGGCCAGTATGTATAAAAGAACACCTACAACTCAACAACAAAAAGAAAACCCAATTAAACATGGGCAAAGGACTTGAAAAGATAATTCTCCAGAGGATATATTAATTACCAATAAGCACATGAAAAGATATTCAAAGTCATTATTCATTAGGGAAATTCCTATAGAACATATGGTATCAGCAGGGTCAGCATTTGTGACTCCATGGAGGTTGAAATGATCTGGAAGATGTCAAAAAGACACTGCCAATTTTGGAAATTTAGGTGAGATACAGAACAAATGGGAGGCACCATGGGAACTTGTCATTGAATTTTAGAGCCATTTGTAGGCTGATTATTACAAGTTACTTTAGGTTGCCATTAACTACAATTCTTTTCTTCTACTGTCTTTGCTAGTCTTCTTACAGTAAGAAGGATGGCCCAGCAGCAGCTCATACCGTACCTGTTAATCCACAAACTCCACTCTACCCTCCTGCCCAAGGTCAGAATACTCCTTGAGTAATTAGTAATTCATGGTTAAACACCAATGTGCTCACAGATACTGTGAGACCTCTGAGCTCCCAAGGAATAAATGATAGTGGAGCTTCCCAAGGACAAAGAAGATGAGGTGGCCCATCTAATGCTGAGGTGAGGTCACTATTCTTTGTCTAAAATATAAATATTACCTTTTTTGTTTCTTTCTCTTTCCACTTACTTCAGATAAGGAAATCGAATTATGTATAATATATTTGATATACACAATTTCCTAGCAGAGAAAAGTGTTGAGTGGGGTCCTTTTCAAATGGACCCCTTCTTTAAAAGGGCATCTAAAAAAGGCAGCAGATTATAAACTCCATGGTAGGGGTCTTGACCTCAGCAACATTTTTTCCTCCACTGATTAAGAATTTTGTAATCAAAGAGCAAAATGGACTTGAGGGATTTATGTTCAAGCAAAGCATGTGCTCTGCCACAGATGTCCCTCCACTTGCTTATGGGGCCTTTGACTTGACCACCACTTCCCATCTGTTCTTCTAAAGCACCAGGGAACAAAGTACCTGAGTGAACACTACACAGCATGATCCAATAAGGCGTTTTCATTTCTGTAATTGGGAATGATGCTAAGCGGAAGCAAAAGCAGCACATATTCTGGAAGCACTCACTCTTGAGGAAATATCTGCATAAGAAAATCAGAGCATTCTTCCTGGCTTTGTCTGGAGAGTCATTCTGTTTCCATATCCTGGAAGAAATGAGGATTGGGGTATGGCTAAAGAAAGAGATTTTCCAGGCAAAGAACTAGTTCTTATAAGCATTAGTGTTTGCTTGGGTGGCATGGACTCTGTGTACAGGGACTAGGGACTGTCTATGTGCAAGTCTGAGTGGTGTGCTTGTGAATGTGAGGGCAGGGGAGGGGGGGGTGTGTGTCCTGGAGAGGGGCAGTGGGATGCACATCCTTGAACACACTTCTAGCCTCCACTCTACACCCAGATCCAAAATTCAAGGATTAGGAATAAAACCTGAACTTGCTCTCATTTGAGAGGGATTGCTGTCCAGCTGCCCCTCAATACTTCCCAAGGCCTGGCAGGCTTTCTGGAGGACTTGTGTGAAGGGGCTACTGCCTGGCTTGTTCCACACACTGGCTCTCACACTCCTGCTGACCTGGTCTCCTGGAATGAACCAGGCCCACCAGAGAGTCTCTGGACCGCAGGGCCCAGGGCTCCCTGCTCTTCTCAGAACCCACAGCTCCAGTGAGACAGGTCAGCCCTGTCCCCCAAACTACCACGCCCCTCCCTGTGAGCTCTCCTCAGGCCACAGAGGAGTTTTCCTGCACTGGGTCACTTGGACATGAATAAATGTTTTCTTCCCTCCCTCCCCCAGCTGTCAACACTGTTCTAGAACAAGTCTGGTTCCAGAAATTATTCTGTACTGGTTCAAGAGAAGAGACTTGGGAAGAAAAAAGAGATGAAGAGAAAGAGGAGGAAATGTGGAGCAGGTCAGAAGAAGAAGGGAAGGGAAACACATGCATAGGGAATCCCCTGCTTTTCTAGCTTTCTTTTTGGCATTTCAGGAAATTCAGCAAAATGGAGGGGAACACTAGGTAACTGCAATTAATATTTTATGTGAACATGCAGGAGAGCTGGGAACTAGCTGGTAAAAATAGGCACAGGAGGTAAAGATGCCCTGACAACTTCTACCCAGGGGACAGAAACCCTTTCCATAAAAGTGCCTAAGTTGCTTGGCTATCCATCCAATGGCTCCTTAATTTGGGCAAGAAGGCAAGTAGGGTCACCATGTACAAATTCTTCTTCCATTAATCTCTGTGCCTTTCCAGATTCTGGAACTTGTGTTTGTGTTCCAGATCCTAGTATCAACAGCTATGAAGACCATGCATGAAATGAAGGTCTTTGTCAGACCCTCAGAGGAGCTGGTGTTTGCAGACTGAAAGAAGGCATAATTCCCTGAAATGGAGACACCTCAGTACTCAACCCCTTATACCCATTCCCTAATCAGCTGATTTAGTGAAAGTCTGGTTTTCAGTTTGAAAGATTTAAAGTGAGGTTTAGAAAGAGACTTTATTTTTAATGTTAGGTATTATTATATTAAAGAATAATTATCTCCTACAAGTTTTCTAAATATTTATCAAGCACCCTAAAGTGAGTTAGAACTTCCTGAATTATCCTATGTCTGTCTCTCTAGTAGCTTTCACCAAAGACACTCCCTCTCATACAAACCCATTTAGTCATAGTGGAACAAGTGTAAATGTAATACTTAGCATCTGTCCTCAGGCCAATGTCTTTCTAAACACTACCTTTACTGACCTCTGTTCACTCAGCTGGAAGGGAATGTGGGAACAATATTACCCAGGGTCTAATTGTATAACGTGGACTTCCATGTCTTTTATACTTGCAAATCAATTTTGTTGGGTATAAAATTAATGGCTCCATTTTCTTCTGACACAATGTATTGTTTTCAAAAACCTTGATGAGGATCTAATTTTCTATCTATTGTGCTAAATGCACAAATGATTTTTTCTTTTTCTGTAAAGCCCATCAATTCTACTAGACTGTATATTGTCATTATATTCATTCTCATTCAGTGCTCAAAGCATTCCTTCTATTTACAGACAAAAATGATTCCTTTAAATTTGTTTCAGGTCTCTGCATTGGATTTATCTTTTCATGCACTCCAGTTATTCACGTATTGGCTCTTCTGTACCTATCATTAGCTTTTGACACTTTTTCTCAAATCTTTAAACAATTTTTATTTTCTCTTGAATAAGTTTTTTCTCTCAACTTTTATTTCTTATAGGGCATTATCATTCACTGTGTTTCTTCTAGCTTGCATTACATTTTGAAGTGATTTTTCCTTTTTTCTCCATATTCTTTCCACATTTCTGTCCCTTCATTTTTTATTATCTGATGTCTTTTCATATCTTGCTTCATTTTCCTAATGCCTAACGCCTTGTTTTTTGAAAAACTATACCATAAAGGACATCGAAATGAAGATTTTTCATTTTGTTGTATGCTGTTACTCTGCATTTATTCCTTTTTTGCCCTCTATTACCTTTGTATGTCAACTGACATGAGTATTTTTTCTACTGGTTATTTTATGATTTTTTTCCCTTGAATTTGTAGGCAGTATTATGATTCAGAACAGCTTTCCAAACCTCACAGAGCTGTCTCTCCTGTAGTTTCTGTAAAGTGTTCAAAGACATGGCAGCTTAATTCTGGGTACTTCCTGGTTCCATATTTCTCCCACTCGTAAATATAGGCCTCTGTTCTCACTGTCTCTATTGTAGCAGCCCTTTTCATTCTGCATCTGATTAACCCAATATTAAGTTCTTTTTCTAAAATGAAACAACTGCCATCATGTTGCCAAAATCTAGTCATAACCCTTAAATGTGCATATATTTTCAGGATCATTTAGTTTTAAAGGTGTTTTCAGTTATATGTCTTAAAATGTAATTCATTTCTGAATTAATTTTGTTTAAATGTATTTTACCTAATAATTAACTTTCACTTTTTTTATTTTTTAAAATTTATTTCTCTCCCCTTCACTGCCTCCCCCAGTTGTCTGCTTTTTGTGTCCATTCACTGTGTGTTCTGTGTCCACTTGTTTTCTTGTCAGTGGCACCTGGAATCTGTGTCTCTTTTTGTTGTGTCACCTTGCTACATCAGCTCTCTCTGTGTGTGGCACCATTCCTGGGCAGGCTGCACTTTTTTTCATGCTGGGTGGCTCTCCTTTCAGGGTGCACTCCTTGCCCATGGGGCTCCCATAAGCAGCAGACACCCCTGCGTGGCATGGCACTCCTTGTGTGCATCAGCACTATGTGTAGGCGAGCTCATCACACAGGTCAGGAGACCCTGGATTTGAACCTTGGACCTCCCATGTGGTAGGTAGGTGCCCTAACCATTGGCCAAAATCTGCTTCCCTTTAGTTTCTTATTATTACTCTTGAAACTGAAGGTAAGTTCAAGTCAATTCAGAGGATTATCATTTGTGATGATAAATATAAACTCCAACATTACCCTACAAATAAAATATTTTAAAAATATACAGAAAAAGAAATAAGAATGGGAAAAAACTGTGTCACTACAAAAGATCAACTATACACAAAAGAAGACAGGAATGGAGGAAATAAGGGGGAAAAAGTACAAGTTGAATAAGAAATGATTTTAAAATGCCTAAATAAATCCTGCTTATCAAAATACTTGATTCAAAATAAATAGATTATAAGGTGTACATTCAAGAGAATTAAATCTTTGGACTGTCCATGTCCCTGTTGGGCTTTGAATCTCAACAGTTCATTGGACTCACCCAGTACAACTAACTAGGAAATGATGGCACAATAATGGTGGGTTGATGGCACAACCACCATCCCAAGAAACATAAAGCATCTACAACTGTAAGCAAGATATTCTCATGCATCTTGCTCTATGGGAGCAAAGCCCCCTCTCAATTAGAAGTGGAATGGGCATCACCATCCCAGAATCCTCAGCACTGGGAGAATGAACTATGGACTAAAGTAGACTTACTAGTATCCTAGTATAGACTTATTGTGATTCTTGCAATGGAAGATTTATATCATTGATGTGAAGGCAGTGGCCATTAGAGGTTCTGAGAGAAAGGAGAGGGAAAAACTGATGTAATATGGGGGCATTCTTGGGATTTGGGAATTGCCCTGAATGACACTGCAATGACAGATATAGGCCATTATATATCTTCCCATAACTATAAAATTGTGTGGGAGAGAATATAAATTACAATGTAAACTATAATCCATGATTAGAGGCAATGGTCCAAAATGTGTTCATCAATTGTAATGAAAGTACCATACTGATGAAGGATGTTAATGTTGGAAAATTTAGGAGGTATAGAGAATGAGGCATACAGAAATCCCCTATGTTTTTTATACATCATTTATGTAATCTAAGTATATTTTAGAAAAATAAAAAATAGTTTAACTCACCAATCAAAATACACATATTGGCAGAATGTATTTTAAAAATACTTCAGAGAAGTGGACTTGGCTCAATGGATACAGCATCTGCCTACCACATGGGAGGTCCATGGTTCAAACCCAGGGACTCCTTGACCCATGTGCAACTGGCCCACATGCAGTGCTGATGTGTGCAAGGAGTGCCATGTTACATGGGAGTGTCCCCTGTGTAGGGGAGCCCCATGTGCAAGAAGTGCACCCTGTAAGGAGAGCCACCCAGCATGAAAGAAAGTCCAGCCTGCCCAGGAGTGGCACTGCACACACCAGGAGCTGATGCAGCAAGATGATGCAAAAACAACAAAAGAGACACAAATTCCCAATATCATTGACAAGAATAGACGCAGACACAGGGGAACACACAGCAAATGAACATAGAGAGTAGACAACTGGGGTAGGGGTGGGAGGGGAGAGAAATAAGTAAAAATATATATTAAAAAAATACTTCAAACACATGTTATTTTAAAGACACTCCTTTTAGATCCAAAGAAACAAATAGTTTTGAGAAGAAAAAAAAATTACATATTAAGAGTAACTAGAAGAGAGCAGGGGTGGTTAAACTACTATCAAAATAAAAGAGCCTTGTAGTCCAAAATTACAACAAGAGAAAATGGATGTATAGCAACAAACAACATATATGCACAGAGCCACAAAATACATGAAACATTGGCAAAACTGAAAGAAGAAATAGTTATACAATAATAATTGGAGACTTCAAAACACCAGTTTCAAGAATCAATCAGGGAAGTGGATGTGCCTTAACTGATAGAGCATCTGCCTACTATATAGGAGGTCCAGGGTACCATAACCAGGGCCTCCAGGCCCACGTTGTGAGCTGGCCCATGCACAGTGCTGCCATGGGCAAGGAGTGACATGCCACACTGGAGGGTCCCTTGTGTAGGGGTGCCTCATGTGCAAGGAGTGCACCCCTCAAGGAGAGCCACCCCACATGAAAACACAGTCCACCCAGGAGTGCTACCACACACAAAGGAGACCAGATGCAGCAAGATGATGCAACCAAAAGAGACACAGGTTCCCAGTGCCACCTGAGAAGAATACAAGCAGATGCAAAAGAACACACAGCTAAAGGACACAGAGAACAGACAATGGAGGGGAAGGGAAGAGAAATAAATCTTTAAAAAAAAAAGAGTCAATCATCAAGACAGTTTCAGAATGGAAACTGAGGATGTGAACAATTCTATAAACAAACTGCACCTAACATATATAGAACACCACTCAACAGCAGATTACACATTCTTCTAGTGTCCATGGATCATTTTCCAGGCTAGACCATCTGTTAGGGCACAAGACAATAAAAATTAAAAGATAGAAATCACACAAAATCCTTTCCTACCCCATTGGATTTATATAAAAATCAACAGAAAGAAAACTGGAATTGTACAGTTAAGTCAAAACTATATGACCCATTTTAAAATAACCAATGGGATAATTTTCCAAAATCCACCTACAAAGAAAACTGGAAAATTCCTAGAGAAAATTTTTTTTTAAAGTCCAAAAAACTATGGAAAGGAGCAAGGCACTACTCATTGCAAAACTTATAACTATAAATTCTTACATTAAGGAAGATTGATATTTAATCAATTACCTAACTTCATATCTTGAGGAAAGAAGAGAAAACTAAACCTAACATTAGTAGGAGCAAGGAAATAATAAAGATTAGAAAGGAGACAAGGGAGATAAAGCACAGAAAAACAAATGAGAGGATCAATGAAACCAAAATTTGGTTCTTTAAAAAGATTAATAAAATTGACAAACCTTTATCCAAACAGAGAAATGAGAGAAGATGCAAATAACTATTTAAGGAATGAAAGTGGGAACATTAACACTCATCTGGCAGAAATTAAAAGGGTTATGAGAGAATACTATGAACATTCATATGTCAAAAACTAGACAATCAAGAAGACATGAACAAATTCCTAAAACATAAAAATAACCTCTCTGACTCAAGAAGATATAAAAGATCTTAACAGACCTATAAAAGCAAAGAGACTGAATAATAATAAACAACATCCCATCAAGGAAAGGTCAAAGTCCAGATGGTTTCAGGGAGAATTGTACCAAATGTTCAAACAAGAATTAACACCAATCCTTCCCAGACTCTTCCAAAAAACTGAAGAGGTAGGAATTCTTCCTAACTCATTCCATAAGACTACTATTGTTCTGATACCCAAACCAGATAGACACATAAAAAGAAAACAACTTCCATATGAATATAGAAGCAAAAACTCCCAACAAAACACTGGCAAATCAAATCAAACTACATATATTATAAGGATTATACCCCATGGCAAAGGGTAACTTATCTCCAGAATGCAATGGTGGGCCAACCTAAGAAAATCAGTCACCTATAGTAACACCACATTAAAACAATGGAGGGAAAAATCTATGATCACTTCAATAGCACAGAGAAGGCTTCTGATGAAAGATACCATGATTTCATAATAAAATTGCTCAGAAAAATAGGAAAGGAATAAAAGGTAACAACCACAACAAGTAAATACAAAAAACTCACAGCTAACATCGTAGTCAATTTGAGAAACAATGAAAGTTTGCAATGAAAGAACGAAACCTGAGGTCAGGAACAAGACAAGGATGCCCACTGTTACCACTTCTATTCAAAATTAAGCTGGAAGTTCTAGCCAGGGTTATTAGGCAAAAAAAAAAAAAAAAAGAGAGAGAGAGAAAGGCACACATATCAGAAATCAAAAACTATCACTATTCTCAGATGATATGATGGTTCAGACTGAAAATCCCAAAAAATCCACAAGAAATCTACTAGAGGAAATAAATTCAGAAAAGTTGCAAGGTATAAGATAAACACTGAAAAAGTCAGTTTTGTTTTTCCATACCAGGAAAGAACACTCTGAAATGGGCATTAAACATCAATTCCAGTAGCTGCAACACCTACTCTGTAGTTCACTGGTGTCACCCAGGATAACTACCAAGGAGGTGGGTGGAAAACTGTTGTAGAATCTGAGAGAGGTTCAATTATTTGTGTGTAGAGAGGCCAGGACTCAGGAATGATTTCGAGAAGGAAATATGGGTTATTGACAGCTGGCCAGACTTGGGAGCTTTCTGTTTCAATCCCGAGCCCCAAACAAGACTTTTGAGTTTTTTTTATAGAGAGGAAAGGTTAAATGGTCCCTCTGTTTCAGTTCTCAATAGGCTTGAATTAGCATATATATCTTTTACTTCTTAGCTTTTAGCATGGGCTTCATACATTCTAGACAAACTTTTAGCATATTTGGTTTGCATTTCCCCTGAATACTTAAAGTTTATAGACCTTGCATTGTTAAACTGTTTCCTGGGACTGGAGTCTTTGCCATGGTCACCAAGGGCAGGACTGCAGCCTCTTACCATCTCACACCCACAAGTCAGACAGCTTAGGTCATCTCTGGAGAGACAAAGAGCCTCCCACCTATAGCCCACATCATTTCCCCCCTTTGCCAAAGTTTAACTTGCTAAGCTTTGGCATAATTATTGTTGGAGCTATGAGGTGGATGGCTGTTTGCTGTTTTGATTATCAATCTTTAGCATAGCATCCAGGACTGTTTTTGGAAGTTTAGAAGTTTTCATTCTGGACAGCAGAATCCTGGGGCAGGGGCCCCCCGCAGTCATCTTGGGGCCACCAGCGCTCATGTGAATTTCCAGTCAGGTTCCATATCCATCTATTAATTTTATTTTACCCTTAAAGAGTTTACACCTTTAATCTAAAAGGGGTGCTGAAGGGAGATGATCTCTTTTCTGTAACTGCTTCCTGCTGGCCATGGGCTGCGGTCGTTGCCTAACAAGGTGTAAAACTCTTATTTTATTTTAACTGGAGGAAGATGGATCTGGCATTCTGTACAAAGTTGGATGAAGTTTTCATATGGTTAATAAGATGTTCACTCTGAAAGAAACAATTAAAAATTTGGAATACCTGTTTTTAAAAGAGGACATTGGATTACAGAGGTAGACATGGTTAGGTGCTTATATAAAGATGGCACTCCTTTTTAAAAGCTGGTGAGAACGGTATATATATACTTTTTCAAAGTTATTTATCTTTAGAGAGAAATTGCAATAAATACTTAGCTTTGTTTGAAGACACATTTCAAGCTGTTTAATGATTGGCACTCATGTGAACATGGTGAACTGGCATCCCTTGGGCAATTGGTTTCATTCAGGATTAGTACACCAAATTGGAAATTTTCTTAGTTTTTAGTTGTGGGAGTGATCAGAACTACAGAATAAAGGTTTTTACATTTTGGTTTTAATTGTACAATTTCTAGTAATTTTGACTTTGTTCAATAGGTGACTCATTATTAGCAAGCAAGCCTCATTTTTGCTACACAGTAGAGTACAGTAGAATATAGTAAGTTAACTGAGCCTGGTTGAGACTGCCACCTTATTCTATAGACATGTTTATTAACTGTTTGGAAAATGAATTTACTAAGAATTTAACATGTCTAATATACTTCTGCACTTGATCCAAAATAGAAAAGATAACGTTATAATTATTAGACATATATTTAGTACAGGATAAGAGTACAGCACTTAATTAATGTATTACTTAATGCAAAGGATTTAGAGTTGCAATTAATAGTTTTAAGTTTCAGGTTTGTAATATTTTACATGTTATCTCTCCATGAGAGCAGGCCATAATGCCAATTGTGTTTAAGTTTTACTTACAGTATCCTGGTATCATGGCTTCACTTAGCATGTTCTTCATGCAGTGAGCAAGTCGCAGCATCCTTGATCTTAGAAATTTTCCAGTATTCTACTAGCCTGGTACATAGTGTTCTCTGGCACTATGGAACAGTGCCAGTCTGGAGATGATATCCATTGTACACTTGGCTCTACCGAGTCACCATTGGCTGCTGCAGGAGCTTGAAACTGCAACACAGTTTCCATCGACTTCAGGAGCAGAACCAGAGGCTGATATAGCAAATATTTTTAATTGAGGGGTCAGTGACCAGCCTAGCCAATAACTCACATGGAGAGGCAACCCACAACATATTCAAGGCCTGGCTTGAATACACAAAAGAGTTTGACAATGTTAGTGTTTATTCCTTGTTTTAATATATATTTTAAACAATTTAATGCAACACATATATCAAATACTGTTTACTTACACAATTTTACCATGAAAGTAACTGTAGGTACTTTAGTAGTAGAGGGAAAAAATTATTTTTCATTGTTAAAATGAAAACAGAAGATTCCCAATAGAATCAAGATAACTTTTTATTATCATTTACTTAAATATGCACCTTGCGGTGGCCTTCAGACAGGTTTTATTACCATGAAGTTATTTTTCACAACTAATACCAATCCAAGTTTTTAGTTAACAATGACTTCTAGAACTAGAATTATTTAAATGTTTTCAGTTTGGAAGATGTTTTACAAACTTTTATAATTGACTATAACCACATTGACTAGCCACCTCATGTTTAAATAAATTTATTAAATTACAATTACCAACCAAAGAAATTTACTTTATTTATTTAAGAGAGCATACCTATAATCTTTTTCATTTAGCCTAATTTCACCAATGTGAACTTAACAATTTCCATTACTCTAAAGATTTTGTACATGTAACGTTAATTTAGTTTATAAGTTAACTATGGGAGATTACACTCAAGTTATATAAAATTGAAACCATTATAGTTTATGCAAGGAATGTTCTCTTTTCTCCTTACAGGAAGCTAAACACTTCTTTAATTTAAAAGGATACTGACTACCAGGTTTTAAAACACATTACACAATTACTTAATTTGTTTAATCATAATCCAGGAAAGATCTCTCCATAGTTTTTATGGACTTTACTTACTGAAATTTGTCAATAGAGCCACTAATTACCTTTATTTTGTTGGAAAGAAATCTTCTTCTGGAAGAAAATAAGGCTCACCCAATTGTGGAGAAGAAAAGAATTTATTCTCAATCTTGCAAAAAGGGGTGCAGAAGCAGATATGGCTGGTGCCTCAAAGAAAAATGACACAATTTATGCCCTTAAGTCTAGCATGTAAGCTCTTCCTTTATTTCTCAATAGATTGGATACTTCAGAAGTTACAGCTTATCTGAGCATATCTAACTTTCCTGGGCAAAAGTTTGTGATTTAACTGCTTCCTCTATCACATTCCAACCATTTTAGTTTTTACTTGCTCCCCTTTGTCAAATAAGGAATGGAATTTAGTGCTGAATTGGCACTGACCTAGCTCCTTCTTGGGCATCCTTCCACTGCCCATAGGACTGGCCTAACTTGGTCTCCTCCGCTGCTGTCCAGCCCGGGAGTGGGAGACTGAGGCAGTAGGCTGCCAGGTTACATTAATCAGTATTTTCTTTCTTTATGTGAAAACTAAACTAACCTTTGTTTTTTACATTTTATGGCTGACAAAAGGTTTAAACTGGGAAATTACAGGGCAAACTGATTCTTAATTCCCTAGCCTAGTAGAAAGGTTTAATCTGCCACCTAGTCTTGCTTTCAAAGCTCTTGCAAAGAGAGGCCCCTTTCCCAATAGTTTTTATAATCAGACTTTTATATGACCTTTTCATCCTGCTTAGTTTAATTTGGGCTTCAAGAATATTTATTCACATATATAACTGCATATTTAATTTTTAACAATTTGAATAGAGCTCTTTTAAGAATTTTCATTTGTTAATTTGATATTATCCTGATGTATGAAGACATACACTGAGCAAATGGGCAGACACAAATAGACACAGAAACACAACTCATTGATGTTACTTATAATTTGCATTATTTTACATACTGTTTAGCTTAATTTGGGTTTCAGAAACATGTATTACTTTATAACTGCATATTTAACTGTTACAATTTGAGCAAATAGGCAGACATGAATAGTTTGACACAAAAACATAACTTTACTTTAAACTTCTAATTTTTACAAAACAAGTGTGACTGCAAAACATTTCAAAGACTCCTGAAATTTTTCTTAATTTGCACTATGACTGTGCAGTTTTACACTATGACCATGCAGTTTTACATAAGAATTTTCTTTCTTAATTAATGGACTAACCAAAATGTTCTCAATGCTTTAGCACCATTTTTTGTTTCAGAACTTTATATTTTACTTTGAATTTAGCAAAATTTTGGATAAGCAACAAGACTAATTTTATGTATATTTACTGAGGCTATTTGAAGCCTCAGGGAGACAGAATGTTCTCTCTCATGAACTGCCACTCTTAGGAACACTAACCATCAAGGCAGGAGCCTTCTCCCTGCCCCCTCCCTTTTTCTTTACCCAGTTTTTGGAGATAATAAAACTCCAGTGGTCGTTTACTCTTATTCCATCAGGCAGCAATTTATTCATGAGAGAAAGGGTTACTAATACCAGGACAGGAGACAGGGATGTCCTAGCTCTTCTTTGGACTGTAGGGGCAGAAGGTATTATGAAATAACCATAGGCAAGGGCAAGGGGTGAGGTTAGGATTGAAGTAACCATAAACAAAGGAAAGGTTAGTTTAGAATTTACACTTAAATACTATTTCAGGCTAAATTCACCCAGCTATAATTTCAGTTATTATCTTTTTGCTGTTTTATAATATAAATGCATTTATAAATGATTTTAACTTAGTTACAGTTTTTATTAATTTTTTTAACCTTAAGGTGAATTGGATACTATTAATTAAGCTACAAGAATTTTATTAATAACAATTCTTTGAAGTCGTGCCTTTTCTTAGTAATGGAACAAATTCTCATCTGCAAGTTATGCATTTAATTCACCAGCAAGGGAGTATTGGCATTTAAAGATTCATTTTAAACCATTTTTACTGTGAATTCTTAGGTGCCAGCAACTGACAAAAGCCAAACATAGATTTTAAAGTGGCGTTTCATTCCTTTTTTTTTTTTTTCCTTCCTCTGTAGTTTCACAATCCTGAAGTTCCCAGCCAGACCACTGAAAAGGCTATCAAGTGATTAGCGGTCTATTGTTTCAAGCCATAGCCTCTTTTCTTCAGACAGTTTTACAGTTCTAAAACATTCCAAAGTATTTCTACAGTCTTACAGAGAGAGAGATTTTGGCCTTGACACCCTAGGGAGGGAATTTTACTGCATTTATTTTGATTCTGCTTTTCACCCTCTTCACTCCCCTCCCCCTTCCAGGCAGTTGGGTGCACAACAATCAAACAGGAATGTGGCTTATGAATAGAAGGTGTGGACTCACTGGGAAGGGGCAAGCCAGTCTGCCCCTTTCCAGCTTTCTGCCAAAATGGGCAGACAGAACCGACTCAAATTCAGCAACTCTCCTGGGGATCCAGCCACCCTGACTGGGGCAGCCCCAACAAACTTGGGTGTGTGGCATGGACACAGGTGGCCTCTAAGACCCAGCAAAGGGGCACACCAGAGACAAGACATCAGAGCATGCACAAACATCTAGACTCTGCAAACATCCAGACTCCTCAGTTTCGCCCCGTGATCATTTCACCCCCTTGCCAATGACAAAGGAGGGCTCTAGCTCAGTTAAATTTCACTACTTTACATAACCACACAACTCCAACACTAGCATTGAGCTGACACAGACAGAAGCACAAAGGTCACTAATCTAACCCACAAGTTCTATATATATATTTTTTTCAGCATGGCTGCCCCCACAGCCATCACAAACCTTAGAACACTTAACATTTGGTATAAAGTGAATTCATTCACAATTCAGCACCATAGCAAAAGATTCCAGCTAGACTTTTTCCACTGTTTAACTTTATATCCAGACCACACTCCACTAGAAAAGCAGATCCATTTTCCTGTAACCAAGTTTTGTTTTTTTTTTTTAAATCCAGACCAATTTCCAGGACATTAGGACTTGAACCTATAAACAGCCCTTCCTATTATAATCAAGCCTCCAATCCTTCAGTGGATGTGAGACCAGTACCAGATTCTAACATGCAGTTAGACAAACCCAAAACACCAGGGCTTTTTCCCAGTTTTTCTCTTTTTTCCAGACCTAGAGAGAACAGCTTCCCCCCAATTTTCTGGGGCTACTAGGGTTCTCTCAGGAGGTGATCAGCCTCCCCTTCCTAGCAATTAAAGCTAGGGCTTTCTAGACTGTGCTTACCTGGGGAGTCTTACCTTCTTCCATTTTGGAGTTCTTTTTCGTTCCCAGAATCTTTCTCTTGGGACCTTCCATTGCCCTTGATTTTTGTTGGGAAGATTCTGGTAGAGCCCACATCTTTTCTGTATTACATTTAATCCAGGGGCACCCAGATTTGGGGTTCACCCAAGTCCTCCCAGCTTCCTTGGGGATTTGGAAGGGGCAGCAAAATGCTACCATCTCTGGCCTTCATTTGCAATCCCTTCGTGGTTGCCAAAAATGTTGTAGAATTTGAGAGGTTCAATTATTTGTGTGTAGAGAGGCCAGGACTTAGGAATGATTTTGAGAAGGAAATATCAGGGTTATTGACAGCTGGCCAGACTCGGGAGCTTTCTGTTTCAATCCCAAGCCCCAAACAAGACTTTTGAGTTTCTTTTATAGAGAGGAAAGTTAAATGATCCCTTTGTTTCAGTTCTCAATAGGCTTGAATTAGCATATATATCTTTTACATCTTAGGTAAGCTTTTAGCATGGACTTCATACATTCTAGATAAGCTTTTAGCATATTTGGTTTGCATTTCCCCTGAATACCTTGCATTGTTAAACTGCTTCCTGGGACTGGAGTCTTTGCCACGGTCACCAAGGGCAGGACTGCAGTCTCTTACTATCTCACACCCACAAGTCAGACAGCTTAGGTCATCTCTGAAGAGACAAAGAACCTCCCACCCATAGGCCACATCATAACCACCATACCAAGGAACTGAGAGAGTCTACAACTGCAAGCAAGAGAGTCCCATCCATCAGCCATATGGGATTGAAGCCTCCTCTCAGTTAGAGGTGGAGTAGGTATCCCCATCCCAGAATCCTCAGGACTGGGGAATAAAATATGGATGAGAGTGGACTTACTAATATTCTACTATGGACTTACTGGTATTCCAGCAATGGAAGAAATTATATCATTGATGTGGAGACAGTGGCTGCTGGAGGTGCTGAAGGCAGAGAAAGTGAAAAAGAGGTGTAGATGGGGGCATTTTTGGAACATGGAATTGTCTTTATTGACACTGTAAAAACAGATACAGGCCACTATATATCCTAAAGAATTGAATGAGAGTGAGTAGTAAGAATGTAAACTATAATCCATGCTTTGTGGCAATACTCCAAATGTGTTCATCAATTGCAATGAATGTACCATATTAATGAAACAAGTTGTTAATGTGGGTAAGGGTGGGAGGTGTGTGGAATGGGGCATTTGGAAATCCCTTATATTTTTTGTGTACATTTTCTGTAACCTAAGTACATTTGAAAAAATAAAAAATATCTTTCAAAACATTCTATTCACTATAGCCTCTAAAACAATAAAATACCTGATAAGGAATTTAAATAGAGATGAATGACCTATATACTGAAAACTGCATAGCACTTAATTAAATTTGACCTAAATTATGACCTAATTAATTTTAATTAATTAATTAAAGATGATATAAATAAATGGCAAGATACCATGTCCTTGTCTCAGATTTAATACTGTTACAATATCAGTACTATCTGAAGTGATCTACAGATTAAATGCAATATCTATGCTGGGGGAAGGCAATACATTTACATGCTGAGTTTGGCTTCAAGACTGGCCACATTTGAGCAACATGGAGGTTCTCAGGAGGTAACTCTTAGTCACCCTGCAGCACTAGGCCTTGTTCTTATTTCAGGTACACAGGCTCATAAGCATAGTCATTAGTATCAAGGGCTCATTGTTGGACATTCCTTCTTTTTTGCTCTTTGCCTTTGCACTTGGGGGATTGTTGCTGTTCCTTTAGGGACTGTGATAGAGCTCCTCTTGCTAGGAACTCAGCACTCCCTCAGTTGTTTTTAATTGTAACCACTATGAAAATATCCATTTTTATGTACCCTGGATATATGCCCTGGAGAACTCCCTGCCAACCGTGGGTCCCCTGTCAATACCATCCCACACCAGTATTCCTCCCCTGCCATTGTTAACCTTTCTGTGATCTAAAATTTCTTTAAAAATGAAGTCCTAATATTGCCAGTTTCCATTAACAGTAAAATAGAATATAGTGATGAGTTTAAAGGTTAGATATAGAATACATATTAATTTAGAAAAATTGAGGTAAAAATAAATTGGGGTATCAAAAATCTAAAAATGCAAAAGCTTTATTTTTGATGTTTTGCCTTCCATCACTGCAATAAGTGTTGCCCTGTATGCAAATTGGCAAGGCAACTTCTTCCACCGAGGGATTACTACCAAAGAGCAGCTGATGATGTAACTAGAAAATGACCTTCAATAAAAGGTCAACTTGGACCAGCAGAATATCTCAGTCTACATATAATACCAGTAGTTAAAAATGCTTTTTAACCTGAATAAAAGGAGGAAATGGAAAGGACAAATGAGTTTATATGGCTATGAGTCTCCAAAAAGAGCAGGGAGATCATCAGAGTGGTTACCCTTATGCACACCTGAGCAGAGTCCCAGAGACAGATAAAGTAGATACAACCCCAGATGTTGGTTCTTCTGAGGGCTACAGGAACCAACAGGTTCTATGATCATGGCAAACGGAGTTCAGTGCCATGTCAGTTGGCCCTACTTTGGAGTTTGTGTGATGGAGCTGGACTCAGATCTGATCTTTGTCCATAAGCCTCTCCTGTTACTTTTACCAGATCTGTAGTTGGTGCTGGGGTTTAATGTATACCCAGGGGACCTGAATCTCTGGACTGACCATGTGATAGCCAGGCCCTGAGCCTCAACAGACTTCCAACTCCTACACTCTGGTTTATTGGACTTACCTCACTCAGCTAACATGGAGGTGAAGAAGGTCAACCACCACACCAGGGAGCCAAAAGTGCCTACAACTGAAAGCAGGAGGACTGCATCCAGCATCCATGTGGAATCTATGCTACCTCTTGATATAGATGTGGAGGGGACACAACAATTCGAAGGTCCACAGGATGGAGGAATAGAGTATGGATTAGAGTGAACTTACTGATATTCTATTCATGAACTATTGTGATTAGTAATTGAAGAAAATGTGGCATTGGTGTGGAGAAAGTGGACATGGTGGCTGCTGGGGACAGGGAGTGGGAGGAAGAGATGTGATGTGGGGGCATTTTCAGGGGTTGGAGTTGTCCGGGGTGGTGCTGCAGGGACAGTTACCAGACATTGTATGTCCTCCCATGGCCCACTGGGTGGATTATGGGAGAGTGTGGGCTATGGTGTGGACTGTTGACCATGAGGTGCAGCACTGCTCAGAGATGTATTCACCAAGTGCAATGAATGTCTCATGATGATGGAGGAGGTTGTTGTTATGGGGGGAGAAATGGAGTGAGGGGGTGGAGGGTATATGGGGACCTCGTATTTTTTTACTGTAACATTAAAAAAATAAATAAAGACAAAAAATGAAGAAAAAATAAATAAATGCAATACCTACCAAAATCTCTGCAATCTTTTTTTTTTTTGGAATGGAAAAAGGTGATCCTCAAATTCATATGGAATAGCAAGGCACCAACTAGCCAAAACAATCTTTCAGAAGTCTCTAACTACATAATAAGCACACACAACCAAGATATCATCCCAAATTATACAACATAACATAAGAAGAACTAGAAAAATCTCATCTGTTCTCCAGGGGGAAAAACAATCAGCCAATACAGTCCCAAATGAACCACAGAAGGAATTATGCGACAAAGCAGTCTCTGCTCAGCGAGAAAGGTAAATCCTCTTGGAATGAAAGAAAAGATAGTTCTCAACAAAGAAACATAAACAGCAACAAAAATCTAAAATTCAAGGACAATTAGCAAGATGGCGGCAGATTAAGGAGTTCCTAGAGTCAGCTCCTGCTACAGGGCACTTAGTAATCACACAGCACTATCTTAAGCACCTGTTTGGGTGCTCCAGGAAGCCAGAAGAGCATCCTGTAACATCCTTGAAAGAATGCCCATCTGTAGAGAAGATTCAGAAGTACAGCACCCCATGCCCTGGAGGCTGGTGCCCATCCTCCACTGGAGGTACAAGCCACCTCGGGAGCTATTCTGCAGCTGGAATAGGAAGCTCCACTTCCCAAAAATGGGGAGGAAAAGGTAGTTGGGCACCAACTTCAGCTACTGATGAGTAAATTCAGAGGGCTACAGTATATAACCCTAAGAACAGCTAAAGTTTGAACCTGACCAAGTCAGAAAGAGGCTGGGAGTTGCCATCTTAACTCCATGTCAGGCACAAGGGGAAGAAGGACAGAATAAAAACCCCAGTGCTGGTAGGGACCAGCACCTTTCCATCCAGATCAGACTGCAGCTCCAGCATAGACCCAGCCTCATCTCCAGCAGGGAGGAAGCTGGGGGACCTGCATTAGCCTCTTTGGGAAATTACCAGCCAAGTTGAGATGGCACTGAATATCCTACTATGGCAGCACAAGCCACCCCAAGAGCTATCCTCTAGTTAGAAATGGAAGCTCCATTTTCCAAAAAAAATAGGGAGGAAGAGAGTTGGCCACTGATTTCAGCTCCTGATTAGTAAGTTCAGCTTGCTAGAGTCTAACCCTAAGAACAGCTAAAGTATGAACCTGTCCAATTGGAAAGAGGCTGGTGGCCACCATTTTAACACCACCCTCAGAATGAGGGGAAGCCAGGCTGACTGAAAATCATGGTGAACATAGGGACCAGTTTCTTTCACCCAGATCAGCCTGCAGTCCTATCCTAGGCTTCAGCCCCACCTCTGGTGGGGAGGAACCTGGTGGGCCCTGCACCAGCCTATCCAGGTAACTGCAGGAACCTTTAGCTGACATGGACTGAATAATCGGAAGTCTACCAGGACAACTGTGGTCATCTTGGACCTGCAATGCATAGATTGCTGCCCACGCCTGCAGCTCCATCCCTGCCCCAGGCAGGGATGAAAGGGGCATGAAGCTTTATCAGTCTCTCTGGGCAGCTACAGTCTAGGTCTGCATGACTTGAATTATTCCACACACCTGTGACTCTGTCCATACCCCTGGCAAAGGAGAAAGTTGAGAGAAGCTTCACAGGTCCCTGGGTAATGAGGGCAGCTTAAGCCTCCACAGCTTAGAGCACCAACTACATCCTTGGCTCCTAATGCACCACCAGCAAAGGAGAAAGGGCAGGAAGCCATAAGTTAAAGAGAAAAACTACACCCAGAATAAATACTCTACTACTCCAGATGCCAAGACACCAACAAAAAATTATAATCCACCCCAAGGAACAGGAAGATATGGTCCAGTTAAAGGAACAAGATAATGTTCCAAATAACAGAAAGGAGTTGAGACAACTAATCATAGAAGTTCAAACAAATCTCCTTAATAAATTCAATGAGATGCTTAAAGAGATTAAGGATATTAAGAAGGAATTGGAGGAGCACAAAGAAGAATTTGAAAGCATACATAGCAAATTAGCAGATCTCAGAATTAAAGGTGCAATCAATGAAATTTTAAAATATTGGAATCACATAAAGCAGATTTGAGGAGACAGAAGAAAGGACTGGTAAGCAGGAAGAAATGGTCTCTGAAAGAGAACACACAAAAGAACAGATGAGGAATGGAAATAATTGAACAAGGAATCAGGGAACTAAATGATAGCAAAAGATGTGCAAACATACATGTCATGATGACCCAGAAGAGAAAAGAAAGGAAAAGGGGCAGAAGGAATATTTGAAGAAATAATGGTAGAAAATTTCCCAACCCTATTGAAGGACATAGATATCCATGTCCGAGAAGCACAATGTATTCCCATCCAAAAAAATCTGAATCAACCAATCTGAGACACATACTAACCAGAATATCTGATGCCAAAGACAAAGAGAATTCTGAGACCAACAAGAGAAAAGCAATGCATAATACAAGGGATATCCAATAAAATTAAGTGCTGATTTCTCTTCAGAAACCAGGAAGGCAATAAAACAGTGGCCTGATATATTTAAGTTACAAAAGAAAAACTTCCAGCCAAGGATCTTATATCCAGCAAGACTGTCTTTCAAAACTGAGGGTGAGATTAGAATATTCATAGATAAACAGAAATGAGAGAATTTCTAACCAAGAGACAAGATTTTCAAGACATACTAAAGGGTATGCTAGACCCTGACAAGAAAAGACAGGAGAGAGAGGCCTGGAAGAGAGTCTAGAAATGAAGATTATATCAATAAAAGTAACTAAAAGAGGAAAAGAATGGTGAAAATGAAATATGGCAAATAAAACTCAAAAAGTCAAGAAAAAACTTAACCAATGATGTTAGGCACTTGTATTCATAAAACTGCAACTCAATGTTAAAAAAAATAAAAAAAAGTTCTAAATAACTGGGAGAATATTCCATGCTCATGCATTGGAAGACTAAATATCATTAAGATGTCAATTCTACTTAAATTGACATACAGATTCAATGCAAGCCTGATGAAAATTCCACCAGAATTTTTTTAAATTGAAAACACAATTATCAAATTTATTTGGAAGTGTAAGGGATCCTGAATAGCCAGAAACATCTTAGAAAGGAAAAATGAACTCTGACCTCCAGACTTTAAATCATATTTCCTAGCTATAGTGTTTTACAAAAAGCATGGTACTGCCATAAAGACAGACACATAAACCAATGGAATCAATTTGACAGTTCAGAAACAGACCCTCACATGTATGGTCAAGCCATTTTTTACTAGCTTGTCAATCCCAAACAGCTCAGGCAGAATAGTCCATTAAACAAATGCTGCTGAAAGAACTGGATATCCATAGCCAAAAGAAGGAAAGAGTACCGCTATCTCACACCTTATCCAAAAATTAACTCAAAATGGACCAAAAACCTGAAAATAAAAGCAAGAACCATAAAACTTCTAGAAGAAATGGTAGGAAAGTATCTTCAAGACTTGGTGGTACATGGTGGATTCTTAAAGGAGATAAGAGGAGGATTGAGATGGACTACTGATTGTTAATATACATAGAAGTTTTAATTAGCTTTGTTGTGAAAGTGTGGAAATGTATAAAGTGGATGGTAACACATAGGGTGTAAAAGCTAGTTTATAAATGGAGATGTGGCTGAAAATAGTAGTCTGGATATGAAATGCCAATTGACAGAATGCTAAAGAATAATCTAGGAACTGAATAGTATGGTAAACCAAGAAGTAGATGAGAATTGTGTTTGATGGTACAGATGTAAGAGTGTCCTTCCTTAGCTAAAGCAAATGTACATCACTACTGTAAGGTGGTGGGAATGTGGAGAAGCATGGGAAAAATACAACTGAAGTGAC
This sequence comes from Dasypus novemcinctus, assembly GCF_030445035.2. Lineage (NCBI taxonomy): Eukaryota > Metazoa > Chordata > Mammalia > Cingulata > Dasypodidae > Dasypus > Dasypus novemcinctus. The sequence continues at coordinate 128,282,825 of NC_080682.1, forward strand.
CTATGGACTCTGGTTAGCAGTAATATATTATTGCATCTATGCCAAAGATGTACTGTATTGATAATGGGGCAGTATGGAAAATATGTGCCAAATGTACACTATGGTCATGGTAACAATCAGATGATATTATCTTGTCTGTAACAAATGTTCAGATAGAGGGGTGTTGTTTGGGAATTCTGTACATGTTCATGATTGTGTTATAAATTTACAACTTCTGCCATAAAAATATACTTCAAAAATAATAATAGGGTGGGTTGAGGGAAAAATACACCAAATGTAAGATAAGGACAATAAGATTTTGACAATAATCTTTCATAGTTTGTAAGAAACATCTCACAAAAATGCAAGGTGTTGGTGGAGGGGTGATGTATGGGACCCCTGAATGATCTTACACATGTTTGCTTTCTAACTTCACAATTTTTACCATACTTATTATTTATGATCATATATAAATGATATAAAGATAATAATAGGGTGATTTGTGGGAAAATACTTTGGTTAGTAGTTAATATTGTGACAATGCTCTTTAATTAGTTAAAAAGTTTAATATTCAAGGCATTGGTGATAGGGTGAGGTATGAGAGTCCTGTATGATGTTATATATATTTGTTTTGTAAATTCACAACTATTATTATACACTTAATGTCTATGTATGCTTATGTATGAGTGGTATACTTTAATAAATTTAATAAAATTTTTTAAAAAGCATGGGACACAGAGTCCATCACTCTACTTTCTGAGGAACAGGGCTGGAAGGAAACTAGAGAGTCAGGCAAGCTAAAATTAGATTTCAATTATAAAACAAAGTCTAAAAATTAGGTTTGTTTTTTTTTTTATCATCATTTTACAGATGAGGGATAGGTACAAAGATCTCTAAGTATTTTTCCTGAAGTGACCCACCAAGTACATGTCAGGATCTAATACAGGGAAGTCTGACTTAAGGTAAACCACTGTGGAAATTACTTCACAAGAGTCACAATTCCATCCAACTTGGGCTGCCCTCAAAGCCCATGGTGAGCCTCAACTATCTCCAAGGGCTGCAAATATGATGGTCTGAAACCACCTACCCAGCCAGGAGGGTGATCATAGAGATGATGGAAAGAGACACCATCTCCACTCTTTACACTCTATTAAATAAAGTGAGTGCATGGTGACTGTTTATGTAACCCTATGCTAAGCACAGAGCAGGGAGAGATGAATGTAAACCTTATGGGAGTGATTTACAATCCAGTGAGCAAGAGATAAAGAATCAGCAAATACAACTTGAAGAAGAGTGGTCAGTGGTAGGATAACAGAGCAGGTAAGAAAGATGCTGTGAGTTGATGAAGTTCAACCTGCTGCCCACATAGGATGTCCCAGGTTTGGTTCCTGGTGCCTCCTAAAAACAAACAAGCAAACAAATGAATAAACCAACTCAAGGGATCCTTTGTGGCTCAGTGGTTCAGTGCCAGGTTCCCACATACAAGGTCCCAGGTTCAATGCCCATTCCTGGTACCTCAAAAAAAAAAAAAAAAAGGTTACCTAAGTCAGAGAAGACAAGACTGGAGCTGGGGATCAAAGGAGGAGGAGGAAGCAGCCAAGTGGCAAGGGTCTATTTCCACATCAAGGATATAGCCAGTGGCAAGTGGAGAAGGAAGACAGAGCTTGATCACTGCGTTACCTCCAAGGGAGGTGGGCATGGCAATAAACCCATTAAAAATGTGCAAAGTATTTAAATAGACATTTCTATAAAGAAGATATACAAATGGTAAATAAGCATATGAAAAGATGCTCAAGTCCATTAGCAATTAGGGAAAGGCATATAAAGCATGATGAGCTATCCTTCACACCCATTCAAAAGGCTATTATTTTTAAAACTGGAAAATAGCAAGTGCTGGTAAGGATGCATAGAAATAGGAAACCTCATACACTGTTGGTAGGAATGTAAAATAGTACATTGGCTGTGGAAAACAGCTTGGCAGTAACTCAAAAAGTTAAACTAAAATTACCAAATGAACTGGCAATCCCACTTCTGGATATATATCCAAAAGAATTGAAAGCAAGGATTCAGACAGGTATTTGTATGTCAATGTTCAGAGCACAATAAAGAAAAGGGAGAAGCCAAATAACTACCAGCAGATGAATGGATAAACAAAATGTGGTGAATACACATGATGGAATATTATTCAGCTCTAAGAAAGAACGAAGTCCTGATGCATGCGTCAACATGGATGAACCATCAGGACATTACATTCGGTAAAATAAGACAGACACAAAAGGACAAATATTGTATGATCTCATTGATATGAACTAAGTTAAGAAACAAACTCACATATTTAGAATCTAGAATCTAAGTTACCAAGGGATAGCATGGGGTAGAGAATGGAAAGCTGATACTTAAATTGTGCAGAATTTCTATTTAGGTTGATTGAAAATGTTTGGGAAGGATAGTGGTGATGGCAGGATCTTATTGTGAATTATATGTCTATGAATGTGGTTGAGAGACTTATTTTAAGGTCATGTACGTTACTAGAGGGAATGCTAGAAGCCTAAAGATGGGATGTTTAAGTGAACCTGTTATGGATGATGGACTGAGGTTAACAAATATAAGATTGCTCCTTCATGAATTATAACAAATGGATGACACTATTACACATCATTAATAACAGTAAGGTAGATGGAAAAAACACACCTAATGTAAACTAAGGATTATAGCTATTAGTAATATCTTATATTCTTTCATCAGTCCTCACGAAGCTGACATACTAATGCAAAGAGTCAACAGTAGAAGGATATATGGGAACATTGTATTTTTTACATGAATTTTCTGTAAACCTACAACTTCCATCATTTAAAAAACTGTAGTAATTTAAGAAAGCATTATGCTAAGTGAAACAAACTAGATGCAAAGTACCACATATTCTATGATTTCATTAATATAAACTGTAAAGATAAATTTATAGAGATGAAATTTATAGTGGTTATGTAGGGCTGGGGAATGACAGAGGGATTGAGAGGTGCCTTCTAAGGAATATATGGCTTTCCTTCTAGGAGAGATGAAAATGTCCTAAACTCAACTGAGGTGAGGAATGCACAAATCTGTAATTATACTAAAGTACACTTTGGATAGATTATATGGTATGTAACTATATCTCAATAAAACTGCTTTTAAAACTTGGGGCACACATTGTGGAGGTTCTTGTAGTCCAGTATAATACTCTTGCATATTACTGTAAGCTGGGAAGGCATGCGGGTTTCAGTGAAGAAAAACAAGGACTAAGGCTTGCCTTAGGTTTTAACAGGATCACTTGGGCTGCTAGGTAAGAAGGGACCATAGTAGCAAATAGGTCTAAAGGCAGACTAGTTAGGGAGCTATCACAGTAGTCCAGGCAAGTGATATGGTGGATTAGACAGAGCAGCAGCAGTTAGGGAAACCAGGTGGTCGGGTTTTACACATATTTGAAGTAGCTGTTGCTGGATTACTGTGGGGTAAGAAAGTGACACAATCCCAACTCCAAAAGACAGAGGAATGAGCAAATAGGAGGAATACAACTATGGATTAAGTAGACTATTATCCTAATAATGGAAGAACTTGTAACAGTGATATAAAGACAGTGGACACAAGAGGTTCTGAGGGGAGGGAGAGGGAAGAATAGGTGTAACATGGGGCATTTTTCAAACACTGGAATAATTTTGCATGATACTGCAATAACAGATACAAGTCATTATACATTTTCTCAAAACTTATAAAAATGTGCTGTGCAAAGTGTGAAACATAATGCAAACTATAGACTATGCTTAACAGCAATGCTTCAATATGTGCTCATCCCATGAAACAAATGGACCACACTAATGAAGGATGATGTTCATGGGGAAAAGTGTGTTAGGGGGAGGGAGTAGGATATATGGGAACCCCCTATATTTTTGATGGAACATCTAGGGCAATTAAAGCTCCTTTAAAAATAATGAAAACAAAATGTTTTTTAAATTGTGACATTGAAGCAGAAGTATCAATGGAGTTGTGATGTTAGGCAAGAGAAAGACTGGGGTATCATCAAAACTAGTTGATATTTTAAAACATGGAAACAGATTCTGAAGAGAGAGTATTGAATGAGATCCATAAAAAATAAAAATGATACATGGTTCTTCACCAAATTTTAAAACTACAGATCTGAAAAAAAAGAAACTATAAAGGCAAACTACAGGCAGGGAATAATATTTGTAAACTTTGACTAAGAAAGAACACATAACTAGACTATCTGAAATTGATATCTGGAACAGCTATCTACAATATTGGGAGTGGATGTGGCTCAAGCAGTTGAGCACCTGCTTCCCATGAGAGGTTCTGGGTTGAGATCCAAGTACTTGCTAAAATAAAAACAAAAAACAAGCAAACAAAAAAATTTCAGGGGAGCCCATGTGGCTTGGTGGTAGAAGACTGGCTTCCCACTAATGAGGTCCTAGGTTCAACCCCTGGGCCTAATAACCAAAAAAACCCCAGATATCTAGAATAAATCAAAAGAATTTCCAAAATTCTCAAAATTCAACCATGAAAAAATCCTGGGAAGCGGCTGTGGCTCAATCAGTTGGGCTCCCATCTACCATATGGGAGGCCCTGGGTTCACATCCCAGAACCCACATCCCAGGCACGGTGGAGAGCTGACTCAGCCAGGTCACACAACAAAGAAGGGAGACAAGCAAAAAAACACACAGAAGAGTGTGCAGAGAATGGACACAGCAAGAAAGCTGCAAAGGGGGAGGGGAAATAAAAAAATAAAAAAATAAAACAATCCTATTAGAAAATGGGCACTATATATGAGCAAACATTTCACCATAGGAGATGAATGGATGGGAAATAAGTACAGGAAGAGATGCTGGATATAATTAGCCATTAGGGAAATGCAGACTACACCATTATGATATGTAACTACACACTATTAAAACAACTAAAACATAAGGTGACAATACCAAATGCTGGTGAGAATGCAAAAAAACTGAATCTCTCATACATTGCATAAGGGAATGTAAAATAGTACAGTCACTCTGAAAATTAGCAGTTTCTTATAAAACTAAACATAAACTTATCATATGGCCCAGCAAGTGCACTCCTGCACATTAATGACATATAAATGAAAATATACGCCCAAACTAAAGCCTTAGTTTGTTGTTTGAAAATATCTAATCAAACTGGTAAATCTCTAGCTAGGCTAACCAAACATAAAATAGAGAAGATAAAAATTACTAATACCAGGAATGGAAGAGGGGTCATCACTACTGCTTCCACAGACATTAAAAGGATAATCAAACAAGACTATGAACATCCTTATGTCCAATAATTTGGTAACTTAGATGTAATGACTCAAAAGTTCTTGAAAGATGTAAATTATCAAAACTCACACAAAAATATATCATCAGAATAGCCCTATAACCATTAAAAATTTGAATCATTAATAACATTCCAAAAAACTAAGGACCTGGTTCAGATAGTTCAATAGCAAATTCTACCAAACATTTAAGGAAAAATGAAACCAAATCCCCACAATCTCTTTCAGAAACAGTGCAGAGGGAATACTTCCTAACTCACTAGATGAGGCCAACATTACCCCAATGGCAAAACCAGGAAAAGATATTAAAAGAATGGAAACTACATACCAATATTTCTCATGAACATAAAAACAAAATTTTGTCCCATTGCCTGAGATTGTCCAGCTGACTAGAGGTCTCCTAGAAGGAAAATTCACGTAACAGGACAAATGCCTATAATGGTCCCTTCCCAGAATCTTATTATTGTGTATTTTGTAGGAAAAACACTCATTTTAATAAAAATCAAATGTTGAAAAAGCTACACAATGAAAGGTAAGCCTCCCTCTCATCCAGCCCCTGTTCCCTCAGTTCTACCACTGCCCAGACACCCACTTACCAATTTCACACACCTCCTTGCTGGATAAGCCATCCGGACACAAGTATATATGCCTGTGTCTCATTGCACCCTATGTTTTGCAAGTTTGTTTTTTTTTTAACTTAAGTTATTCAGTCATTAAGTCAACCTTTCTTAAAGAAATGTCCAAAATAGACCTAATAGCCTGACCATGTAACATAAAGTCATATCAGGATACTCTTAGTGAGAGGGGGTGACATGAAAAGGCAGGACAACGGACATAAACCAGGACTGCCCTCAACAAGGGGGAGCACACAGTCATCCTGGAGCTCATCCATCTGTTTAACAGCTCTGTGGAAACCCAGTTCTTGGACTTTCTTTAATTGACAAATCAGTGATCTGGAGTCCCCCAGGTCCACCCAGACGAATGCACCACCTCCCACTCCAGTAGCAGGAGGTCCAGTATTAAAGGATGAGACTCAGCACAGGTCTGCACCCTCCCCACTGCACAGGAGTAACACCTCCCACAAACGCCCCAGGGTACAGAGCTCAAGGCAGCCTAGCACCTGAGGAGTCACAGCCATCACCAAAGGCCAGGCTGAAGGAGTCTGGACACCATCTGCCAAGGTCTGCAGCCTGGAGCTGAGCATCATGGCAGGGAGTGGTGGGGCAGCTTCCAGCACTGCCCACATGCAGGCCCCACCCAGACCTCAGGGCCCACCCGAGGCCTCCAGACTGGGGATGGCCCCACCCACTTCCTGCTTCAGGCACCCAGGGTTCAGCTAGTGGATCATCGGAACCATTCCTCAACTTTTGACTGTTTTTCTTTAATCTTTAACATTCTCCATTTAATTTTTCAGCCCTTTCAGCTTTTCACTCTTTCTATCTACTTAAGCATTATCTTGTCACCCTATTTTTTAGAGATTATACTTCAATTTTGAACTGTATTTCCGTTTTTCTTATTTCTTCTCATTCACTTTTTGAGTTTTTTAAATTTATGATATCTTACCATGTATTATTTCATTTTCTTAATGCCTGTTCTCTACTTTCCAGAAATATATTTCAGTACATAATATAGATCATGACAAAGAACTTTCATTCATTTGTTGTGGATTACTCTGCACCTACTCCTTTTCTCCCTATATTACTTTGATACTTGAAAATAATGTTTTTTCTCTTGCTTTTCATATGATTAAATAAACTTTATAGACAGAAGTGAGACTGAAAATAGCTTTCTAACAATACAGCTCTGTTTCTCTTTCTACATGTTTTATGAAATATTTTAAAGTATGGAAGCTTTCTTCCTGATATTTTCACATTCTATACTTCCACCACTCTTCCAAGAAGGGTATTCACTCAGTTCATTACCTCTACTACACCTTTTCTTGTCTATTTTCTTTCTCCATCTGACTACTGAATGTTCCTTTTACATCTACTCCTCTCTTGAGAAACATTACCATGTTGCCAAAATCTAGTCATTCTCTATATGTCTATAGATTTCCAAAATCAATGATCTATAAAAGTTATATATATTCAAAAACAATACATATGACATTTCAATAAGTTATGCTATATTTCATTTCTGAATTATCTTGTTTTTGTATATTTAATGCATTGTATTCCTACAATCATTAGATTTTAGTTTCTTATACTTTACAACTACAGTTATTTTCTATTTAGTTTTAAATCAATCTATTTTCATACATATTTGGTGTTGGCAATCATGGTTCATATTCAGCAAATTTAGAAAATTTTTATTGTTTAGATTCATAATCAAATAGGTTCAGCATCATTTCTATCTGGACTACAATATTAGCAACATATGGCTTGATACCTATCATCAGACACACACATGGTCCTCAAGGATTCTGGCTAATACTTGTTCTTACTCCAATTAAAATACTATTTTATAAATAACCTGTAGAAAGAAAAATTCATTTAATAGGGTTTATTGAATTTTTAAAATTTAAGAACACATCAAAATAGTTCAGGCATAGTCTATCATGATATTATTAAATCTTGAACATATGGATATTAGCAAGAATTAAGTTCTTCAAACCACAAAAATGTAGGTATTCTACAAATTCTCACATTCCAGGATTTCAGAAATGCACCCACAGGATGCCTATAATCTGGGGACGTTCTGCTGCTCACTACGTGGATGGTCATTTGTGGAAGTCATTCTACTCTGTTCACAGCTGCATTTAAAAAATCCACAGGTAACATCACACTCAATAGTGAAAATACTTAAAATCCTTCCCAGCAGTTCATGAACAAGACAAGTTAACTCACTTTCATCACTGATTTTCAACACTATACTAGAAGTTCGAGCCAGAGCAATTGGATAAGAAAAAGAAATAAAGTCATCCATATTGGAATGGAAGAAGGAAAGTTATCCCTATAGATGACATACTCCTTTAAATACATAATTCCAAAGAAGCCACAACAACACTAATGCAACAATAAAGGCATTAAGCAAACTTGCATCATAGGAGATAAATGCACAAAGTCAATTTTATTTATACAACAAAAAAATTAGTCCACTCAATATCAGCTGCTAACAAATAAAATAGCTAAAATAAATTTAATGAAAGGATAAAACACATGAACACTAGCAAACATAACTGAATGATACTAAACAAGACTTAAACATATGGCAAGACATCTATTGTCCAATGATGATAAGACTGTATTGTTCTAATATCAATACTACCCACAGGGAACTACAAATTCAATATAACAGTTATAAAAATCCCAGCAGCTATTTTTGCTTACAGAAATGGAAAAACCAATTCTCCAATTTAAATGGCTTCAATAAGTGTCTTTAATAGAGAAAACAATCATCTTTCTCCCTTGTGAGACTGGGGTAGACTAATTTATATAACATGAGGAGGGCTTTCATTGAGATCTGGATGACTTGGGTAGGAATATGTGGGATTCTCTGAGGGATATTGGGGTTTGGAGAAATTTGAGTCATAATTCTCCCTGTTAATGGAGGGCAATATTTCCCTGTAAATCTCATGGGGATGCAGAGGCCAGGATGTGGAATATCTCTGAGTATGGAGCTGTTTCTCCATTGGTGTATTTTCATTCAGGCTGGGTGTAGTTTTTGGTTCTCAGAAGGAAGCAGAGGTCTCTGAAAACACAATAACTGACCAAGTCCCCTCCTCTTTATCCCTTAAATCACAGGATATGCAGTGAGTTAAGCATGAGCAAGGGTATGAAAATTCACTCAACATCACTAGTGACCAGTAAAATTAATAAGAAAACTAGGTCTCACTGCTACATCTTTTGTAGTGCACATGATCTGGATGAGGAAGGACTGAAAATAGGAAGGTACACACTCCAGGCTGCTGAGGGAGTTGTTTAGATCTTTAGTCAAGGAAACACCTGTTGACCACCTCTAGAGAAGTTCTCATGTCATTCTATTTTTCAACTCCAAAATTTGTTTCCACTAAATGTATACTTTCTAGCCCTTTGTTGATATTCTCTACTTGGGGAGACATCATTCTCATGTTTTCCTTTCACTCACTGAGCAGATTAAAAATCTGTAGATGCACTAATCTGGAAAATGGTGTCAATGGAAGTGGGCACTGCTCATCTCTTTTGAAAAAAAATGGCAGAGAGGGGCAGGAGCCTAACTTGAGTGAGCTGTTTTGGGAATCCAAGGAGCAGGAGGCAGCAGGCATCATTCAGGAGGGAGCTGGGCAAAGAGATAAAGAGCCCAAGGCAAAACAATGAGGTGCTAACCCCTGTGGTTGGAAAAGGTGGTGGGCAAGCCCCACCCTCAAGGCAAATAGCCTCCATGGACCCCCTGGTTCTCAAAGGCCAGCTGAGGGGGAGGGAGCATTCCCTGGAGGAAGGGGGTCTGGTGCAGGGTGGAGAGTGGTTTCCCTTCTGTGGGTTTGGAAACCTCAGCCCCCTTTGAATCTCCAGGAGGACACCAGCCAGCACTGGGGTGGCCCTGGGGAGAGCATAGAGGGAATCTGCTCAGGCAGGCTGTCACACCCAGCCACCCTGGGAGAGAGGAACTTGATCAAGGAGGGGCAGGGACGGGCACTCAACTAGCCCAGCCCCTGAAAGCTGTTAGAAAGTCCAACTCTGAAGGGAAACAGGGCCCGGAAGAGCCAGACAAGCTTCCAAAAGCCTGTTTAGCTCATAGAGCTGCTGTAGCACAAGAGGGAAGCCCCTGCCTTGCATGTGGGTGCCTGGTTGGAGCCCTGGTACCTCCTGGTGAAGGGATCCAGAGAGAGGAGGCACACTGCGAGTACCTCATGATAAGGACATAAGGCTGAGATTCTATTGTTTCTTTAATGGTTTCTTGGATTTTTTTCCCTTTTTCCTTTATTTTACTTGGTAAAACTGGATGCATCACCTGTGGAAGGCAGGCTGTAGGTGACTGATGAACACCAGCAGCCTGTGAGGTCTCTGGGGGCCTAAGAGGGAAGGCTGCTCTTCTGGGGTGGCTTCATTGTTACTCTTTTGTTTTCTCTGTTCTTTTCCCTTTCTTTGTTCCTTTTTTAAAACTCATTTTTCGACCTATTTTATTTCTATTCCTTTTGTTTTTCTGCCTTCTGTTGCTTTTCTTTCATTCTACCAGTTCCTCTTTGGTCTTAATTTTTTCTCTCTTTCCTTTTTCTTTCCTTCTACTTTCTTCTGATATGCTTGGCATTTTAATTCATTCTATTTTTTTTTTCTATTTTCATTCTTGTTTAATTTTTTCTATTCCAACTCTTTTTATTCTTATTCCTTTGTATTTTTTATGGTTTTTTACTTATATTCCTTAGTTTCCTAGCTCTTATGCAGTTCCTCTTTACCTTTTTTGCATTATTATTACTATTCTTCTTCTTCTCTTATCTCTTTCCTTTCCTATGGGCTAGCATTTTTTTCAAGGGAACAGAGACAACTGGGAGGATATTCTAGAGGACCAAATATCAAAAAACTTTTTTTAAAGATTCATTTTTTATTTCTCTCCCCTTCCCCTCCCCCCAGTTGTCTGCTCTCTGTGTCCATTTGCTGTGTGTTCTTCTGTGTCCCCTCCTGTCCTTATCAGTGTCACCTGGAATCTGTTTCTTTTTTATTCATCATCTTGTTGTGTCAGCTCTCCATGTGTACAGTACCATTCTTGGGCAGGTGCACTTTCTTTCAAGCTGGGCAGCTCTCCTTATGGGGCACATTCCCTGCACATGGGGCTCCCCTACTTAGGGGACACCCCAGCATGGCATGGCAATCCCTGCACTGCACTGCACATGGGGCAAGAAGGCCTGGGGTTTGAACTGTGGACCTCCCATGCAGTAGGTGGATGCCCTATTCATTGGGCCAAACCTGCTTCCCCCCAAAAAACAACCTTGAGGACTGCCAGGAAAAGTGATGAAGAAGGTAGGTAGAGACAGACACACCTATGGGAGAAAAATAAATTTAAAAATCTTAAAAAAAAAAAGACACTGGGAGAACATACTGAAGAAATTGAAAACATACATACATAAAAAGATAATGGATATGATGTTAATTAATGCCACAATGCAGGAAATCAAAAATACACTGAAACCACAAAACAGCAGATGTGAACAGACAGAGGAAAGAATCAGTGAGGAGGAAGGCAGTACATGTGAAATCAGATAGCAAAACAGAAGGATGAAAAGACAGAAAAAAAACCAGCAGGGACCTAAGGATTTGAATCGCAGAAACATATGCACTGTAGGCATCCCAGAGGGAAAAGAGAAGGAAAAGTGGACAGAAGTAGTGCTGGAGGAAATGATGGCTGATAACTTGCCAACCCTACTGAGGGAGAGGGATGTACATGTCCAGGAAGTAAAGCACAACCCAAAAAGTATAAATCCCAACAGCTCTATCCAAGACATATACTTGTCAAATTGTTCAATGCTCAGGACAAAGAGAGAATACTGAAAGTAGCAAGAGAAAAGAGAGCCATCACATACAAGGGTAGCTCAAAAAGATTAAGTGCTGATTTCCCATCTGAAACCATACAGGCAAGAAGACAGTGGCATGACAGTTAAGGTGCTAAAAGAAAAAACTTCCTGCCAAAAATTCTCTATCCAGCATATCTGGCATTCAAAAAATGAAGGAGACAGCAATATATTAACAAATAAAGAGAAATTAACAGCATTTGTCAATAAGAAACCTGACATTCAAGAAATACTAAAAGGAGGGAAGCAGACTTGGTCCAGTGGATAGGGCATCCGCCTACCACATGGGAGGTCCACAGTTCAAACCCTGGGCCTCCTTGACCCATGTGAAGCTGGCCCACATGCAGTGCTGATGCATGCAAGGAGTGCCATGCCACACAGGGGTGCCCCCCGCATAGGGAAGCCCTAGGCACAAGAAGTGTGCCCCATAAGGAGAGCCACCCAGTACGAAAGAAAGTGCAGTCTGCCCAGGAATGGCACCACACACATAGAGAGCTGACACGACAAGATGATGCAATGAAAAGAAACACAGATTCCCATGCCACTGACAACAACAGAACTGGACAAAGAACACGCAGCAAATGGACACAGAGAGCAGACTACAGGGTGGTTGGGGGGAAAGGGTAGATAAATAAAATAAAAAAAATATTTTTAAAAAACTAAGGGGAGTTCTTTAGGATGAAAGGAAAAAAAGTGGAGGAGGGTGTAAGAATAAAAAGATAAGATGAGAAATAAAAACAACATATGGCATATATAAGTCTAAAAAAATGTGGCTAATATAAATAATTCCGACAGTAATAACATTTAATGTTAAAGTCTTAAACTCTTCAGTCAAGACACACAGATTGGCAGAATGGATAAGGAAATATGAACCATCCATATGCTGCCTAAAATAAACTCATCAAGGACCCAGGGATGCAAGGAGACAGAAAGTGAATGAATGGAAAACAAATGTACATGCAAACAATAATCAGAAGAAGGTGAGAGTAGCTATAGAAAAACCATACAAAATACACTTTACATGCAAAACTATTATAAGAGACAAAAAAATGACACTATATATTAAAAAAAAAAGAGAGAAATCTATCAAGAAGAAAGAACAATCAAAAACATTTATGCTCCAAACCTGGGAACCTCAAAATACATGAGACAAACAAGGGAAATAACTAAGTGGGGAAATACATGCCTCTACAATTACTCTGGGGAACTTTAACACACCATTATTACCATTAGGCAGAACATCTCAATGAGAATCAATAAAGAAGCAATGACCCTAAAAATACATTAGAGGATCTGGACCTAATTGACATACACATAACATTACACTCAAATACTGTGCCATATACAATCTTTCTGAGAGCACATGGATCATTCTCCAGGATAGACCATATGCTAGGCCACAGAAGAGCGCTCAATAAATTCAGAAAGATTTAAATTACACAAAGTAACTTATCTGACCACAATGGACTGAAGCTGGAAATCAGCAAGGGGCAGAGAAGCAGATTAGGCACAAAGACATGGAAGTTAAACAATACACTCTTAGACAATCAGTGGTTCAAAGAGAAAATTGCAAAGAAATCAGTAACTACCTTGAAATGAATGAAATAACACAACATAGTATAACCTATAGGATGCAGCAAAAACTGTACTGAGAAGAAAATTCATAGCCATAAGTGCTGATATTAAAAAGAAGTGCTAAAATCAAAGACCTAACTGCACACCTGGAGAAACTAGAAACGAAACAAGCTAACCCCAAAGGAATTACAATGGAGGACATAACAAAGATTAATGCAGAACTAAATGAAATTGAAAATAAGAAAGGACTACAAAAAATAAAACCAAAACCTGGTTCTTAGAGATCAATAAAATTGACAAAGCCGTAGCTACAATAACAAAGAAAACAAAAGAAGATGCAAATACATAAAATAAGAAATGAGGAAAAGGAAATCACCACTGGCCCCACAGAAACAAAGTGTATCATAAGAGGATACTTTGAAAAATTATATGCCAAAAAGAATAATTTAGAGGAAATGAGCAAATTCCTAGAAACACACAAGTAGTCTACACTGGTGAAAAAAGAAAAATGAACTCAACAGACCAATCACAGGTAAAGAGATAGAATCAGTCATCAAAAACCTCGGAACTAAGAAGAGCCCAGGACCTGACAGTTTCACATGTGAATTCTACCAAACATTCCAGAAAGAACTAACACCAATCCTGCTTAAACTCTTTAAAAAAATAGAAGTAGAAGGAACATCATCTACCTCAGTCTAGGATGCCAACATTACTCTAATACCAAACCCAAACAAAGATGCTACAAGAAAGGAAAACTACAGACCAATCTCTAATGAACCAGATGCTAAAATCTTCAACAAAATACTTGCTAATCATATTCAACAACACATCAAGCAAATTACATACCATGACTAAATAGCTTTCATCCTGGGTATGCAAGGATCATTAAACATGAGAAAATCAATAAAATACACCACCTGAAGAGACCAAAGGAAAAAAAACCACATGATCATCTCTACAGATGCAGGAAAAGCATTTGACAAAACACACCCTTTCCTGATTAAAACACTCCAAAAGACAGGAATAGAAGGAAACTTCCTCAACATAATATAAGGTATTTATGAAAAACCCACAGCTAAATCATAGACAATGGTGAAATCCTAAAAGCTTTCCATCTAAGATTGGACACAAGAGAAGGATGTCACTGCTCTTATTTAGCATTGTGTTACAAGTACTTGCATGAGCACTGAGGTCAGAAAAAGCTGTAAAACGCATCAAAATTGGAAAGGAAGAAGTAAAAGTTTCACTATTTACAGACAACATGATCCTATACATAGAAAGTCCTCAGAAACAAAGCTTCTAGAACTTATGCGTTCAGAAAAGTCAAAGGTTATAAGAACAATAGGAAAAAATAAGTAGCATTCCTCTACACCAATAACAAGCAATCTGATGAGGGAATCAAGAAAAAAATGCCATTTACAATAGAAACTAAAAAATCAAAATACCTAGGAATAATTTAAAGAACTAAATGACTTATACGCAGACAACTACAAAGAACTGTTAAAGGAAATCAAAGAAGACTTAAATAAATGGAAGAATATTCCCTGCTCATAGATAAGAAGACTAAATATCATTGAGATGTCTATTCTACCCAAACTAATCTACAGATTTAATGCAATCCCAATAAAAATCAACACAGCATTTTTTTAATGAATTGGAAAGACTTACAATGAAATTTATTTGGAAGGGCAAGAGTCCCTGAATATTCAAAGACATATTGACAAAGTACAATGAAATTGGAGGAATCACACTACCTGACTTTAAAGCATATTACAAAACTACAGTGGTCAAAACTGCATGGTACTGGCACAAGAACAGACTTAATAACTAATGGAACAGAACTGAGAGTTCTGATTAGATCATGGCATATACAGTCATTTGATCCTCAGCAAAGCCAACAAGCCCACTCAACTGGGAGAGAATGGCCTCTTCAACAAACGGTGCTTTGAGACTGGATATGAATATCCAAAAGAATATCCATCTCACACCTTATACAAAAACTAACTACAGATGGATCAAAGATTTAATTATAAGAGCCAAGACCATAAAGACCTCGGAAGGTAAGTAGGGAAGCTTCTATCAGACCTTGTAATAGGAAATGTCTTCATGAACTTCAAATCCAAAGGATGAGAAACAAAAGAAAAAAAATAGATAAATGGGACCTCCTCAAAATTAAAACCATTCACACCTGAAAGGAGTTTGTGACAAAAGTGAAAAGACAGCCTCAACAATGGTAGAGAGTGTTTGGTAACAAAATACCTGATAGGGGCCTAAATCCTATACTTCAAAAATAAAAAGACAAACAACCCATTTAAAAAATGGGCAAGTGATTTGAACAGACACTTCTCCAAAGAAGCAATACAAAAGGCTAAAAAGCATATGAAAAGATGCTCAACATCACTACTAGGGAAATGCAAATCAAAACTACAATGAGATACCATCTTACTTCCATTACACTGGTGGACATTAAAAAAATCAGAGGACTAAGGTGTTGGAGAGGATGTGGAGTACTGCTGGTGGGAATGGAGAATGGCCCAGCCATTGTGGATGAGTTTGGGATTTCCTCAAAAAACTAACTGTAGTTCTGTCATAAGACCCATCAATTCCACTGCTGGGTATATACCCAGAAGAACTGAAAACAAAGACAAGAACCGATTATGCACAACAATGTTCATAGCAGCATTATTCACTATTGCCAAAACTGTAATCAACATAAGTGTCCATTAAGAGATGAATGGATAATCAAAATATAGTCTATACATACAATGGAATATTATTCAACTGTAAGAAGGAATACAGTAGAACACATGGGATAACATGAATCTATCTGAAGGGCCTAATGTTGAGTGAAGGAAGCCAGGCATTGAAGGACAAATATTACATGACCTCTTCGATAAGAATTAAGCTAAGTGAGCCAACTCAGGGAGCTAGAGTCTAGAAGATAGGTTTACAGGAAATAGAAAGGGATAGAAGGTTGTGACCCAATGCCCATAGGGGTGAAATCTATAAGGTGTGAGTAGTTGTGCAGTGAAGGGATATGACAAGGGTGTAGGGATACTATTGGGTTGGGTGGTGCAAGTTTGACAGGGAGCTAGGTAGGGAGGATGGCTTGGTTGGTCCATGGAAAGGGAGGAAGGGTTGGGGAAGGTAGCAGGTGAACACTGGGGATTGGCAGGTATGTGGTTGAAACTACAATGCTAAGAAATTTGTTTTGGCAATATGAAAAGGAAGGGCTACTGGTTTAGGGTGTTGAAGGGAGGTATATTTGGGACAGGGCACACCTGGGGCAGTCTTCTAGAGAAAGTGCAAGTGATGATGTTGTCATAGTATGTTGGATCAGTGGAGGGAGACCCAAATAATGAGTGGAAAGGAGTTGAACTTCCAGACAGGGGAGCCTTGATATGTTCTCAAACACAGGGGAGGGTGTCTCTGGAGAGTATGGGTGGTTCCTAATAAGGGAGGACAGACTACTGTGTCAAGCCATCAGCACTGTTGCAAGAATTATGAATCTTGTCCTTCAAGGAGTGAAGTCTGGTGGTCACAGTGGGCCCTGAGGGGAGGGAGAGGGAGGAAAAGGATCAATGGAAGAGTAGGTATTAAGGTGGCAAAGGAAGTGTTCTGTATGATCTTGCAATGACAGATATAGGGCATGTTAAATTTCATCAGAAATGTATAAAAGTATCTGGTCTAAAATGTAAACCATACTAGAAACCACTGACCATAGTTTGCAGCTATGTTTTAATATTTGTACATCAGTTGTAACAAATGTACCATCACATGTAAAAAAGTTCTTAACAAGGGAAGGGGAAAAAGGGGAGGATGTTGGGTATATATGGGGTCCCATATATTCTATATGTGACTTTACTGTGACCTAAAACTTCTTTGAAGACAAAATGAAAAAGGTATAATACTGGGGAAGTAATGGAAGAAAATGTAACTGTACATATAGGACAACATATATTATGGTGATGAAAGGCAAAACAATTTTTTAAATTTTCTAATTTTTAATTTTTTAAATACCCCTTTTTAACCTTATTTTAGTTTTAGTTTTCTTAAATTATTATGTATTTTATTTATGTTTAAATCTTTCATTATGACTTCATTTTCCTATTAAGTGAATTTGAAAATATTCTTGGCTTCATTTTTTTTTGTTTGTTTTTAATTTTTTTAATTGATTTTGTAAAAATATTACATTACAAAAAAATATATGAGGACCCCTTCAACCCCCCCAGCAACACTCATTCCCATCATCATGACACATCCTTTGCATTTGGTAAGTATGTCTCTGGGCACCTCTGCACCTCATGGTCAATGGTCCACATCATGGCCCATACTCTCCCCCATTCCATCCAGTGGGCCCTGTGAGGATTTATAATGTCTGGTGATTGCCCCTGAAGCACCATCCAGGGCATTGTTTTTGAAGAAGTTTTAGATCACAGAAGGGTTACAACTATGGTAGGGGAGGACCATTGGTGTGTGGTATCTGTAATGGGGGAACATGGGAAGAAGCTCACCTGGGGATATATACAAGGTATATAAATATGTTCAAATGTTCATGGGACATTGCCACAGTGGGTAGAGAATAACATAACAACTGAAATAATATTGAAGTCCTATCCTTGGGAACTCTGCCACATTCTCTAATACTATAGCAACAATCCCCCAAGGAGCAATGACTAGTGAAAAAGGATGGTCCATTGATATATCCTTGAGATTGATGACTATGCTTATGTGCTTTTTGCTCTTAAATTTGCAACTTAGCCTAGTGATGTAGGATACCTAAGAGTTACTTCCTGAGGGCCTCCATGTTACTCAAGTGTGGCCTCTCTCTAAGCGAAACAGCATATAAATGCATTACCTTCTCCCCCAATGTGGGACATGACTCCCAGGAATGAGCCTCCCTGACACTGAGGGATTACTATCAAGCATCAGCTGATGATGCAACTGGAAAAGACATTGAACTAAAGGGGGAAAAGGTAAAGATACATGAGTTGATATGGCTAAGAGACTTCAAAGTAAGCCAGGAGGCCATCAGAGAACTACACTTATAAATGTCTCTGCAGAATGTCATAGACTGCCAAAGCAGATGCTACCATGAATAGTGGAACACCTGAGGGATTCAGAGACACCCAGCTCATATGGTCAGGGCAGATAGCTCCAGAGATTGGTGCCTGGCCACTGGGTCCTCTTTTGGAGTTTGTGCTCCCGAGTGTGACAGAGTTGGACTCAAATGTGACTTCTCTACACATGCCTCATCTATCTCTTTTATTTGAACCTATAGTTGATGCTGGAATTGGTAGGTATACATCCAAAAGACTTGAATCTCTGGACAGTTCATGTGTCAGCTGGGCCCTGAGCCTCAGTGGAGGTGTAATGAATAATAAACACATGAGCCATCCATATGCTGCTTACAAGAGACCCATCTTTGACTCATGGATATAAACCAGCTATAAGTAAAAGGTTGGAAAAAGATACTCCATGCAAATAGTAACCAAAAAAGAGCAGGGACAGCTATACTATTATTGGACAAAACAGACTTGAAGTGAAAAAAAGTTATGAGTCACAGAAGGCCATTATATATTAATAAAAAGGACAACCCACCAGGAAGATATATTAATGCACCTAACCAGGGTGCCCCAAAATACATAAGACAAACTCTGTCAAAACTGAAGGGAGAAACAGGCATCTCTACAATAATCACTGGAGGCTCTAATATACCACTCACATCATGAGGCAGAACAACTGGACAGAAGATCAACAAGGAAACAGAGAACTTAAAGAATAATAAATGAGTCAGACCTAACAGACACACAGAATGCTGCATCCAAATGCAGCAGGTTATACATTCTTCTCACGTGCCCATGGATCCTTCACCAGGATACACTACATGTAGGGCACACTGCAGGTCTCAGTACATATGAAAAGACTGAAGTTATACAAAGAACCTTCTTAGATCATAATGGAACGAAATTGGAAATCAAGAATAGACAGGAAAAAAGTAACTTTGCAACTGTGTGGAGCCTAAACAACATACTCTTAAATGATCAGTGGATCAAAGAAGAAATTGCAAGTGAAATCAGTAAATGTATTGAGACAAATGAAAATGAGAACACAAATTACCAAAACTTATGGGATACAGCAAAGCCAGTCTTGAGGGGGAAATTTAAAGCCCTAAACACCTATATTAAAAAAGTAGAAAGAGCTAAACTCAAAGACTTAACTGAACACCTAGAGAAATTGGAGAAAGAACAGCAAACCAATCCTCAAAGCAAGCAGAAGGAAAGAAATAATAAAGATTAGAGCAGAAATAAATGAAATTGAGAACAACAACAAAGAGAAAATAGAGAAAATCAAAACCAAAAGCTGGTTCTTTGAGAAGATCTGTAAAATTGACAAATTGCTAGCAATATTACCAAAGGAGAAAAATAGGCAAATAAATACAATCAGAAATGAAAGGAGGAAAGTAATGACTGACCCCACAGAAATAAAAAGAATCAAAAGACAATACTATGAGAAACTGTATGCCAACAATGACAACCTAGAAATGGGCAAATTCCTAGAAAGGCACAACCAACCTACACTGACACTACAAGAAATACAAGAATTAACAAACCAACCACGTTTAAAGAGACTGAATCCATCACCAAACACCTCCCAACAAGGAAAAGCTCAGGACCAGATGACTTCAGAGATGAATTCTACCAAGCATTTCAAAAAGAATTAACAACAATCCTTTTTAAACTCTTCCAACATGATGAAGAGGAGGGAAAATTACCCCACTCTTTTTATGAAGCCAATATCACCCTAACACCAAAGACAGATAAAGACACTACAAGGAAAGAAAAGTACAGACTCATCTCTTCAATGAACACAGAGATGCAAAAACTCTCAACAAAATATTGACAAATTGAATCCAGCAGCAGTCTTATCAAAGACTTACACATCATGACCAAGGGGGATTTGTTGCTGGTATGGAAGGCTAGCTCAACATAAAAAAAAAAACCATCAACATAATACACCACATTAAAAAAAATTGTAGGGAAAAAACACATGATGATCACAATAGACACAGAAAAGGTATTTGACAGAATCCAGCATTCTTTCTTGGTAAAAAACACTTCAAAAGGTATGAATAGAAGGAAAATGCCACAATATGATAAAAGGCATATATGAAAAACCCACAGCCAACATGGTACTCAGTGGGGAAAGGTTGAAAGCTTTCCATCTAAGATCAGGAACAAGACAAGGATGCCTAATATCACCATTGCTATTCAACATCATATTACGAGTCCTAGCTAGAGCAATTAGAGAAGAAAAAAAAAAATTAAAGTCATCCAAAGAGGAAGAGGGTACAATAAAACTTGTACTATTTGCAGACGACATTATCCTTGAGCTAATAAATGAGTTCAGCAAAGTGGCAGAATACAAGATCCACACGCAGAAATCAGTGTTCTTGTACAGTAGTACTGCACAATCTGAGGAGAAATCAGGGGGAAGATTCCATTTACAATAGCAACAAAAAGACTCAATATGTAGGGATCAACTTAGTGAAAGAAGTACAGGACCTATACATGGAAAACTACAAAACAGGGGTACTCTAAGACTAAATCCAACTTAAACTGATTTATAGACTCAATGTAATACCAATCAAAATTCCAACAGCCTACTTGACAGAAATAGAAAAGGCAATTACCAAATTCATTTGGAAGGGAAAATGCACCCAAGTAACCAAAAGCATTCTAAAAAAGAAGAGCAAAGTGGGAAGAATTTCACTGCCAGACCTTGAAATGGGAAACTATGTAAATAACTTTCACCAGAGAAGAAACATTCAATTCTTTTCATCACTAGGGAAACGCAAATTAAAATCTGCTATGACTTATCATATAGACATAGTAAAATGGCTAAAATCAAGATAATACCAACTTTTAAGAAGATGCGGAAAACCTGGAGCCCTCGTTACATTTCCAGTGAGAATGCCACATGGTGCTGCTACTTTGGGAACCCTTTTGTCAATTTCTTAAAAATATAAACTTACATCATTGTTCCTAGTTCCACTCCAAGATATCTATCCAAGACAACTTGCTGGACGATGATTCCCACAGCAAGTTCTTGGCCGCCAAAACTGGGGAAAAAATACAAATGCCTATCACCCGGGGCTTGGATAAGAGAAGGTGGTTCAAGCGTGAATAGCTCTGCAGCTCTAACTAGGTAATTTCATTCAACTAACTTTCACAGAATAAACAAGTTATTCGAGTCTGGAAAAATGCCAAAGACTGAAGCAGGCCCGGAGCCCCCCGCCGCCCACGGGCCCCGGTGAAGGCAGCCCCAAACCGCGCAGAGAGGGCAGGACCGGCGGGGGCTCCGCGCACAACCTTCCCGCGAGCTGTAGCTTCGTGGGCTGCGCGGGCCGGTGCGCCCTCAGCGCAGCGCGGGGACGGCCGCTCGCTCGCTTTTCCACGCTGCCGGGGGCCCCCACAGCCCTGCGCTCTGCCCCGCCCAAAGACCCGCGGGCGCTCCCCGCCCGCCAGGGGGGGTCTGCACACGTACCGGGCTCCGAGCCCGCGCAGGCGGGCGTCTGAGGAGGGGCCGCGCGCGCCGCCTGAGGGTTCCGGGCCGGCGCTCGCTGCCCCGCGGGCCAGACACGGCCCTCCCCACGCTCGGGGCCCCGCACGGGGGGCGGGGGGGGCTCACACACGGGGGGCCGCAAACGAGGGCGGGGGCGCCCTGAGCGGCGCCTCGGCCTGGCCCAAGCACCCGAGGCTCCGGAAGGTGCGGCCGCCGCGCCGCGTGCTGGGCGGGGCCTCAGGGGCGGGGCTGAGCGGTGGGGAAAGCGGCTGCGCGGCCAGCCCTGGCCAGGAGCCCCACCCCGCCGAGGCCCCGGGCGGACCCCAGCGTACTTGCGGCTCCTGCGCGCCCCCGTCCCACGCGACTTCCCGGCCCCTACCTGCGTCCTCCGGGAGGAGCGTCTGACCCTGGCGGCCACGTGGCTACCCCCTGGCCAGTAGTGGGGACGCCTCCGGGAAAAGCTGCCAGCGTCCCCCCTGGTGTGAGTTAAATGTTCTTCTGCGTCACAGAAGACTGAAGCTCAGGGTGCAGCGCAATAAAGGGCAGCAGGAGGTGCGCTGGGTGGGGGGAGCGGGGAGTCTCATTGTGAACAGATGGTTACTGACTCCTTTTCAGCTAACGGGTGATGATTCCAGGACCCAAGATGATAAAAATAGTTAAAATGGACAGAATTGTTGTAGTTTCCCAAGATACACAGGCATTTTAAAGCAGAAAATCTTAAAGGGAAATTTAAAAATCTATGAAATGCTATGGTTATAAATGAATCAGCACTTGGAATATTTTAGACCAGTACTTGGGACAAACTGTCAGTAATTCATCTTTTAGGACTTGTGTAATCACTCCAAACACATTATTCCTGTAATGTCAGAAAACTATCATATAAATGGAAACTTAAAAAATTTTTTTTATTTAATTGCCTTTTTTAAGCTACCTTGATCACAAAAAAATGTTACATTAAAAAAATGAGGTTCCTGCACCCCCCCCACCCCCACCATACTATGCAAATAAAGGGAGACAGAATGATGATTAATGGCTGGCAGAGGTTGCGGGGAGTGGGGAAGGTGGGGTAACTCCTTTTGGGTCTATGAGATTTCCTTCGGAGTGGATAAAAATGTTCTGAAATTAAATAGATTTGATGCACAACATAGTGAATGTACTAAATGCCACAGAATATACTGTTAAAATTATTAATTTTATGTTATGTCACCTTCACCTAACAAAAAATATATAGATACTGTGAAGTGGAGGAAAAAGAAACTCTCATAATCATAATGCTCTTTGGTGCTTGAAAGGAACACTTTCTTTCTTCTATCTCTCTCACCTGCACAGTTCTGAGTTGTCACCTGCTGATGGTAGAGTTCCATGCCATCCAAAAGGACCAGGTGTGCCTACATTGGAAAGAAGCCACAAAAATCCTGACTGGTTCTTGTTCAAGAAATAGGTTTCTCTAGTTCTAAAAATGGCTAAAAACTAGGGTATTAAGTTAAACAAGTGTTACCAACACAGACTTACTCAAGAGTGAATTAGGAGGAAAAAGGAATTTTGCAATTGAGCAAGTCTCTTGCTAGTCTTCATTACTAGAACCAATTAAAGCATTTTTCTTTTCTGCTCTAGTACAGAACCAGGTCAGAGGGTTTTTCTCCTAGCTCACTTAAGCTTCCCCTCTTCTATTATCACCTTTGCAGGGTCCTCTCTGACCACATGAAACTTCCCTGCCATTCTTTATGCCCCATTTCTCCCCTCCTCCCTCCAGTTCCTCCTCCCCCTCCTCCCCTTCCTGCTCCTGCCTCTTCTCTCTCTTCTCTCAGGCTTTTCTAAACCACAAGAGGCAGTGGCCTCATTTCCTTTGTCATAGAACCCTCAAATCCCAAAGAACTGCAGAATCGTTAATCAAAGTTTGCAAGTTTTTTCTTTTACTTGTGTAGAGGACATGATCTCTTTTGTTTACTGTTTGCATGGAGTATTTTTTTCAAAGATTTCATTTTCAAGCAGTTTTTATCCCTGGAACTAAGGTGAGTGTCTTGTAGGCAGCACATGGATGGCTCATGTTTTTCCATTCATTGTGTCAGCCTATATCTTTTTTTAAAAAGATTTATTTTATTTCTATCCCCTTCCCCCTCCATTGTATGCTCTCTGCATCCATTTGCTGTGCGTTCTTCTGCGTTTGCTTGCGTTATCTGGTGGCACTGGGAAATTGTCTCTTTTTTTGTTGCATCCTCTTGCTGTGTCAGCTCTCGATGTTCAGTGCCACTACTGGGCGAGCTGCACTTTTTTTTCACATGGGGTGCCTCTCCTAGTGGGGCGCACTCCTTGCATGTGGGGCACCCCTATGTGGGTACACCCCACACAATAGGGCACTCCTTGAGTACGGCAGCACTGCATGTGGGCCAGCTTACCACACAGGCCAAGAGGCCATGGGGATTGAGCCCTGGACCCTCCATGTGGTAAACGGATGCTCTAGCAGTTGAGCCATGTCTATTTCCCAGCCTATATCTTTTGATTGGGGAGTTTAATCCATTCACATTCAATGATATTATGGTAAATGCATTATTTACTTCTATCACTTTATTCTTTGGTTTTCATATGTCCTGTCATATTTCTGTCTGTATTTTTGCTCTTTTGTTTATCCTTTCTGCTATTCTTTCTTCTATAATCTCCTCCAAGCCTCTGTCTCCTGTCTTTTTCTGTCAGGTTGTAAGGCTTCCTTTAATTATTTCCTGCAAAATGGAATCATTTTCATGAATTCTCTTAATTTCTGTTTTCTTTGCATTTTAAACTCACCTTCATATTTGATGGCCAATTTTGCTGGATAAAGATTTCTCAGCTGGCAGTTTTTCTCTTTTAGTATCCTAATTATATCATGCAATTGTCTTCTCCAAGTTCTGATGAGAAATCCACAATAAATCTTTTTGGGCATCCATTGTATGTGATAGTTTGCTTCTTCATTACTGCTGTCAGAATTTTCTCTTTATCTTTGATGTTTGACAGTTGGAGTAGTCCTATTAGACCTACTATGAATCTGAATAGACCTATTGGAGTAGGTCTATTCACATTTATTCTGCTTGGGGTACACTGTGCTTCCTGGACCTGCAAGGTCATTACTTTCAAGAGTGTTGGGAAATTTTCAGCTCTTATTACCTCAGATACTCTTTCTGCCCCTTTTCCCTTCTCTTCCCCTTCTGGAACTCCCATGACATGCATGTGGTTGTGTTTTCTGTTATCACTCAAAACTCCCTGAGCCCTTGCTCAATTTTTCACATTCTTTTCTCTTTCTGTTCTCTTCTCTCTTCCATTCCTGCTGTTCTGTCTTCTGCATCACTTATTGTTTCTTCTGTCATTTCAAACTTGCTGTTGTATACCTCTAATGTTTTTTGTTGTTTTTTTGTTTGTTTGTTTCCTATTTAGGAGGTACTGGCAATTGAACCCAGGACCTTGTGTAGTGTAAGCAGGTGCCCAACCCTTGAGCTACATCTGCTCCACAGTGAGAGTTCATTTTTTCATTTGTTTGTTTTTAGAAGGTGCCAGGGATCAAACCTGGGACCTTGTACATGGGAAGTAGATCCTCAACCACTTGAGCTACAACTACTCTCCTCTAATTTGTTTTTTATCCCACTATTGTGTCTTTCATTCCCATGAGTTCTGTTACTTTTCTATTCAAGTTTTCAAATTCTTCTTTGTACTCACTTGGTGTCTTCTTGATATCTTTTATCTTTTGATCTGTATCATCTTTCAGTTCATTAATTTGATTTTGGAAGTTTATGTGCATCTCCTTGGTTAGTTGTCTGAAATCCTGTGTCTCTTCTGGAGACTTTGATAGATTCCTTTTCTTGGGTCATTTCTTCTCTTTTCTCAGAGTGACTTGTTACTTTTGCTGATGTCTAGGCATCTGATTTGGATGGCGAGTTTACTCAGATGCTCACTTTCCTTGCATAGGGATTTAGTGGCAGGAGGCTGTGTGTTACTGGTGTCTTTGATTCTTGGTTCAACTTGTTCTGGGTCTTTAGGATTGTCCCTGTTAGTTGCTCAGATCTGGGCCCTGAGCAGAGTAATGTGTTGCAGACCTGCTTCCTAGGGCCTTGGGGAGGGAGACTGTAAAGACCAGAAAATGCCTCTCTTGCTTATTTATGTCTGTGCTCCCCACATGCTTTTCCTTGGTCCACCAGCAAATGGCACTCTTTATCAGCCCTTCGGTTCAAAGCCTGGTCAGAGTGTGTTTGCATCCACCACACCAGATCACTGTGATAGAGGATCCTGCCTGGAGGCTAAGAACCTCCTAATTCAAACAGTCAGTCCTGGTCAATAGAGAGGGCATTGGGAGGATCAGATCTCCTTAGTCCTGGATCTCTTTAGTCCCCTGCTGGCTCCCAGGCAAACAATAGCAGGGCCCCACCCAGCCTGCAGGAGCTCAAGGGCACAGCAGACCAAAGTTGTGGGTCAAAAGCAGCCAGCCTTAGGCTTTGTTGCTCTCTCCTCACTTCTGGGTGGTGGGTCCACCTTTGTAGCCAGTGGCCCTGAGGCTTGAGAATTCAAAGTGTCTATATGGTGGGGGTGGATACTGGCAGCTGCAGCATGTACTCACAGTTTTGCCACCATGGTTCTTTTCCATTGCCTCTCTCTCTGCTGGGTGGTGTCCAGCCTTCCCCTGGGATCCTGAACCCTAAAAGATTTTTTTCCAGGCCATTTCTGCCTGTCCTCTAGCTATTTTTCTGGAAGAGATGAGAGTCCTCTGTCTTGCTAGTCTGCCATCTTCCCAGAGGAATTATAAAGTAATGGAAGCCATTTGAGTTCACAAGATTTTAATAAAGATAATAATAATGCATATGTATTTGGACTATTTCTACCCCATCTGTCCATAATGGTTTTTTAGAATAGGAACAAAATACATATTTATAGAAATAATTAAGAAATTCTCTTGAAACTAAAGCACTAAAGAAGTTAAAGCCATAAAGAAGGCAAAAGTAAACATTCTCACAAAGAGAGTTAATATAATATTGTATTAAATTTGACTGAATTTCTTAGTGTTCAAAGCAAAGGGAGAATTGTGGGCATTTGAAATACTGATTTCCAAAGTGATTTTTCACTTAATGATTTTTTTATTGCTTTCTGGGTCCCATTGGAAAGGTGAGTGGTCAGAAGGTATCACTGGTGTTGGGGATTGCATAATGTCCCCCACAAAAGGTATGTTCAGGTTCCAACCTCTCATCCGTGCATGTGAACGCTTTTGTAAATAGGACCTTTGAATATATGGGCCTTAATCCAGTGTGGCTGAAGTCCTTATAAGCAAAGGAAATGGATGTGGAAAGGAAGCTCTGGGAGCAGCCAAAAGCTGGAAATCAACAGAACCCAGAAGAGAAAGGAGAAGAGGCAGCCATATGCATCAGCACATGACAGAAAAGCCAAGGAGCACCAAGATTGCTGGTGAGTTCTAAGTACTGACTCTGGGAGGAAGCAAGCCTTCTAGCCTCTGAAACCTTGAGTCTGTAAATCCCTGTTGGTAAGCCAACCCCTTATATGGAATCCATTACAGCAGCTAGGAAATTAATGCAGGAGTCATGGAGGAAACTGAGAGTACACAGTTCTGACCCTCAGCCCCTTCCATCAGGGCAGCCCTCCTTTTATCATTTTTGTTAAATAGTTTCTCAGGCCAAAAAGCAATTACATATTTGTTTTTCACAAAGAAGAAAACATACCATTCTTAAGAACAGCTTTCCTGATGAAAGAATGCTGAAAGTGGTAGCTTTTACAGGGGTAATTAAATAACATATAACTGTTATGAGAGGCAATGCATAAAAAAGAACAATAATAAAGATAATTTTTTTTTAGAAAATAAAAACCCTTTCTTGGTAAATAAAAAACAAAAGTATAATTATAAAGTATCATTTGAAAAAGACATTGTGGCAGGAGGTTAAACTGTGGTCCAGGTATGTAATATTTTAGTGGTCAGTGGAAAATGAAGAAGCCAATATGTATGACTTATGTCAGGGATTCTGAACCTTTCAATTATTGAATTCATTACAGTCTCCCAACAGAAAGGTTCAATCTTTATTGTACATGAAAATCCTGTAGGAAACATATTTAAAATACTATTTTCTATACCTTATACCCAGATGTTTTTATCTGTGATTTAGTGTGGAGAACCAGGAATCTGCATTTTATGAAAATATATTACTTTTCTTGATTAGGTACATAAACATAATGAAAACTATCTATCTAGAATAATCTCACAATCACTTCTGTCCCATCAGCCTAGTTTACTCTGCCACTCTTACAAATTATTATTATTATGAATTTCTTAACTCTATCCAGAAAGTTTTTCCTAACGTAACAATTCATTTTAAACACAACCCTTTTTTCCTACTATTATATGTATTAGATGTTTGAATTGTACCACATTGATTGCCTTCCTTTTCCTATATGGATATATTGTCATTTCCTTTTCCTGTGTTTTCCATTGGGTTAAAATGCAACATCCTAAATAATAAAATCATATTTCATTTGATATCAACTTAACTTTCATGACATGTACATATACTTTACCTATACCTCTACAAACAGAGAGGGAGATTTCATAACAATGAAAGGATCAACCTAAGGGAAAGATATGACACCTGTAAATATATGCTCATTTAACACCTAAGATTCAATTTAAAGAAAAAAAAAAAAGTTGACACCTATCTGAGGGATAGCCCTGTCAAGGATGAAGGGGAACTTGCTGTCGATTGATCTCCCAAACTCAGGTCCTAACATGATGCTCCAATATTCAGAGCACTTATCCTGACTGTTTTAATCATATGTTTACAAAGTTTGGCTCACCAAGAGTGTGTTCTCCCCCTGAATGTAAAGCATATACTAGTTGATTT
Organism: Dasypus novemcinctus; assembly: GCF_030445035.2. Classification (NCBI taxonomy): domain Eukaryota; kingdom Metazoa; phylum Chordata; class Mammalia; order Cingulata; family Dasypodidae; genus Dasypus; species Dasypus novemcinctus. The sequence goes on from NC_080682.1 coordinate 128,311,608, forward strand.
CCAATTATTGTTTTGGAGTGTATGAACAAATGAATGACTGAATGAATGGATGGCTCACCAGGCAGAGGTGAAGAAGTAGGAGAGTAGAGCATATTGTCAGAACTTTAAGGTTTCCCAAATTCTTTCAATAACTTTTCCCAAACTGAATGCCTTCAGATATTAGTAGCTATTCAGTGAAAAACAGGAGTTCAGTACACAAACTTTATCTTCTCTGTTCTTTATTTAGATATCCCCAATGCCCATTACTGTGGTTTTTTTTTAAATATAATTTTAAATTTTAAAAAAAGATACTTAGACTACATAAATATTACAAAAAATATAGAGGGGATTCCGATATGTCCCACTCCCAACCCTTTCCACATTTTCCCACATTGGTGTGGTATATTTGTTACAATTGATGAACACATTTTGGAGCATTGCCACTAACGTGTATTATAGTTTACATTGTAGTTTACATTCTCTGCCCATCACTGTGTTTAAGTCCATTTTCCCATGTTCACAAGCTTATTAGACCAGAATTTTATTAATATCTGAAAGAAGTGCTCCTTGGAACACTTTAGAATATGCTGACCTTTAGTGTAAGAGAATTCTGTTGGGTGGTTCACAGGTGAGTCGTAGAGGTGGATCATGGCCAGTTTGGAGATTTCTGTTCTAAAATGCTGGAAGGATTTGAATTTTATTATGCAAACTATATAAATAATTGAATGGTTTTAGATAAGAAGTATTTTGAATTTTATACATGTCATAGCCACAGTGTAGATGATAAATTTGAAGGAGGCTGGACCAGAAGTGGAAAAAATATTTGGAAGCTTGTGACAATAATCCAACCTATCAGTGATGAAATACCGGACTAAGTCTACAGTGAGAAATGGGAAGGTGGTGTGGAATTGAGAAGATATATTTAGGAAGTAGTATTGACACATCTTCAGACTAATTATATTTAAGAATGATAGAGTGGGAAATATAAAGGAAATTGTCCAGTTTCTGGCTTAGAGAATTGGGTGGGGGGTGGTGACATTCATACTGAAAAAATAGTGTAGAACTGTGGGGTAACAGCCTTAGTTTGAGGGATCTATGGAAGACAAGTGAGAAATTCACATGTGTGACTCAGGAACAAGATCTGGGCTGGATATGAAAAGTTAAGAGTCCTTGGCATCCTGCTTGAAACAATAGGTTTGGATGTGGTCACTGAAATAGCCTATGGTGAATGAGAAGGAAAGTGAGAAGAAGATTGGACCTTGTGGAACATCAATATGTAAACAGTTAACAAAGAAAGAGGACACTGAGATGTATGAAAGAAAATTAGCATGGAGCCCCAAAAGGGAAATATGGTGAAGCCAAAATAGCAGAAGGGGAAGAACATAATAAAATGTGTAAAACTGCTGAAAAATCAGGAAGGAAAGTACAAGAATGATAAAAAAAAAAAAAAGAGTGACCTTTGCATGTGAGAATTTGAATGTAATTGGAGAGTTGTTCCACTGGAGTGGTTGGCTAGGGTTCAGCAAGTTCAAAAACAGAGAGCTGAAATAGAGATGAATAGGTCTGGAGAGGGACTGCATGGGACAGTTTCTAAGGAGCTTAGCTCTGAAAGGACAGCCAGAGGAGGCTGTATTGAGGTCTTCAGGGAAGCTATCCTGATGTCACCAGGGAAGACTGTCCTTGGGCTGTTGTGGGGGAGACCAGCAAGGCTCTATACAACAAGGCTCTCTAGCTTTGCTCTTTGTATAAATAGAAAGTACTAATTATCCTGTGCATTAATGAAAGGGCCTTGCTGATGGCAGGGAAAAGAGTCCAGCCCCTGGGCTCTGCCTCTCTGTGCCCCACCTGGGCCTACAGCAAGCCCAGAGGATCAAGTGGTGCCCTGACCCCACCCCTCCCCTGCACAGGAACATGTCAGGGCACAATGATGGGTGTCATGGCAATAGAGGGTTCCTGTACCCACAGCCTGGTGGGCTCATTCTCCTAAGTGTTTCTTTCTGCCCTTGGGGAGCAGGATCCTGCTGCAGCCATCACAGGAAACCTCCCCCCCCCGATGGGTTCCCCTTTCCTCAAGGCAAGCAGGGGCACTGGACTTCTGCAGTATCTCACCAAGTTGACCTGCATGACAGTCATAGGATCTTGGGGGAAATCTGTTAGGACTGGCAGTGTCTGAAAATTTCATGGATTTTCTGTAGAGACATTGGTCCCCCTCTAATCCAAGTCTTCCTGGATGAGGGTCTCTCCTGGAGGTGACTGATGACTGAGTCTCCTTCCCCATGTGGCCCTGCCCTCTCAGCACTTGCTTCCCTAGGCCACTGTCAGAAGGGAGCCTCCAGGGAGCATCCTTCTTACAGCTGAATTGGCCACCTCCTATTTTATTAAACCCCATGGAAAGTACAAGTGTTGGAGGGGATGTGGAGGAAAAGGAACCCTCATTCACTGCTGGGAGCAATGCAAAGTGGTGTAGCCACCGTGGACGACAGATTGATGGCTCCTCTGAAAGCAAAGTATAGAATTATCATATGATCTGGCAACTGGACTACTAGGTACATACCCCAAAGAATTGAAAGCATCATTTCAAAAAGATATTTGGACACCAGTGTTCATAGCAGCACTATTCACAATTGCCAAATGATGGAAGCAACACAAGTTTCCCTCAATAGATGAATAGAGAAATAAAATGTATAACAGTATAGACATACAATGGAATATTATTCAGCTGTACAAAGAAATGAATTCATGATATGCATGACAATGTGGATGAACTTGGAAGACATCCTATTGAGTGAAATAAACCAGACACAAAGGACAAGTATTGTAGTCTCACTTTTTTGAAAAATGTACAATAAATAATCTCATAGCATCAGAATGTATTCATTCCTGTGGTGTGTATACAGAATGAGAAGTAAAGGCTTAAAATTGACAGCATTCCTATTTGGAATGATGGAAACATTTTGGCAAGTTATGATGCTCCGTCAAGGTGACAGACCCTCATTAAGAAAAAGACCCCTACCAAGTTCTTCTAACTTCTGGTTCTATAATTAAAGTACAGGATGTTGAACTATGGACCCACATTTCTCAACTAAAAAAGGCCCAGCCAGAGTCCTGGAATTTTTCTTACTCTGGAAACTTGAAGAAACTCAACCTAGTTGTCACAGTGTTTTTTGTATTTCTTTAACTTGCAATAATGTAAAGGACAAGATGGCAAGAATATTTCTGTTTCTTCAACTGTCTATTTACCTCTCTAGCAGATGGACCAGTGCCTAACTCATTTTATGGTGCTGAGATTTGAGTACTTAATATCATCTCTTTTCCCCACTGCAATTCAGATCTTAAAGGAAGACAAAATGACAGTTCAGCAGATATCTGAATTTTTTAATTTGACAACTTTTGGAGCAAATTGTTTAGTTGTATGCAAAGAGGTCCCTAACACCGTACCCTATCAACAAGCAGATGTGACCTTACCATGCATTACGTAGCCCTAACTGAGCAGTTTCTTTCTCTTAACAATATGAATTTGTCACGCATCCATGTCCTTCTGTGGCAAGATAACACTTTCCTTTTTATTGCTGAGTAACTATATGGGCATAGTTGTACCACAGTTTGGTTATCCCTTCACCTAGTGAAGGACATCTTGCTTTCTCCTAGCTTGTGGCTTTGTAACTAAAAATAGCTATAACTATATCAGTGCTGGTTTTTCTTATGTGGACATATGTTGTCAACAAATGGGTACATGCCTAGGAGTGTGATTAATGAATCACATGCTGAGATATGTTTACTTTATTAATCATGCTAAAATGTCTTCAAAGGGGCTGTGCCATTTGCATTCCCTCCAGTGAGGAAGGAGAGTTCCTGTTGTCCCACATCATTGCTAGCAGTTGGATTGTCTGTTCTTTGGATGTTAGCCATTCCAGTGGGTGGATAGTGTCTCTCATTGTTGTTTTAAGTTACTTTTCAATGACAAATGATGTTTTATGTGTGCTTATTTGCCAATTATATACCTAATTTGGTGAGGGTTCTGTTCAGTCATTTTCCAATTTCTTAGTTGTGTGGTTTGTTTTCTTTTTATTGAGCTCTATAGGCCTTTTGTATATTTTGGTACAAAATATATGTGTTTTACAAAACTTTCTCCCAGTGCAGGATTGAGGTCTCTTCATTCAGTCAACAGTGTCTTCCACATAGTAGAACTTTTAATTTTTCAAATAAAGTCCCATTACCATTTTTTTCTTTTTATGACTCTTTCTTTAGATGCTGCATTTAAAAACTCATCAGCAAACACAAGGTCATTTTTCTGTTGGAACCACATTTTTATTTTATTTATTTTTTATCATTTTGCTTCTTAGACATTAACATATAAACTACTTTAGGTGAATCTGTGTGTAAGGTGTAAAATTTATGTCTTTCTTTTTTTTCAGTATGGCCATCCAGTTGTTCCATTTCCATATTTTGAAAGGATTATGTTCACTTGAGTATATTTTAATGGGTCTACATATGGGCTCTATTTTTTCCCCATTTTTCTGTGTACTAAAGTCAAACTCTATTAATTATTGTAGATTTATAATAAGAATTGGAACCAGGCAGTATGAACTGCTCAATTTTGTTTTCTTAAACATTTTGCATGCTCTCGTAGGAGCAGAAAAAGTTCAAAAATATATACAAAATATTTTTCTATGATTTTCTATAAGATCTTAAAAATATTGACTCTACCTACCATGAAACAGGAATATTTCTCCATTTATTTAACTTTTTACTACTTGCAAGTTTTTATAGGTTATGAGAGAAAAATACATACTTATTTTCTTAGGTTTGAGCAAAGGAATTTATTATGTGGTTTTATAAGTATAAATGCATTTGTTTTTTTTTGTTTGTTTTTTTTTTCCTTTTTTTTTTATTGACTTTGTAATAATATTACATCAAAAATATATATGTGAGGTCCCATTCAACCCCGCTCCCCCACCCCCCCTCTCCCCCCCCAACAACACTCGTTCCCATCATCATGACACATCCATTGGATTTGGTAAGTACATCTTTGGGCACCTCTGCACCTCATAGTCAATGGTCCACATCATGGCCCATACTCTCCTCCATTCCATCCAGTGGGCCCTGTGAGGATTTACAATGTCCGGTGATTGCCTCTGAAGCACCATTCAGGGCAGCTCCATGTCCCAAAGACACCTCCACCTCTCATCTCTTCCTGCCTTTCCCCATACCCATCGTCCACCATGTCCACTTTTCTCAATCCAATACCACCTCTTCTATGTGGACATTGGATTGGTTGTGTCCATTGCACCTCTATGTCAAGAGGAGGCTCAAATTCCACATGGATGCTGGATGCAATCCTCCCATTTTCAGTTGTAATCACTCTAGGCTCCATGGTGTGGTGATTGTCCTTCTTCAACTCCATCTTAGCTGAGTGTGGTAAGTCCAATAAATCAGATTGTAGGTGCTGGAGTCTGTTGAGGTTCAGGACCTGGCTATCACATTGTCAGTCCAGAGATTCAAATCCCCTAAATATATCTTAAATCCCAACGTTAACTGCACCTCCAGCACATTAGCATGAAAGTCTTATGAAGGGAGATCCCATCTGAGTCCAGATTCATCACACATAAACACCATTTCCAAAGAGGGGCCATCTGCCCTGGTAGTTAACCCCATCGGCCATGGCCATAACTCTCATGGGTCTCTTTAGCCTTCAAAGGAACCAATATCTGGGGGTTGTATCTGCTTTATCTGTCTCTCTGACTCTGCTCAGTTGTGCATGAGGTCAATCCTTCTGCCAGCCTCCAGACTCTTTTTTAGAAACTCGTAGCCATATAAACTCATTTCTCCTTTCCATTTCCCCCTTACTTTAGGTCAAACAGCATTTTAAAGTCATGTTATTTTATGTAGACATGGATATTCTGCTGATCCGCATTGAACCTTCTGTATAAGGTCCTTTTCCAGTTGCATCATCAGTTGGTATTTGATAGTGGTCCCTCGTTGCCAGGGAGGCTCGTCCCCGGGTGTCATGTCCCACGCTGGAGGGAAGGCATTGCATTTACATGCTGAGTTTGGCTTCGAGACTGGCCACATTTGAGTAACATGAAGGCTGACAGGAGGAAATTCCCAGGCACAATGTTGCTCTAGGCCTTGTTCTTATTTTAGGTTTATCAGCTCACAAGCATAGTCATTAGCATCAGGGGCTCACTGTTGAACCCTCACTCCCTCCAGGTCCCCGCCGCTGTACCTGGGAGACTGTCGCTGCTCCCCTAGGGACCGCGGCAGAGCACCACTGGCCAGGAACCCAGTACCCCCCCTGCTGTGGTTTTTAATTGTTGCCATTATGAGTATATCCAATCATTACCATGCCCCCTGGACATATGTTCTGTACAGCTCCCTGTCAGCCATATATCACCTGTCATTGGTATCCCATACCAGTATCCCTCCATTGCCATTGTTGAAACACTCTGTGGTCCAGAACTCCCCGAAATTTGAAGCCCAATATAATGTCATGGTCCCTTACTAGGGAATGGTATATAGCGATGGGTTTAAAGGATGGATAAAGAACTTGGATAAAGTTAGATAAAGAACTTAGATAAAGAATGTTGACTTGAAAAAATTCCACATCCTATCCTTTTTCCCCCCCCCCCCCTCCAATTATTCAGCATTTCTTCACAGGAGTCCTAGACCACAGCAATGCATATATATAATATACAGCACTCCCATACATCCACCACAAAACCTTTTTCCTTCCACAGCGATACTCTTACACCCTTTTCACATCATATTTACTTAAGGTGATGTACAGAGTCTGAGATATTAGCTTTCTAACAAGGTAATATCTGTGCTTACATTATGGTGCATACTTTAGGATACACAGTTCTTTACATTTTTAGTTATCCTATGTTTTACATTATGGTTTACATTATCAGTCTGTCATCTCCTATATGTTATGGTGTAATATTACATGTTTTATATCCATCCTTGTGTACTCTCAAAAAACTCCTCTCTTGCCCCCCTTTTACTTTGGTTCCACACATTTAACATCCATTTTCCCTTCCACCTTGGTGCCCACAGTGACAGCCAACCTTCATTTCCTGAGGAGCCACTTCCAGAAATAGATGGAATAGTGTTCAGGGCCTAACTTGCTCAACTGCCCCAATGCCCTGGGAGCCACCCTTTCTCTCGAGGGATACAGTTCCCTCTATTTGGTGGCATTAGTCCTCCCCAGGATGTGGGTCCACCCCCACTCTCACTACTTGGGATTTTACCCCATGGTGTCACCCACTCTGGCAGAATGAGCATTTAGGCATTCCCCAGGAGCCCGTCCTGCATCAGACCCTCCCCTCCGAGCATTCTAAACAGGTAACCCTCTTTATTATATTTTGGTATGATTTTCTCGGCATTTTACTCTCCACCACCTCCTGACCCTCTCCTGTGTTCGTATGCTCCCCCTCCCTCCCCCCACTTTTGGGCAACGTTACCCAACCATCCCTCCCCAGCCACCCTCAAACCCATAAAGCCCCAACCAAAGGCAACCCCTTGCCCCCATTTTATCTCTTCTTTGTGTTCATACTTACCACCATCTCGTCTTAAATTCCCCCCCCCCCCCGCAGACATCGGCTCATATCCTTCCTCCACCCTCCGATTTCCTGTAAGCCTATCGTTCAGTCTCTTGCTATCTAGGGCAGCTTGTTTATTTCATATCATTGAGGTCATGTAGTATTTGTCCTGCAATGTCTGGGTTGCTTCACTCAACATAAGGTTCTCAAGATTCATCCATGTTATCACATGTGTTTGTAGTGTGTTTGTTCTTACAGCCGAGTAGTATTCCATTGTGTGTATATACCACATTTTATTGATCCACTCATCTGTTGATGGGCATTTGGGTTGATTCCAACTTTTGGCAATAGTGAACAATGCTGCTATGAACATTGGTGTACATATATCGGTTTGTGTCCTTGTTTTCAGTTCTGCTGGGTATATACCCAGCAGTGGTATTGCTGGGTCATATGGCAAATCTATGGCTAGTTTTTTGAGAAACCGCCATACTCTCCTCCAGAATGGTTGGATCCTTCTGCATTCCCACCAGCAGTGGATGAGTGTTCCCCTTCCTTCACATCCTCTCCAGCACTTGTATTCTTCTGTTTTTTTCATAGCTGCCAATCTTATGGGTGTAAGATGGTATCTCATTGTAGTTTTGATTTGCATTTCCCTGATAGCTAGAGATTTGGAACATTTTTTCATGTTCTTTCTTGCCATTTGTATTTCTTCTTCGGAGAAGTGTCTGTTTAAGTCTTTTTCCCATTTTTTAAATGGGTTGTTTATCTTTTTATTTTCAAGATATAGGAGTTCTTTATATATGCAAGTTATAAGTTTCTTATCAGATATATGATTGCCAAATATTTTCTCCCACTGTGTGGGCTCCCTTTTTACTTTCTTGACAAACTCCTTTGAGGTGCAGAAGGCTTTAATTTTGAGGAAGTCCCATTTATCTATTAGTTCTTTTGCTGCTCATGCTTTTGGTGAGATATTCATAAATCCATTTCCTATTACAAGGTCCTGTAGATGTTTCCCTACACTGCTTTCTAAGGTTTTAATGGTCTTGGCTCTTATATTTAGGTCTTTGATCCATCTTGAGTTGATCTTTGTATAAGGTGTGAGATGGTAATCTTCTTTCATTCTTCTACATATGGCTATCCAGTTCTCCAGACACCATTTGTTGAATAGGCCACTCTCTCCCAATTGAGAGGGTTTGGTGGCTTTATCGAATATTATGTGGCTGTATATGTGAGGTTCTATATCAGAGCTTTCAATTTGATTCCATTGGTCTATGTGTCTCTCCTTATGCTAATACCATGCTGTTTTCACCACCGTAGCTTTATAGTATGTTTTGAAGTCAGGTAGTGTGATTCCTCCAATTTCGTTTTTCTTTTTCAGTATGTCTTTGGCTATTTGGGGTCTCTTTCCTTTCCAAATAAATTTCATAGTTAGTTTTTCTAGTTCCTTAAAGAAGGCTGCGTTGATTTTTATTGGGATTGCATTGAATGTGTAGATCAGTTTTGGTAGGATAGACATCTTAATAATGTTCAGTCTTCCTATCCATGAACAAGGAATAGTCTTCCATTTATTTAGGTCTTCTTTGATTTCCTTGAACAATCTTGTATAATTCTCGTTGTATAAGTTCTTTACCTCTTTAGTTAAATTTATTCCTAAGTATTTGATTTTTTTATTTACTATTGTGAATGGTATTTGTTTCTTGATTTCCTCCTGATCTTGCTCATTATTGGTGTACAGAAATGCTACTGATTTTTGTGCATTGATCTTATATCCTGCGACTTTACTAAACTCATTTATGAGTTCTAGAATCTTCGTTGTAGATCTCTCAGGGTTTTCTATGTATAGGATCATGTCATCTGCAAATAATGAAATTTTGACTTCTTCCCTTCCAATTTGAATGCCTTTTATTTCTGGTTCTTGCCTCAGTGCTCGTGCAAGTACTTCTAAGACAATATTAAATAGAAGCGGAGACAGTGGGCATCCTTGTCTTGTTCCTGAGTTTAGAGGGAAGGAGTCTAGGATTTCTCCACTGTAAACAATATTGGCTTTAGGTTTTTCATATATACTCTTTATCATGTTCAAAAAATTCCCTTGTATTCCAATCTTTTGGAGTGTTTTTATCAAGAAAGGGTGCTGTATTTTGTCAAATGCTTTTTCTGCATCAATAGATATAATCATGTGATTTTTTTCCTTCAATCTGTTTATATGGTGTATTACGTTGATTGATTTTCTTATGTTGAACCATCCTTGCATACCTGGGATGAATCCCACTTGGTCGTGGTGTATAATACGTTTAATGTGTTGTTGAATACGATTAGCAAGTATTTTGTTAAGTATTTTTGCGTCTAGGTTCATTAGAGAAATTGGTCTGTAATTTTCCTTTCTTGTGATGTCTTTGTTTGGCTTTGGTACTAGGGTAATGTTGGCATCATAGAAGGAATTGGGTAATGTTCTTTCCGTTTCAATGTTTTGGAATAGTTTCAGCAGGATTGGTGTCAGTTCTTTCCGGAATGTTTTGTAGAATTCACCTGTGAAGCCATCTGGCCCTGGGCTCTTCTTAGTTGGGAGATTTTTGATAACCAATTCTATCTCTCTGCTTGTGATTGGTTTGTTAAGATCATCAATTTCTTCTTTCGTCAATATGGGCTGCTTATGTGTTTCTAGGAATTTGTCCATTTCCTCTAGATTGTCATTTTTGTTGGAATATAGTTTTTCAAAATATCCTCTTATGATAGTCTTTATTTCTGTGGGATCAGTGGTGATATCGCCTTTCTCATTTCTTATTTTGTGTATTTGCATCTTCTCTCTTTTTTTCTTTGTTAGTGTTGCTAAAGGTTTGTCAATTTTGTTAATCTTCTCAAAAAACCAGCTCTTGGTCTTGTTTATCTGTTCAAGTGCTTTCTTATTTTCTATTTCATTTAGTTCTGCTCTTATCTTTGTTATTTCCTTCCTTCTTCTTCCTGTTGGGCTACTTTGTTGTTGTTTTTCTAATTCCTTCAAATGTGCAGTTAGTTCTTCAATTTTTGCTCTTTCTTCTTTTTTGATATATGAATTTATGGCTATAAACTTCCCTCTCAGTACTGCTTTTGCTGCATCCCATAAATTTTGGTATGTTGTGTTATCATTATCATTTGTTTCAAGGTAGTCATTGATTTCTTTTGAGATTTCCTCTTTGACCCACTGTTTTTCTAAGAGTGTGCTGTTTAATTTCCAAATCGTGGTGTGAAATCTGGGCTTCTGTCCCTTGCAAATCTCCAGCTTGACTCCACTGTGGTCAGAGATAATGTTTTGTATGATTTCAATCTTTCTGAATTCGTTCAGCCTTTCTTTGTGGCCTAGCATATGATCTATCTTGGAGAATGATCCATGTGCGCTTGAGAAAAATGTATATCCTGCTGTGTTTGGGTGTAGCGATCTATATATGTCTATTAGATCGAGCTCCTCTAATATACTATTCAGATGTTTTGTTTCTTTGGTGATTCTCTTTTGAGATGTTCTGTCCAGAGTTGATAGTGGTGTATTAAAATCCCCCACTATAAGTGTAGATGTATCTATTCTTTCACTTAGTTTTTCCAGCGTTTGCCTGACGTATTTAGAGGCACCCTTGTTAGGGGCATAGATATTTATGATTGTTCGATCTTCTTGACAGATTTTCCCTTTCACTAAAATGTAGTATCCTTCTTTGTCTCTCACAATTGTTTCACATTTAAAGTCTATTTTGTCTGATATTAATATAGCTACTCCTGCCTTTTTTTGGTTATTGTTAGCTTGTATGATTGTTTTCCAGCCATTCACTTTCAATCTCCATGCGTCTCTGGGTCTAAGATGTGTCTCTTGTAGACAGCATATGGATGGGTCATATTTCCTTATCCAATGTCCCAGTCTGAATCTTTTGATAGGTGAGTTTAATCCGTTGACATTCAGTGTTATTACTATCAAGGAATTATTTGTGTTAGCCATATTTGATTGGATTTGTGTTTGTCATATTTTGTTTGTATATATTTTTTTGTCTTTTTTGTTGTTGTTGTTGGTCTTATACTCTCCTCCAACTTTGCCTTTCCTGTTTTTTCCTTTCTTCCTGCAGAACTCCCTTTAGAATTTCTTGAAGGGGAGGTTTCTTGTTGGTATACTCTTTCAGTTTCTGTTTGTCTGTGAATATTTTGAACTCTCCTTCATGTTTGAATGCTAGTTTAGCTGGATAGAGTATTCTTGGTTGGAAGTTTTTTTCCTTTAGTACCTTGACTATATCATACCACTGTCTTCTTGCCTCCATGGTTTCAGAAGAGAAATCAGCACTTAATCTAATTGAGCTTCCCTTGTATGTGATGGTTTTCTTTTCTCTTGCTGCTTTTAGGATTTTCTCTTTGTCTTGAGCTTTGGATAATTTGATAAGTATATGTCTTAGGGTGGGCCTGTTGGGGTTTATGACTTGTGGAGTGCGCTGTGCTTCTTGGATATGTACATCTGTCTCTTTCAGTAGATTTGGGAAGTTTTCAGCCATTATTTCCTGCAACACTCCTTCTGACCCCTTTCCCTTCTCTTCACCTTCTGGAATGCCTATAATACGTATGTTTGAGCGTTTTGCATTGTCATTCAGGTCCCTAAATCCTAATTGGATTTTTTCTATCTTCTTATTGACCCCTTCTACTATCTGTTTGATTTCTGATGTACTGTCTTCCACATCACTAATTCTCTGCTCTGTCTCTTCTAGTCTGCTGATATTTGCTGCAAGTGTATTTTTGATTTCTTGAACTGTGGTGTTCATTCCCATCATATCTGTTATGTTTTTGCGTATGTCTGCAATTTCCCCTCCAAGTGATGTCTTCATGTTGTTAACCTCTTTCATTACTGCATCAAATTTGTCGGTGATAAATGTTCTGAGTTCTTTCATTGCTTGTGCCAAGTTTTGCTCCCCTTCGTGATTATTGGTTTGTTGATTGGATTCAGTCATGTTTTCCTGATTATTGGTTTGGTTTGTAGATTTTTGTTGCTTTCTGGTCATCTCTTTATTTTGACGAATTTAATCAGTTCCTTAGCTTCTTTGTCTGCTTTTGGAGGTTAATTAGTTGTTATTTTTGCATAGGTGTTATATCTTCTCTTTGTCACTTTTTTCTTCTTATTCAAGTTACTTGTTGTTGGTTAAGTTCACTTTAGAAGAAAGTATTAGTGTTGGGGAAAGGCAATTGTGTCAGCAAGGGAAAAGTGTAAAGTAGTATTAGTAATGTATGTTAACAAAGCAAGAATATGAGATCTGGGAGGATGGAGGTTAGATTCATGTAGATTGTACAGATTTATAGCTGTAGGTAGAGTACCTTTTATGAAATAGATGACTGAATATGGGTGGAATATGGTATGAACTACAAAGCTATTGTTTTCATGAGAGAGGGAAAAAGAAAAGAAAGGTAATAGTTTCAAGAGTGGATAACAGACAGAAAACAGAGCAAAAGTATTAGAAATTAAGAGTTAGACACTTTGTGGATCAAAGAATGGGAGGTGGGGTTGGAATATAGTAGAGACAGTAGATGATAGTGGATATCAAGATGCAGGGGAAGGGGGATAGTGTAGGTAACCTAAATCATTTCACACAGAAATGAGGCAGTGGAGGATGGGAAAACCCAGCAAATGTGAGGTGTTCCCTGTAGCACCTATTGTATACTTGAATTAAAATAAAATAAGTGGAAAATGAGGGACAAGAGGGAAAGAGAAAACCGAGAAAAAAAAAACTAATTATAATAAAGAAAAAAAAGAAAGACAAGAAGAAAGGAAGAAAGAAAAAGAGGATAAGCAAACGGTGGGGAACAGATAGGGGGAAGAGTGATACAGGTATACACGTGTCACATTTGCAACACTATCTAAAACAACAACCAAAAAAACCCCTAAATAACTGTATATTAAAAAAAAAAGGACTTTGGGGGACACGCTAGGAGAAAAGACTAGGGGATAATGCAATATTAGCAATCAGGGCGTCAAAAAGAGTAAAAAATAAGATAAAGTGAAAATAAAAACAAAACAATATGAACCAATATAGATAAAACACAAACGTTAAGGTCCAAAGCACTCAAGGATCCCAGGTAGACCCCAGAGCGTGATGGATTCAGGGGTGGAAAGTCTGAGACACTGAAGACTCAAGAGGTGTGAGTCTGGGGTGTGGACCGCCAGAGTCCAGGGGACCCAGACCTGGGAACCTCAAATCTGGTCCACGGAAAGCTTAGGAGCCCCGCAGTGCAACACAGCCCTCAGGGATCCCCATAGCTGGGTGCCAGCCCCGTGGGGGAAGCCAGATCCGCGAATTCTAAATTGAATGTCTAATCCCTGAAATTCACCTACTCCTCAGGGTATCAGCCTTTGGACAGCTCGCTCCCTGTGCTCCCAAGCAACGGCCACTTGAGGGCGCCTCTACACCACGGCCCGTTCAATGACCCAGATCCCAAGCCCCACCGGGTGGGGTGGGCTTCAGCTGGAAACGCGGAAAACAGACTCTAAGATCCGAAATCCCAAACTTCGCAAAATATTCCCCAATCAGCTTCCAGACGTGTCCTCCTCCCTCACTGCACCCTACAACAGTCTCCCAATTGTGTCCCCTTATTGCTCAAAATCCAATTCCGTTGCAGATCGGCAGCCGGACCTGTGGGGATGGGGCTCCAGGCGGAAGCGCTTCCCCCCCTGTCTGGCGACTAAAACGTCCCCCGCTTCACAAGAAAACACCATCTGTCTCCCCAAATCAATCCGCCAAGGAGTCTTGTCCCAACAATCCCCCACCAGCCAGCACAGTATCCGCGAATTTCTCAGCACCGCAAAGCCTCCAGGTAAAGGGAAAAAAAACAAAAAAAAACAAAAACCCTGGCCGCCGCGGCTCCGGAGCTGCAAGAGCGCCCGCTACCGCGGCTCCGCCCACCCAAGGAGGGAACTTCCTGTGCCCAGCTGGGATCTCCGTTTATATATTATAGACGTATCCTCTCTGTTACCTTCCCACTGAATTGACGTCCAGACACCTTCCAACCAGCAAAAATCCCCGAAACAGCGCGGTCCTAAAGAGCCTTCAACACTGCCCAGCCGCCCCCTGCAGAGACACTACCAGGCAAGCTCACGCAGCCACCATCTTGCCAGCCTCCTTCACTACATCTTCGCATTTGTTTTTTATTTCATTGTTCACTGCAGGGAAGGAGAAGGAGAAATCTATTGATTTTTGTATACTTACCTAGTACTTTGCTTCTTGTTATCTCCATGCAGTCTCATCAAGGCACTGGATAGTTAGCTCCATTTCCTTTGAACTTCCAAATTTATAGCAAATTTATAAAAATTTAATTTCTGAGATTCTGTTGGTAGCCTGAATGGGGCGCATGTGCACAGCTGAACAGTGAGCTCAAGCAGTTCCTTTCCTGCATGCTGGCTGCAGGAGAGGTGCCTGAGGATCTTTTTTAAAAATTTATTTTATTTTAAAGTTAAGAGACCACACAAAACATTGCATTAAAAAACATGAGGTTCCCATATACCCCACTCCTCAACCCCATCAATTTTTAACTGTATTTTTTGAAGATACTTAGATCATAAAAAAGTTACATTCAAAAAATATGAGGTTCCCCTATACCCCCATCCCCCCTCACCCCACTCCTCCCACCTCGACCACCTCTTTCATCATTGTGACACACTTATTGCATTTGGTGAATACAGTTTGGAGCACTGCTGCACCACACGGATCATGGTTTACATTGTAGTTTACACTCTCCCCAGTCCATTCAGTGGGTTATGGCAGGACATACCATGTCCACCACCTGTCCCTGCAATACCATTTAGGACAACTGAGCCATCATTTTGACCTGACTGAACCTCAGACCCAGTGGAGAAGGCCTCCCTGTGGGCCCTGAGACCTGGTTGCCCTGTCCCATGTGGACAAGTGCTTCATTCTGCAGGACTGTCCTGGGAAGCTCCGGTGGCCATGGGACAACTCTTGCCCTGTCCATAATGAGTCAGAAGCTTCATCCATTAGTTTTCATTCATGTTAAATTCCTAAAATGGCTTCCCAGGTCCCCCTCATTGAATGTGTCTCATCAGTGGTTTGGAGTTTTCACGTAACAAACTGTGCACCTCCTTGGTTAAATTCTTCCTAAATATTTTATTCTTTCTGATGCTCTTGTAAAAGAAATTGCTTTATTAACTTTCTTTTCAGATTGTTTGCTTCAATGTTATAGGAATACAACAGACTTTTGTGCAACTTTCTGGCATTATTAGCTATAACAGTATTTTGTGAGTCCTAGAGGGATTTTTATATATAAATCCTGTCCTTTCTAAATAGAGATAGTTTTGTTCTTCCTTTCCAACTTGGATGCCTTTACCTCCTTTTTCTTGCCTAATTACTCTGGCTAGGACATCCTGGACAGTGAGGAATAGCAGTGGCAAAAGCAGCATCATGGATTGGGCCTTGATGTTATTGGCAGAACTCACAGTCTTTCACCATCGAGAATGATGCTAGTTACGTAGCCCTCATTTTGCTGGCTTGTGTCTTTGTATTTCGTTATGAAAAGGTATTGGGTTGTGTTGAATGATTTATCTGCAGCAAATGGCATGGCCACAATATTCCTTTTTTCCCCTTTCCTTCCCCCTCCCCTAGCCCTGCTGTTTTTGCTGTGTCCCTTTGCTGTGTGATCTTTTGTATCTATTTCTCTTTTTGTTTTCTCTTCCCTATTTTCTCCTCTTGGATTCCCATCCTGGGGACCCCTGCTGTGGAGAGAGGCTCCCTGTCACTTGTGCCAACTAAATTCCTGGTTTCTGTTATGTCTCACCCTGACTCTCCCCTTGTTTCTCTTTTGTTGTGTGATCATCTTGCTTCATGTCTCCCTTGCATAGGAACTGACTTGCTGCCTGGGGACTTGATTCACCAGACGGGCACTCAGCTCAGTGCAAGGTCACTTGGCTCACTGCATGGACACTGGCCTGCCACACAAGCATGCTTTTTTTTTTAACCTGGAGGCCCCAGGGATGGAACCCAGGTCCTCCCATATGGTAGGTGGAAGCCCAATCACTTGAGCAACATCCACTTCCCCACAGTATTCATTGCTTGATGAATTAATGTTGCTTGTTACTTTGCATCTTAATTCCATTTTATTTTTTAAAATATTTTATTAGAGAAGTTTAAGGTTTTCAGAAAAATCATGCTTAAATTACAGAGTTCCATATAACCCTCTCACAGGCAGTTTTCTCTATTATTAATTCTTTGCTTTAATGCTGTATTTTTGTTATAGCTGATGAAACAATATTACTAGAATTATCCTGTTATGTGTAGTCTGTAGTTTGCTTTAGGGCTCTGTTTGTGTTGTACAGGTCTATGTTTGAAATTTTTATTGTGATAAGATACATACAACCTAAAATTTCCCATTTATTTTTTTTCAAATATACAATTCAGTGATGTTCATTTGTGTACACAGTATTGTCACTGACACCCACTACCAGATTTTTCTATCACCCCATAGAAACTGCACCCATTAGACCAGGACACCAGTTCCCTGCACCCCCCAGTCAAATGCCGGTTCACAGGAGCACTGATGCTCATGAAAGGAGGCCCAGCTGGGGCCATGAAGGTGCCCTAAGTGTCTGCCCTGGGTCCACCCAACCAGGTCAACATTTGGAGGTCAGGGGCCAGGATCCAGGAGGAGGCAGCCTAAGGACTCCTCACGCCAGAGGGAGCTGAGGGTGTGCAGTCCTGCCCATGCAGCCATGTGCCAGCGATCAGGCTTCCCCAGTCCTGTCCCTCCACGTGGGAAGTCTCGGTCATTGTACATTTCCCCCATGTAGTGCTGATGGGCTCCAGAGTCCACCATGAAGACTGCGGGTTCCTAAGCAGAGGTGAAAAGAAACCTCAGTGTGAGAAGCGGATTCCCTCTTTCTCCAAACAGAAAGAAGGCACTGCCATGCATCAGGACACGGCCCTTGAACATGGGGTTTTTGAGACACCCACTTTTCAGAGGTGGTTGTGGTGCCCGGTGAATGCCCCTCACCCCTCACCCCTCATCCCAGGGGTTCTGATGGACTGTCTTGCTCCTTGCCCAGTTTGACGGTAGTAAAATGCACATTGCTCTGCTGCAGGGAGACTTGTGTGTGTCCTTCAGCACCAGAGAGGGATGGATGGCCCTTGAACTTGCCACACATTAAAAAACTGATGACCCTCAGACTTGATTGAAGGAGGAAAGAATGAGCCTGTATCTCACTTTAATTAACACAGGAAATGAAGAACCAAACAGCAACTCCAGGCTGTCCTAGAAACAGAAATTTAATGTCATATTCTGGTCAAGAATTTGCTATTTATAAAACTCATCATGTCCCTACCCACGTGGTTAGTATTCCTTTTGACTTTTATACAGAAATCAGTTGCCCTCCCACTTCTCCCCCAAATCCTCCATCCCCACTAGTTCCTGTGTCTTCTCTCCTAAATCCAGGAAGCATTGTCCTTGGAACTTGTAGGGCCTGAGCTTATCGATAGGTCTGTGCTGGGCCCTGCTCCCTCACTGGAAGAGGGTCTCCCTCTCATCTCTCCAGGAAGGGCTTGGTTTAGAGGGGGCCAAACCCCCTCAGTCTTGAGCTCTTGAGCAGCTGCTGGAGCTTCCTCTAAAATTTGAGGTACCTTCAACCCAGAAGCTGCCCCTGGAGCTGGAGCTGGTGGCAGCGGTGGTGCTGCAGGGAAGTCCAGCTCCAGGTCTGGCTGTAGGTCTGGCTCTGGACCTGGTGCTGGAGCTGGAAGAGGAGAAACATTCACCCCCACGATGGCCATCCCTCTGCCTTTCAAAGCACAGAACACCCCACAGCCTTGAGCAGCCCAAACACCCCCAGGAACCACCCCAGGCTGCAGCCCCTGGAGGCGTGGTCTGGGCTTCCTCTCTCTTAGCTTCTGGACAACAGCAGCATCTGAGGCTCTTCCTGGGTCCTGCCCCCCAGTCTCCCCATCACCTGCCCAGCTCCCTCGTGCTGTGTTATTCTGATAACCATGTGTAGGTGTCCCTGCCCACTGATGATAATCTCCCGATAGGTGGGGAGAAAGCCTTGCTCAGCCCTAATGCAGCTGAGTTCCCCTGGCTGGACTGGTGAGTGGGCCACTCCCCACACCTCCCTTTTGGGACCATGATTGTGGGGTGGAGAGGACTGGGTGGGCAAACAGAGCTGGGAATGGTCTATGGAGGGGATGGGCTCTCAAGGGTTGGCCCTGAGACCTCTTTCTCCCTTTCTCCCCAGGGTTCCAGGGCCCCACCCAGAGCTCTCCTCCCCACCTGTCCTGTAGGGGGAAGGCCCAGAGCCCCACACTGGAGGGAGGGGTTTTCCCAGCCCTCCTGAGCACATCCCCCAGGGCACCCCGACTTCCTTTCATGCTGTTGTGGAGATTGCTGTGTACAAGGCCTTTACATTTATAAGCTTACTGGTGGCTACTTGATTCTTTCAAGTTGCTATTGTAAGTGGATTTTTCTTTCTTGACTGGTACCTCAGATTGCACATTTTTAGTGTACAAAATCGACTGATTTTTATGTTTTGATCGTCTATCCTGCCACTTTATTAAACTTGTTTACAAGCTCTTAACAACTTGATTGCAGTTTTTTTTCAGTTTTGTACATACAGTATCATATCATCAGTAAATAGTGAAAGCTTTATTTCTTTTCCAATTTGTATGATTTTATTTCTTTTTCTTGGCTAAATGCTTGCAAGTACTTCTAATAAAAAATGTTAAATTAGAGCAGTGACAGTGAGTGTCCTAGTTTTGTTCCAGATCTTAGAGGAAAAGTCTTTTTCATTTCACCATTGAATATGATGTTAATTGTGGGTTTTTCATATATAGCCTTCATCATGTCTAGGAAGTTTCCTTCTATTCCTATAATTCCAAGTGTTTTTTTAATCCAAAAAGATGCTGTGCCTTGTCAAATGCCTTTTCTGTGACAATAGAGATGATCATGTAGTTTTTTCTATGGATCTGTTACTGTGGTCTATTAATTTGATTAATTTTCTTATGTTAAACTACCCTTGCATACTAGGGATAAATTCAACTTGATCATGGGAAGTGGAAGTGGCTCAAGTGATAGAGTTTCCACCTACTATAAGGGAGGATGTGGGGCAGATCCCTGGGGCCTCCCAGTAAAAAGAAGAAGTGAAATCATGCCCACTTGGCAAGCCAGTGCCAGAGCAAGTGCCTGCGTGGTGAGCCAGTGCCCACATGAGTGCCCACAGGAATGCCCATGTGGCGAGCCAGTGCCCTGCACAAGTGAGTCATGCAGCAAGATGATGATGCATCAAAAGAGAGGCAAGGGAAGAGTCAAGGAGAAATGCAACACAAACCAGGAACTGAGGTGGTGCAGTTGACAGGGAACCCCTCTACCCATCAGAGGCCTCCAGGATAGAATCCTAGAGGAGATAGGCTAGAAGAGAAGACAACAGAAACATCAAAAAACAAAGAAACAAAAAACCCAGCGGGGTGAGAGAAGGGGAAGGGGGAAAATAAGTAAATAAATCTTTTTTAAAAATCCACTTGATCATGGTGTGTAGCTTGTTTGATGTGTTGTTGAATAGGATTATTAATGTCTTTTGGAGGATTTTAGCTCATTAGAGAGATTGATCTGTAGTTGTCTTTCCTTGTGGGGTCTTTATGTTGCTTTGGTATTAGAGTAATTTTGGCATCAAAGAATGAGCTAGATAATGTTCCTCCACTTCAAGTTTTGGGAAGGGTTTAAGCAGAATAGGTTTTAGATTTTCCTGGAATGATGGTAGAATTCACCCAGGAAGTCACTGGTGCTTGGCTTTTTTTATTTGTTGTGATTTTTTATGACTAATTCAATTTTGGTCTCTTGATTTCTTCTATTTATTCTTTCATCAGTGTAGGATGCTTGTGTGTTTCTAGAAATTTATCCATTTCATCTAAGTTATCCATCTTATTGGCATACAGTTTTTCAAAGTATCCTCTTTAATGATACTCTTTAATTCTGTGGGATCAGTGATGATAGTCCCTCTCTTGGTTTTTATTTTATTTATTTGCATCCTCTCTCATTTTTCTTTGGTTCATCTAGAATATCAATTTTATTAATCTCAAAAAACCAGCTTTTGGCTAATTTTTCTAGTGCTGGTGTTTTGTTTTTGCTTTTTTGCTTTTAATTCTCAATTTCATTTTGTTCTGCTCTAATCTTTGTTATTCGCTACTTTCTTCTTCCTTTGGGATAAGTTTGTTCTTTTTCTAGTTCATATAAATATTTTAAGATGTAAATATGCAACTGGTTCCTATAAAGGAAAACATTTCACTAAAACAAGAATCCAGACGCTTTAATGTGGACCAGTTCCCAGCAAAATAGCAACCATTGTCTGCATGCGTTAGGATAACACCTGCGCCTGGAGCACTGTAGGGCTCATACACATCGTAGACCGAGAAGGCTCTCGCTGCTTTCTGGGGCAGCTAGTGGTAGTTGTGCACAGCTCCAATTGCTCATATTATTAATGATGTGAGGCTGATAATCATATTGTAGCTACTTTTTAAAATTAATTACTTGATTTTTCATGAATTTTTTTTCTCCCATCACATGTCGATAACCATTTTTTTAAACTTTATTAGAGAAGGTGTGTGTTTACAGACCAATCTTGCATGAAATAGAGGATTCCCATATACTACCCTATTGTTAACAGCTTGCATTGATATGCAGCATTTGTTATAGCTGATGAAAACAGATTTATAATTGTACTGTTAACTGTAGTCCATGGTTTACCTTAAGCTTCACTTTCTCTGTAGTGCAGTTCCATGTTCATTTTTTTAAATTTGTTACCACAGATACAATCTAATAATTCCCCTTTAGCCACATTCAGATATATATACTTCAGTGCTTTTAATTATGATCACAAGGTAGTGCTCCCATCAGCACCATCTATTACCATATATTTCTACCATTCCAATTAGGAACTCTGTACATTTTTAGTCTTGACTTCCCATTCCCTATTACTGCCCTATCTGCTATTCTAGATTCTGACTCTATAAGTTTGCTTGTTCTGATTATTTCATATCAGTGAAAACCTACAATATTTGTCCTTTTGTGTCTGGCTATTTCACTCAACAAGATGTATTCAAGTTTCACCCATGCTATTGCATGTGTCAGAACTTCATTCGTTTTTACAATTTAAAACTGTTCCATCATAGAGAAGTGGGTGTGGCTCAAGTGATTGGGCTCCCATCTACCATATGGGAGATCCTGGATTCAGTTCTCAGGGCCTCCTGGTGAAGGTGAGTTGCCCTGTGTGGTGGAGCTGGCCCGTGTGGAGACATGACACAACAAGATGACACAACAACAACAGCAAAAAAAGGAGACACAGAGGAAAAGACAATGAGAGACAAAATCAGGAAGCTGGGGTGGCTGAAGCAATTGAATGCCTCTCAGAGGTCCTGGGATTGTTTCCCGGTGCCTCCTAAAGAAAAGAGAAGAGAGGACAAGCTGAGAAGACAGACATAGAAGAACGTGCAGCAAAGGGACACAGAGAGCTGACAGCAAGTGCAAGTGGTAAGGGGGATATAAAAACAATGATAATAAATCTTGAGAAAATATTCCATTCTATGTATATATTTTGTTATCCATCCATTGATGGGCACTTTGGTTGCTTCTTTTGGCAATTGGGAATAATGCTGCTATGAATAGCTGTGTGCAAATATCTCTTTGGGTATTTCCTTAGTGAATGCTGTGACCCCCGCAGTGCAGTCACAGCTGAAGAGGGTCTGCACAGTTGCAAGGAGGGGATGAGAGGATGAAGAAATGAAAGACACAAAATAGTGGGAACGAGGTGGACCATGAAGAGATTGCAGGAGCTTGCAGGTACCTCAGGTACCCAGTTTAATCAGGCATGTTATTTTATAGCTTAAGTGACATCAGCACATTCAGCGGTTCTCATGGGAAGCTCTTGTTTCTACGTCACTACAAATACAATAGTTATTCTTCTTTTCAATAGCCCTCTGATAACAGTCCTCCTAGAATTCTTATCCACACACAGCATATTTTGTTCAGCACATAACTTTGCCCAGGGGCACCTCCTTCTTTATCTACATTCTTCCTATGAACTTTGGAGGCTGCTTTGCAGGTTTCTGGGGACCCTACTTTGCAGAGCTCCCCACAAGGGAGACTGAGGGATCATATGGTAATTCTATACTTAACTTTATGAGGAACTGTCAAACTGACTCCCACAGTGGCTGAACCATTTTATAATCCCACCAGCATTGAATGAATATTCCTATTGCTCTGCAACCTCCCAAACACAGGTAATTTTGTTTATTTTTAATAGCAGTCACTCTAATAGGTGTGAGATGATGTATGTCACTGTAGTTTTGATTTGCATTTCCCTATATTTAATGATGTTGAACATCTTTTTATGTGTATTTTAGCCATTTTTATATATTCTTTGGAAAGACGTCAATTCTTTTCCTTGTTTTATACTTTTGGTGGTGTCCTTCCTCTGTTGTTAAGTCAAAGGATTTGTTTATAAATTCTAAATATTAAACTTTATCAAATATGTGTGTTGGAGAAAAATGGTGTTCACTGGGACATGGAGACTGATTGACCACAGGCAGAAAAAGAATTTATTGAGAAGCTCTCCCAATGAAGAGGTCTAAAGAACAGACTCAGTCCCCCTCACCAGCATGATGGGGGTCTGAAGAGAGACTTCAGCCACTCCTAGAAGGGGGGCCTTGAATTTATACAGAACTTTCCTAGGTGGGAAAATGATAGTTAGTGGGAGGGGGTTGAGGGTCTGAGCAAGGTGCAGGGACCACTAGGGAGCTTTAGAGGTGAAAATTTTCCTGATAATGAGTAGGGAGTTCAGGGTGTCTTGGAATGCTGCAGGAACACATGTTTCTTTTGATCTGTAGGGTTTTCAAGGGTTTCTTGGTTTCCCTCTGGTATATAAACAGTGAAGGTTTCCAGTCTCCCTCTGATATGCGGCTAGAGTAGTAAATGTCTCCATCTCCCTCTGACAGGCAGATGGTGAAGGTCTCTATCTCCCTCTACTCCTGACTCTATGAGGTTCCTTTGTTTAACCTGTGGGGAAGTGCCCTCAGACATGGGGGAGGGGGTTGCCTTTTTCCCAATGCCTGTCAGGGGAAACTGAGCTACAGCTTGTTAATATTGCAAACCTCTAACGATGTGGTTTCCAAATATTTTTTCCCATTGTGTAAGTTGTTGTCATTTCATTTCTATGATAAAATCCTTTGAGGGCTAAAAATTTAAACTTTATGAGGCCCCATTTATCTATTTTTTCCTGTGTTGCTTGTGCCTTATGTGTAAAGTCTAAGAAAGCATCACTTAACACAAGGTCTTGAAGATGCTTCTCTACATTTCCTTTCAGGAGTTTGATATATCTTAGCCTTACATTTAGGTCTTTCATCCATTTTGAGTTGATTTTTGTATGAGGTGTGAGGTAGCAGTCATCCTTTTTTTTTTTGCAAATGGAGAGCCAATTTTTCCCACAATACCTGTTCAAGAAAGTACTCTTTCATAATTGAGTAAATGAATGGTATTTGCCCCCATGTCAAATCGGTTGGCCATAAATGGAAGGGTTTATTTCTGAAATCTCAATTTTAGTTTGTTGATCTCTATGCCCGTCTTTGGGAATACCATGCTCTTTTCTGTGTGTTTTTTAAAACACATCAGTTTTATTGACACGTATTAATAAAGCATATAATCACCCAAAGTGTAAAATCAGTGGTATTTGTGCATAGTTATTCATTCATCACCTCAATCATCATTGGAATATTTTCATTATTTCAATGATAATAATAACAAACAAAAACCTGACAAATAAAGAAGAAAATTCTTCACCTCTCAATCTCTATCCTTCCTCTGCTGTACATAGCTGCTGTTTCTGGCTATTCTTCCATAATTCTTTATTAAGCAGTTTACTGAGATATATTTATATATCATATGATCTACCCAAAGTGTATAATCAGAATGTTGTGTATTCATCACCACAAAAATCTTTAGAAGTGTTTCATTACTCCAAAAAGAAAAACTTTCATTTTTAAAAGAAGCTTGTTGGTGTTGATTGGGAATTTGTTGATTCTATAAATTGCTCTGGGTATGACTGACATCTTAACAATATTTTGTCTTCTACTACATGAACACAGAATGTGTATCTATTTATTTAGGTCTTCTTTGATTTCTTTTTAGCAATGTTTTGTATCTTTCTGTGTACAAGTCCTTTATTCCTTGGTTAGATTTATTCTTAGATATTTCCTCAGTGAGTAAAAGGTTTTCTGTTTGTGTCTGTCCTGAGGAGGGGGCTTTGCTTTGTGTTCTCTGAGAAAATTGTTCTTAGGGAGCACAAAGATTTCATTTTCTGCACTGTTCCCCTGGGGTTTATTCTTAACTTTCTCATGGAATGCTTAAGCAAGACTTAAGCAAATTTCCAATCAAGGCATGCTATAGTTTCTTTTCTGACTGAGGGTTGTTTTCATGTAAAATTCTGATAGCTTCAGAGAGAGTGGGAAAGCATATACAATTGGGACACAAAAATACAAAAGGACGGGATTTTCCAGTTGGTTAAGTTGGGGACAGGCTGGTGCCAGATGAGCCATATTGAAGCCCAAGGAGAAAGAGACCATGGGTGACCCTGTTTACATGTTTTCATCAATTTTTAATGTGCAATAATTCATCCAACATTAGTGTAGTGAAAAGTGTTTAAAATTGAGAAATGTGTGAATTGAAAATAAAACAATATTTTAAGTATGAAATTTTATATGTAACAAATCCAGGATTTATTTTAATATTTATTTCTTGAATTTAGGAAAATGGACATTTCAAAAGTTTTTTCTAATTTTACTATACGTTCATTTCATTTTCAATTGGTGTAATTGCAGCATTTAACAATTTCCCATGAACCAGTAATCGTGTTAAATAAGCTTGTTTTTTTTTTAACTTCTAACACATATTTATGTATTAATACGTTTTCATTCATGTTACCTTCTGTGATGGTTATATTGTGTCAACTCAGCCAGGTATTTGTGCCCAGTTGCTTGGTCAAGCAAGCACTGGGCTGACTGTAGTAAAAGGGCATTTATGGACTTTAGTCACCATTGATTTTACTGCAGCAGTAAATCATAGACAACTGATTATTATCACATCAGGGAGATTGCCATCTGCAGTGAGTGATGCTTAACCCAACCAGTTGAATGCCTTAAAGGGAAAGTGATTCCAGAATTGAGAGAGAATTTCCCAGCTTGTCTTTGGACAGCCAGCCTCTCCCAGAACTCATCAAGAACGTTCACTGGATAGGAGAGCGGTAAGATGGAGGTGAAGTGAACTTCCCTGTTAGGGTCTCCTGCAGGGAGTCGGCTGGGCGGTGTTGGAGACTCTTTGGGACTGGGTTGTTTTGGGATTTTTGCTGGTCTGGAGGTGTCTGGACATGGATTTGGAGGGAAGGTAACAGAGAGGATCCATCTGTGAAATATACAGGGAGATCCCGGCTATGTGTGGAGGATTCCCTCCTTGCGTAGGCGGAGCCGAGGCAGCTAGCACCACAGCGGCGGGGTTTCTGTTCTTTGTTTTTTTTTTGGAGCCTCTGCAGTACTGGGGAGTTCGTGGGCCCTGGGCCGCCTATTGGGGGGTTGGTGGGAAGGGAGGTGCTTGCAGACCCATTTGGGCAGACAGACGGGGGTTTTAGGGCAAAGCTGGGGGAATTTGTGATTGGAGACACAAACAATAGCATTCCTGCCTAGAGCCATGCCCCCCCCCCCAAGCCCGGCTGCTGACCTACAGCAGTCTCAAAGTGTTAGCAACAAAGAGACACTACCAGGGTCTCATGGGGTGGCAGACATTTGGAAGCTGATTAGGGGAATATTTTGCAAAGCATGGGAATTTCGAGTTTGGACTCTGTTATTAGCGTTTCTGGCTAGAGCCCCTCCCCCGGACCTGGATATTTGATCTGAGTCATTAAATTGGCTGTAGCCTAGAGGAGCCCCCAGGTGGACATTCCCGGGGACCATAGGGTGGGAGGGTTCCTGAAGTCAATTGGTGATATATCCACACAATAAACCCTAGAAAGTGAGTGAATTGTAGGACACAGAACACAGGATAGAGCTTGTGGATGAGACTTCACCCATAGGGCTGGCACCCAGCTGCAGGGATCCCTGAAGGCTGTGATGCACTGTGGTGCTCCCAGGATTCCTGTTAACTGGACTCGAGGTTGCCAGGTCTGAGTTCCCTGGACTCTGGCGGCCCACACGCCAGAGACTCACACCTCTTGAGGCCTCAATACCTCAGACTGTCCATCCCTGAATCCACCACGCCCTGAGGTTCATCTGAGGCCCTTGAATGTTCTAGCCCTCAACGTTTGCATTTTTTCTTCTTTGTTTTATTTTGTTTGTTTTTATTTTTATTCTATTTCTATTTTTTTATTCTAGTTTTTTAATGTTCTGATTCCTGGCATTGCATTATCCCCTAGTCTTTTCTTCCAGCGTATCCCCCAAAGTCTCTCTCTCTTTTTTTTTTTTAATCCTCTCTTTCTTGTCCCCGATCTTCTTCTTATTCTATTTTATCTTAACAATACAATAGGTCCTGCAGGAAACACCTCACATTTGCTGGGTTTCCTCATCCTCCACTGCCTCATTTCTCTGTGAATAGATTTAGGCTATCTACACTATCCCCTTTCCCCTACAACTTGATATCCTCCACCATCTGCTATCTCTCCTACATTCCACCTCCCTTTCTTTGATCCACAAAGCATCTAACTCTTAATTTCTAATACTTTTGTTTAGTTTTCCATCTGGTATCTGCCCTTGAAACTATTACCTTTCTTTTCTCTTTCCCTCTCTCACGAAAACAATAGCTTCTTAGTACATACCATATCCCTCCCATATTCAGTCGTCTACCTCATTATAGGTACTTTCCTACTACAACTCTACACAATTTACATGAGCTAACCTCCATCCTCCCAGAATTCATATTGATGCTTTGTTAACATATATCACCAATACTAATCTACACTTTTTCCTTCCTTACACAATTACCTTTCCCCAGCACTAATACTTTCCTTTAAAGTGAACTTAACCAGCAATAAGAAATTGGAATAGGAAGAACAAAGTGACAAAGAGAAGATATAACACTTATGCAAAAACAACAGCTATTTAATCTCCAAGACTAGACAAAGAAGCTACGGAACTAATTAAACCCGTCAAGGAAAAATGATGACAAGACAGCAACAAAAATCTACAAACCAAACCAGTAATCAGGAAAACATGGCTGAATCCAATCAACAAACTAAAAATCAGGAAGGGGAGCAGAACTTTGCACAAGCAATGAAAGATCTCAGAACATTTATCACCGACAAATTTGATGAAGTAATAAAGAGGTTAACAACATGAAGACAACACTTGGAGGGGAAATTGCAGACATGCACAAAAAAATAACAGATATGATGGAAATGAACACCACAATTCAAGAAATCAAAAATACACTTGCAGCAAATATCAGCAGACTAGAAGAGGCAGAGCAGAGAATTAGTGATGTGGAAGACAGTGCATTGGAAATCAAACAGATAGTAGAAGTGGTCAATAAAAAGGTAGAAAAAATCCAGATAGGACATAGGGACCTGAATGATAATGCAAAATGCTCAAACATAAGTATTATAGGCATTCCAGAAGGAGAAGAGAAGGGAAAGGGGTCAGAAGGAGTGTTGCAGGAAATAATGACTGAAAACTTCCCAAATCTACTGAAAGAGACAGATGTACATATCCAAGAAGCACAGCACACTCCACTGGTCATAAACCCCAACAGGCCCACCCCAAGCCATATACTTGTCAAATTATCCAATGCTCAAGACAAAGAGAAAATCTTAAAAGCAGCAAGAGAAAAGAAAACCATCACATACAAGGGAAGCTCCATAAGATTAAGTGCTGATTTCTCATCTGAAACCATGGAGGCAAGAAGGCAGTGGTATGATATAGTCAAGGTACTAAAGGAAAAAAATTTCCAACCAAGAATACTCTATCCAGCTAAACTGGCATTGAAAAATGATGGAGAGTTCAAAATATTCACAGATAAACAGAAACTGAAAGAGTATATCAACAAGAAACCTCCCCTTCAAGAAATTCTAAAGGGAGTTCTGCAGGAAGAAAGGAAAAAACAGGACAGTCAGAGATGGAGGAGAGTGTAAGAGCAAAAAAAAAGACAAAAATAGAAGGGGAAAATTAAATAATACAAACAAAATATAACAAACACAAATCCAACCAAATATATGACTACCACAAATAATTCTCTGAACGTAATAACACTGAATGTCAATGGATTAAACTCACCTATCAAAAGATTCAGACTGGGACACTGGATAAAGAAATATGACCCATCTATATGCTGTCTACAAGAGACTCATCTTAGACCCAGAGACGCATGGAGATTGAAAGTGAATGGCTGGAAAACAATCATACAAGCAAACAACAATCAAAAAAAGGCAGGAGTAGCTATATTAATATCAGACAAAATAGACTTTAAATGTGAAACAATTGTGAGAGACAAAGAAGGATACTACATTTTAGTGAAAGGGACAATCTGTCAAGAAGATCGAATGATCATAAATATTTATGCTCCTAACAAGGGTGCCTCTAAATACGTGAGACAAACACTGGAAAAACTAAGTGAAAAAATAGATGCATCTACAACTATAGTGGGGGATTTTAATACACCACTATCAACTCTGGACAGAACATCTCAAAAGAGAATCACTAAAGAAACAAAACATTTGAACAGTATATTAGAAGAGCTGGATCTAATAGACATATATAGATCATTACACCCAAACACAGCAGGATATACATTTTTCTCAAGCGCACATGGAACATTCTCCAAGATAGACCATATGCTAGGCCACAAAGAAAGGCTGAATGAATTCAGAAAGATCAAAATCATACAAAACAATATCTCTGACCACAGTGGAGTGGAGCTGGAAATTCGCAAGGGACAGAGGCCCAGACTTCACACCACAATTTGGAAATTAAACAGCACACTCTTAGAAAAACAGTGGGTCAAAGAGGAAATCTCAAAAGAAATCAATGACTACCTTGAAACAAATGATAATGATAACACAACATACCAAAATTTATGGGATGCAGAAAAAGCAGTACTGAGAGGGAAATATATAGCCATAAATTCACATATCAAAAAAGAAGAAAGAGCAAAAATTGAAGAACTAACTGCACTTTTGACGGAATTAGAAAAACAACAACAAAGTAACCCAACAGGAAGAAGAAGGAAGGAAATCACAAAGATAAGAGCAGAACTAAATGAAATAGAAAATAAGAAAGCAATTGAAAAAATGAACAAGACCAAGAGCTGGTTTTTTGAGAAGATCAACAAAATTGACAAACCTTTAGTGAGACTAACAAAGAAAAAAAGAGAAAAGATTAAAATACACAAAATAAGAAATGAGAACGGTGATATCACCACTGACCCCACAGAAATGAAGACTATCATAAGAGGATACTTTGAAAAACTATATTCCAACAAAAATGACAATTTAGAGGAAATGGACAAATTCCTAGAAACACATAAGCAGCCTATATTGGCGAAAGAAGAAATTGATGATCTTAACAAATCAATCACAAGCAAAGAGATAGAATCAGTCATTAAAAATCTCCCAACTAAGAAGACCCCAGGGCCAGACGGCTTCACAGGTGAATTCTTCAAAACATTCCGGAAAGAACTAACACCAATCCTGTTGAAACTATTCCAAAAAATCGAAACAGAAGGAACATTGCTGAACTCCTTCTATGATGCCAACATTATCCTAGTACCAAAGCCAAACAAAGACACCACAAGAAAGGAAAATTACAGACCAATTTCTCTAATGAACCTAGACGCAAAAATACTTAACAAAATACTTGCTAATCGTATTCAACAACACATTAAACAAATTATACACCATGACCAAGTGGGATTTATTCCAGGTATGCAAGGATGGTTCAACATAAGAAAATCAATCAATGTGATACACCATATAAACAGATTGAAGGGAAAAAAATCACATGACTATATCTATAGATGCAGAAAAAGCATTTGACAAAATACAGCACCCCTTCTTGATAAAAACACTTCAAAAGATCGGAATTCAAGGAAACTTTTTGAACATGATAAAGAGTATATATGAAAAACCTACAGCCAACATTGTTTACAATGACAAAATCCTGAAATCCTTCCCTCTAAACTCAGGAACAAGACAAGGATGCCCATTGTCTCCACTCCTATTTAACATTGTCTTGGAAGCACGTGCTCGAGCACTGAGGCAAGAACCAGATATAAAAGGCATTCAAATTGGAAGGGAAGAAGTCAAAATTTCCTTATTTGCAGATGACATGATCCTATACATAGAAAACCCTGAGAGATCTACAACAAAGCTTCTAGAACTCATAAACGAGTTCAGCAAAGTTGCAGGTTATAGGATCAATGCGCAAAAATCAGTAGCATTTCTGTACACCAATAATGAGCAAGATCAGGAGGAAATCAAGAAACAAATACCATTCACAATAGTAAATAAAAAAATCAAATACTTAGGTATAAATTTAACTAAAGAGGTAAAAAACTTATACACCGAGAACTATACAAGACTGTTCAAGGAAATCAAAGAAGACCTAAATAAATGGAAGAATATTCCTTGTTCATGGATAGGAAGACTGAATATTATTAAGATGTCTATCCTACCCAAACTGATCTACACATTCAATGCAATTCCAATAAAAATCAACACAGCCTTCTTTAAGGAACTAGAAAAACTAACTATGAAATTTATTTGGAAAGGAAAGAGGCCCCGAATAGCCAAAGACATATTGAAAAAGAAAAACGAAATTGGAGGAATCACACTTCCTGACTTCAAAACATACTACAAAGCTACAGTAGTGAAAACAGCATGGTATTGGCATAAGGAGAGACACACAGACCAATGGAATCGAATTGAAAGTTCAGATGTAGAACCTCATGTATATAGCCATATAATATTCGATAAAGCCACCAAACCCTCTCAACTGGGAGAGAATGGCCTATTCAACAAATGGTGCCTGGAGAACTGGATAGCCATATGTAGAAGAATGAAAGAGGATTACCACCTCACACCTTATACAAAGATCAACTCAAGATGGATCAAAGACCTAAATAAAAGAGCCAAGACCATAAAGATCTTGGAAAGCAGTGTAGGGAAACATCTACAGGACCTTGTAATAGGAAATGGCTTCATGAATATCACACCAAAAGCACGAGCAGCAAAAGAACAAATAGATAAATGGGACTTCCTCAAAATTAAAGCCTTCTGCACCTCAAAGGAGTTTGTCAAGAAAGTAAAAAGGGAACCCACACAATGGGAGAAAATATTTGGCAACCATATATCTGATAAGAGACTTATAACTTGCATATATAAAGAACTCATATATCTTGAAAACAAAAAGATAGACAACCCATTTAAAAAATGGGAAAAAGATTTAAACAGACACTTCTCCAAAGAAGAAATACAAATAGCTAAAAAGCACATGAAAAAATGCTCCAAATCTCTAGCTATCAGGGAAATGCAAATCAAAACTACAATGAGATACCATCTTACTCCCATAAGATTGGCAGCTATGAAAAAAACAGAAGAATACAAATGCTGGAGAGGATGTGAAGAAAGGGGAACACTCATCCACTGCTGGTGGGAATGCAGAAGGATCCAACCATTCTGGAGGACAGTTTGGCGGTTTCTCAAAAAACTAACCATAGATTTGCCATATGACCCAGCAATACCACTGCTGGGTATATACCCATTAGAACTGAAAACAAGGACACAAACCGATATATGTACACCAATGTTCATAGCAGCATTGTTCACTATCGCCAAAAGTTGGAATCAATCCAAATGTCCATCAACAGACGAGTGGATCAATAAAATGTGGTATATACAAACAATGGAATACTACTCGGCTGTAAGAACAAATACAGTACAATCACACGTGATAACATGGATGAACCTCGAGAATCTTATGTTGAGTGAAGCAACCCAGGCATTGAAGGACAAATACTACATGACCTCAATGATATGAAATAAGCAAACTGCTTCAGAGAGCTACAGTCTGGAAAAGAGGCTTATAGGAAATCGGGGGGTGGAGGAAGGATGTGAGTTAACGTCTGCAGGGGTGGAATCTGTGATGAGCTGGCGGTAAGTATGAGCACAAAATAGGGACAAAATGGGGGCAAGGGGTTGCCTTCGGGTGGGGCTTTGTGGGTTTGAGGGGGGCTGGGGATGGGAAGAGGGGTAATATTGTCCAAAAATTGGGGGGAGGGAGGGGCAACATACGAACATGGGAGAGTGTCAGGTGTTCGTTGAGAACAAAATGTTGAGAAAATTGTATCAAAGTATAAGTAGGAGGGTTACCTGTCTAGGATGCTCAGGGGGTATGGTCTGATGCGGGACGGACTCCGGGGGAATAGCTGAAGGCTCATTTTGCCAAGGTGGATTGTACCATTGGGAAGAGACCCAAGAAGTGAGAGTTGGGGTGGACCCACATCCTGGGGAGGACTAATGCCGTCAAATAGAGAGAACTGTATCTCTCATGAGAAAGGATGGCTCCCAGGGCATTAGGGCAGTTGAGAAAGTCAGGTCCTGAATACTGCTGCAAGTATCTCTGGACATGGCTTCTTGGGAAATGGAGATTGGCTGGCTTTGTGGGCCCCAAGGGGAGGGGAAAATGGATGTGGAATGGATGGAACCAAGGTAAATATGGGGGCAAGAGAGGAGTTCTGTGAGAGTACACGAGGATGAATATAAAACATGTAATATTACACCAAAAACATATAGGGGATGACAGACTAATAATGTAAACCATAAGGCAAAACATAGGATAACTAAAAAATTTAGAAAACTGTACAACCTAAATTATGGACCACATAGTAAGCACAGATGTCACCTTGTTTGAAAGCTATTGTCTTGGAATCTGTACATCAGTTTCAGGAAATATGATATGAATAAGCTAAAAGATTATCGCTGTGGAAGGGAAAAGGTTTTATGGTGGATCTGGGGAAGTACTGTATATTGTATATATGAATTTCAGTGATCTAAGACTCTTGTGAAGCTGACATTATGTTGGGATTCACTTTACAGGAAGTTTTGGATCACAGAGTGGTTCAACAATGGCAGCAGAGGAATACTGATATAGGATGTTATTGACAGGATATATATGGTTGACAGGGAGTTATACAGGGCATATGCCCAGGGTATATAGTAATGTCTAGATATACTCATAGTGGAAAAAATTAAAAACAACAGCTGGGGGGGTACTGGGCCCCTGGCCGTGGGGTCACTGTCATGGACCCTGGGGGAGCAGCAGCAGTCCCCCAGGTGCAATGGCAAGAACCAGGAAGGAAGGAGGGCCCAACAGTGGGCTCCTGATACTAATGGCTATGCTTTTGAGCCTATACACCTGCAATGAGAACAAGGCCTAGAGTAGCACTGTGCCTGGGAGTTTCCTCCTGACAGCCTTCATGTTGCTCAAATGTGGCCACTCTCACAGCCAAACTCAGCATGTCGATGCAGTGCATTCCCCCCATCGTGGGACATGACACCCGGGGATGAGCCTCCCTGGCACCGAGGGATCACTACCACATACTAGCTGAAGATGCAACTAGAAAATGACCTTGAATTAAAGGTTCAATACGGATCAGCAGAATATCCCTATCTACATATAATAACATGACTTCAAAATGCTGTTTGACCTAATGTAAGGGGGAAATGGAAAGGAGAAATGAGATTATAAGGCTATGAGTCTCTAAAAAAGAGTCTGGAGGTTGTCAGAAGGAATGCCCTTATGCACAACTGAGCAGAGTCTAAGAGACAGATAAAGTAGATACAGCCCCAGGTATTGGTTCTTTTGAGGGATAAAGAGACCCATGGGTTCTATGGTCATGGCAGATGGGGTTCACTGCCATGGCAGATGGCCCTTCTTTGGAGCTGGTGTTTCTGCATGATGGAAGGGGATCTCTTCTCACAAGACTTGCATGCTACTTTATTGGAATTGTAGTTGGTGCTGGGGTTTAAGATGTATTTAGGGGATTTGAATCTCTGGACTGATAATATGACACCCAGGCCCAGAGCCTCAACAGACTTCAGCTCCTACACTTTGATTTATTGGACTTACCCCACTCAGCTAACATCGAGTTGAAGAAGGTCAACCACCACACCATGGAGCCTAGAGTGTCTACAACTGAAAGCAGGAGGAGTGCATCCAGTATCCATGTGGAATCTAAGCCCCCACTTGACATAGATGTGCAATGGACACAACCAATCCAATGTCCACAGAGAAAATGTGGAATGGGTGTGGGAAGGGTCGCCATGGTGGCTGCTGGGTTTGGGGAATGGGAGGAAGAGATGAGATGGGGAGGCGTTTTCGGGACGTGAAGTTGTCCTGGGTGGTGCTTCACGGACAATTACGGGACATTGTAGATCCCCCCAGGGCCCACTGGATGGAACGTGGGAGAGTGTGGGCTATGATGTGGACCATTGACTATGGGGTGCAGTGATGTTCAGAGATGTACTTACCGGGTGCAATGGATGTGTCACGATGATGGGAGAGAGTGTTGCTGTGGGAGAGTGGGGGGTGGGGGCGGTGGGGTTGATTGGGACCTCATATTTTCTTAATGTAATTTTTAAAAATAAATAAATAATTTTAATAAAGGATATTACCAAGGCAAGCAGGGAAAAAAAGAACTTTCACTGGACTTTCATTGCAGCCCCTGTTTGTAGCCTGCCTGCAGAACCTGGACTTGTGCATCCTACCGGCTGCATGAGAGACTCATAAAATCACACACTATTGAC
Source organism: Dasypus novemcinctus (assembly GCF_030445035.2). NCBI lineage: Eukaryota > Metazoa > Chordata > Mammalia > Cingulata > Dasypodidae > Dasypus > Dasypus novemcinctus. The sequence continues at coordinate 128,346,933 of NC_080682.1, forward strand.
AGATATCTCTTGCTGATTCTGTTTCCCTAAAGAACCCTGACTAATACACTTTCCTAAAATGTCTTCCCCAGCTTCCCCTTCTTTAATATATTTCAGCAATGGTTTGTCATTTTCAAGTTACAAATCTTCCACCTCCTTGGTTGAAATTTCTTCCTAAGTATCTTGTTCTTTTGATGCTGTTGTTAAATTAATGGCTTTTTAAATTTCCTTTTCATATTATTTGTTGCTGTGGTATAGAAATACAAGAAACTTTTGTGCAGCTTTGCTGAAAATACTTATTAGCTGTAAAAGTATTTTTGTGAATTCTAGAGCATTTTTTATGTATAAATCATATCATCCGCAAGTAGCAGTAGTTTTACTTCTTTCTTTCCTGTTTGGATGCCTATTCTCTTTTTCTTGTCTAATTGCTGTGGCTGTTATCCAGGACAGTGATCAATAGCCATGATGAAATATTATCTTTGGTTTGTTTCTTATCCCATTGGGAAACCTTTTAGTCTCTCCTAATGACTAGAAAACTAAATATGTATTCCTGATTTTGTTTGCTTATTTGTTTTTAAGAACAGATGCTTATTGGATTTTGTCAAATAGTTCTTCTGTGGCAATAGACATGATCAAATTTTTTGTTTCATTTTCTTTGAATTAATGATATATGTTATTTTGTATTTTAATAGACTTTATTTTATGAGTTTTTTACAGATAAATCGTGCCTAAAGTACAGAATTCCCATGAACCACTCACAGACACACAGATTTCCCTATGCTTAACACTTTGCATTAATGTGGTAATTTTGTTAAAACTGAAACCCTGTGACAAGATTTATATGTTTAATTTTAATTCATAGTTTATGTTAGGATTCACTGTTTTTGTTGTAGAATTCTATGATATTTTAATCCTTTTCTCCTGGTAGCATATATACAACCTAACATGTTCCATTTTAACCACTTTCCAATATACAATTCAATGCTGTTATTTACATTCACAATATTGTCACTATATCTGCCATCCCAATTTTCCCATCACCCCAAACAGAAAATATATGCCAATTTAGAGTTACCCCATTCCCTATATCCACCCTGACACAGGTAACCTGGATTTTAATTTCCTACAATGAAATTCATTTTTTCAGAGCTCTAGGGAAAGTATGCAGAAAGTATAGTTATTTCCTATACCCCCCTTTTCATCCTCTGCCCACAGGTGTCTTTTTTATTCACATCTGGCATTAGTGTGGTACATTTTTTACAGTTGATGAATCAATATTGATCCATTTTTGTCAATGAAAGTCCATAGATTATGTTAGAGTTTACACCGGATTTGTGTAGTTCTATGGGCTTTGACAAATGTGTAAGGTCATGTGTTCATTATAGCACCATATGGAACAGTTCACTCACCTAAAAATGCCAGTGCTCCACCAACTCACCCTTCCCTCCCTTCCCCAGAAACCTGGCTATCTTGAACTTTTTATTGATTCTATAGTATTGCCTTTTCCAGAATATCATATAGTTGGAATTAGATGGTATGTAGGCTTTTCTAGACTGGATTCTTTCACATAGTCATATTCATTCAAGATTTCTCTATGCTTTTTCATGCCTTGATAGCTATTTTGTTTTTGTTGTTGTTTTTAAAGATCTATTTAATCACCCCATTGTTTGCACTTGCTGTCTGCCTCTCTGTCCATTTACTGTGTGTTCTTCTCTGCTTATCTTCTCTTTAGGCAGCACTGGGAACTGATCCTGGGACCTTCTGGAGTGGGAGAGAGGCGATCATTCTCTTGCACATCTTACTATGCCAGCTCTCCATGCAGGCCAGCACTCTGTGCAAGCCAGCATTCCATGCAGGCCAGCACATGCAGGCTAGCACTACTGCATGGGCCAGCACTCCATGTCGGCCAGCACTCCGTGTGGACCAGCATTCCATGCAGGCCAACGCTCTGTGTGCACCAGCACTCTGCATGGACCAGCACTTCCCTGTGGGCTAGCACTACTGCACAGGCCAACACTCTATGTGGGCCAGCACTCCACCTGGGTTAGCACTACTGCATGGGCCAGCACTCTGCATGGGCCAGCACACTGTACAGGCCAGGACTCCATGCAGGCCAGCACTCCACATGGGCCAGCATGCAATGTGGGCCAGTACTCTGTGTGGGCCAGCTTTCCACTTAGGCCAGCATCCCTTCACCAGGAGTCTCTGAGATCAAACCCTGGACCTCCTATATGGTAGATGGGAGCCCAATCGCTTGAGCCACATCAGCTTCCTGCTAATATGTTTTGATCACTGGAAAACACTCATTCTATGGACATATCATGCATTGTTTATCTGTGCACCTATTGAATAGCATCTTGATTACTTCCAGTTTTTGGCAATTATGAATATGCTGCTATAAACAATTAGTGCAGGTTTTTGTGTGGATGTGCATTTTCAAGTAATTTGTATGAATAGTTAGCTGTATCAGTGCTAGATTGTGTGGCAAGCCTATGTTTAGCTTTTTAAAAAACTGACAGTCTCTCTTTAAAAATGACTGTTCTTGGGAAGCAGACTTGGCTCAGTGGATAGGGCATCTGCCTACAACATGGGAGGCCTGTGGTTCAAACCCCGGGCCTCCTTGACCCTGTGGAGCTGGCCCATGCACAGTGCTGATGCGCGCAAGGAGTGCCCTGCCACACAGGGGTGTCCCCGCATAGGGGAGCCCCATGCGCAAGGAGTGCGCCCCATAAGGAGAGCCGCCCAGCATGAAAGAAAGTGCAGCCTGCCCAAGAATGGCACTGCCCACACAGAGAGCTGACAATTCCCGTGCTGCTGACAACAACAGAAGCAGACAAAAGAAGACCATGCAGCAAAATGGACACAGAGAACAGACAAGGGGGGAGGGGGAATAAATAAAATAAAATCTTTAAAAAAAATAACTGTTCTGTTTTGCTTTATCACAAGCAATGAATGAGAGTTACTGTTGCTCCACATCTGCACCCACATTTGCAATTGTCAGCTTTTGGGTTTCTAACCATTCAAATAGTTGTGCAGTGGTATCTAACTTTTAAAATTTTGTATTTCCCTAAATACCCACATCCTAAAGGCGATGCAAATGCTTTCCTATATTTCTATGTCATCTGTATCTCCTTTTTGGTGAGGTGTTTATGCAGATCTTTTGTCCATTTTAATTGGGTTGTTTTTTTATTGTTGAGTTTTAAATGTTCCTTGTATATTTTGGATATAAATACTTTATCAGAAACATGGATTGCATATACTTCCTCCCATTCTGTAGTTTATCTCTTCATTTTCTTAATAGTGTCTTTTGCAGAATACAGTTTTTAATTTTTAAAAGAAGCCCAACCTAACATTATTTTTTCTTTCAATATATTGTGCTGTTAGTATTCTGCATAAAGTCATTGCTAAACCCAATGCCACCTATAATTTTAAAAATTGTATATTTTTGCATTTTATTTTTGAATAATGATGCATTTTGAGTTTGTTTTAGAGAAATTTATATAGTATATGTCTATATTCTTTTTGCATTTGGTTGTCCAGTTTTTCCAGCTTAATTTCTTGGAAACTCTGTCCTTACATCTTTGAATTGCCTTTGCTCCTTTGTCATAGATTAGTTGACTATTCACTATATATACATGGAGGATTTACTTCTTTTCTCTCTATTCTGTTCCAATTAACTGCCTGTCTATTGTTTATCCATGACCACACTATTTTAATCACAATAGCTTTATAGTTTTGTTTTGTTTTGTTTGGAATGCAGTATATTTTTAAATACAGTAAAAGCCACCTGGCAGTTAACTTGACAAGTTAACAAAGCTTAAGATTTACCAGGTCATATCAACATTCACAGTCTTTTTACCCACATGAGAATTATATGTGGTAGTGTTTACCTGGAATGTGTATACATTTATAGAGGCAAGAAACCTTTGCAAATTCAGATTTAAAGGAGCTGAAAACAGAAACGATGTCCAAGGGTGGTGTAGCTGTGATTTGGAGATACTCTACTTCCTCCAAAGTTTGTGCACTTCCCAAAAGTTGAGCCATTAGGAATCCAGAAAGCAGCTGCGGCACTTGTAAGAGCTTGGCTACTCATCTTGCAGGGTTTCCGGGCCCAGAAGAGGAATATGAACTCTCTACTCTTGCCAAAGTATGGAACCCTTAATGTGCCCACTGTGGGTGTCAGAAGAAGACTGGCATCTGGATGGAAAAGTCATCTGGGAGGCTCCCTGGCTTAAGTGTCTTTGCCATGGAGGGCAGCTGGGGTAGTGAGGGGAGGTGGAAGGGAGAGAGAGGGTAGGAAAGAAGATAAAATGAACACTATGTGCTTACAGAGAGGATCACTTACTGTCAGCATGCTGTGTCCACCCATTTTCATCACATGAAGAATCTGGGTGATTCTATGAGGAAGAAAGACTGCACATGGGGCACCAGCATTACAGCAAGTTCACATGAGCAAAACCTTCCATCACATTCTCTAGAACTGGTGAGGCAGTCCTTGGGCAGGCAACTTGGCTCAATCTGATACATTGAGACCCATGTTCCTCAGGAAATTAGCATGAGGTTTGTATAGTGGTTACTTTTTTATTATTGAATTATATTGTAAAGGCTTAAGTAGTATGTCTACAATTTAATCAAGACAAAACAATTTGCATTTACATCAAGGACCCATTTGCTGTAGTGGCATAAAAGAGGCACAGACAAAAGATCAAGTACATGTTTTTAAAAATAAAGACTACATGTTTTACCTGGTCCCACTTTTACTATTTTGGACTGTACATTTCCTCCTAGAGAACTAACACATTTATGTTAAATCTGATTTATCTTCCCACATTTAAAAAATTAAATACAGCTTCTCACACTTTCTAAGTTATAAACAAAAAGGAAATTATTTTAAAAAAGTAAATCTGCTGTTATCCTACAGTGGAAAGGTTGAGTAAAACATGGCCCCTCTGTGGCTCATCTCAAGGAAACACATTTACTCAGAGGAAAGCATTTGTGATCTGGGAGTAAGTTTCCCACTTCCTTTGCCAGACCAGATCTTCAAGTGTTTCTGGTCTCAATTGCAAAGTAAGTGAAAATGTCTGCATAACATGTATAAGTCAAAAATCAAAACAGGAAAACAGGGCTAATTAAAATAAAAATTCTATGCCAGTCTAAATATATATCTTCAGCTTTTTCCTTTTTTATTGCAGATGGTACTTAAAAATAACTTACCTTTTTAATGTTTTATGAAACTCAAATGAATAAGTTTAAAAAGTTTATATTTCACTTGATTCTACTGAAATTTCAATTACCTACTACTTTACTTACCCAACTTATACATGAGGTAAGTTTCAGCTAAAAAAAAATTCCACCACAAAGATAAAACTGGTTCAAGCACATGCAAAATCATAATGCCCTACTCATGTTCTGAGTGTACAACTTTCACTATCGTGTATCCAAGAAAAATCCAAATGGAACCTAAGAACAGTGTTTAAAGTTTCTAACTTCTAAACACACACTTACCGATCTAAAAAATATTTTGTTACCAAATTGTACAGAATTCATGTTTTACTGTAAACAAAGAGGACACATTTCCAATATTGCTTGATAGCCAGCTGTCAGTTTTCTAAAACACTATATTTTTGCAGTAAAATATCCCCGCTAGAAATCAACTGTATTTAAATAGATCTTAACAGAAGTAAGACATTCATTGTACTAGAAATCTTTTAGAAAGTGAGTTCAATCAGGCTACAATAACATTGACATGAATAAAAATTACAGGAGAGATTACTGCTGTACTTTTCCCCATAACTACTATCAAACTTTGTTTAAATTGTGCAATCCCAAATTATTCATGTTTCCTCTTGCTGAATTTCATTATGTTTCACAGAGAAGGAATCCTAAGATCTGTTCTGTAAGAATTCAAGATTTTGAAATGTGTAGGTTCGCATTATACTACCATGTTTTGCCCTTGTTTTCCAAATACACAGAAACAATATAATTTTTCTCAAAAAATGAAATAAGATGTCCACGTGAAAAAAATAAGCCTAGAAAAAGTTCCAGAGCTAAAACAACTTATTCAAATGGCCACAAAGTGACCTCTAGTTTAAAGTCCAAAACATTTAAATGAAGTTCATTTATGTTTTGTTTTCTTTTCAAAGGAATACTGTAAAATAATCACATTATTTTAGCTCTTGAGTCAACAAGTGTACACAAATGTTTTATTCAGTTAAAATTATGAGACCAAGCTCAGTGTGCCAAAGATATAGCGTTCAGTTGATTTTGCAGAGTTTGCAGAAAAAAATTTAGAGATTTCTTAGAGAACTGACCTGGTTCCCGGTTGTTCCTACAACAGGGGCAGGATCTCCTTCCTATTTCAGAGTTGCTCTGTGACAGCTGGATCATCTTCATCTTCTCACCTGGGTTCATCAGTTTTCTTTGTGGCTTTCCTAGCAAGGTGGGCCAGCTCAGTTCTGCAGCGGCTGCCCTAGCCAGGATGGGAAGGGCTCACCCCGTCGCTGCTGCTGGCGCCAGCTGGAGCGCGGCCAGGTGTGCACGGAGGCTGCAGGTGGAGCTCACCTGCACGTGTTTGTGCCATTCCCTGGGAGGTTCACCTTAGGGGTCAGCTCACTCCTCGACTTCTTTTTCATGGACACCAGGGTCTCCAGTAACCCGGGTCCTCGCAGGAAGCCCCTCTCTTGCAGCCCCAGCCCACGGCTCCCACAAAGCTCCTCTGTGGGTCCTGCCTGGTGGCCCCCTCGGGAGCGAGGGAGCATCCTGGGGTGGCAGGGCTTAGCGCCCCCAGCCCTGGCAGGCCCGCAACCCCTGACTTTTTTTTTTTGGCCAGCTCCGCCCCTACACCCCCTGCCACAGGTGGGCTAGCTGAGGAGCCCAAGGTGCTGTTCAGTGCTTGATCTTCCTGCGTGCACCCTGCTGAGTTCCTGGGTGACTCCTGCTCCTCCTGCTCAGGACCCTGCAGACAAGCTGCGGGGGTTGCTGTGCCGGCAGGTTCAGGAGTTTGCAGAGGAATTCAAGTAGCTCTTGGTCTGTAGGGTCCTGTGGAATCTTTGATATCAGGATGATGGTGGCCTCACGCAAGGAATGAGGAAATTTTCTCACCTTCTATATTTATATTTGGAAGAGTTTGAAAACTTAGTTTTGAATTATTCTGTATGTTTTTAGTATAATTGACCAAGGAAGCCATCTGGTTCTGGACTCTTCTGGGTGGGGAAATTTTTGATGATCATTCAATCTCTTGTTAGAGCTCTGATCTTATTTTCTATTTATTCTTCAGTCCGTTTTGGTAGTTTGTATGCTTCTAGAAGTTGTCTGTTTTACCTAAGTTATCTAGTTTGTTGTACTATTGTTCATGATATTCTTTTACTGACCTTTTAATCCTCTAAAGTCTGTAGCTTGAGTGTAGTTCATAACTTTCACTGAGTTGTGAATTTTCCAGTTTCCCTCTCTCTTTGGCAGGAAGTTCAGGTGCAGCATGCGGTGGCAAGGGAGGCTCGGCTGGGCTCGGCTCGGCTCAGTAAGGTTTGGCTCAGTCGGGTTCGGCTCGGCTCGGCTAGCCTCGGCTCGGCTCGGTGAGTCTGGCCTCGGCTTGGCTCGGCTCGGCTGCGCCGGGCTTCTCTGGCTGGGCTGGCCTGGGCTCTGCTCGGCTGGGCTCTGCTGGACTGGGCCAGATCGGCTGGATTCCGCAGGACTCAGCTCGGTTGCGCTCATCAGGGCTCGGCTCGGCTGGGCCTGGCTCGGTTGGGCTTCCCTCGGTTGGGCTCGTCTGGCTCCAATCAGCTGGTCCCCCCTCGGCCGGACAGGGCTCGGCTCGCCTGGGCTCATATGGGTGCAGTGTGCTGGGCTCCGCGGGCCCCAATTCGCCCTGGCTCGGCTCGGCTGGGATGGGTTCGGGCTCCCCCGCACCTGGCCCCAGGCACAGTGGGCGGGGCCCTGGAGCCAGGACGCACAAGCCTGGTCCCGCTGCCTGGCTGCAGGCTCAGGGGTTCCCGGACTCCAGCTGGGCCCCTGCAGCTTGCACGTCCGGACCACGGGTGCGGCAACCAAGAGGAGATCAGCTCCCATGGACCTTCCCCTCCCGCCAGAGCACCCCTCCCCCATTAACCTCATGCAAGTTTTGAAGGATAAACCAAGTTGATGCTTAGAGAGGGCTTTGACCTAAGCTTGGCAAACTGTTGACTTCATTTTCTTACTATCACATCTTCAGGTCAGTAAGTTCTTTCAAGTCCCAGATGTGAAAATTCTTGTCCCCAGTAGGAGAAATAGGAAGATTCAGTATTCGATACAATAGAAAAGTCCATATAAAAATTGATCAGGGATGTATTACTTTAAATAGTGATAAAATTTTATGAAACACAGAAATGGCACAATCCTGAAAAGATTGAGGAGAATTGCTGAAAATGTTTAAATTTTATAAAGAGTTGCCAAAGTTTTGCAAGTTGATTATTCCCAGAAAGAAAAATCCTAATAAGAGCAATAGCCTCACAAGATAAATTAAGGAATTGCTAATATTTCATTGATAAATTTCAATCTTCAAAAATCTGAATGTCATTAAAATATTTAGAAGATAGTTCTCAAAAGAAAAGATGACATCATTTAAAATAGAAGCTCCACAATGTGTTTTCATGATTTAGATTTAAAGCATGAAAATAATTTTGATAAAATGTAAAAAGGAATACTCAGAATTAATGTAATGGCTCACCAATGAACAGGGGGAAAAAATAGAATATATACCCTTCTCTAGAGCAAATGCCCTCTTGATGAGAACTCCCTGTGATTGGTGTTTGTTAAGTTCTGTTAGGAGAGCTATTTGACCTGAGTAAAGAAACCTCTCAGTATTTACAGATTTGGAGTGCTGTGGTCAGCCTTTCCCTCTCACTGTCCAGTCCTCAGCAGTCTTTGCTCAGTGATCTTTGAAATGGTTTGGCTCAGCCAGCCTGGATGGCTCTGAATGTATCGGCTTTGACACTGACTCTTTAAGCCAAATCTGTACCCAAGTAACTGCCCAGCATTGCCTGGTTTAACACTGACTCTTATTTTTTTCCAGCACTGACTGCTTTATGACTTCTTCAGCACAGAGCACCCAAAAGGCCCGGGAAAAGATGCCCTCCTCACGAGTCCCCCGAGGAGGTTCACGGCTCAGGTCAGGCTGTTGGACGGCAGCTCCCCACACACAGCTTTGCTTTGGAGAGGCAGGACATCCAGTGGGGAGCAGGTCTTGCCCCTGAGGAGGAAGCAGGTACCACACAACCTCTGTGCAGTTCCCACCATGAGAAGCAGCTGGGGCCTCTGTTCCGTGTTTGGGTCACAAGGTGTGCTCAGGCTCTTCCATTAGGCCTACACCCTCCCAGGGTTCTAGAATGGAGACATGAAGCCTCTGCACACCAAGGTGAGGAGGGGAGGCAAGGCTGAGAAATGACCCCCGAGGACGTCGCTGACTTGCCCCCACAGCTAGAAACTACAACAGCTGTTTAATCTCTTCTTCCCTGGAATTCATTAACAGTTCATTCACCATATAATAACGACCTTGCTAATTATGGGAAAGAAAAGTCTTAAGTCAGTGTATTAGTCAGCCAAAGGGATGCTGATGTGAAATACCAGAAATTGGTTGATTTCTGTACAGGGTATTTATTTGGGGTAGGAGCTTAAGGATACTAGGCCATAAAGCACAAGTTACATCCCTCACCAGTCTATTTTCACGTGTTGGAGCAAGATGGCTGCTGACAGCTGTGAGGATTCAGGCTTCCTGGGTTCCTCCCTTCCAGGGTCTTGCTTCTCTCTGGATTCAAGGTTCCTTTCTTCCCAGGGCTTGCTTCTTCCTGGGCTCAGAGTTCCTCTCTTCCTGGGGTTTGCTTCTCTTTCTCCTGTCAGCTTACTTCCCAGGGCTCCAGCTTAAGGCTTCAGCATCAATCTCCAACATCAAACTCCAACTTCAGAAACCCTCAACTCTGTCCTTTGCCATGCCTTTTATCTGTGAGTCCCCACCCACCAAGCAGTGGGGACTGAACACCCTAATGACATGACCCAACAAAGCTCTAATCATAACTTAATCATGCCCATATACAGACCAGACAACAAACTTAATCCAATATCAATTTTTGGAATTCATAACCATATCAAACTGCTACAGTCAGTACGTGGCTGTTGGAAGTTATTTATATACCCCAAAAGGAAAAGATTAAGTTTGTAAACTAATCTATTCCTCTGGGTGTGATACCAACAAAAAAGCATCTGCCAATCACTTTATACTTCCCTGGCCACACATAGCTGCTATTCTGTTTATGTCTTTCTACTTATTTGTATTTATATTTTGTTAGTTTAAAATATGCAATATCCCCCATATTCATATTTCACATAAGTTTTCACTATGTTATACAGTCCCATGTTACATTTTTTAGCTTTCCTTCTAGTAATATACATGACCTTGGACTTACCCTTTCAGCCACTGTGATACTCATATAATAGCACTGCTCATTACAAACACTATGATGTGCTTTCACAATTTCTATTCACTTCTAAAGATTTACAACCTTGATACTAATTCTGCACATTTTAACCCTTAACTTTTATTTTCTCTACCTCTTTCTATTTTCTGGTGACCTATATTCTATTGTTAACTCCAAGGCTTTACATGTTTATCTAGTTCTTTGTGTATGTGTCTTTTCATTTTTTTTTTTTTTTTTTTACTTTTTAAAAGATACTTAGACTACATAAATGTTACAGAGAATATAGGGGATTCTCACATGCCCTGCTCCTCACACCTCCCACATTTTCCCACGTTAACAACATCTTTGATTAGTGTGGTACATTGATTGCAATTGAAAACACATTTTGGAGCATCGACACTAAGTATGGATTATAGTTTGAATTGTACTTTACAGTTTCTCCCACTCAATTCTGTAGCTTACAGTAAGATATGTATTGGCCTGTGTCTGTCATTGTAATGTCATGCAGGCTGATTCCCAAGTCTTGAAGATGCTCTCCTATTACACCTGTTTTTCCCTCTCCCTACCCTCAGAACCTCCAGTGGCCACTGCCTCCACATCAATATTTCCTCCATTGCTGGAATTTCAGAAGGTCTAGAGTAGAATAGTAGTAAGTCTACTGTAGTTCATAGTTCATTCCCCAATCCTGAGAATTCTGGGATGGTGATGCCCACTCCACCTTTATTTGAGGGGGATGCTTCAATCCCATATAGCCAGTGCATGGAACTCTCTTGCTAGCAGTTGTAGGCACTTTTGATTCCTTGGTATGTTGGTTCTCCTTCATCTCCTCCTTGTTACTTGTCCTGGATCAGTCCAATGAACTGGAGCAGAGGTACTGCAAGTCCCTTTAAGATTCAGGGCTAGGCTGGCACATAGGCAGGCAGCCCAGAGATTTATGTCTCTTAGAGATATACCTACCAACTTCGGTACTAATTATAAGTTCAAACAGAAGGACCGAGGAGCCATGTATAGGGAAACCACAAGGGAGTCTGACTCTGTCACACCGGAGAGCATAAATCCCAAAGGAGGGCCCACTGGCAAGGGACCACACTCCTGAGCTATCTGCCCTGACTATAGTGTCTGGATGTCTCCAGAGCCCTCAGGAGCCCCACCATTTGGGTTGTATCTACTTTGGCAGTCTATGTGATCATGCTGAGATGTGCATAAAGGTTACCTCTGAAGTTCCCTCCCAAGTAACTTTGAAGTCTCTTAACCAAATAAACTCATTTGTCTCCACCTTCTCCCCCATTTGGTCAAGGCCTTTTTTTCCCCACTTGCATTGTTTGTTGGTACTTGGTAGCAATCCCTTGGTGCCAGGAAGTCTCATCCCCAGGAGTCATTTCCCTTGGGGGAATTTATTGCATTTATAAACTGAGTTTTGGCTTAGAAGGGGCCACATTTGAGCAACAAGGAGGCTCCTTGTAGGTAATTCTTAGGCATCCTACAATACTATGCCAAGTTTCAATTTCAAGAGCAAAGGTTCATAACATAGTCATCAGTATCAATGGCCCATCAATGGACCATTCTCCTCCAGTAGCCATTGCCCCTGTATTTGGGACTCCAGGAGAGAATGTGGCAGAGATCCCCAGGATGGACATTTGATATTCTTTGGCTGCTGTGTGAATCTCCAGCCACTGTGGCCATGCCCCATGAACCTTTGAACACATTTATATGCCTTATATTTATGCCCAGTGAACCTCCTCCCATGTATCCCCATCACTGACACCCTGCCCCACTGATCCTCCCCTGCCACAGTTGTAAGCCTTCTGTGATCCAAAACTTCTCAAAAGTGAAGCCAATAAGTAGCTAAATACAATTAATAAGAAAATGAAATAATATTGATAGTTTTAAACATAAGAAATAACATAAATAAAATTCAGAAAATTTTAAAAAAATTAAAAACATAATAAAAAATTGGGATTAAAAATAATGAAAAATATTTAAGAAAAATTTTTTTGACATTTTGCCTTTCATCGCTGTAAGATCTGTTGTCCTATATGTACACTGACATTTTCTTCCATTTGTTCCCGTAGTGTTTTACTTTTTTTTTGTTTTGTCTTCAAAGAAGTTTTAGGTCACAGTAAAGTCACATAAAAAATACAGGGGATCCCATTTACCAACATCCTGCCCATTTTCCCCCTCCCATATTAATAACCTTTTTATATGTGGATGATACATTTCTTACAACTGATGAACACAGCTACTAACCATGGGCAATAGTTAACATTATGGTTTACATTTTTTACCATATACTTTTATAAATTTTGATGAAGTTTAACATGGCCTGTATCCATCATTGCAAGATCATTTAGAAAACTTCTATTGCCCCCAAAATATCCCCTGTTTCATCTATTCTATTCCTCCCTCCCCTTCCCCTGTGGCAGACAGAGACCACCAGGCTTCACTCCTTGAAGGACAAGATTCATAATTGTTTGCAGCAACACTGAGGGCTTGACACACTGGTCTGTCCTCCCCTATTAGGCACCACCCATGCTCTCAAGAGACTCCTGTCCTTCTATTTGGGAACATAGTGGGCCTCCCCAGGATGGGAGTCCAACTCCTTCCCACTCTTTATGTGAGTTTCCACCCACTGATATAACACACTATGGCAAAATGATCCCTTGCACACTCCCGACAAGCCTGCCCTGACCCAAATGCCTCCCCACTGAAGACCCTAAATCAGTAACCCTTTCTTGTCATATTGCCAAAAGAGCTTTCCCCACATTGTAGTTTCAGCTATGTACCCACGAATCCCCAGTGTTCACCAGCTCTCTCCCCCAACCCTCTCCCAGTTCCATGAACCATTCAACACATCCCCCCACCCTATCCACCTGTCAAAACTGTACCACCCAACCCATTAGTGTCACTACACCCCTGCCATGTCCCTTCACTGCACAAGTACAAACGTTCACATTATCATAGATGTTACCTTATGGGCACTGGCTAACAACCTTCTTCTCCCTTTCTATTTCTTGTAAACATATCTTACAAATCTAGCTCTGTGAGTTGCTCAATTTGCTTAATTCTTATCAGTGAGGTCTTTCAATACCTGGCTTGCTTCAATCAATATAAGGCAGCCTACTCAATGGGAGAAAATATTTGGTAACCATATACCTGATAGGAGCTTAATGACCTGCATATAAAAAGAAATCCTATACCTTGAAAATAAAAAGACAAACAACCCATTTAAAAAATGGCAAGTGATTTGTATAGACACTTCTCCAAAGAAAAAATACAAATGGCTAAAATGCACATTAAAAGATGCTCAACATCACTAGCTATTAGGGAAATGCCAATCAAAACTGCAATGAGGAGAGGGGGCAAGATGGCGGCTGAGTGAACATCCCTGTTAGGGTCTTCTGCAGGGAATCGGCTGGGCGGCGTTGGAGACTCTTTGGGACCGGATTGTTTGGGGATTTTTGCTGGTCCGGAGGTGTCTGGACATTGATTTGGAGGGAAGGTAACAGAGAGGATCCGTCTGTGAAATATACATGGAGATCCCAGCTACCGGTAGAGGATTCCCTCCTTGGATAGGCGGAAACGAGGCATCTAGCCCCGCTTGGTGGGGCTGAGCCAGGCTGGGCCGCAGTGGCGGACGCCGGAGCCGGGCCGGGCTGCGCCGGCGGCGAGCGGGGCCGGGCGGGGCCAAGCCGGGCCGAGCCGGGCCGCGGCGGTGTGCGGAGCCGGGCGGGGCCGGTTCAGGCCGCGGCGGCGGGCGGCGGACGCCGGAGCCGGGCCTGGGCCGCTGTAGCAAGCGGAGCCGGGCGTAGCCGGGCCAGGCCGCGGCGGCGTACGGAGCCGGGCGGGGCCGGTGCTGGCCGCGGCGGTGGGAGGTGGACGCGGAAGCCGGCTGGGCCGCTGTAGCGAGCGGAGCCGGGCAGAGCCAGGCCAGGCCGCGGCGGTGTAAGGAGCCGGGCAGAGCCGGTCCAGGCCTCCGCGGTGGGCAGCGGCGGGCAGAGCCAGGCCTGCAGAGGGGTTTCTGTTCTTTGTGTTTTTTTTTTTTTTTTTTAAGCATCTGCAGTACTGGGGAGTTCGTGGGCCCTGGGCGGCCTATTGGGGGTTTGTGGGAAGGGAGGTGCTTGCAGACCCATTTGGGCAGACAGACGGGGGGTTTTAGGGCAAAGCGGGGGGAAGTTGTTGTTTTAGATAGTGTTGCAATTGTGACACGTGTATACCTGTATCTCTCTTCCCCCTATCCGTTCCCCACCGTTTGCCCATCCGCTTTTTCTTTCTTCCTTTCTTCTTGTCTTTCTTTTTTTCTTTATTATAATTAGTTTTTTTTCTTTTTTTTTGGTTTTCTCTTTCCCTCTTGTCCCTCATCTTCCACTTATTTTATTTTAATTCAAGTATACAATAGGTGATACAGGGAACACCTCACATTTGCTGGGTTTTCCCATCCTCCACTGCCTCATTTCTGTGTGAACTGATTTAGGCTACCTACACTATCCCCCTTCCCCTGCATCTTGATATCCACTATCATCTACTGTCTCTCCTATATTCCACCCCCCACCTCCCGTTCTTTGATCCACAAAGTGTCTAACTCTTAATTTCTAATACCTTTGTTCTGTTTTCTGTCTGTTATCCACTCTTGAAACTATTACCTTTCTTTTCTTTTTCCCTCTCTCATGAAAACAATAGCTTTGTAGTTCATACCATATTCCTCCCATATTCAGTCATCTACTTCATAAAAGGCACTCTACCTACAGCTATAACTCTATACAATCTACATAAATCTAACCTCCATCCTCCCAGATCTCATATTCTTGCTTTGTTAACATACATCACCAATATTACTTTACACTTTTCCCTTGCTTACACAATTGCCTTTCCCCAACACTAATACTTTCCTCTAAAGTGAACTTAACCAACAACAAGTAACTAGAATAAGAAGAAAAAAGTGACAAAGAGAAGATATAACACCTATGCAAAAATAACAACTAATTAACCTCCAAGAGCAGACAAAGAAGCTAAGGAACTGATTAAATTTGTCAAAATAAAGAGATGACCAGAAAGCAACAAGAATCTACAAACCAAACCAATAATCAGGAAAACATGGCTGAATCCAATCAACAAACCAATAATCACGAAGGGGAGCAAAACTTGGCACAAGCAATGAAAGATCTCAGAACATTTATCACCGACAAATTTGATGCAGTAATGAAAGAGGTTAACAACATGAAGACATCACTTGGAGGGGAAATTGCAGACATACGCAAAAACATAACAGATATGATGGGAATGAACACCACAGTTCAAGAAATCAAAAATACACTTGCAGCAAATATCAGCAGACTAGAAGAGACAGAGCAGAGAATTAGTGATGTGGAAGACAGTACATCAGAAATCAAACAGATAGTAGAAGGGGTCAATAAGAAGATAGAAAAAATCCAATTAGGATTTAGGGATCTGAATGACAATGCAAAATGCTCAAACATACGTATTATAGGCATTCCAGAAGGTGAAGAGAAGGGAAAGGGGTCAGAAGGAGTGTTGCAGGAAATAATGGCTGAAAACTTCCCAAATCTACTGAAAGAGACAGATGTACATATCCAAGAAGCACAGCGCACTCCACAAGTCATAAACCCCAACAGGCCCACCCCAAGACATATACTTGTCAAATTATCCAATGCTCGAGACAAAGAGAAAATCCTAAAAGCAGCAAGAGAAAAGAAAACCATCATATACAAGGGAAGCTCAATTAGATTAAGTGCTGATTTCTCTTCTGAAACCATGGAGGCAAGAAGACAGTGGTATGATATAGTCAAGGTACTAAAGGAAAAAAATTTCCAACCAAGAATACTCTATCCAGCTAAACTAGCATTCAAACATGATGGAGAGTTCAAAATATTCGCAGACAAACAGAAACTGAAAGAGTATACCAACAAGAAACCTCCCCTTCAAGAAATTCTAAAGGGAGTTCTGCAGGAAGAAAGGAAAAAACAGGAAAGGCAAAGTTGGAGGAGAGTATAAGACCAACAACAACAACAAAAAAGACAAAAAAATATATACAAACAAAATATGACAAACACAAATCCAATCAAAATATGGCTAACACAAATAATTCCTTGATAGTAATAACACTGAATGTCAACGGATTAAACTCACCTATCAAAAGATTCAGACTGGGACATTGGATAAGGAAATATGACCCATCCATATGCTGTCTACAAGAGACACATCTTAGACCCAGAGATGCATGGAGACTGAAAGTGAATGGCTGGAAAACAATCATACAAGCTAACAATAACCAAAAAAAGGCAGGAGTAGCTATATTAATATCAGACAAAATAGACTTTAAATGTGAAACAATTGTGAGAGACAAAGAAGGATACTACATTTTAGTGAAAGGGAAAATCTGTCAAGAAGATCGAACAATCATAAATATCTATGCCCCTAACAAGGGTGCCTCTAAATACGTCAGGCAAACGCTGGAAAAACTAAGTGAAAGAATAGATACATCTACACTTATAGTGGGGGATTTTAATACACCACTATCAACTCTGGACAGAACATCTCAAAAGAGAATCACCAAAGAAACAAAACATCTGAATAGTATATTAGAGGATCTCGATCTAATAGACATATATAGATCGCTACACCCAAACACAGCAGGATATACATTTTTCTCAAGCGCACATGGATCATTCTCCAAGATAGATCATATGCTAGGCCACAAAGAAAGGCTGAACGAATTCAGAAAGATTGAAATCATACAAAACATTATCTCAGACCACAGTGGAGTCAAGCTGGAGATTTGCAAGGGACAGAAGCCCAGATTTCACACCACGATTTGGAAATTAAACAGCACACTCTTAGAAAAACAGTGGGTCAAAGAGGAAATCTCAAAAGAAATCAATGACTACCTTGAAACAAATGATAATGATAACACAACATACCAAAATTTATTGAATGCAGCAAAAGCAGTACTGAGAGGGAAATTTATAGCCATAAATTCATATATCAAAAAAGAAGAAAGAGGGAAAATTGAAAAACTAACAGCACATTTGAAGGAATTAGAAAAACAACAACTAAGTAACCCAACAGGAAGAAGAAGGAAGGAAATCACAAAGATAAGAGCAGAACTAAATGAAATAGAAAATAAGAAAGCACTTGAACAGATAAACATGACCAAGAGCTGGTTTTTTGAGAAGATTAACAAAATTGACAAACCTTTAGCAACACTAACAAAGAAAAAAAGAGAGAAGATGCAAATACACAAAATAAGAAATGAGAAAGGCGATATCACCACTGATCCCACAGAAATAAAGACTATCATAAGAGGATATTTTGAAAAACTATATTCCAACAAAAATGACAATCTAGAGGAAATGGACAAATTCCTAGAAACACATAAGCAGCCCATATTGACAAAAGAAGAAATTGATGATCTTAACAAACCAATCACAAGCAGAGAGATAGAATCAGTTATTAAAAATCTCCCAACTAAGAAGAGCCCAGGGCCAGATGGCTTCACAGGTGAATTCCACAAAACATTCCGGAAAGAACTGACACCAATCCTGCTGAAACTATTCCAAAACATCGAAACAGATAGAACATTACCCAACTCCTTCTATGATGCCAACATTACCCTAGTACCAAAGCCAAACAAAGACATCACAAGAAAGGAAAATTACAGACCAATTTCTCTAATGAACCTAGACGCAAAAATACTTAACAGAATACTTGCTAATCGTATTCAACAACACATTAAACGTATTATACACCACGACCAAGTGGGATTCATCCCAGGTATGCAAGGATGGTTTAACATAAGAAAATCAATCAATGTAATACACCATATAAACAGATTGAAGGAAAAAAATCACATGATTATATCTATTGATGCAGAAAAAGCATTTGACAAAATACAGCACCCTTTCTTGATAAAAACACCCCAAAAGATTGGAATACAAGGGAATTTTTTGAACATGATAAAGAGTATATATGAAAAACCTAAAGCCAATATTGTTTACAATGGAGAAATCCTAGACTCCTTCCCTCTAAACTCAGGAACAAGACAAGGATGCCCACTGTCTCCGCTCCTATTTAACATTGTCTTAGAAGTACTTGCTCGAGCACTGAGGCAAGAACCAGAAATAAAAGGCATTCAAATTGGAAAGGAAGAAGTCAAAATTTCCTTATTTGCAGATGACATGATCCTATACATAGAAAACCCTGAGAGATCTACAACGAAGATTCTAGAACTCATAAATGAGTTTAGTAAAGTCGCAGGTTATAAGATCAATGCGCAAAAATCAGTAGCATTTCTATACACCAATAATGAGCAAGATCAGGAGGAAATCAAGAAACAAATACCATTCACAATAGTAAATAAAAAAATCAAATACTTAGGAATAAATTTAACTAAAGAGGTAAAGAACTTATACACTGAGAACTATACAAGATTGTTCAAGGAAATCAAAGAAGACCTAAATAAATGGAAGACTATTCCTTGTTCATGGATAGGAAGACTGAACATTATTAAGATGTCTATCCTACCAAAACTGATCTACACATTCAATGCAATCCCAATAAAAATTAACGCAGCCTTCTTTAAGGAACTAGAAAAACTAACTATGAAATTTATTTGGAAAGGAAAGAGACCCCGAATAGCCAAAGACATACTGAAAAAGAAAAACGAAATTGGAGGAATCACACTACCTGACTTCAAAACATACTACAAAGCTATGGTGGTGAAAACAGCATGGTATTGGCATAAGGAGAGACACATAGACCAATGGAATCGAATTGAAAGCTCTGATATAGAACCTCACATATACAACCACATAATATTCGATAAAGCCACCAAACCCTCTCAACTGGGAGAGAGTGGCCTATTCAACAAATGGTGCCTGGAGAACTGGATAGCCATATGTAGAAGAATGAAAGAGGATTACCATCTCACACCTTATACAAAGATCAACTCAAGATGGATCAAAGACCTAAATATAAGAGCCAAGACCATAAAAACCTTAGAAAGCAGTGTAGGGAAACATCTACAGGACCTTGTAATAGGAAATGGATTTATGAATATCTCACCAAAAGCACGAGCAGCAAAAGAACTAATAGATAAATGGGACTTCCTCAAAATTAAAGCCTTCTGCACCTCAAAGGAGTTTGTCAAGAAAGTAAAAAGGGAGCCCACACAGTGGGAGAAAATATTTGGCAATCATATATCTGATAAGAAACTTATAACTTGCATATATAAAGAACTCCTATATCTTGAAAATAAAAAGATAAACAACCCATTTGAAAAATGGGAAAAAGACTTAAACAGACACTTCTCTGAAGAAGAAATACAAATGGCAAGAAAGCACATGAAAAAATGTTCCAAATCTCTAGCTATCAGGGAAATGCAAATCAAAACTACAATGAGATACCATCTTACACCCATAAGATTGGCAGCTATGAAAAAAACAGAAGAATACAAGTGCTGGAGAGGATGTGAAGGAAGGGGAACACTCATCCACTGCTGGTGGGAATGCAGAAGGATCCAACCATTCTGGAGAACAGTATGGCGGTTTCTCAAAAAGCTAGCCATAGATTTGCCATATGACCCAGCAATAGCACTGCTGGGTATATACCCAGCAGAACTGAAAACAAGGACACAAACCGATATATGTACACCAATGTTCATAGCAGCATTGTTCACTATTGCCAAAAGCTGGAATCAACCCAAATGCCCATCAACAGACGAGTGGATCAATAAAATGTGGTATATACACACAATGGAATACTACTCAGCTGTAAGAACAAACACACTACAAAACACATGTAATAACATGGATGAATCTTGAGAACCTTATGTTGAGTGAAGCAACCCAGACATTGAAGGACAAATACTACATGACCTCAATGATATGAAATAAACAAGCTGCCCTAGATAGCAAGAGACTGAATGATAGGCTTACAGGAAATCGGAGGGTGGAGGAAGGATATGAGCCGATGTCTGCAGGGGTGGAATTTAAGACGAGATGGTGGCCCTGACATCTGTGGCTTTGGCAACAACAAGGTACAGGTCATCCTTCATTACCAAGGGAAATAACATGAGAACAACAAGACCATCAAGTGCAGGATCAATAAA
Source organism: Dasypus novemcinctus (assembly GCF_030445035.2). NCBI lineage: Eukaryota > Metazoa > Chordata > Mammalia > Cingulata > Dasypodidae > Dasypus > Dasypus novemcinctus. The sequence goes on from NC_080682.1 coordinate 128,367,480, forward strand.
GACACTCATCTGTACACTCTGATCATTCGCCCAAATGCTACTTATGAAGTCAAAATCGACAACCAGCAGGTGGCAGCCGGGGATCTGGAGGACGATTGGGACTTCTTGCCTCCCAGGAAGATAAAAGACCCCTATGCACGGAAACCAAGGAAATGGGATGAACGTCTGCAAATAGAGGATCCTGAAGATAAGAAACCAGACGACTGGGAAGACTTTGAGTACATCCCAGACCCAGAGGCCAAGAAGCCAGATGACTGGAATGAGGAGATGGATGGGGTATGGGAGGGGCCTCTGATTCCAAACCCAAAGTATAAGGGACAGTGGAAACCTCGGATCATTGACAATCCCAATTACCAAGGGGAATGGATTCATCCAGAAATAGACAACCCTAAATATAAGCCTGACCCCACCATTTGTCACTATCATAATATTAGTGTTCTTGGCCTGGACCTTTGGCAGGTAAAATCAGGGAGCATCTTTGACAATTTCCTTCTTACAAATGATGAGGAGTTTGCTGAAGAAGTTGGAAACAAGACTTGGGGAATAAGAAAAGACCTAGAGAAGCAGTGGCGAAAACTGTATGAAGAAATGGAAAAAAGAAAACAGGATGAAGAGGCTGAGAAAAAAAGGGAAAAGGAGGAGGAAAAGGAAGATGACATCTGGGGAATTGAAGAAGAGGGAGGTGAAGAGGATCCTGCTGGGGAACCAGGAAATGATGGGCAGATAAAGAAAAATGATGTTGAAAGAGCATTTCTGGGGAAAAATCAAGTCAGTGTTGACCAAAAAGATGAACTGTAACTGGGGGAAAAATAGTTACACTAAAAGGTAAATGATGTTGCTTAGGAGAAATATTCAGGTAGTTGGCAAAATCTGGGGGAGCAAAGTTATTTGCTTTTTTTTCTTTTGAATGAGCTTTGTTTTCCCACCCCATCTCCTTTGTTCTGTGCAGTCTTGGGGGATTCTAATTCCTCATCAGTGAAAGGGAGTGATAATTCCTATTTCATGAGGTTGTTGTGGGTATTAAACGAGCTAATATGTGAAAGTGCCTGATAGGTAATACATAGTCAACAAGAGGTAGCTACTACTACGTTATAGTATTTATGAAATTAATTACCAGTAAATAAGCATCTGTATAAACTTGATCCTCACTTTAATTTATCCTTGGACTCCCAGGGATTTTATTTTGTTTAAATAACCATATTACTTAGTATTTACTGGGCAGTGCTGATGGATGTATCATACTTGAGGCTGATGATGCTTTTGTTTTGCCAATGTGTCATGCACTTAAAAAACAAAATCAGACTTCATCTTAACATAAGGAAATATATCTTTTTAAAATTCAAAAAAAAAAAAACTGCAATGAGGGAAACAGACTTGACTCAGTGGTTAGGGCGTCCGTCTACCACATGGGAGGTCCGTGGTTCAAACCCCGGGCCCCCTTCACCAATGTGGAGCTGGCCCATGTGCAGTGCTGATGCACGCAAGGAGTGCCGTGCCACACAGGGGTGTCCCCCGCATAGGGGAGCCCCACGCGCAAGGAGTGCACCCATAAGGAGAGCTGCCCAGCGCGAAAGAAAGTGCAGCCTGCCCAGGAATGGTGCCGCCCACACTTCCATGCTGCTGACGACAACAGAAGCGGACAAAGAAACAAGACGCAGCAAATAGACACAGAGAACAGACAACTGGGGGGGGGGGAATTAAATAAATAAATCTTTTTTAAAAAAACAATTGCAATGAGATAGTCATCTTTCACCCATTAGACTGACAGCTAGTAAAAAACAGGGGACTACAAGTGGTGGAGAAGGTGTGGAGGAACAGGAAACCTGGTCCTCCACTGCTGGTGGGAATGTGGAATGATGCAGTGATTGTTGAGGACAGTTTAACGGTTCCTCTAAAAACTAACTATAGATCTGGCATATGACCCAGCAATTCCACAGTATGGTGTATACCCAGAAAAATTGAAAGCAAGGACACAGACAGATAAATGCACACCAATATACATAGTGGCATTGTTCACTATTGTTAAAAATTGGAATCAACCCAAATGCCCATCAAGAAATAAATGGATATGGAAAGCGGACTTGGCTCCACTGATAGAGCACCCACCTACCATATGGAGGGTACAGAGTTCGATCCCCAGGGCCTCCTGACACATGTGGTAAGCTGGCCCATGCACAGTGCTGCCCCTGTGCAAGGAGTGCACCTCACAAGGAGATCCACTCCACTTGAAAATCTCAGCCCACCCAGGAGTGGCACCACACACATAGAGAGCTGCTGTAACATGATGATGCAACAAAAAAGAGACACGGTTTTCCCAGTGCTGCCTGATAATGCAAGTGGATGCAAAAGAACACACAACGAATGGGCACAGAGAGCAGACAACAGGAGGGAAGGGGAGAGAAATAAATAAAATAAGTCTTTAAGGTGACAGAATTGGCCCAGTGATTAGGGCATCCATCTACCACATGGGAGGTCTGCGGTTCAAGTCTGGGGCCTCCTTGACCCATGTGGAGCTGGCCCCTGTACAGTGCTGATGCACACAAGGAGTGCCGTGCCACACAGAGGTGCCCCCCACGTAGGGGAGCCCCATCCACAAGGAGTGTGCCCCATAAGGAGAAAGAAAGTGCATGAAAGAAAGTGCAGCCTGCCCCAGAATGGCGCCATGTGCACGGAGAGCTGATGCAGCAAGATGACACAACCAAAAAGAAACACAGATTCCCATGCTGCTGACAATAACAGAAGTGGACAAAGAAAGAAGATGCAGCAAATAGACACAGAGAACAGACAACTGGGGTGGGGTGGAGGGAAGGGGAGATGAATAAATAAATATTTAATAAATTTTTTTAAAAAAGTAAATTGAATGTTATTATATTTACCATTCAGTGGTTAGTACACTTTAAAAAGAGATTAATGGATGAACAAAATGTGGAATAAGCATACAATAGAATATCACTCATTTGTAAGAAGGGATACAAGTACTAACACATGGGATAACATGGACGAATCTTCAGGACCTTATATTTAGTCATTAATAGCACAGTGATACACTCTTTGTCCTTTTGTGTCTGGTTTGCTTCACTCAAAATAATGTCTTATAGATTCATCCATATTGTCATATGCTTCATGACCTCAATTTTTCTTATTGCTGCATATCATTCCATCATGTATACACAACACAGTTTGTTTATCTACTGATTAGTTGATTGACACCTAGATTGTTGTCAACTTTTGGAAATCATGAATAAAGCCACTATGAACGTCAGCAGGAGATGTCTCTGTCACTGCTCTCAGCCTTCTGGGTATGTAGCTAGTAATGGTATTGCCAGCTGACATGCCAAGTGTATTTCAACTTCCTTAGGAACTGACAGGCAGTCCCCCACAGTTGTAGTACCATTCTACATTCCACCAACATTCCTGTCTCTCCACATCCTCTCCAACACTGAGAGATTTCTGACTTTTCAATAGTATCCATTCTAATAGGTGTGAAATGATACCTCATTGTAGTTTTTTTAAACAAATCTATTTTACTGATACATATTACTAAAGCATACATCGATCCAAACTATTCAGTCAGTGGTACTTGGTAGAAACACATAGTTGTGCATTCATCACTTCAGTCATTTTTAGAGCAATTTCATTATTCCAATAACAGTAATAATAATAATAACAAAGCAATTTCAGCACCTCCCAATCTCTCTATGCTTCCCCTGCCGTACATAGCTGCTATTCTTTTTCATTTTTTCTAGGTTATTTTTATTTATATTTTGTAAAAACAGTTTTATGTATGCAATATCACCCATATTCATATTTTATGTGAGGTTTTACTATGTTACACAGTCCCATGTTACAGTTTTTAGCTTTCCTTCTAGTAATGTACATGACCTCAGACCTTCAACCACTGTCAAACCCATGTAATAGCTCTGCTAGTTACAAACACTATGATGTGCTCTCACCATTTCTATTAATTTTCTAAGATTTACAAACAACCTTTTTACCAGCTCTGCACAGATTAACCTTCAGCTTTCCATTCTCTGTCTTCATTCTATTTTCTGGTGGCCTGTATTCTAATTATTAACTCCTTACATTTACACAATATACTTAGTTCATAATAGCATAATCATACATTATTTGTCCTTTTATGTCTGGCATCCTTTGCTCAAAATAATATACTCCATTTTCGCCCATGTTGTCATATGCTTCATGACTTCATATCTTGTTATAGCTGCATAACATTCCATCATGTGCACATGCCACAATTGTTTATCCATTCTTCAACTGATGGACACATGGGTTGTTTCCAACCTCTGGCAATCGTGAATAATCCTAATATGAACATTAGTGTGCAGACGTCTGTGTCTCTGCTCTCAGTCCTACTGGGTATATAGCTAGTAATGATGTTGTCGGGTTACATGGCAAGTCTATATACAACTTCCTTAGAAACTGCTGAACAGTCCTCCACAGTAGCTGTACCATTCTACATTCCCACCAACAGTAAATAAGCATCACTGTCTCTCACATCCTCTCCAACATTTACAACTATTACATTAATAGTTTTGAAATGATATCTCATTGTGGTTTTAATTTTCATTTCCCTAATTGCTAGTGATGTTGAACATTTATGTGTTTCTTTGCCATTTGTATTTCTTCTTCAGACCATTATCTTGTCAAGTCACTTGCCCATTTTTAATTGTTTAGTTTGTCTTTTTATAGCACATATTGAGTAACAGTAGTGACAGTAGGCCTACAATCTTGTTCTAGATCTCAGTGGGAAAGCTTTGTCTTTCCCATCGAGTACAAGGGTAGCTGTAGGTTTTTCATATCTATAGTTTACCATATTGAGAAAACTTCCTTCTATTCCTATCTTTTGAGAGTTTTCAACAAGAAAGGGTGTTGTATTTTGTGAAATACCTTTTTTGCATCAATGAATAGGATCATGTGATTATTCTTCAATTTATAAATATGGCTTATTACACCAATTGATTTTATTCTATTGAACCACCCTTCCATACCTGGGATAAAACCCACTTGCTCCTGATGTGAAACTCTTTGAATGTGCTTTTGGAATCTATTTGCAAGTATATTGTTAATGATATTTGCATTTCTATTCATGAGAGATATTGGTCTGGAATTTTAAAACTTTTTAAATATCTTTATCTAGGTTTGGTATTAGGGTGATGTTGGTTTCATGGAATGAGTCTGGTAGTACTCTTTCCTTCTGAAGTGTTTTGGAAGAGCTTGAGCAAGACTGGTATTAGACCATCTTTGAATGGTTGGTAATTTCACCTGTTAAGGCATCTGGTCCCAAGCTTTTCATCCTTTGGAGGTTTTTGATGACTGTTTCAATCTCTTACAATATGTTGTGCTCTTCCAATTCTTCCAGGGCCAGGGTAGGTGGTTCATGTGTTTCTAGGAAATTATCCATCTCCTCAACATTGTCTGGACAGTTGTTCATAGTATCCTCTTATGAGCTCTCTTACTTCTGCAGGATCATAATTAATGTCCCCTCTCTCATTTCTGATTATATTTATTTGTGTCTTCTCTCTTATTTCTTTGTCAGTCTAGGTAAGGATTTGTTGATTTTGTTGATCTCAAAAAACCAACTTTTGGTTTTCTTATTTTTCTGTATTGTTTCTTTGTTCTTTTTTTTTTTTTTAAAGATTTCTTTATTTCTCTCACCCCCCCCCCCACCCTGGTTGTCTGTTCTCTGTGTCTATTTGCTGTGTCTTCTTCTTTGTCTGCTTCTGTTGTTGTCAGCAGCATGGGAATCTGTGTTAGGGAATCTGCTTCTTTTTGTTTCTTTCCTTCAGCTTGGTTTGGCATTCATTTGTTGCTTTTTTTTTAGTTCCTCCAAGTGTGCAGTTAGATCTTCAATTTTAGGTCTCTCCTCTTTTTTAATCTAACACTGCCTTTGCAGTGTCCCATAAATTTTGATGTGCTGTGTTCTCATTACATTCATCTCAAGATATTTGCTGAATTCTCTTAATTTCTTCTTTAACCCACTGATTATTTAAGAGTGTGTTGTTTAATCTCCATATGTTTAAGAATTTCCCTTTTTCCATCCATTACTGATTTCCAGCTTCATTCTGTTATTATCAGATAAAGTGTTTTGTATAGTTTCAATCTTTATAAATTTATTGAGACTTGTCTTGTGACCCTACAAATGGTCTCTCTTGGAGTACGATTGATGAGCCTTGAAAAGTAAAGTACACCCTGCTGTTTGGGGGTGCAGTGCTTCATAGATATTTGTAAAGGTCTAGTTCATTTATCATATTATTCACACTCTCTTTCTTTATTTATCCTCTGTCCTAATTTTCTATCCAATACTGAGAGAGGTGTATTGAAGTCTCCAACTATTACTATAGAGGCATCTATTTCTCCCTTCAGTTTTACCAGTGTGTTCCTCATGTATCTTTGGTCACTCAGTTTAGGTGTATAAATATTAAATACAGCTATTTCTTCTTGGTGAATGGCCTTTTAAAAAATATATAATGACCTTCTTCATCCTTTATAACAGCTCTTTGCTTGAAATCTATTTGTCCAATACTAATATAATTACTCCAGTTTCTTTTGTTTATTATTTGCATGAAATATCTTTTCCCAACATTTTACATTTAACCCGGTTGTGACCTTATATCTGAAGTGGGTCTTTTGTAGAAAACATATAGACAGCTCATAATTTTAAATTCATTCTATCAGTCTATGTCTTTGGATTGGGGAGTTTAAGCCATTAACATTTAATGTTATTATTATAAAGGCATTACTTACATCATCCATTTTGTCCTTTGTTTCCCTCAGAATATCATTCTATTGTCTGCCTTTTTACACTTTAATTTTTACCCTTCCTAATATCTTCCTTTCTATACTTTTCTGGAAATCTCACCGTTGCTTTTTCCTTGGAAGCTGCAGCACTCCCTTCAGTATTTCTTATAATTCTGGTCTTTCAGTAATATATTTCATCAATTTTTATTTGTCTGTGAAAACATTGAAATCACCCTCATTTTTGAAGTATAGTTTTGCCAGATAGAGACTTATTCTCTCCTCCATGGTTTCTGATGAGGGTTCTGCACTTAATCTTTTCAAGTATTTTTTGTATGTGTTGCTTTCCTTTTCTCTTGATGCATTCAGAATCCTCTACTCTGATATTTGTCATTCTGAATAGTAGGTGTCTCAGGGTAGGTCTATTTGGATTTATTCTTTCTGGGGTGCATTGTCCTTCTTGGATATTGATATTTATGTCTTTCAGAAGAGTTGGGACATTTTCAATCATTATTTCCACAAATATTCTTTACCCCCCATTTCCAATCTCTTCTCCTTCTGGAGCACTGACAATGTATATAAACATTTCTCATTTCCATTCAATTTTCTGAAACTCGGTTTCATTTTTCTCATTCTCTTCTCTTTCTGTTCTCCTGACCTTTCAATTCAGATATTGTGTCTTTAAAATCACTAACTCTGTCCTAGAGCAATTAAAATCTGCTCATATATGTCAATATCTTTTTATTCTCATCCATCGTGTCTTTCATTCCCATAAGGTATGTTACTTTTCTTTGCAGGCTTTCAAATTGTTCTTTATGCTCACTCAGTATCTTCTTAATATCCTTTATTTCTTTAGTCATATTTTCTTTAAATTCTTTGAATTGATTTAGGAGAGTTGTGTGATTATCACTTATGAATTATCTTAAATCCTGTATCTCTTCAGGTCATTTGGTTTGTTTCTTTGGCTGGGCCATCTCTTCCTCTTTCCTAGTATGGCTTGTGATTATTTGCTGATGTCTAGCTATCTGAATATGTTGGTGAATTTTCTCTGATGGCCAAATTCTCTCTTTCATTTTTTTCCCACAGCTCTTCCTTGTTATTTGTTTCAACTTATTCTATATTCGTCAAATTACCCCATACTTACCTAGAAGGAGAGATACAAAGATCATGAAGGTGGTTTTTCCCAGGGTGAGGTCTACCCATTGTACTCTGGAAGTGCGATTTCTCTGAGTATGGGAAAATCTCCTGCCTAATTTGTGGTAGTGGGTGACTGCATTTGTGTTCTCCCATTTTAAAAAAAAAATCACCCAGCTTAGGTTATCAAAATCGGACCAAGGGTTCACCAATGGGGTGTAGATTTTCTCCCAGTGGTTAGGATACATAGGATACAGAAAGAAGTAGAAACTTTTTTTCCCATCCAATTTTCAGACATGTTGGCAGATGCCACTCAACACCACATATTTCCATGGAAGCGTTTCAGTCTTGGCTTTCCTGTGTCTTGGTCTATCTAAAGCTGAGATTCTTATGGGACTTTGCTGGCTAAATTCACAAAAAGCCTCCCACCTCCCTGTCCATTTTGCTTTGAATGAGCTGAAAGGGAGGAAGAAATCTGTTCCTGTCTCAGTCAGCTGCAGTGAACCAGGGGTTTTACCCTAACTTAATATCTTTGGGGTGGGGAGGGGAGCCAGCCCAAACACTGCAGGCATTTGGTAACTGGCATTTGTTGTTTTGGGTTCTTCCTCTCTCTGTCCCTTACCCTCCTGGCACTTGTGTGGCACTGTACTGTTCTGCTGACCCCCATAGCAGTTCTCTCAGATAGCTTTTGACACTTTCTCCATTGTTTTTGTGAGAGAATTGAGTCTTGCCTGCCTAATCTAATACATTTCCCACATTTCCCTCTCATTGTAGTTTTGATTTGAATTTCCCTAATTGCTACTGATGTTGAGCAATATTTCATAAGTTTTTTCTCCATTTCTATTTCCTCTTTGGACAATTGTCTTTTCAAGTCTTTTGCCCATTTTTAAAATCCAATAGTTAATCTTTTTATTGTTTAGCTATATTATCTCTATATATCATGGATATTAAATCCTTATTTGATATATGATTGCCAAATATTTTCTCCCATTGACTTGCCTGCCTTTTTGCCCTTTTGACAAAGTCCTTTGAGGTACAAAAGTGTTGATTTTGAGAGGTCCCATTTATCTATATTTTCCTTTTTTGCTTGTGCTTTGCATGTAAGGTTTAAGAAGCCACCACCTACCACAAGATCTTGAAGTTCTTTCTCTATAACATCATCTAGTATTTTTTATGGTTGTTGGTTTTATATTTAGGCCCTTGATACATTTTGAGTTAATTTTTGTATAAGGTGTGAGATATGGGTCACATTTTTTTCTTTTGGATATGGCTATTAGTTTCTCAGCACCGTTTATTGAATAGACTCTTCCAGTCCAGCTGGGGTGACTTGATAACCTCATAAAAAATCCCTTGACTATAGCTGTGAGGGTCTATTTCTGAGGTCTTTATTCAGTTCCATTGGTCAATCTGCCTGTATTTATGCTGACACAGACTTCTTTATATCTCTTGAAGTACTACCTTGTGGATGTTTTCTTTCTTAAACATCACAAAATGCCTGAAAATAAAATCTGTAACTCAGGCAGTAAAATTCTTGAGCTGCTCTTTTTGCCAAGATTTGGTATAAAAGATGACATTGACATACATGATTTCTACTCCACATGAGTCAATGACTGGGAGAGTAGATGTCACTTATAATATGGTATAATGAATTAGTATATCATACTTTGATGTTAGAAAAGTAAATTTTTGTGAGCCCAATGTAGGCACCAGTGTTGGATTTGAATAACCAAGAAAATCTTCTAAATTATTAACATCTAAGCCAGGAATTGAATGACATTATTGCTAGATTTTTTTCTTTTTAAAAGTTTTAATTATTTGTGCTCCATACACTCCATTCATAACATACAATCCATGGCTCTCAGCATAATCACATAACTTTGCATTCATCAACACAATGAATTTAGAACATTTTCATTACTTCAAAAAGAAGGCTACCATACTCTATTTCTTCTATTAATGTTCTTTAGCATTATTAAGGTGCATTTGTTACAGTTGATGAAAATATTACAATATTACTGTTAACTATAATCAGAATTTGCATTATTTGTATTGTTCCCCTATAAAACCCTATTATTAGCATCTTGTATGAGTGGCATACATTTATTATATTTCATTAAAGAGCACTCTTATATTTGTATTATTGACTATATTCATCAACCACAACTGGATTCATTATGTTATATAGTGCCAAGTTCATTGTCTAGTTTCCTTCTAATGACATAAACAACCATAAACTTTCCCTTTCAACCACAATCATGCCCATATAGGAACACTCACAATAATTTGCTACCATGATGTGTATCCATTTTAAAACCTTTACAGTCAACCTTATTAAAAAGTCTGCACACATTAAGTATCAGTTCCCCATTATCTATCCTCATTGTATCTCCTGGTAACTTATGCTCTAGATCTTAGCTCCATGAGTTTACTTATTAGTTTGTATTACTGAGGCCATAGAAGATTTGTCTTTTTGCATCTGACTTATTTCATTCAACACGATGTCCTCAAGATTCATCCATGTTGTTGCATACATCGGGACTTCATTGTTTCACCAGTGTCCCTCCCAGTCCTCTGGAATCCACCCATTTCAATCCTTCCAGTTCCTATCCTTTTATATACACTTTCCTTAAATCATTTTGGTTGTCCCACTTGGGATTTCAAGAATTATCACTCCCTGAAGCCTGACTTTTAGATATTTCTCCTGTACATTTGGATATCATTCATGCAAATTAAAATCTATTTCTTGAAGGAGTTAATAAGTTAAAAATGTATTCATTTGAAGTGAGCAATGTCAACCCATCCTCCAAGTCCAGTTCTGAAAATACCATTTATTAGAAATTAGCAGAAATACATAGATTATAATATTGTGCCTAGAGACACAATCCTTGTAGGACAAAGAGGCTCAGAAAATATAGGATGGATGGGTGTTTGCCCATCTGATCTTTTAAGAAAATGCTTGCTGAAATCCTGTCCTATATTTATCAATATTGCTGCAGCATCCTTCTATTTATATATAAATATACATAAGTGTAAAAGCATTAATCATTTATAAACTGTAAATTCTTCCCTTAAAACTTTGTTAACAATGAACTGCATTCAAAGGACAAAAATGATAATGTGTGATAAATGAAGTAAACACCCATTTTTACCTCGTCTAGAAAAAGAAAAATATTTACATAGATTCCCTTAATTTATTGTCACAGTAATCCTGTTGATTGTTTTTCTTTTTTTTTTTTTTTTTTTAATTTTTTAATTTTTTATTGACTTTGTAATAATATTACATTAAAAATATATATCTGTTGATTGTTTTTCTTAAACAATTTAACAAAGGCTGTGATGAGAAGTACACCAAACTTTAATAATATGATCAAATTACATGCCTAGAAGATTACACAGCTAGAATTTGAATGCTGCTCAGCCTGTGTGCCAAGCTTAAATTCCTGGCATGCTATTCACTACACTTAGGCTTTACCTGGGCTGTCCCATCTCACATCACTCATCAGAGGCCACACCCTGTGGTCATGACCACCTCTCTTTTGGCTTGTTCATAGGAATCTCCTCATGTCTTCATGCCTCTCACCAAACGTCAGCCTCTGACATAGCTCTCTCCTCATTTTCACTGTCTAGTTTAATCCAATTATACATTTCAACATTACAAGTTCAACATTTAATTTCTTATGTCCCTTGTACTAACTGCTACCTCTAGTGATCAAGACCCAAATACCTGCATTTTTGCATGATTACCTCTGACACATCATGAGATTAGGATACTGTTCCTGGTATAAACACAAACTCACTACTCTAGTGACTATCAAATATATCTGACAACTCTAGTGTCTTGATAATTGAATTATTGCTTTGGTCTCAATAAATACATGAAGTCTTCTCCATGACTTTTGATCATGCTTGTTCTAACCTAATTCCTCATTTTTAATAGATAGAATAACCTCCTAATAAACAGATGGATCATCAATTTTCAAATTACCCTTTCATATCATAACATCTTCAAATATTCCTTGCAATCACTCACATTGACTACACCTTCTCTCCTATTAAATTGAGAAGTCATATTACCTCTGGCTGAGACCAATGTCTCCACTGAACTGTTCCTCTCCTGATTTTTTTGCTAACTATAGAATTGAGGGGAAAGGAGGAATAGAAGATGGAACAGGGGGTATTTTGGGGGAAATGGAAGTGTTCTAAATGATCTTGCAATAATAGATACAGGCCATGTTAAAGTTCACCAAATTATATAAAAGTGTATGATCAAAAATGTAAACCATACTGTAAACTATTGACCATGGTTAGTAGCTATGTTCATCAATTGTAAGAAATATATCATCCACATGTAAAAAGATTAATATGGGAAGGGGAAACAGGGAGGATGTGGGTAAATGGGATTCATTGTATTTTTTATGTGACTTTACTGTGAACTAAAACTTCTTTGAAGACAAAATGAAAAAAAGTAAGACACTATGCAAACAAATGGAAGAAAATGTCAATGTACATATAAGACAACTGATCTTACAGTGATGAAAGGCAAACTGTCAAAAAAATTTTCTTAAATATTTTTCATTATTTTTTAAATCCCAATTTTTAACTTTTTAAAAAAAATTTTCTGAATTTTATTTCTTATGTTTAAAACTACTGTAGGAAGTGGACATGGCTCAACTGATAGAGTGTCCATCTACCATAAGGGAGGTCCAGGGTTCAAACCCAGGGTCTCCTGACCCATGTGGTGAGCTGGCCCACACACAGCACTGCCAAGCACAAGAAGTGCTGTGCCACACAAGGGTGTCCCCCATCTAGGGGAGCTCCATGCACAAGGAGTGCTCCTCACATTGAGATGCCCTGTGCCTAACAGTGCAGCCTGCCCAGGAGTGGTGCCACACAGAGAGCTGATGCAGCAAGATGATGCAACAAAAAGAGATGGAGACTCCTGGTGCTGCTGAGAATACAAGAGGACATAGAAGAACACACAGCGAATGGACACAGAATACAGACATGGGGGGTGGGAGAAAGGTAGAGAAAAAATGAAATAAATAAATAAATAATAAATAAAATTATTATTTCATTTTCTTATAATTTTATTTGGCTCCAGACATTGATGGCCGACCCATCATACATGTGTCCCTTAAAGATTTCGGGGGCAGTACAATAGAGACTGCCACACAAAGCTTTCAGCTTCTGGTCAATGTTAAATGTATCACTTAAGCCAAAATTGGTAACCTTGATATTCTCAGCAGCATCCAAAAGCAGGTTTTCTCTTTTCAAGTCCCTGTGGGCAATAAACTTAGGCGGCAATTCTGCATAGCAGATACTGCTTGGTGAATATTCTCTTGGGCTTCTTGTTCTAACAGAGGGCCTTGGGCCATGAGGTAGTCAAAGAGTACTCCTCTTCTGGTGTACTCCACTCCATGACATTCTCAGTACCTTCAGACAACTGGATGATGTCTGGAGGTTTCAAGGCCTTCAATGTGCTCACCTCTCATGAGAGCATGTGGAGGCTGGTGGAGTTTTCAGTTTTCTGGATGATTTTCATGGCTGTCTTGTGACCAGTGAGAAGGTTCCATGCTAATTTCACCATGGAAAAGCCACACTTTCTAACAGTTCTGAGGAACCGATAGTTCCCAGTAAGGGTCTCCTCCTCAGCACCCATGGCTAAATATATAAATATAAAAATAAAAATATTAATATAAATATAAAAACATTGCTAAAAGAAATTAAAGCCTAAATAAATGAAACTGCATTGTGTTCATAGATTAGAAGACTAAATATTAAGATATCAAGTCTTCCCAAATTGATTTACAGATTCAATGCAATCCTAATCAAAATTCCAACAGCCTACTTTGCAGCAATGGAAAAGCAAATTATAAGATTTATTTCAAAGGGTAAGGGGTCCTAAATAGCCAAAAAAAAACTTCATTAAGAAGAACAAAGCTGGTGGACTCTCACTTCCTGACTCTAAAGCATATTACGAAGCAACAGTGGTAAAAACAACATGGTACTGGCATAAAGACAGATGGATTGACCAATAGAATAAAATTGAGCATTCAGAAATAGACCCTCACATCTATGGTCAATTAATTTTTGACAAGGCTGCCAATGCCATCAAACTGAGTAAGAGCAGTCTCTTCAACAGATGGTGTTGGGAGAGCTGGATATCCATATCCAAAAGAATCAAGAGGGACCCCTATCTCACACTTTATTTAAAAACTAACTAAAAATGGGTCAAAGACATAAATATAAAAGGAAAAACCATAAAGCTCCTAGAAGACAATGTTGGAAAACCTCTTCAAGACCTGGTGGTAGGTGGTGCATTCTTAAACCTTACACTGCAAACACAAGCAATGAAAGAAAATATGGATAAATGTGACCATCTCAAACTTAAAACACTTTCATGATTCAAAGGACTTTGTCAAGAAGATGAAAAGTAAGCCCACTCAATGGGAGAAAATATTTGAAACCATATATCTGATAAGTGTTTGATTTTCATTCTATATAAAGAGATCATACAACTCATTAAAAGAGCAAGCAATCCAATTTAAAAATGGGTAAAAGATTTAAATAGACATTTCTACAAAAGGAAATACAATTGGACAGAAAACACATGAAAAAAGCTCCATATCACTAGCTACTAGGGAAATGCAAATCAAAATGACAATGAGATATCATCTCACATCACATACAATTGCCATTACTAAAAAACAGAGAACAATAAGTGCTGGAGAGGATGTGGAGAATAAGGAACACTCCTTAACTGTTGATGGGATTGTAAAATGGTGCAGTCTCTGTGGAAGACAGTTTGGCAGTTCCTCAGAAAGCTAAGTAGAAAACAGCCATATGATCCAGCAATTCCTCTACTAGGAATATATCCAGAAGAACTAAAAACTGACGTGAGCAGACATTAGCACAGAGATGTTCACAGTGGCATTATTCACAATTGCCAAAAGATGGAAACAACCCAATTATCCATCAAGCACTGAATGGATAAGCAAAATGTGATATACATATGATGGAATACTCTACTTCAGTAAGGAGAAATGAAATTGGGACACATATGATAACATAGATGAATCTCAAAGATATTATGCTAAATGAAGCAAGCCAGAACAAAAGGATAACTATTGCATATTCTGATTAACATGAACTAAATACCAAGAAGAAACTCATGGATTTAAAACCTAGGGGGTAGGTCTTTAGGAGATAAGAGGAGGTAAGAGGAGGGCTGACGTATAGAGAAGTTTTAATTAGCAAAAATGTAAAAGTGTAGAAATGGATAGAGTTGATGGTAACACATTAGAGTAAGTAGCAGCTGGTTTATAAAATGGGATAGTGGCTGAAAAGGGTAGTCTAGGATGTAGCATGTCAATTGAAAGAAAGCAAGAGAATGATCTAGGAACTAACACAGTGAACTCAGAGGTGGGATGAACATTGCAGTTAATGGTTCAGATGGAAGAGTGCACTTCTGTGAACTAGAGCAGATGAACATCAATAGTTCAGGGCAGTGGGAATGTGGGGGAGCATGGGAAAAATAAAAATGGTGTGACCTATGGACGGTGGTTAACAGCAATACTATAATATTCTTGCATCAATGCCAAAGGTGTACTGTGTTGATAATGGGAGGGTGGGGTGTGGACATGGGAAGAGTGTGCCAAATGCATGCTATGGGCCATGGCTCATGGTAATAGTCTGATGGTATTACCTCATAATCCATAATAAATATTCCACTACAGTGTAGTGTGTTGGTGAAGGTGTTTTAGTACAGGAATTATACAAATGTGCATGATTGTTTTATAAGTTCACAATCTCTGTAATAAAAATATACTGTAAAAATAGGGTGCATTTTGAGAAAAATACACCAAATGCAAGATATGGACTACAGTTAGTAATATTTTGATGATGCTTTTGCATAGTTTGTATCAAATGTTTACAACAATGCAAGGTATTGGTGGTGGGATGATGTATGGTACCCCTGTATGATGCTATGTATGTTTATTTTTATAAGTTCACACTTTTACTAGATACTTAATGTTTATGTATATCCATGTGTGAATTATATGCTTCAATAAAAGAAAAATAAATATATACATAAAATTCATCTCCAAGTTAGCAGCTTCAAACAATAAAGCTTTATTATCTCACAAGTTTCTGTGGGCCAGAAATCCAGAAGTGGCCTTGCTGGCTGACTGGGGCTCAGGGTCTCTCAGGAAGCTGCAGTCAAGACCTCGGTTAGGCAGCCTCACCTGAAGGCTTGACTGAGGCTGGAGAATCGCCGGGCAAGATCACTCACTGTCAGGGCTGTGGGCAGAAAGTTCCAGGTCCTTACTGCCTGTGGGAAGAGGCCTCAGTTCCTTGCTATATGGGTCTCCTCATAGGGCTGCCTGAGTGTCCTCATGCCTTGGCAGCTGGATTCCCCCAGAGTGAGTGACCTGGAAGAGCACAATGAGGAAGCTGCAATGCATTTTATGACCTAGCACTGGCAGGAAGCACCATCACTTCTGCCACATTCTATTCATTAGAAGTGAGCCACTAGGGCAGCCTGTGCTCAACAGGGGAGGAATTAAGCTCCACCTCTTGAAGGCAGGAGCATAACATAATTGGTGGACATAATTTTTAAACTACTATATCCATGAGTTTACTGCCACATTAAGACATTGAATATATCCATCATTCAATGTAGTTTTCTCATGCTCCTTTGTAATTGGCAATGTGAAGAAGCCCATAAAAAGGAATGAGCCTTGAAAACATTGCATTGAATGAAATTAGCAGACACACAAGTACCTATATTGGGGGGTGGGAAGTGGGGTATATGGGAACTTCTTATGATTTTTAATGTAACATTTTGCATGAGCTATTAACTTTTTAAAGAGATAATTAAAAATAAATAAAAAATAAAATATTTGATTAACAGTTAAAAATAAATAAATGAATGTAAACAATGGAAGCAAACAACAACAAAAAGTACCTATATTGTATCATCTCATGGATATGAAATAAATAGAATAAGCAGACTCAGAGTCAGAATCTAGAATAAAGTTAACAGGGGACAGAGTAGGGTTGGGGAATAGGAAGTCCAGGGTTAAACTCTACAGAGCCTCTGTTTTGGGTGATTGTAAAGTTTTGGTAATAGATGGTGGTGAGAGGAGCACAATATTGTGAATGTAATTAACAGCACTGAAATGTTATCTGAATGAGGTTAGAAAAGGAAATGTTAGGTTGCATAGATGGCAGTAAAGTCTTTCAAAAGATCCATGGCACCGCACTACACAAGCATGAACCCTAAGTCAAGCCATTGCCTGTAGCCAATAGTACACTAATAAAATGTGCCATCATCAATTGTAAGAAATATTCTGAACCAAGGCAAGGTGTCAATACTAGCACAGTAGATGGGAATCCTGTATTTTATGCTAGGTTGTTCTGTAAACCAAGCACTTCTTTAATAAAGAAAAGGAAAAGGGAGTAAGATCACACATATGAAGATATTTCCTGTTTATTTTTTTTCAAGTTTCACTCGGGTAAAGTCCATCAAGTAGCCTGCATCAGATTATGCCTCGTGTGGTTGTTTTGGTTTGGTTTTGTTTTTTTGCCACACAGCAGGTTACCACAAATGTAATGGCTTTAAATAGCACCCATTTATTACCCAGCACCTTCTGTGGGTCAGAAGTCTGGGTGAGCTCAGCTGGGTCCTCCACTCAGGGTCTTACCAGGTAGAAATCCAGGGTGCACAGGGCTGTTTTTCCTGGAGGTTCTAGGGAAAGTCCACTTTTAAGGCCATTCAGGAAGTTGGCAAATTCTGTTCCTCAAGCTTTCCACATCTCCCTCCCTCTTCAGGGCAGCAGTGGCACCTGGGGTCCTTCTCATGCTTCCAAGCTCCCTGGCTTCCTCTTCTCCCTGCTTCCCTGCATTAGGAGACTCAGGTGATTACACTGGCCCTTGCCTCCTCTTTAGAGTTTTAGGGCACACAAAGCCCCATCAGCCTGCAGCAGTTTAACTGACAACTGCCCCTTCCCAGCTGCCTGTCCTGCCTCCTGCCTTCCAGTCCACAGCTCCCTGTGTCTATGACCTCTGTCTGGGGCCCCACCATGACCTCTACCCCCACTTTTGTTCTTGGCAATCCCCAACAATCTACTTGCTGCCAAATCCAGGGACAAGTCAGGCCCAGTTCTTCTAATCTGGAGGCACCTGGCACCCCTTGTCACACTTCCCAAGGCTGAGGCTCCCCTGGGGAAGGACCCACCTCCAAGGTCACTCGTGTTATTGGCAGGTTTCAGTTTCTACAGAGGGCCTGGGTCCCTTTCTGTTTTCAGGCATTGCCTCTGTTTTATTCTATGTGGGCCTCTGCACAAGGCAGCCCATAATGCTGCAGCTTGTTTCCCAGATGAGGGATAGAGGGAGGGAGGGAGAGTAAGAGAAAGATAGAGACAGAAGGATTGATAGATATAGACACATCCATAGAGAAAGAACAAAGGGAACTAGCAGGGCAGTCATCACAGATGGTTTCTTAATGGATCTTGGAAGTGACACATCATCTTTTTGTTCATATTATTTGATTAGAAGAGTCCCTAATTCCAGACAAAGTTGTGTAAACCAGGAGGCAGAGATCCTTAGAAGCCATTTACAGGCTGCTCACCACATAAACTAAAATGAGCACTTAATCCAATTCTAACTATAATGGGTAGCCATGAATGTGTTATAAGCCAGAGGATGCTGTCACATTCAGAGTAATTAGGGCAAAGGAAAAAATAGTAAAGATCAGAGCAGTAATAAATGAAATTGAGGACAAAAGAACAATACAGAGAAATAACAAAACCAAAAGTTGTTTTTTTTAGAAGATCAACAAAATCAACAAATCCTTAGCTAGACTGACAAAGAAATAAGAGAAAAGACACAAATAAATATAATCAGAAATGAGAGAGGGGACATTACTACTGATCCTGCAGAAATAAGAGAGATCATAAGAGGATACTATGAACAACTGTATATGAAAAAACCAGACAATGTTGAGGAGATGGATAATTTCCTAGAAACACATGAACCACCTATACTGACCCTGAAAAAAGTAGAAAAGCACAACATATTGTAAGAGATTGAAACAGTCATCAAAATCATCAAAAGGATGAAAAGCCTAGGACCAGATGCTTTCACAGTGAAATCTACCAATCATTCAAAGATGATCTAATACCAATCTTGCTCAAGCTCTTCCCAAACACTTGAGAAGGGAAGAATACTACCAGACTCATTCCATGAAACCCACATCACCCTAACAGCAAAACAAGATAAAGATACTAAAAAAATTTTAAATTCCAGACCAATTTCTCTAATGAATAGAAATGCAAAAATCCTCAACAAAATACTTGCAGAGTCTAAAAAGTACATTCAAAGAATTATGACCCTCAATCAAGTGGGTTTTATCCCAGGTGTGGAGGGTGGTTCAACAGAATAAAATCAATTGGTGTAATAAGCCATATTGATAAGTTGAAGAAGAAAAATCACACGATCTTCTTGATTGATGCAGAAAAGGTATTTCATAGAGTACAGTACCTTTTCTTGATAAACACATTCCAAAGATAGGAAGAAGGAAACTTTCTCAATATGGCAATGTGTATATATGAAAAACCTGCAGCTACCATTGAATTCAATGGGAAGGACAAAGCTTCCCCAATGAGATCTAGAACAAGACTAGGAGGCCTACTGTCACCACTGTTATTCAATATGTGCTACAAAAAAAACAAACTAAACAATTAAAAACTGGGCAAGTGACTTGAAAGGATCACTGTCTGAAGAAGAAATACAAATGGCAAAGAAACACATGAATAAATGTTCAACATCACTAGCAATTAGGGAAATGCAAATTAAAACTTAAATGAGGTATCATTTCACACTTATTAGATTGGCCATCATAAAAAGTAAAAAAACTGTAAACGTTGGGGAAGATGTGGAGAGACAGTGATGCTTTTTCACTGTTGGTGTGAATGTAGAATGGTACAGCCACTGCAGAGGGCTGTTTGGCAGTTCCTAAGGAAGAGAATACAGACTTGCCATGTGACCTGACAACATCATTGCTAGCTGTATACCCAGAAGAACTGAGGGCAGAGACACAGACGTCTGCACACCAATGTTCACATTGGCATTATTCATGAATGCCAGAAGTAGGAAACAACCCATGTGTCCATCAGCTGATGAATGGATAAACAATGGTGGCATGTGCACATGAAGGAATGTTATGCAGCTGTAAGAAGAAATGAAGTCGTGAAGCATATGACAACATGGATGAACATGGAGGATATTATTTTGAGTAAAGCATGCCAGCCATAAAAGGAAAAATACTGTATGATTATGCTAATATGAACTAAATTTATTGTGTAAACTCAAGGAGTTAATAATTGGAAAACAGGTCACAAGAAAATGGAATGAAGATACAGAATGGAAAGCTGAGGGTTAATCTCTGCAGAATTGGTAAAAAGGTTATTTGTAGATCTTAGGAAATAAATAGAAACAGTGAGAGCACATCATAGTGTTTGTAACTAGCAGAGCTATTATATGGCTTTGACAGTGGTTGAAAAGGGTAAGTCCAGGGTCATGTACATTACAAGAAGGAAAGCTAAAAACTGTAATCTGGGGCTGTGTAAGATAGTAAAACCTCATGTAAAACACAAATATGGGTGATACTGCATATATAAAACTGTTTTTACAAAATATAAATAAAAATAACCTAGAACAAATGAAAAAGAATAGGAGCTACATACAGCAGGGGAAGCATAGAGAGATTGAGAGATGCTGAGATTTTTTGTTTTCTTTTTATTGTTATTATTACTATTATTATAATAATGAAACCACTCTAAAAATGACTGAACTGATGAATGCACAACTCTGTGTTTCTACAAGTACCACTGATGAATACTTTGATTTATGCTTTAGTAATATGTATCAATAAAATTGATTTGTTAAAAAAACTACAATGAGATATCATTTCACACCTATTAGGATGGATACTATTAAAAAGTCAGAAATCTCTAAGTGTTGGAGAGGATGTGGAGAGACAGGAAACTTTTTCACTCTTGGTGGAATGTAGAATGGTACTACAACTGTGGGGGACTCCCTGTCAGTTCCTAAGGAAGTTGAACATAGACTTGCCTTGTGACCTGGCAATACCATTACTAGCTATGTACCCAGAAGAACTGAGAGCAGTGACATAGAGACATCTACCTGCTGATGTTTTTAGTGGCTTTATTCATGATTGCCAAAAGTTGGAAACAATCTAAGTGTCAATCAACTGATGAATGGACAAACTGTGGTGTATATACACGATGCAATATTTTACAGCAGTAAGAAAAAATGAAGTCATGAAGCATATGACAACATGGATGAACCTATAAGACATTTTTTTTAAGATTTACTTTTTATTTATTTCTCTCCCCTCTCCCCAGTTGTCTGTTCTCTGTGTATAAATCATTACTTTGAGTGAAGCAAGCCAGACACAAAAGGACAAATAGTGTATGATTGTGCTATTAAGAACTAAATATATATATAACCCCCAGGTATTGGTTCCTTTGAGGGCTAAAGAGATCCATGGGTGTTAAGGTCATGGCAGATGGGGTTAACTGACATGTCAGATGGCCCTTCTTTGGAGCTGGTGTTTATGCGTGATGAATCTGGACTCAGATGGGATCTCTCTTCATAAGACTTTCAT
This sequence comes from Dasypus novemcinctus, assembly GCF_030445035.2. Taxonomy (NCBI): domain Eukaryota; kingdom Metazoa; phylum Chordata; class Mammalia; order Cingulata; family Dasypodidae; genus Dasypus; species Dasypus novemcinctus. Next base: position 128,389,063 of record NC_080682.1, read on the forward strand.
GCTACTGTGCTGGAGTTGTAGTTGGTGTTGGGGTTTAAGATATATTTAGGGGATCTGAATCTCTGGACTGACAATATGATAGCCAGGCCCTGAGCCTCAACAGACTCCAGCACCTACAATCTGATTTATTGGACTCATCTCACTCAGCTAAGATGGAGTTGAAGAAGGACAACCACCATACCATGGAGCCTAGAGTGCCTACAACTGAAAGCGGGAGGATTGCATCCAGTATCCATGTGGAATCTGAGCCTCCTCTTGACATAGAGATGCAATGGACACAACCAATCCAATGTCCACAGAGAAAAGGTGGCATTGGAGTGGGAAAAGTGGACATGGTGGCTAATGGGTATGGGGAATGGCAGGAAGAGACGAGATGTGGAGGCATCTTTGGGACTTGGAGCTGCCCTGAATGGTGCTTCAGGGGCAATCACTGGACATTGTAAATCCTCACAGGGCCCACTGGATGGAATGGGGGAGAGTATGGGCCATGATGTGGACCATTGACCATGAGGTGCAGAGGTGCCCAGAGATGTACTTACCAAATGCAATGGATGTGTCATGATGATGGGAATGAGTGTTGCTGGGGGGGGAGTGGTGGGGTGGGGGTGGTGGGGTTGAATGGGTCCTCATATAATTTTTTTAATGTAATATTTTTACAGAATCAATAATAAAAAAAATTAAAAATAAATAAATAAATAAATGTATTGCAAGTACTTTATAGTATAATATCCCCAATTCCCTGCTATGTCCCTTATTCCTTTGCTTTAACTCATTTTACCTTATCATATTCTATAATCACCCAAGCCATTATTACTATTGTTATTTTAAACAGTTTGTTTTAGCTCAGCTAAGAATAAAAACAATAAAATATTTTATTCAACCTTCAAAAAAAAAATTGGTTATAGCTGCTTAATAAGTAATTAATTGTGCAAGAATAGCCAGAAATAGCAGCTATGTACATAACAGGGGAAGCATAGAGAGATAAAGGGGTGAAGAATTTGTTAGTTTGTCTTTTGTTTACTATCATTATCGAAAGAATGAAAATGCTCTAATGAGGATTGAGGTGATGAATGCACACCTGTTATTATATCAAATACCATTGCTTGTACACTGGATGAATTGTTGCTTTATTAATATGTATCCATAAAATTGCCTTGTTTTAAAAAAAAAAGAACTAAATATAAGGTCCTCAAGATTCATCTATGTTATCCCATGTGTTAGTACGGTATTCCTTCTTACAAATGAGTGATATTCCATTGTATGCATATTCAAGAATTTGTTTATCCATTCATCTGTTGATGGGTATTTGGGTTGATTCCAGCTTTTGGTGATAGCAATGCTGCTATGTACATTGGTGTGCATTTATCTGTTCATGTCCTTGCTTTCTATTCTTCTGGGTATATACCTACTGTAGAATTGCTGGATCATATTCCAGATCTATAGTTAGTTTTTCAAGCAAATGCCAAACTGTCCTCCACAATCACTGCACCTTTCTACATTCCTGCCAGCAGTGCCCCAGGTTTCCCATTCTTCCCCACCTACTCTACTACTGTAGTCTCCTGTTTTTTAATAGCTTCCAGTCTAATGGGTGTAAGATGATATCTCGTTGCAGTTTTGATTTACATTTCCCTAATAGCTAGTGATGTTGAATATCTTTTCATGTGATTTCTAGCCATTTGTATTTCTTCTTTGGAGAAGTGTCTATACAAATCACTTGCCCATTTATTAAATGGGTTGTCTTTTTATTTTCAAGGTGTAGGATTTCCTTACATATGCTTGATATTAGACTCCTTTCAGATATATGGTTACCAAATATTTTCTCCCATTGGGTAGGCTGCCTATGTTGATTGAAGCAAGCCAGGTATTGAAGGACCTCACTGATAAGAATTAAGCAAATTGAGCAACTCACATAGCTAGAGTAAGATAGGTTTACCAGAAATAGAAAAGGAGAAGGTTGTTAGCCAATGCCCATAAGGGTAAAACCTGTAAGACGGAAATGTGTACTTGTGCAGTGAAGGGATGACAGGTGTGTAGTGATACCAATGGGTTGGACGGTGCAGGTTTGACAGGGGGTAGGGTGGGGTGGGTGCCTTGAATGGTCCATGGAACTGGGGAGAGGGTTGGGGGAGGGAGCAGGTGAACACTGGGGGTCTGTGGGTACCTAGTTGAAACTACCATGTTGAGAAAGCTCTTTTGGTGATATGACAAGGAAGGGTTACTGGTTTAGGGTCTTCGATGGGGAGGCATTTGGGCCAGGGTGCACCTGGGGCAGGCTTCTAGGGAGTGTATGAGTGATCATTTGCCATAGTGTTTTGTATCAGTGGGTGGAAACTCACATAAAGAGCAGGAAGGAGTTGGAATCCCATCATGGGGAGGCCCATTATGTTCTCAAGCAGAGGGACAGGAGTCTCTCGAGAGCATGGGTGATATCTAATAGGGGAGGACAGATCAGTGTGTCAAGTCCTCAGTGTTGCTGCAAACAATTATGAATCTTGTCCTTCAAGGAGTGAAGCCTGCTGGTTGCTGTGTGCCACAGGGGAGAGGAAGGCAGGAATAGAATAGATGAAACAGACAATATTTTGGGGTCAATAGAAGTTTTCTAAATGATCTTGCAATGATGGATACAGGCTATATAAAACTTCATCAAAATTTATAAAAGTGTACACTCAAAAATATAAACCACAATGTAAACTATTGACCATGGTTAGTAGCTGTGTTCATCAGTTGTAAGAAATGTATCATCCACATATAAAAAGGTTATTAATATGGGAAGAGCGGAAATGGTCAGGATGTTGGGTAAATGGGATTCCCTGTATTTTTTGTGTAACTTTACTGTGACCTAAAACTTCTTTGAAGACAAAACAAAAAAAAATTATACACCATGGGAACAAATGGAAGAAAATGTCAGTGTATATATGGGACAACAGATCTTACAGTGATGAAAAGCAAAATATGTCAAAAATTTTTTCTTAAATATTTTTCATTTTTCAAATCCCAAATTTTATTATGTTTTTAATTTTTATAACATTTTCTGAACTTTATTATATTTAAAACTATCATTATTATTTCATTTTCTTATTAATTGTATTTGGCCACTTTATTGGATTCCTTCTGGAGAAGTTTTGGATCACAGAAGGGTTACAACTGTGGCAGGGGAGGATCAGTGGGGCAGGGTGTCAGTGATGGGGGATACATGGGAGGAGCTTCACTGGGCATAAATATAAGGCATATAAATGTGTTCAAAAGTTCATGGGGCATGGCCACAGTGGCTGGAGATTCACACAGCAACCAAAGAATATCAAATGTCCATCCTGGGGATCTCTGCCACATTCTCTCCTGGAGTCCCAAATACAGGGGCAATGACTACTGGAGGAGAATGGTCCATTGATGGGCCATTGATACTGATGACTATGTTATGAACCTTTGCTCTTGAAATTGAAACTTGGCATAGTATTGTAGGATGCCTAAGAATTACCTACAAGGAGCCTCCTTGTTGCTCAAATGTGGCCCCTTCTAAGCCAAAACTCAGTTTATAAATGCAATAAATTCCCCCAAGGGAAATGACTCCTGGGGATGAGACTTCCTGGCACCAAGGGATTGCTACCAAGTACCAACAAACAATGCAAGTGGGGAAAAAAAGGCCTTGACCAAATGGGGGAGAAGGTGGAGACAAATGAGTTTATTTGGTTAAGAGACTTCAAAGTTACTTGGGAGGGAACTTCAGAGGTAACCTTTATGCACATCTCAGCATGATCACATAGACTGCCAAAGTAGATACAACCCAAATGGTGGGGCTCCTGAGGGCTCTGGAGACATCCAGACACTATAGTCAGGGCAGATAGCTCAGGAGTGTGGTCCCTTGCCAGTGGGCCCTCCTTTGGGATTTATGCTCTCCAGTGTGACAGAGTCAGACTCCCTTGTGGTTTCCCTACACATGGCTCCTCGGTCCTTCTGTTTGAACTTATAATTAGTACCGAAGTTGGTAGGTATACCTCTAAGAGACATAAATCTCTGGGCTGCCTATGTGCCAGCCTAGCCCTGAATCTTAAAGGGACTTGCAACACCTCTGCTCCAGTTCATTGGACTGACCCAGGACAAGTAACAAGGAGGAGATGAAGGAGAACCAACATACCAAGGAATCAAAAGTGCTTACAACTGCAAGCAAGAGAGTTCCATGCATTGGCTGTATGGGATTCAAGCACCCGCCTCAAATAAAGGTGGAGTGGGCAGCACCATCCCAGAATCCTCAGGATTGGGGGATGAACTATGGACTACAGTAGACTTACTACTATTCTACTCTAGACCTTCTGAAATTCCAGCAATGGAGGAAATATTGATGTGGAGGCAGTGGCCACTGGAGGTTCTGAGGGTAGGGAGAGGGAAAAACAGGTGTAATAGGAGAGCATCTTCAAGACTTGGGAATCAGCCTGCATGACATTACAATGACAGACACAGGCCAATACATATCTTACTGTAAGCTACAGAATTGAGTGGGAGAAACTGTAAAGTACAATTCAAACTATAATCCATACTTAGTGTCGATGCTCCAAAATGTGTTTTCAATTGCAATCAATGTACCACACTAATCAAAGATGTTGCTAACGTGGGAAAATGTGGGAGGTGTGAGGAGCAGGGCATGTGAGAAACCCCTATATTCTCTGTAACATTTATGTAGTCTAAGTATCTTTTAGAAAGTAAAAAAAAATGAAAAGCCACATACACAAAGAACTGCATAAACTGTAAAGCCTTGGAGTTAACACTTAGAATATAGGTCACCAGAAAACAGAAAGAGGTAGAGAAAATAAAAGTTAAGGGTTAAAATGTGCAGAATTAGTATAAAGGTTGTAAATCTTAAAGGAGTTGTGACACCTCCTCTCCAGTTCATTGGACTGACCCAGGATAAGTAACAAGGAGGAGATGAAGGAGAACCAACATACCAAGGAATCAAGAGTGCCTACAACTGCTAGCAAGAGAGTTCCATGAACTGGCTGTATGGGATTGAAGCACCCCCCCTCAAATAAACATGGAGTGGGCAGCACCATCCCAGAATCCTCAGGATTGGGGAATGAACTATGGACTACAGTACACTTACTAGTATTCTACCCTAGACCTTTTGTAATTCTAGCAATGGAGGAAATATTGATGTGCAGGCAGTGGCCACTGGAGGTTCTGAGGGTAGGGAGAGGGAGAAAGAGGTGTAATATGAGAGCATCTTTGAGACTTGGGAATCAGCCTGAATGACATTACAACAGACACAGGTCAATATATATACTGCCATAAGTTACAGAATTGAGTGTGAGAAAGTGTAAACTGCAACTCAAACTATACACCATAATGAGTGGCAATGCTCCAAAATGTGTTTTCAATGCAATGAATGTACCACACTAATCAAAGATGTTGCTAATGTGGAAAAATGTGGGAGGTGTGGGGAGCAGGGCATATGAGAATCCCCTATATATTCTCTGTAACATTTATGTAGTCTAAATATCTTTTAAAAAGTAAAAAAAAAAAAAAAATGAAAAGACACATACACAAAAGAACTGGATAAATTTTGTAAAGTCTTGGAGTTAACAATTAGAATATAGGTCACCAGAAAATAGAAAGAGGGTAGAGGAAATAAAAGTTAAGGGTTAGATGGATATGTCATGATGATGGGAACGAGTGTTGTTGGGGGGGGAGAGGGAGGGGGGGGGTGGGGATGAATGGGACCTCACATATATATTTTTAATGTAATATTATTACAAAGTCAATAAAAAAAAAAAGAAAAGAAAAAAAAAAGTTAAGGGTTAAACTGTGCAGAATTGGTATACAGGTTGTAAATCTTTCGAAGTGAATATAAATTGTGAAAGCACATCATAGGGTTTGTAAGTAGCAGAGCTATTATATAGGTATCACACTGGTTGAAAGGATAAGTCCAAGGTCATGTATATTACTAGAAGGAAAGCTAAAAAATGTAACATTGGACTGTATAACAGTGAAACCTTATGTGAAATATGAAAATGGGGGATATTGCATATTTTAAACAAACACAATATAAATACAAATAATTAGAGAGATGTAAACAGAATAGCAGCTATGTGTGCTTAGGGATGCATAGAGATTGGGAGGTGTTATTTTTGTTTGTTTATTTTTTGGGTTATTATTGGAGTAATGAAAATGATTGAAGTGATAAATGGACAACTATGTGATTACCCTGACTACCACTGATAATAAAATTTGAATGGATTTATGTTTATTATTATCAATAAAATTGATTTGTTAAAAAAAAAAACTAATCTTAACCAATAATTTAATCAAAAGACATCTCAGCTGAATTGCAGAAAATCAAAAGGCATCACACCCAGAGGAATAGATTCATTTATAAACATAATCTTTCTCTTTTGGGCATTTATAAATAACCTTAAACAGCCACATATTGACTATAGCAGTTTGATATGGTTATGAATTCCAAAAATAGATATTGGATTATGTTTGTAGTCTGGTCTGAACAAGGGCATGATTAAGTTATGATTAGAGATTTTATTGAGCCATGTCATTAGGGTACTGAGTCCCCACCGCATTAGGGCACTGAGTCCCCACCGTATGGTTCACAGATAAAAAGGCATGGCAAAGGACAGAGTTGAGGGTTTCTGAAGTTAGAGTGTTGATGTTGGCGTTTGATGCTGAAGCCTTAAGCTGGAACCCTGGGAAGTAAGCTGACAGAGGAAACAGAAGCAAGCCCCAGGAAGAGAGGAACCCTGAGCCCAGGAAGAAGCAAGCCCTGGGAAGAAAGGAAACTTGAATCCAGAGAGAAGCAAGACCCTGGAAGGGAGGAACCCAGGAAGCCTGAATCCTCACAGCTGTCAGCAGCCATCTTGCTCCAACATGTGAAAATAGACTGGTGAGGGATGTAACTTATGGCCTAGTATCTGTAAGCTCCTACCCCAAATAAATACCCTGTACAGAAACCAAGCAATTTCTGGTATTTTGCATCAGCACCAATGTGGCCAAAAACTCACTGACTTAAGAGTTTTCTTTCCCATAATTAGCAAGTTCATTATAATATGGTGAATGAGACTGTTAATGAATTCCAGGGAAGAAGAGATTAAACAACTGTTGTAGTTTCCAGCTGTGTGGGCAAGTCACGATGTGCTCAGGCCATTTCTCAGCCTTGCCTCCCCTCCTCACCTTGGTGTGCAGAGGCTTCATGTCTCCATTCTAGAACCCTGGGAGGGTGTAGGTCTAGTGGAACAGCCTGAGCACACCTTGTGACCCAAACACGGAACAGAAGCCCCAGCTGCTTCTCATGGTGGGAACTGCACAGAGGTTGCGTGGTACCTGCTTCCTCCTCAGGGGCAAGACCTGCTCCCCACTGGATGTCCTGCCTCTCCAAAGCAAAGCTGTGTGTGGGGAGCTGCCGTCCAACAGCCTGACCTGAGCCGTGAACCTCCTCGGGGGACTGGTGAGGAGGGCATCTCTTCCCAGGCCGTTTGGGTGCTCTGTGCTGAAGAAGTCATAAAGCAGTCAGTGCTGGAAAAAAAATAAGAGTCAGTGTTAAACCAGGCAATGCTGGGCAGTTACTTGGGTGCAGATTTAGCTTAATGAGTCAGTTTCAAAGCCAATGTACTCACAGCCATCCAGGCTGACTGAGCCAAACCATTTCAGAGATCACTGAGCAAAGACTGCTGAGGACTGGACAGTGAGAGGGAAAGGCTGACCACAACAGTCCAAATCTGTGAATACTGAGAGGTTTCTTTTCTCAGGTCAAATAACTCTCCTAACAGAACTTAACAAACACCAATCACAGGGAGTTCTCATCAAGAGGGCATTTTCTCTAGAGAAGTTCATATATTCTATTTTTTTTTTCCATGCTCATTCATGGGCCATTACATTAATTTTGAGTATTCCTTTTTACATTTTATCAAAATTATTTTCATGCTTTAAATCTAGATCATGAAAACACTTCATGGAGCATCTATCTTAAAGGATGGCATCTATTCTTTTGAGAATTTTTAAAAAAGATTTGTTTGTTTGTTTGTTTGTTTATTTATTTCTCTCCCTTTTCCCCTCCCCACCCCCAGCCCCCTACCCCGGTTGTCTGTTCTCTGTATATATTTGCTGCATCTTCTTCTTTGTCCGCTTCTGTTGTCAGTGGCACAGGAATCTGTGTTTCTTTTTGTTGTGTCATCTTGCTGTGTCAGCTCTCTGTGTGTGCAGTGTCATTCCTGGGCAGGCTGCACTTTCTTTTGCACTGGGTAGCTCTCCTTATGGGGTGCACTCCTTGTGCGTGGGGCTCCCCTACGCGGGGGACACCCCTGTGTGGCAGGACACTCCTTGCGTGCATCAGCACTGCACATGGGCCAGCTCCACACGGGTCAAGGAGGCCTGGGGTTTGAACCGTGGACCTCCCATGTGGTAGATGGACGCCCTAAGCACTGGGCCAAGTCTGCTTCCCTCTTTTGAGAATTATCTTCTAAATAATTTAATGACATTCAGGTTTTTGAAGACTGAAATTTATCAATTAACTATTAGCAATTCCTTAATTTATCTTGTTAGGTTATTGCTCTTAATTGCTCTTATTAGGATTTTTCTTTCTGGTAATAATTAACTTGCAAAATTTTGGCACTCTTTATAAAATTTAAATATTTTCAGCAATTCTCCTCAGTCTTTCCAGGATTGTGCCATTATCTGTTTCGTAAAACTTTATCACTACTTAAAGTAATACATCCCTGATCAATTTTTATATGGACTTTTCTATTGTATCGAATACTGAATCTTCCTATTTCTCACACTGGGTACAAGAATTTTCACATCTGGGACTTGAAAGAACTTCTTGACCTGAAGACAATATAGTAATAAAATGAAATCAACACAGTTTGCCAAGCTTAGTTCAAAGCCCTCTCTAAGCATCAACTTGGTTTATCCTTCAAAACCTGCATGAGGTTAACGGGGGAGGGGTGGTGTGGGCGGGAGGGGAAGGTCCGTGGGAGCCGATCCCTTCGCGGTCGCAGCCCCCGTGGTCGGGGCACTGGGAACCGCCTGGGACCCAGCTGGAGCCTGGGACCCGCGGAGCGGGCAGTCAGGTGGTGGGACCGGGCTCCGCGTCTGGGCTCCAGAGCCCCGCCCACTGCACCTGGGGCCGGGTGCCGGGGAGCCCGAAGCGAGCCCAGCTGAGCTGAGCCAAGGCGAGCGCGGCCGAGCAGAGTCCAGCCGAATCCAGCTGAGTCAAGCCCAGTCCAGCTGAGCCCAGCCGAGTCGATACCAGCAGGGCCGAGCCCAATTGGGCAGAGCCCAGCCCAGTAGAGCCTATCCCAGGCCAGCCGAGCAAAGCCAAGGCCAGCCCAGCCTGTGGAGCCTGGCCCACCCAAGCCGAGCCCAGGCCATCCGAGCCTAGCCGAACCCTACTGAGCCCAGCCCAACCGAACCAGCCGAGGTGAGCCTGGTCGAGTCTAGCACAGCCGAGTCCAGCCCACCGAGTGCAGCCGAGCCCAGCCCCGCCGAGCAGAGACCAGCTCAATCGAGCCAGACGAGCCCAACCGAGCCCAGCACACCCGAGCCCAGCCGAGTCCAAACGAGCTGTGGCCAGCCGAACCCTGTCCAGTGCAGCCGAACTGAGTCCTGCCAATCCAGCCAAGCATAAGCCCACCAGCCGAGCCCAGCCGAGCCCAGCCCACTGAGCCCAGCCGAGCCCAGCCTACTGAGCCCAGCCGAGCCCAGCCCAGGTGAGCCCAGCCCCGCCGAGCCAAGACCAGCTCAATCGAGCCAGACGAGCCCAACGGAGCCGAGCACACACGAGCCTGGCCGAGTCCAAACGAGCCGTGGCCAGCCCAGCCCAGCCCTACTGAGCTAAGTCGAGCCGAGCCGAGCCCAACCGAGCCAAGTCGAGCCGAGCCAAGCCCAACCGAGCCAGGTCCAGCTCAGTGGATCCGAGCCCAGCCGAGCCGAACCCTGCCGAGTGCAGCCGAGCTGAGTCCTGACGAATCCAGCCCAGCCGAGTCTAGGGAGACGAGCCCGGCGGAGAATATACCAATAGGGCCAAGACCAATAGGGCAGAGCCCATTAGAGCCCAGCCCAGCCCAGCCCAGCCCAGCCCAGCCCGAGGAGCCTGGCGCACCCAAGCCAAGCCGAGCCGAGCCAAGGCTTGCCAAGCTGAGGCCAGCCGAGCTGAGCAGAGCTCGATTGAGCCGAACCCACCTGAGCCGAGCCGAGCCAACAGCCGAGCCGAGCCCCCCAGGGCGCGCACACCGAGCTCGGACATCCTGCTAAAGAAAGGGACCCTGGAAAATTCACAACTAAGTGAAAAGTATGAACTACACTCAAGCTACAGACTTTAGAGGAATAAAAGGTCAGTAAAAGAATATCATGAACAATAGTACAACAAACGATAACTTAGGTAGAACAGACAACTTCCTACAAGCATACAAACTATCAAAACGGACTGAAGAATAAATAGAAAATAAGATCAGAGCTCTAACAAGAGATGGAACAATCATCAAAAATTTCCTCACCCAGAAGAGTCCAGGACCAGATGGCTTCCTTGGTCAATTTTACTAAAAATATACAGAATAACTAACACTAATAGTTTTCATACTCTTCCAAATATAAAAAGAGGTGAGAAATTTCCTAGCTTGTTGCATGAGGCATCATCATTTTGATATTGAAGATTCCACAGGACCCTACAGACCACTAGGTACTTGAATTCGTCTGCAAACTCCTGAACCTGCCGGCACAGCAACCCCCGCAGCTCGTCTGCAGGGTCGTGAGCAGGAGGAGCAGGAGTCACCCAGGAACTCAGCAGCGTCCACGCAGGAAGATCAAGCACTGAACAGCACCTTGGGTTCCTCAGCTAGCCCACCAGTGGCTGGGGGTACAGGGGCAGAGCTGGCCAAGTCGGGGGTTGCGGACCTGCCAGGGCTGGGGGCGCTAAGCCCTGCCACCCCAGGACGCTCTGCTGCCCCCCGGGGACATGAGGCAGGACCTGCAGAGGAGCCCGGCGGCGCAGGCGCAGTAGAGCAAGGTGCGGGAGTCGCAGGCCGGGGCTGAAAGAGCGGGACTTCCTGCGGGGACCCTAGTGCCCTGTGAAAGAGAAGTCGAGGAGTGAGCTGAGCCCCAAGGTGAACCTCCCAGGGAGCGGTGCAGACAGGTCAGGTGAGCTCCACCTGCAGCCTCCGTGCACACCTGGACGCGCTCCAGCTGGCGCCAGCAGCAGCGAGAGCCCTTCCCTGCCTGTCTGGGGCAGCCGCTGGGAGACTAAGTAGACCCACCTTGTCAGGAAAGCCACAAAGAAAACTGATGAGCCCAGGTGAGAAGATGAAGATGATCCAGCTGTCACAGAGCAACTCTGAAATATGGAGTGGATCCTGCGCCTGTTGTAGGAAGAACCCGGAACTTGGTCACTTCTCTAAGAAATCTCAAAATTTCTTTCTGTGAACTCTGCAAAATCAACTGAACGCTATATCTTTGGCACACTGAACTTGGTCTCCTAATTTTAACTGTATAAAAACATTTGTGTACATTTGCTGGCTCAAGAACTAAAATAATGTGATTATTTTACCACATTCCTTTGAAAAGAAAACAAAACTTAAATGGACTTCATTTGAATGTTTTGGACTTTAAACTAGTGGTCACTTTGTGGCCATATGAATAAATTTTTTAGCTCTGGAACTTATTGTAGGTTTATTTTCACGTGGACATCTTATTTCATTTTTTGAGAAAAACTATACTGTTTGTGTATTTGGGAAACTAGAAGGGTGAAAGACAGTATAATGCGAACCTACACATTTCAAAATCTTGAATTCTTACAGAACAGATCTTAGGATTCCTTCTCTGTGAAACATAATAAAATTCAGCAAGAGGAAACATGAATAATTTGAGGTTGCACAATTTAAACAAAGTTTTGTAATGGTTATGGGGAAAAGTACAGCAGTAATCTCGGCTGTAATTTTTATTCATGTCAATGTTATTGTAGCCCTATTGAATTAGTATCATGAACATCTTTTTTTTTTTTTTTTTTAAAGATTTATTTATTTATTTAATTTCCCCCCCTCCCCTGGTTGTCTGTTCTTGGTGTCTATTTGCTGCGTCTTGTTTCTTTGTCCGCTTCTGTTGTCGTCAGCGGCACGGGAAGTGTGGGTGGCGCCATTCCTGGGCAGGCTGCTCTTTCTTTTCACGCTGGGCGGCTTTCCTCATGGGCGCACTCCTTGCGCGTGGGGCTCCCCCACGCGGGGGACACCCTTGCGTAGCACGGCACTCCTTGCGCGCATCAGCGCTGCACGTGGCCAGCTCCACACGGGTCAAGGAGGCCCGGGATTTGAACCGCGGACCTCCCATATATCATGAACATCTTACTTCTGTTAAGATCTATTTAAATACAGTTGATTTCTAGCAGGGATATTTTACTGCAAAATATAGTGTTTTAGAAAACTGACAGCTGGCTATCAAGCAATATTGGAAATGTGTCTTTATTTACAGTAAAACATTAATTCCATACAATTTGGCACCAAAATATTTTTTAGATAGATAAGTGTGTGTTTAGAAGTTAGAAACTTTAAACACTGTTCTTAGGTTCCATTTGGATTTTTCTTGGATACACAATAGTAAAAGTTGTAAACTCAGAACATGAGTAGGGCATTATGATTTTGCATGTGTTTGAGCCAGTTTTATCTTTGTGGTGGAATTTTTTTTTAGCTGAAACTTACCTCATGTATAAGTCAGTTAAGTAAAGTAGTAGGTAATTAAAATTTCAATAGAATCAAGTGAAATATAAAATTTTAAACTTATTCATTCGAGTGTCAAACTTAGCATAATACACTAAAAAAAGGTAAGTTATTTTTAAGTACCATCTGCAATAAAAAAGGAAAAAGCTGAAGATATATATTTAGACTGGCATAGAATTTTTATTTTAATTAGCCCTGCTCTGATTTTCGACTTATACATGTTTTGCAGACATTTTCACTTACTTTGCAATTGAGACCAGAAACAGTTGAAGATCTGGTCCTGCAGAGGAAGTGGGAAACTTACTCCCAGATCACAAATGCTTGCCTCTGAGTAAATGTGTTCCCTTGAGATGAGCCACAGAGGGGCTATGTTTTACTCAAACTTTCCATTATAGGATAACAGCAGATTTACTTTGTTTTTAAACCATTTCCCTTTTGTTTATAACTGAGAAATTGTGAGAAGCTGTTTTTAATTTTTAAAATGTGGGAAGATAAATCGGATTTAACATGAATGTGTTAGTTCTGTAGGAAGAAAAGTGCAGTCCAAAATAGCAAAAGTGGGACCAGGTAAAACATGTAGTCTTTATTTTTAAAAACACATACTTGGTCTTTTGTCTGTGTCTCTTTTATGCCACTACAGTAAATGTGTCCTTGATGTAAATGCAAAACTTTGTCTTAATTAAATTGTAGACATACTACTGAAGCCTTTACAATATAATTCAATAATAAAAAAAGTAACTCGGTGGTGGACTTGGCCCAGTGGTTAGGGCGTCCATCTACCACATGGGAGGTCTGTGGTTCAAACCCCAGGGCTCCTTGACCTGTGTGGAGCTGGCCCATGTGCAGTGCTGATGTGTGCAAGGAGTGCCATGCCATGCAGGGATGTCCCCTGTGTAGGGGAGCCCCACGTGCAGGAAGTGCGCCCCTTAAAGAGAGCCACCCAACGTGAAAGAAAGTGCAGCCTGCCCAGGAATGGTGCCGCACAAATGGACAGCTGACACAACAAGATGATGCAACAAAAAATTACACAGATCCCCGTGCTGCTGACAACAACAGAAGCAGACAAAGAAGACGCAGCAAAATAGACACAGAGAACAGACAACCAGGGTGGGTAGGGGAAGGGGAGAGAAATAAATAAATACATAAATCTTTTTTAAAAAGTAATTAACCACTATACAAACCTCATGCTAATTTCCTGAGGGACATGAGTTTCAATATGTCAGATTGAGCCAAGTTGCCTGCCCAAGGACTGCCTCATGAGTTCTAGAGAATGTGATGGAAGGTTTTGCTCATGTGAACTTGCTGTAATGCTGGTGCCCCATGTGCAGGCTTTCTTCCTCATAGAATCACCTGGATTCCTCATGTAAGGAAAATGGGTGGAAACAGCATGCTGACAGTGAGTAATCCTCTCTTTAAGCACATAGTGTTCATTTTATCTTCTTTCCCACCCTCTCTCTCCCTTCCACTTTCCCTCACTACCCCAGCTGCCCTCCTTTGCAAAGACATTTAAGCCAGGGAACCTCCCAGATGACTTTTCCATCCAGATGCCAGTCTTCTTCTGACACCCACAGTGGGCACATTAAGGGTTTCATACTTTGGCAAGAGTAGAGAGTTCATATTCCTCTTTTGAAGCTTCAGAAAGCCTGCAAGATTAGTAGCCAAGCTCTTACAAGTGCCAGAGCTGCTTGCTGGATTCCTAACATCTCAACTTTTGGGAAGTGCACAAACTTTGGAGGAAGTAGAGTTTCCCCAAATCACAGCTATACCACCCTAGGCAAATGCAGTTTCTGTTTTCAGCTTCTTAAATCTGAATTTCCAAAGGTTTCTTGCCTCTATAAATGTATACACATTCCAGGTAAACACTACCACATATAGCTCTCAAGAGGGTAAAAAGACTGTGAATGTTGGCATGACCTGGTAAATCTTAAGCTCTGCTAACTTGTCAAATTAACTGCCAGGTGGCTTTCACTGTGTTTAAAAATATACTACATTCCAAACAAAACAAAACTATAAAGCTATTGTGATTACAACAGTGTGGTCATGGTGAAACAATAGACAGGCAGATAATTGGAACATAATAGAGAGAAAAGAGGTATATCCTCCACATATATATATAATCAACAGTCAACTAATCTATGACAAAAGAACAAAGGCAATTCAAAGATGTAAGGACAGAGTTTCCAAGAAATGGTGCTGGAAAAACTGGACAACCAAATGCAAAAAGAATATGGACATATACTACATAAATTTCTCTAAAACAAACTCAAAATGCATCATTAATCAAAGAATGCAAAAATATGCAATTTTTAAAAGAGTAATTATAGGTGGCATTGGGTTTAGCAATGACTTTTTATGCAGAATCCTAAAAGCATTATATATTGAAAGAAAAAATGTTAGGTTGGACTTCATTAAAAAATTTAAAACCTGTATTCTGCAAAAGACACTATTAAGAAAATGAAAAGAAAAACTACAGAGTGGGAGGAAGCATATGCAATCCACATGTCTGATAAAGTATTTATATCCAAAATATACAAGGAACACTTAAAACTCAACAATAAAAAAACAACCCAATTAAAATGGACAAAAGAACTGCACAAACACCTCACCAAAAAAGATATACAGATGGCATAGAAGCATATGAAAGGATTTGCATCGTCTTTAGGATGTGGGTATTTAGGGAAATACAAAATTTTAAAAGTTAGATACCACTATACAACTATTTGAAAGGTTAGAAACCCAAAAGCTGACAAGTACAAATGCTGGTGAGGATGTGGAGCAACAGCAATTCTCATTCATCGCTTGTGATAAAGCAAAACAGAGCAGTCATGTTCAAAGAGAGTCTGCCAGTTTTGTAAAAAGCTAAACATAGGCTTGCCACACAATCCAGCACTAATATGGCTATTGATACAAATTACTTGAAAATGTAATCCACACAAAAACCTGCACAAATTGTTTATAGCAGCATATTCATAATTGCCAAAAATTAGACATAATCAATGTGCCATTCAATAGGTACATGGATAAATAATGTGTGATACGTCCATAGAATGAGTATTTTCCAGTGTTCAAAACAAATTAGCAGGAGGCTAATGTGGCTCAAGCGATTGGGCTCCCGTCTACCATATAGGAGGTCCAGGGTTTGATCTCAGAGACTCCTGGTGAAGGGATGCTGGCCTGAATGGAAAGCTGGCCCATGCAGAGTACTGGCCCACATGGCAGCCTGGCCCATGTGGAGTGATGGCCCGCATGGAGTCCTGGCCTGTACAGTAGTGCTGGCCCATGCAGAGTGCCGGCCCTTGTGGAGTGCTGGCCTGTGCAGTAGTGCTAGCCCATGTGAAGTGCTGGCCCACATGGAGTGCTGGCTCACATGGAGTACTAGACTACCTGGAGTGCTGGCCCATGCAATAGTGCTGGTCCACACAGAGTGCTGGCCCACATGGAGTGCTGGCTGACATGGAGTGCTAGCCTGCATGGAGTGCTGGCATAGCAAGATGACAAAATACAAAGAGACACACAGGAGAGACAATAAGAGACAGAGAAGACCAGGGAGCTGAGGTGTGCAAGAGAATGATCACCTTTCTCCCACTCAGGAAGGTCCCAGGATCAGTTCCCAGTGCTGCCTAAAGAGAAGAGAAGCAGAAACAGAAGAACACACAGCAAATGGTAAGAGAAGGCAGACAGTGGGTGCAAACATGGGGTGATTAAATAGATCTTTAAAGACAACAACAACAAAAACAAATTAGTTATCAAGGCATGAAAAAGCATAGAGAAATCTTGAATGCATATTACTATGTGAAAGAATCCAGTCTAGAAAAGCCTACATACCATCTAATTCCAACTATATGATATTCTGGAAAAGGCAATACTATAGAATCAATAAAATGTTCAAGGAAACCAGGGTTTCTGGGGGAGGGAGGGTAGGGTGAGTTGGGTGGAGCACTGGCATTTTTAGGTGAGTGAACTGTTCCTTATGGTACTGTAATGAACACATGACCTTATGCATCTGTCAAAACCCATAGAACTACACAATGCAGAGTAAACACTAAACTAACCTATGGACTTTCATTGACAAAAATGGATCAATATTGATTCATCAACTGTAAAAAATGTAACACACTAATGCAAGATGTGAATAAAAAAGACAACTGTGGGCAGAGGATGAAGAGGCGGGTATTAGAAGTAACTATACTTTCTGCATACTTTCCCTAGAGACCTAAAAGTGCTCTGAAAAATGAATTTTATTGTAGGAAATTAAAATCCAGGTTACCTGTGTCACGGTGGGTATAGGGATTGGGGTCATTCTAAATTGGTATAAATTTTCTGTTTGGGGTGATGGGAAAATTTGGGTGGCAGATGTAGTGACAATATTGTGAATGTAAATAACAGTCTACATAGAATAATATGACTTTAAAATGCTGTTTGATCTAATGTAAGGGGGAAATAGAAAGTAGAAATGAGTTTATATGGCTATGAGTCTCTAAAAAAAAGAGTCTGGAGGCTGTCAGAAGGATTGCCCTTATGCACAACTGAGCAGAGTCTAAGAGACAGATAAAGTAGATACAATCCCCAGGTATTGGTTCCTTTGAGGGCTAAAGGGACCCACAGGTTCTATGGTCATGGCAGATAGGGTTCACTGCCATGTCAGATGGCCCTTCTTTGGAGCTGGTGTTTCTGCGTGATGAAACTGGACCCAGAGGGGATCTCTTTTCATAAGACCATCATGCTACTTTACTGGAATTGTAGTGGGTATTGGGGTTTAAGATATATTTAGGGGATTGAATCTTTTTACTGACAATATGATAGCCAGGCCCTGAGCCTCAACAGACTCCAGCTCCTACAATCTGATTTATTGGACTCACCTCACTCAGCTAAGATGGAGTTGAAGAAGGACAACCACCACACCATGGAGCCTAGAGTGCCTACAACTGAAAGCAGGAGGATTGCATCCAGTAACCATGTGGAATCTGAGCCTCCTCTTGACATAGAGGTGCAACGGACACAACCAATCTAAGGACCACAGAGAAAAGGTGGCATTGGAGTGGGAAAAGTGGACATGGTGGCTGATGGGTATGGGGAATGGCAGGAAGAGATGAGATGTGGAGTCGCCTTTGGGACTTGGAGTTGCCCTGGATGGTGCTTCAGGGGCAATCACCGGACATTGTAAATCCTCCCGGGGCTCACTGGATGGAAAGGGGGAGAGTGTGGGCCATGATGTGGACCAATGACCATAAGGTGCAGAGATACCCAGAGATGTACTTACCAAATGCAATGGATGTGTCATGATGATGGGAGTGAGTGTTGCTGGGGGGGGGAGGGGTGCGGTGGGGGTGGTGGGGTTGAATGGGACCTCATTTTTTTTAATGTAATATTTTTACAAAATCAATTTTAAAAATGTGGTAAAAAAAAAAACAGCATTGAATTGTATATTGGAAAGTGGTTAAAATGGAACAGGTTAGGTTGTATATATGCTACCAGAGAAAAGGATTAAAAAATCATAGAACTGTACAACAAAAACAGTGAATCCTAACATAAACTATGAATTACAATTAAACATATAAATCTTGTCACAGGGTTTCATCAATTTTAACTAAATTACCACATTAATGTAGTGTTAAGTGTAGGGAAATCTGTGTGTCTGTGAGAGGGAATGGGAATTCTGTATTTTATGCATGATTTCTCTGTAAAAAAACTTCTCACAAAATAATTGAATTCTATTAAAATACAAAATAACATATAACATTAATTCAAAGAAAACAGAACAAAAAATTTGATCAGGTCTATCACCACAGAAAAACTATTTGACAAAATCCAATATGCATTTGTGCTTAAAAACAAACAAGCAAACAAAATCAGGAATACATATTTAGCTTTCTAGTCATTGGGAAAGACTAAAAGGTTTCCCAATGTAATAAGAAACAAACCAAAGATGATATTTGCATTACTGCAATTGATCATTGTCCTGGATATAACAGCTACAGCAATTAGGCAAGAAAAATAGAATAGGCATCCAAACAGGAAAGGAAGAAGTAAAACTACTGCTACTTGTGGATGATATGATTTAACTTTAAAAATTCTCTAGAATCACAAAAATACTTTTACAGCTAATAAGTATTTTCAGCAAAGTTGCACAAAAGTTTCTTGTATTTCTGTACCACAGCAACAAACAGTATGAAAAGGAAATTTAAAAAGCCATTAATTTAACAACAGCATCAAAAGAACAAAATACTTAGGAAGAAATTTAACCAAGGAAGTGGAAGATTTGTAACTTGATAATGACAAACCATTGCTGAAATATATTAAAGAAGGGGAAGCTGGGGAAGACATTTTAGGAAGGTGTATTAGTCAGGGTTCTTTAGGGAAACAGAATCAGCAAGAGATATCTGTCAATAGTATGTGATTTTATGAGTTTTTCATGCAGCCATGGAGAGGCACAAGTCCAGGTTCCACAGAGAGGCTACAACCAGGGGTTGCAATGAAAGTCCAGTGAAGGTTCTTGATGAGTTCTGGGAGAGGTTGGCTGTCCAAAGACAAGCTGGGAAATTCTCTCTCAATGCTGGAATCACTCCCCCTTTAAGGCATTCAACTGATTGGCTTAAGTGTCACTCATTGCTGATGGCAATCTCCCTGATTGATGTAATTATAACCAGCTATCTATAACTTACCACTGCAGTAAAGTCAATGGTGACTGAAGTCCATAAATACCCTTATATTACAGTTAGCCCAGTGCTTGCTTGACCAAACAACTGGGTACAAACACCTGACTGAGTTGACACAATAGCCTAACAATCACAGAAGGGAACATGAATGAAAACTTCTTAATACATGAATATGTGTTAGAAGTAAAAAAAAAAAAAAAAAAAAAAAAAAGCTTATTTAACACCATTACTGGTTCATGAGAAATTGTTAAATGCTGCAGTTATGGCAATTGAAAATGAGATGAACATATAGTAAAATTAGGAAATACTTTTGAAATGTCCATTTTCCTAAATTCAAGAAATAAATATTAAAATAAATCCTAGATTTGTTATATATAAAATTTCATACTTAAAATATTGTTTTATTTTAAATTCCACATACTTCTCAATTTTAAATACTTTTCACTACAGTAATGTTGGAGGAATTATTGCACATTAAAAATTGATGCAAACATGTAAACAGGGTCACCCATGTTCCTTTTCTCCTTGAGCTTCATTATGGCTCATCTGGCATCAGCCTGACCCCAACTTAACCAACTGGAAAATCCCAACCTTTTGTATATTTATGTCCCAATTGTATATGCTTTCCCACTCTCTCTGAAGCTATCAGAATTTTACATGAAAACAGCCCTGAATTCGAAAAGAAACTACAGCATGTCTTGATTGGAAAGTTGCTTAAGTCTTACTTAAACATTCCATGAGAAAGTTTAGAATAAACCCCAGGCGAACAGTGCAGAAAGGGAAATGTTTGTGTTCCCTAAGAACAATCTTCTCAGAGAACACATGGCAAAGCCCCCTCCTCAGGACAGATGCAAACAGAAAACCTTTTACTCACTGAGGAAATATCTAAGAATAAATCTAACCAAGGAATAAAGGACTTGTACACAGAAAAATACAAAACATTGCTAAAAAGAAATCAAAGAAGACCTAAGTAAATAGATAAACATTCTGTGGTCATGTATTAGAAGACAAAATATTGTTAAGATGTCAGTCATACCCAGAGCAATTTATAGAATCAACAATCCCAATCAACACCCACAACCTTCTTTTAAAATTGGGAAGTTTTTCTTTTTGGAGTAATGAAACACTTCTAAAAATTTCTGTGGTGATGAGTACACAACCTTCTGATTATACTAAAAGTCATTGAATATACACTTTGGATAGATCATATGATATATGAATATATCTCAGTAAAACTCCTTAACGAAGAATTGTGCATGAATAGCCAGAAATGGCAGCTATGTAAGGCAGAGGAAGCATAGAGAGATTGAGCGGTGAAGAATTTTCTTCTTTGTCTGGTTTTTCTTTGTTATTATTATCATTGAAATAATGAAAATGTTCTAATGATGATTGAGGTGATGAATGAACAACTATGCACATATACCAAATACCACTGATTATACACTTTCAGTTAATTATATGCTTTATTAATATGTGTGAATAAAACTGATTTGTTTGAAAAAACAACAAGCAAAAAAGAGCATGGTATTTCCAAAGACTGACATACAGATCAAAAGACTGAAACTGAGATGTCAGAAACAAACCCTCCCATTTATGGCCAACCTATTTGACAAGAGGGCAAAGACCACTCAATGACTCAATTATAAAAGAATAGTTTCTTCATCAGATGGTGCAGGGAAAATTGGATCTCCGTTTGCAAAAAAAATAGGATGACTGCTACCTCACACCTTATACAAAAATCAACTCAAAATGGATGAAAGACTCAAATATATCAAACTCCTGCAAGAAAATGTAGAGAAGCATCTTCAAGACCTTGTGTTAAGTGATGCTTTCTTAGACTTTACACATAAGGCACAAGCAACACAGGAAAAAATAGATAAATGGGGCTTCATAAAGTTTAAATTTTTAGCCCTCAAAGGATTTTATCATAGAAATGAAATGACAACAACTTACACAATGGGAAAAAATATTTGGAAACCACATCGTTAGAGGTTTGCAATATTAACAAGCTGTAGCTCAGTTTCCCCTGACAGGCATTGGGAAAAAGGCAACCCCCTCCCCCATGTCTGAGGGCACTTCCCCACAGGTTAAACAAAGGAACCCCATAGAGTCAGGAGTAGAGGGAGATAGAGACCTTCACCATCTGCCTGTCAGGGGGAGATGGAGATCTTCACTACTCTACCTGCATGTCAGAGGGAGATGGAAACCTTCACTGTTTACATACCAGAGGGAAACCAAGAAACCCTTGAAAACCCTACAGATCAAAAGAAACATGTGCTCCTGCAGCATTCCAAGAGACCCTGAACTCCCTACTCATTATCAGGAAAATTTTCACCTCTAAAGCTCCCTAGTGGTCCCTGCACCTTGCTCAGACCCTCAACCCCCTGCCACTAACTATCACTTCCCCACCTAGGAAAGTTCTGTATGAATTCAAGTCCCTCCTTCCAGGAGTGGGCTGAAGTCTCTCTTCAGACCCCCACCATGCTGGTGGAGAGACTGAAGTCTTTCTTCAGACCCCTCCCTTGGGAGAGCTTCTCAATAAATTCTTTTTCTGCCTGTGGTCAGTCTCCATGTCCCTGTGAATGCCATCTTTCTCAACACACATATTTGATAAAGTTTAATATTTAGAATTTATAAACAAACCTTTGACTTAACAACAAAGGACACCAACAAAATTATAAAACAGGGAAAAGAATTGACATCTTTCTAAAGAACACATAAAAATGGCTACAATGCACATAAAAAGATGCTCAATGTCATTAAATATAGGGAAATGCAAATCAAAACTACAGTGACATACATCATCTCACTCCTATTAGAGTGGCTGCTATTAAAAACAAAATTACCCGTGTTTGGGAGGTTGCAGAGCATTAGGAATACTCATTCAATGCTGATGGGATTATAAAATGGTTCAGCCACTGTGGGAGACAGTCTGACAGTTCCTCATAAAGTTAAGTATAGAATTACCATATGACCCCTCAATCTCCCTTGTGGGGAGCCCTGCAAAGCAGGCTCCAAAGTTCACAGGAAAGGTGTAGATAAAGAAGGAGGTGCCCCTGGGCAAGATTATGTGCTGAACAAAATATGCTGCATGTGGATAAGAATTCTAGGAGAACAGTTATCAGACAGCTATTGAAAAGAAGAATAACTATTGTATTTGTGGTAACCTAGAAACAAGAGCTTCCCATGAGAACTGCTGAATGTGCTAATGTCACTTAAGGTATAAAATAGCATGCCTGATTAAACTGGGTGCCTGAGGTCGCTGTAAGCTCCTGCAGTCTCCTCACAGTCCACCTGGTCCCTGCTACTTTGTGTCTTTCATTTCTTCACCCTCTCATCCCCTCCTTGCAACTGCACAGACCCTGTTCAGCTATACTGCACTGTGCAGGTCACGGCACTCACAAAGGAAATACCCAAAATATTTGAAAGTATGGACCCGAAGAAGTACACACTCTTTGTTATGGGGCTCCCCTATGTGGGGGACACCCCTGCTTGGCACAGCACTCTTTGCATGCATCAGCACTGCACATGGGCCAGCTCATCACACAGGCCAGGAGGCCCTGGGTTTGAACTCTGGACCTCCCAAGTGGTAGGCAGATGCTCTATCAGTTGAGCTAAATCTGCTTCCTCCCTCATTTCTGAGTTTCCAGTACTGACATTCTGTTACTCTCCCCATTACTCCTCACATCTCAACTGGCCAATACACTGTCCTTTCAATTCTTTACTCTTCTCCTCCTGTGATCTTGTCTCCACACTCTGCAGCCATGCATTGCATGATCCTCTCTTGAATCTTCTCATTGTTGGTAGCTGCAGTCTCTCCCCAATACCGATTTCATGCATCCTACTGCAGACCACCACCTCACATGACATATCACCTTAAAGCTTGGAACTTGAACTTAAAATGGCTTCATGGACATTTACTTTCCTAGAAGTTCTCCTGCATCTCATAGTAACCAAAAGACAGCTGGAGCTGTCAAACTAAGTGCAGGGGTGTCCCCCACATAGGGGAGCCCCATAACAAAGAGTGTGCCCCTCAAGGAGAGCTTCCCCATGCAAAAAAGGCACAGCCTGCCCAGGAGTGGTGCCACACACACCAAGGGCTGATGCAGCAAGATGATGCAATAAAAAGTGATATAGATTCCTGGTGCCACTGACAAGAATGTAAGTAGACAAAGAAGAACACACAGTGAATGGACACAGAGAGCAGAAAATTGGAGGAAAGGGGGAAAAGGGGAAAGAAATAAAAAATGAGGGGCCTACAGTCAACAGCAAGTGAGGGCAGTGGGTGATATCATCTGGTGACATGAGATTCAAACATTGGTCTGTTCCTCTGTTTAGGAAATAGGAAAGAATAATTATCTGAAAAGAGCAAGGTGGATAACCCCCCACTCTAGGCCAGAGGTAAGGGGTATATGCAGAAATAGCAGCCATCCTTGTGGTGGATGCTTGGACCATAGGGAGAGTTGGGTTTCCCATACAGCAGGCTTTTTCACTCTGAGCACTGTTGGCACCCTGGACTAGAAAATTCCTGGTTGTGGGGCATGTGCAGAGTGCTTTAGGGTGTTTACTGGCATCCCTGACCTCTGTCTACCCACTAGATGACAGTAGTATCTCCTCCCACTAGCCCAGCATTATGTTAACTAACAGTGCCTTCACAAATGGCCACATGGCCCCTGGGGGGGGTGGCAAAAATTGTTGAGAACCACTACATTAGAACACTATGGTGATGGAACTTTCAAAGGAGCAGTTGAAGATAAAGCATATTTTGCTGTTGATGCACCACAAATCCAGAGGACTCCAATCTGTCCCATGATATGAACAGTGTTGGGAAACACTAGATTAAGACTGCAGCCACTGGGAGAATGAGAAAGACAGAGCAAAACCCAGGAAGTGAGGAACAAAGGAATTGAGAATAAAGGAATATCAGGATACTAAGTTTATGTGTTTCTGACCTGCAGATTGCTGCCACTCCTTCATTATCAAAAAGTCTGGGCCAAGAGCCTGGCAGAGGTCAGACTACAGTTACAGGCCAAGTACAAGCAGGTTTCCAAATAAAGAAAAGAACTGGTCAGAACATTACATCAAGAGAAATATATGTCACTGCAAGCAGAATGAGTTAACTCTGACCTGAAAATGTCTGTTTTTATTTACAGCATTTGAAAGCAGACAATTCAGTCAATACTCTCTGATTTCAGAGAACTGCCTATACAATTCCTGTTAATGAGATATTGACTAAGGGAGACAAATTTAATGTAATCAGGGCAAGTACACTGAAAGGTCATTTACACCAAACAGAGAAGTGAGAAAGAGCACAATCTGAAATAGCAGTAGATGAAAAGTATAGCAGTTTTAGAGTGAAAACTGATAGTAATAATAAAATGTATATGTGTTATGAACTCTTGAGTGACCAAAATGATGGAGAAAGAACCACAGATTACCCAATTTAATCATAACAGATTAATGCAATATATACTTAAATTCTGCACAAAATTTAACTCAAAGGATCATTGAGCTAAATATGAAACAAAAACATAAAATGCAAGAAAATACATGAAATAACTAGGTGAAATATGGTTGCAAATATGCATTTTTTGACTTTTTGTTAATTTAAATTTTTAATTAGATAAGTAGGTTGTCAGAAAAATCATGTAACAAATACAGTCTTCCCTTATACCCCCTCTATTTGCACATTGCATTAGTGTGGTACTTTGTTACAATTGATAGAAGAGTATTATAATTGTAGAATTAACAATAGTCCATATTTTATATTAGGGTGTATTTTTTCTCAGTATATGACCCTCTTATTAACACCTTGCATTTGGGTGTATATGTATATGCCACATTTTGTTTATCCATACATTGGTTGATGGACAGTTAGTTGATAGCATCTTCTGGCAATTGTGAACACTCTAGTGTGAAGATATCGGTTTGAGTCCCTGCTTTCAATACTGTTGCATATATGTCTATTGGAGGGATTGCTGGGTCATATTGTAATTCTATACTTAAAAACTGATAAGGACCAGACACTAAGAGATTCATTTATTTCTCCCCCCACCCCTCTCTGACACCCTCCACTAGGCTCAGTGAAAGTGGTTGCTTTTTGTGAGCAATCTCAGTAAGTATTCTATTGGTTGGTGAACTCTGTTTTAAAGGATATAAATGGTAGGTCATTTGTAAATGGCATGTCTAGGTAACAATTACAGTATCCATTTATTCACTATAATCTTAGGTAGTATAGCAGTTTGATATTGTTTATGAATTAAAAAATAGATATTGGATTATGTTTGTGAACTGGTCTGTTTCTCTGGGCATATTAGATTGGATTGGATTCAGAGGTTTTACTGTTACTTGATACTTAAGGCTTAAGGTTACTTAATAATTAAGACTTTGATTGGGCCATGTCAGTAAGACTTTGAGTCCCACCCTCTTGGAGGGTAGGGACTCACAGAGAAAATGACATGGCAGAAGAGAAAGTTGGAGTTTTGAGCTGGAGCCTGGGAAGTAAGCACACAGAGGAGTAGAGCAGCTGAGCCCAGAGAGAAATGAGCCCCAGGAAGATAGGAAGCCAGGAAGCCTGAACCCTGGCAGACATCAGCAGCCTTCTTGCTCCAACACATGGGAATAGACTTTGGTGAGGGAAGTAACTTATGCTGACAATTCATAAAATGCTCAGTCAGTACCACCTATATTCTCCCATTGAGGAAGCTGACACAACAGGATGAAGAGGTTTCAAAATCAGTGGAACTAACATCTGAATCCTAAAATTATCTCCTATTACTTGGTTTAATGTTGTAAAAATTCCTGAACAAATGCAATGTCAGAAAGTCCAGGAAGGCATGCAAGGATGGGATCGTAAACACCAGGGCTCCCTGAAGGGCCCTTTCCATCTGAAATGCTGATTCTTCTCCCAGCATTTATTTTTAGGCCAGTAAAAAGAATTTATTGGGAAATTGGGGGAAAGAACAGAACTTGCTGAGATATGGGAGAGAAGGATGGAAACACATCAAGCTCTAGGAAGAGAGCCTCCTGGACTTTTGAGGAAGCCTGCCCTCTCCTTCTCCATGGGGCTGAGTAGCTGCACACCAAGGAGCACTGCACATCCATGAAGAATTGGAAGCCCTTATAATCCTGTCACTGCAGCATGTGAAAACTCACCCATATGTGCACCTGGCTGCCTGCCCAGAGAGCACAGAAACATCCTTGGGCTTAGTGTCTCCTGTACCACTATGAGGAGCAACTCAAAGTGATGCATTCAGGAGGCACTGAGGAGCAAACTGAACCCTGACTGCCTGGATTCAAGTCCCAGCTCCTACACCCACTAGCCATGTGACCTTGAATGACTTACAACTCCTGTGCCTCAATTTCCTCAACCACAAAGTGACAAGAGTAGAGTAAGCACACACTAAATGATGGATAGCTACTCTTGTTGTTGCTGTTGTTCAGAAAGTTTTGTCCAATCCAGGGCACTTCTCCTTCTCACAATGTCCTTACATCACAGTGTATATGAGAATATTCTCCTCCATCACTGCAATTATAAAACTATGCTTTCAGCCAAGCTCATAAAAATAAAAATAAAAAACTAGACTTCTCAAACCAAAGGACTTACATTAACTATTTCCTAACATGATGATAGGAGCAAAAAACCAATAACCTCTCACAGAATTCACTCATGAATAGGAGGAAGCTAATTTAAATAAGAAGTTTAAATGAAATCATTTCCACAAAAAAAGTATTCTTATTGTTTGACATAAGCATGGTAAACATTCTCCCAACTATGAGATAGGCATGGGTTTCACTTTTTAAAGATGTAATTTATGCAATTCCACTGATTAGTTTTACTGTTAAAAAACATCCCATTTAAAATATCAATTCAACTTTTAAATCATTAAGGAGCAAAGTATCATTGATTTAAATACACATTCATGATTGGGGATTTTTTTTTTTTTTTAAGATTTATTTATTTATTTAATTCCCCCCTCCCCTGGTTGTCTGTTCTTGGTGTCTATTTGCTGCGTCTTGTTTCTTTGTCCGCTTCTGTTGTCGTCAGCGGCACGGGAAGTGTGGGCGGCGCCATTCCTGGGCAGGCTGCTCTTTCTTTTCATGCTGGGCGGCTTTCCTCACGGGCGCACTCCTTGCACATGGGGCTCCCCCATGCGGGGGACACCCTTGCGTGGCACGGCACTCCTTGCGCGCATCAGCACTGCGCATGGCCAGCTCCACACGGGTCAAGGAGGTCCGGGGTTTGAACCGCGGACCTCCCATATGGTAGACGGACGCCCTAACCACTGGGCCAAAGTCCGTTTCCCATGATTGGGGATTTTCACCAAATTTCTTTAGAGACAGAATATTAATTAGCAATAGGGATAGCTAATATTTATTATACACCAATTAAGTATTTAAGAAGCTAGATGCTATTTTTATATGCTAGCCCATCCTTTTCATCCTTTGATGGAGGTTGTTAGAGAAAAAATGGTGCTCACTGAGACATGGAGACTGGCAGGATTGCAGGCAGGAAGTTGATTGGGAAGCTTTCCCAATGGAGGGGACTGGAGAGAGACTTCAGTCCGCATTTGGCAGAGGGGGTCATGAATCTATGCAGTACATCTATAGGCAGGAACATGCTTAGCCAATGGGAGGGGTGGGGCTTGGGTAAGACCGAGGGCCAATACAGATGGCCAGGGGGGTGGTCTGCTAGTGGTAGTGAATTCTAGGAGTGTGGGAGGGGCTGGTGGTGTCACGTGGCTCCTTTGTCTATTCTGGTGGGTAAATGAACTGTATCTGAACATGTAGGCTCTGGATGGGGGCTGTTCTAGGTCACAGGAATTCAAGTCACTGTTAACCATTGTAAACAGTGTGATCAGTTCATTATTAAACACCTTGCAAGGGAGAAACCTCAGATTCAGACCCCTTTTATACAAAAATCTCAGCCTTGAGGTGGATTGTTAAATGCTTCTGAGGGCTGATGGATAGCACCCATGTGAGATTTTTAGCACAAAAACATAGAGGACTGTACTTCTCAAACTTTAATATGCATGTGAATCACGTAGGGGTCCCTGAAGTAATGTGCGGGGTTCAAGCCATGTTGTGAGGGAGGATCAATGTGTGCAGAGAGGTGGGGGTGTGGTCAAACATGTCTGTACCTGCAAGTAAGCAGAAAGGAATTGATGTTCTGATAAGAAGGAACTCTAAGAACACCCTCTTCAAAGAACTTCGTGCCTGATAGCCCCTGCTCTGAGAACAATGACCTAGTTAACTGCGTTATTATTTTTTAAAGATTTATTTATCTTATTTTTTTCTCTCCCCTTCCTCCCCCACCCCTGTTGTCTGTTCTCTGTGTCTATTTGCCTCATGTTCTTCTTTGTCTGCTTCTGTTGTTGTCAGCAGCACAGGAATCTGTGTTTCTTTTTGTTGTGTCATCTTGTCGTGTCAGTTCTCTATGTGTACAGCACAATTCCTGGGCAGGCTGAACTTTCTTTCACACTGGGCAGCTCTCCTTACAGGGTGCACTCCTTGCATGTGGGGCTCCCCTAGGTGGGGACACCCCTGCGTGCCACAGCACTCCTTGCATGCATCACCACTGCACGTGGGCCAGCTCCATATGGGTCAAGGAGGCCCAGGGTTTGAACCGCGGACCTCCCATGTGGTAGACAGATGCCCTAACCACTGGGCCAGGTCTGCTTCCCTTAACTGCTTTAAATAAAGGTTGTGGTGCCAGCTCAGGGCCTTGGTTTTGCCATCAGCTAGCCCTGGTGCACCTGGTCCCCTCTAATCTTGTCTTTGTCTCTATGTATCTTTCTTCAGCTCATGTCACCTCCCCTCAGATTCTCAGTTCACCCACGCAGGTTGCAGCAAATCACCTGGGGAAACTTCCTATTATGATTCAAAAGTCTGGGGTGAGGTGTTTCTACAATCTCTCAGAACTTGGTGAGGCTTCTGGTCTATGGAACACATTTTGAACAAGGATCAACTGGTTGTAATAGGTCACAAGTTATATGTGCAAAAAATCTTTCTAAAAATTCAAATTTTAAATATTAAGAGTTTTCTCAAAAAATCACAGGATTAGAGTGAGAAATATTCATATTTCTTGTTGGGATTCTGAAATATATAACACCATAGAACTATTTTATAGCAACTTCTTGTTTTCTTTTCCAGTTTAAATTTAGAATCCAATTTCTTGCTGTTTTCCTGGGGGTGGGGGTGGGGGTGTGTCCCCTAAAGCCCCTGATTTTTATCAAGGCTGAAAGGACAAGTACATGGAAAACTGTTGCATGCTGCCATACCCTCAT
Organism: Dasypus novemcinctus; assembly: GCF_030445035.2. NCBI lineage: Eukaryota > Metazoa > Chordata > Mammalia > Cingulata > Dasypodidae > Dasypus > Dasypus novemcinctus. The sequence continues at coordinate 128,418,700 of NC_080682.1, forward strand.
AGAGGTCCCTTCTCTTCTCTCACCCATGCATAACAGCTCACGTTTAAAGTTCTAGAGATTAGACAACTGGCAGAGTCAGGTTGTATCTAAGGAGCTGGGCCTAGAAGTTCTCCCAGATGAAAGGCAAGCTCTACAACAAAACAGTACCTTCCCAAAAGGCAAGAATAAAACCACTGGCTTCCATCCCTGACCTTAGGAGACACACTCCCAGCAATAAGATGATAACATTTGTTTGTACAATATTTTGCATGATAGTTTGGTTCAACTTTGCCAGTGCCAGGTTCAATTTACTTTTAAAAGGCCACTGGCTAAACAAAGCAAGTTTACTGAAGGGCGTGTGGTCCACCTGGGCCCCTCACCCCCATTCTTTTTGCTAACAGCAACACCTAACTACCAAACCAATACATAGTCGAGAGCATTCCAACTTATTGTAAAGGGTCAGTTAAAAATTTACACTTGCCCTTTTGTCTTTCCTCAGAGTCCTTCAAAACTACTCTCCAGTCACCAGCAGAACAAGCCTTTCACCCAGGAAAGAGATAAAACAGTCTATGATTCTGCAAGCTACAAATCCCGAGATCTTTATTTAAAAGGTGTTGGTGCATTACATTATTCCCAAGGATTGTTCATTTGTGCACTCACATCAGCTGTTGATGGCCTACCTGTGAGCTGGAACATAGGGGCACTTTTTTTTTAAAGGTTAAGGTAAGTATTCATCACAATTCATTTGAAGACTCCTCTTTAGATGTGGCAAAATGGAATCAGGCTGGCTCTTAAGCCACAAGACTGGAGTCCTTACAAGCAAAGGAAACTCAGACACAGAAAATCAGTAGAAGCCCCAAATCAGGGAAGCCAGAAGTCACAAAAGAGAAAAGGTGGAACCATGTGATAGAGGCAGAGATTCCAGATAAGGAACCCCACGTACTGCAGCAAGCAGCAGCAGAACATTGCAATGTCAGGGAAAAGGTGTGTTTTGTTGAGATCTTTATTTTGGAATTCTAGCTTCCAAACCTGAGGCAATAAGTTTCCAATCCTTAAAACAACCAGCTTTGAAGTATTTATAGTATCAGCCTTGGTGTATTTGATACCAGAAAGTGCTGTGACTTTGTTACCGATACCTATAACTGTGGAAGTTATTTAGGAATTCAGTAATTGATAGATCCTGAATTTTTCACAAGTCGTGGGTTTATAAAACCATCATGAATAAAATAAAGGATTCCCCATTCTGTGTTCCCTTATTCTAATTATTTCATATTAGTGAGATCATATAAGATTTGTCCACCTGTTTCTGGTTTAATTCGCTCAACATGCTGTCTTCAAGGTTCTCTCTGCTATCACGTGAATCAGGACTTCTTTTTCTTTTTATGATGGAATAATAGTCCATTTGATGTTTTCTTTTTTTTCTAATTTGTTTCTCTCTCCTCCCCCCCACCCCCAGTTGTCTGTTCTCTGTGTCTATTTGTTGCATGTTCTTCTTTGTCAGCTTCTGTTGTTGTCAGTGGCACAGGAATCTGTGTCTCTTTTTGTTGCATCATCTTGCTGCATCAGTTCTCCATGTGTGCGCAGTGCCATTTCTGAGCAGACTGCACTTTCTTTTATGCTGGGCAGCTCTCCTTACAGGGCACACTCCTTGCACATGGGGTGCACTCCTTGTGCATGGGGCTCCCCTACATGGGGGGGCACCCCTGTGTGGCAGAGCACTCCTTGCACACGTCAGCACTACACGTGGGCCAGCTCCACATGGGTCAAGGAGGCCCAGGGTTTGAACTGCTGACCTCCCATGTGGTAGGTGGATACCTTATCCATTGGGCCAAGTCTGCTTCCCTGTATTCAACTTCTTTAGGAACTGCCAAGCAGTCTTCCACAGTGACTGTACCACTCTGTATTCCCACTGATGAATAAGTGTTCCTATGTCTCCACATCCTCTCCATGACTTTAGTTTCTCTGTCTTTTTAATACTGGCCTTTCTGATAGGTGTGAAATGATACCTGTAGTTTTGAGTTGCATTTTCCTAATTATTAGTGATGTTGAGCATTTTTTCATGTGTGCTTTTTTTTTTTTGTATTTCTTCTTTGGACACATGTCAATTCAAATCTTTTGCCCATTTTTTAATTGGGTCATTGGTCTTTTAATTGTTGAGTTGTAACATCTCTTTATATATCCTGGAGATTAAACGCTTATCAGACATATGATTTCCAAATATTTTCTCCCATTAAGTCAGCTGCCTTTTCACTCTTTTGACAAAGTTCTTTGAGGTGCAAAAGTGTTTAATGTTGAGGAGGTCCTATTTATCTATGATTTCTTTTGTTGTGTGTGCTTTGGATGTAAGGTCCAAGAAACTACCACTGATCACTAGGTCTTGAAGATGTTTCCTTACATTTTCTTCTAGTAGTTTTATTGTCCTGTCTTTTATATTTAGGTCTTTTTAGTTCATTTTGAGTTGATTCTTGTATAGGGAGTGAGGTAGGGGTCCTCTTTCATTCTTTTGGTTATAGATTTCCAGTTCTCCCAGCACCATTAGTTGTTGAGACAGTTTTGTTTCATTAACATGGATTTGGTAGGTTTGTCAAAAACCATTTGGCCATAGAGATGATGGTTTATTTCTGGACTTTCAATTCTGTTCCACTGATTGATGTGTCTACCTTTATGCCAGTATCATGCTGTTTGACAACCGTAGCTTTGTAATGTTTCGAGGTCAGGCAGAGTAATTCCTCCCTGTCTCTCTTCTTTTTTAGAATGCTTTTGTTTTTTGTTGTTGTTGTTGTTTGTTGGTTTTTTTTAATTGACTTTGTAATAATATTACATTAAAAATATATATGTGAGGTCCCATTCAACCCCACCCCCCCACCCCACCTCTCCCCCCCCCCCCAGCAACACTCATTCCCATCATCATGACACATCCATTGGATTTGGTAAGTACATCTTTGGGCACCTCTCCACCTCATAGTCAATGGTCCACATCATGGCCCATACTCTCCTCCATTCCATCCAGTGGGCCCTGTGAGGATTTACAATGTCCGGTGATTGCCTCTGAAGCACCATCCAGGGCAGCTCCATGTCCCAAAGACGCCTCCACCTCTCATCTCTTCCTGCCTTTCCCCATACCCATCAGCCACCATGTCCACTTTTCCCAATACAATGCCACCTCTTCTATGTGGACATTGGATTGGTTGTGTCCATTGCACCTCTATGTCAAGAGGAGGCTCAGATTCCACATGGATGCTGGATGCAATCCTCCCACTTTCAGTTGTAATCACTCTAGGCTCCATGGTGTGGTGGTTGTCCTTCTTCAACTCCATCTTAGCTGAGTGTGGTAAGTCCAATAAATCAGATTGTAGGTGCTGGAGTCTGTTGAGGCTCAGGACCTGGCTATCACATTGTCAGTCCAGAGATTCAAATCCCCTAAATATATCTTAAACCCCAACATTAACTGCACCTCCAGCACATTAGCATGAAAGTCTTATGAAGGAAGATCCCATCTGAGTCCAGATTCATCACACATAAACACCATTTCCAAAGAGGGGCCATCTGACCTGGTAGTTAACCCCATCAGCCATGACCATAACTCCCATGGGTCTCTTTAGCCCTCAAAGGAACCAATATCTGGGGGTTGCATCTGCTTTATCTGTCTCTCTGACTCTGCTCAGTTGTGCATGAGGGCAATCCTTCTGCCAGCCTCCAGACTCTTTTTTAGAAACTCGTAGCCATATAAACTCATTTCTCCTTTCCATTTCCCCCTTACTTTAGGTCAAACAGCATTTTAAAGTCATGTTATTTTATGTAGACAGGGATATTCTGCTGATCCGCATTGAACCTTCCGTTTAAGGTCATTTTCCAGTTGCATCATCAGTTGGTAGTTGATAGTGGTCCCTCGGTGCCAGGGAGGCTCATCCCCAGGTGTCATGTCCCACGCTGGGGGGAAGGCATTGCATTTACATGCTGAGTTTGGCTTCGAGACTGGCCACATTTGAGTAACATGAAGGCTGACAGGAGGAAATTCCCAGGCACAATGTTGCTCTAGGCCTTGTTCTTATTTTAGGCTTATCAGCTCACAAGCATAGTCATTAGCATCAGGGGCTCACTGTTGAACCCTCACTCCCTCCCGGTCCCCGCTGCTGTACCTGGGAGACTGTCGGTGCTCCCCTAGGGGCCACAACAGAGCACCACTGGCCAGGAACCCAGTACCCCCCCTGCTGTGGTTTTTAATTGTTGCCACTATGAGTATATCCAAACATTACCATGCACCCTGGACATATGTTCTGTACAGCTCCCTGTCAGCCATATATCACCTGTCATTGGTATCCCATACCAGTATCCCTCCATTGCCATTGTTGAAACACTCTGTGATCCAGAACTCCCTGAAATTTGAAGCCCAATATAATGTCATGGTCCCTTACTAGGGAATGGCATATAGTGATGGGTTTAAAGGTTAGATAAAGAACTTGGATAAAGTTAGATAAAGAACTTAGATAAAGAATGTTGACTTGAAAAAATTCTACATCCTATCTTTTTCTTTTTTTTTTTCCCCCTAATTATTCAGCTTCTCTTCACAGGAGTCCTAGACCACAGCAATGCATATATATAATATACAGCACTCCCATACATCCACCACAAAACCTTTTTCCTTCCACAGCGATACTCTTACACCCTATTCACATCATATTTACTTAACGTGATGTACAGAGTCTGAGACATTAGCTTTCTAACAAGGTGACATCTGTGCTTACATTATGGTGCATACTTTAGGATACACAGTTCTTTACATTCTTAGTTATCCTATGTTTTACATTATGGTTTACATTATCAGTCTGTCATCTCCTATATGTTATGGTGTAATATTACATGTTTTATATCCATCCTCGTGTACTCTCACGAAACTCTTCTCTAACCCCCCATTTACCTTGGTTCCACACATTTAGAATGCTTTTGGATTCTCACATATACTTTCCCTTCCAATTGAATTAGGCAATTGCCTTTTCTAGTTCTGTGAAGTGGACTGTTGGAATTTTGATTGGTATTGAATGAACAATGGACTAAAATAGACTAATTATTATTCTACTAAGACTTATTATTCTAGCAATTGAAGAGCTCTTTTCATTGATGTAAAGGCAGTGGCCACCAAAGGTTCTGAAGAGGGGAGAGGGAAGAATAGGTGGAATTTGGGGGCATTTTGGGGACATCGGTATTGTCCTACATGGCATTGCAGTGATGAATACAGGCCATTGTATATTTTGTCATAACCTACTAAATTATGCAGGACAAAGTGTAACTATATTGTAAACTTTAGTGCATGGTTAGCAGCAATTCTTCAGTATGGGTTCATCAACTTTAACAAATGTACCACACTAGTGAAGGATGCTGTTAATGTGGAAAAATATGGGAGGTGAACAGAGTGGGGCATATTGGAATTCCTTATATTTTAATGTAACATTTATGTAATCTAAAGCTTCTTTAAAAATTAAAAAAAATTATAAAAAAATAGTCCCTGTGCATAAAAAAAATGTTTCAGGTTTCTGTGGAATTAGGGACATCTCACTAACATAGAATAATTGAATAATGTCAACGATGACCTGATCTAAGTCTGAAAACACTGCTACGATATACTGAACACAGCTGTGTTCTGTCGTGTGACAATGAATATGGGGAAGTAGGGCAAAACTTCTTCTCCTTTCTTCTATGTTCACATAGTCATTTTACCATGTAACACTCTTTATCCAAAATCTATGCTAAGCAGCACTGCTTCTGAAACACAGTTGGTTCCCTCTGAGTCAGGGCTTCAGTATGGCTTATGGCTCCTTGGCTTTAAGGCGGCACATGTGGCAATCTGAGGCAGTCTAGTAAACAGGGAATTGATAGCGGATCTGGAACCTGGCAGAAAGCTGCCACCATTAAACACGTGTCCTTCGGTGCCCCCAAAAGGGCTGCTGGAAGACCCTTGCTAGAAACTCCCATTCGGAACGAGATTTCCTCTGGAAGCCAGGAGAAGCCCCAGATATTCACCTCTTTGGCTGACTAATACAGCGGGTATGTGCATGCTTAAGGAAAGTACCAAGAAGGACTGCGGGCAGTGGTGAGAACAGACATCTGCACACCTATGTTCATAGAGGCATTATCCAAACTTGCCAAAAGTTGGAAACAAACCCAGTATCTATCTACCCATGAATGGATAAGGAAACTGTGGTATATACACACGATGGAATATTATGCAGCTGCAAGGAGAAATGAAGTTATAAAATAATTGACAGCATGGAGGAACCTGGAGGACATGTTGAGTGTAGCATGCCAGACACAAAAGGACAAATACTGTATGATTGCATTACTATGAACCAAATACATTTGTAACATACTATATGATTCAAAAAAAATTTATATGTATTCAGTACATTTGAGAAATGTATGCTTTTATTCAACTGTGTTTTTTAAAAATTATTTATTGTTTATATTTTCAATTATTAAATGTACAAAATAAAGGTAAAAAGATATTTTATGATTCCATTGATATAAAATGTAAATATAAATCAATTTATAAAGATGACCTTTGATTAGTGGTTATGGACAGCTAGGGAAGGCATGCTAAGGGGTGTGGAGTAATGAAATACTTCTAAAAGTTTTTGTGATGATGAATGCACAACACTGGGATTATACTAAAAGCCACTGACTCTACACTTAAGATAGATGTTATGGTATGTATGTCTGAATAAAACGACTAAATAAATAAATAATTTTGCTAGAATGGCCAGAAATAGCAGCTCTGTAAGGCAGAGGAACAGAGAGAGTGAGGGATGAAGAAGTCTGTTTTCTGCTTATTCTTATTATTGAAATAATGATAATGCACTCCTAATGATGAAGTGATGCCGGCACAACTCCGATATACCAAATACCGTTGCTTGTATTCTTTGGATGTATTGTATGATTTATTAACATGTACGAATAAAATAAACGTGGGAAATAAATTCTCCCCAGAACGCAGGCCAGGGGCCAGCACTCCTCAGGCTCCTCAGAGGAGCCAGCCCCCAGCTCCGGGAGAAAGGAGCAGGGACGACAGCCTCGCTCGGGGCCGGGCTCGGCTGCACCGGGCCAGAGGCCCCTCACACCGCGCTTCCAGCAGCTCCAAGCAGCCGGCCTCGGTGACCCACGCCCGGGCCCAGGCCGCCTCTGGTGCACTGTGGGTGGGGACACCCCCACTTCCGGGGATCCCCTGCCCACCAGTCAGGAGCCGCCCTCACGCCGTAGGGCGACATCGCCCTCCTTAGCGCCAGCCGGACCGCGCGTCCATTGGTTGCTGGGTGCTGTCCGTCACGGGGAGGGCCACGCCCCTTCGGGGGCGGAGTCGGGGAACCGGTCCAGACCTGATTGGCCCTGGGGCTCTCAGGCCCTCAAGTCTCGCCCGGCCCCCGCGCGGCGGCCCCTTTAACAGCTGGCGGCGGTTGGGCGCGCGCCCCGCGGACCTGCTGCGCGCTCCCGCGGCACCCCTGCGAGGACCTGCTGCGCGCTCCCGCGGCACCCCTGCGAGGACCTGCCGCGCGCTCCCGCGGCACCCCTGCGAGCCCCAGGGCAGGAGGGACGCGGTGTCGGGGCGCACGGGGCGCTGCGGGGAGCGCTCGCCCGCCCTTGGGAACCCCGTGTCCCGCCCGGGCAGCGGTAAGTCTGGCCCCACGTGGCGTCGGGCGGGCGCAGACGAGGGCGAGCGAGCCCCCTTGCCGCGTGAGGGGCGCCCGTCCCGCGCCCACGGAGGTCCTGCTGCCTGGCCTGCGGGGGGCGGGGTCCTTCGGGGCCGGTGGGGACCAGGCAGGGCGGGCCCTGTGGGGGCTGCTTCCACGGGGGGGCGCGGGGCGGGCGGGGGCCTTTCGGGGGTCCAGGCCCAGCGCGGCGGGACTGTGGGGGTGCCCGAGTCAGAATAAGGGAGGGCGGCCCACACTCCCCACGGTCCCTCCTCGCCCACTTTCCCTACCCCCATAGTCCCTCCCCCCCACCGTTCCTCCCCCCAGGGCCCTCTGCCCACGGTCCCTCGTCCCCCCAAACGGACCTGTCCCCAGTCTTGGTCCCTCCCTACCCTCCACTACCCCCCCTCCTCCTCTTCACAATTTACCCCCCCATTGTCCCTCCTCCCCCATCCTTTGCCCCAGGGTCCCTCCCCCTCCTCAGTCCCTCCTTCCCCTCACTATCCCTTTCCTCCCCATCCCTCTTCCCCCCATGGCCCCTCCTCTGCCCACAGCCCCCCTCCCTCCCCACATAACCCCTGTTTCCCCACAGCCCAACTTGCAGCCCTGCCCCTGCCCTCCCTGCCTACCCTCCCAGGTTCCTGTTCCTGGGAGCCTCCCCTTTCGGCGCTCCCTTCCCAGGCCCTCCACTTCACATTTGCCTCCAGGCCCAGGCTGCTACTCTTTCTTCTCCCCTGGATAGGGCCAGCTGGTGCCTGCCCACAGCGTGACTTTTACCGGGGAAACTGATCTGCTCCCTGGGGAGGGGCCCTGGGAAGGCGCTGGGGGGAGCAGAGCTGACACCAGGTGTGTGCCCTCAGGGAGCACAAGGAATGGGGCCCTCTCCTGGGAGGGACTTGGGGGCAGGTTTCTGCCCAGCCCGGGAGTTTTGCAGGGACCTCAACAGTTTACAACTAAAAGTGTATCCAACCCAGAGGTCTGCGGGTGGCGCTCTTCCTCATCGTGGGCTTTTGCATTCTTTGGATCCAAGCCCTGGTGAGCCACTTGAGACTTTCATTTTCTCTCTTCCTCCCGTTTTACTCCTTTCTGCTTTCCGGGAGTACACGCGGCAGGCGAGGTCTGTGGTCTAGGAGCCGGCTCCCATCGCACCCCTCCTGGCTGTGCTGCCCTGGACGCCCTGGGACAGCCTGAGCCAGGGCCTTCCTCAGAGCTCCCCATGGCCCCAGGGAGGCTTTTCCTTTTGGTAGTGGTTAAAGGTTTTCTTAAAACTTTGATTTGTTGGAGTAATGCTGGGTGCAAATGGTGTGAGTGTCTTGCTAAGATGCTAGCTTGCGAGGGCCGGAGGAGGTTGGCTGGCCAACAGGGGCTACCGGATTTGGGTGCCTGCTAGGGTGCACTGCATAGACTGGGAAAGGGCACCTACTAGGTGCTGCTGAGGGAGCCCAGGGCTGTGCTGAGCATTTCAGGAGCTCCAGGGCACCTCTGCTTGGCAGAGGGGGTGACCCAGGTGCCTTGGGGACACCATTCTAGCCCTGCTGTGTCTGCCAAGAGCCGCCACCCAGCTGACCTTAAAGGAGCCGGCTGCAGAGGAAGCCTCTGCGCTTACTGTTCTCAGCCTCTTAGAAGAGTTGGTTCCATTCCAGGGAAGCAGTTCAGAGCTGTGGAGCAGCTGCTCTAGGTAAGACAGATGTGCTGGACCTCTTCACCCCCACCCCCTTCTTTTGACCTCTGTGCTTCCCCCTGAGCTTCTGAAGGTGGTTTTCACACGATTGCCACCCTGGAAGGGGGAAAGCCAGGCAGAGCTGCTTGGGGCTCTGTCATGTCCACACAGATGACTGTGCCATTCTCCTAATGCACTGTCACTCAGCAGATCCTAACTATGACTAGGAGGAATACAATGTTGCTCAGTGGGAAAATCTGGGGAGGTTTTATACCAAAACCTTAACAATGAAATCTTTGGATGAGGATTAGAAGTGTTTTTCTTTTTTTTTTTTTTTTAAACAAATTAATTTTATTGATACATGCTTATTTGTTTTTAACAAATCAACTTTATTGGTATACATTAATAAAACAACAATTCATTTAAAGTGTACAACCAAAAAAGTGCACAACCAGTGATATTTGGTATAATCACATAGTTGTGTATTCATTACCTCAACCATCATTAGAACATTTTCATTATTTGAATAATAAATAAAAATAAATGAATAAGGAAATGCCTCACCCCTTGATCTTTGTTTCCCCTGCTGAACCGCTGCTATTTTTTTTTTGCTGTTCTTACACAATTATCTACTTATTAAGTTTTACTGAGATATATTCATATACCATACAATCTATCTGAAGTGTATAATCAATGGCTTTTAGTATTATCACAATATTATGCATTCCACACCATCAAAAATTTTAGAACATTTTCAGTACTCTAGAAAAAACGCACACCACTTAGCAGTCCTCCCCAGCCCTATATAACTACTAATTGAACTTCAACTTTATAAATTGATTTACATTTACCTTTTATATAAATGGGATCACACAATACGTAGTATTTTGTGTCAGGCTTCTTCACTTAGCATAAGTGATATTATGTTACCATCTTTTGTTAACATACATTTGTTCAATTTCAAAGAAAACAGGCATATATGCAACTTTATCCATATTCATATATTTCACACATGGTTTTATTATGTTAAAAAAAAAGCTTGGTTTCTGTATTTCTTTTTTTGGTATTTATTTTTCTTGAGTAAAGGATCACATTTTAAAGTCTCTGATTTTCAACTCTTCAGTGTAACCTCACTTTTTTTAAAACTTTATTTTGTACATTTAATAATTGAATATGTAAACAATAATTTAAAAAGAAAAAGAAAACACTGTTGGATAAAGATACCATTTCTCAAATAAATGTACTGGATACATATACATTTTTTTGAATGAAACAATATGTTACACAATGTATTTGGTTCATAGTCACACAATCATACAGTATTTGCCCTTTTGTGTCTGGCTTGCTTCACTCAACATAATGTCCTCTAGATTCATGCTTGTCATATGCTTTACGATTTCACTTCTTACAGCTATGTAATATTCCATTATGTGAATACACCACAATTTACTTACCCATTCATCAGTTGATGGACGCTTGGGTTTTTTCCAACATTTGGAATCGTGAGTACTGCTGTAGTGAACTTTGGTGTGCAGATGTTTGTTGGTGTTGCTGCTCTTCATTTTTCTGGATATATACGTAGTAGTGATATTGCAGGGTCATGTAGCAAGTTTATATTCAACTTCTTTAGGAACTGCCAAATGGTCCTCCATAGGGGCTGTACCATTCTGCATTCCCACCAACAGTGAATAACTAACTGTTCATTTCTCTCTACATCCTGTCCAGCAGTTGTGGTTTTCTATCTGTGGCAGGGGGTGAGCATTTGTATGGGGTGTCAGCGATGGGGAATAAATAGGAGGAGGCTCACCTGGGCATACGTAAAAGGCATATAAATGTGTTCAGATGTTCATGGGGCATTGCCATGGTGGGTGGAGACTCATATAATAACTGAAGGAATATCCAATTCCCATCCTGGGGAGCACTGCCACGTTCTCTAATAGGTCAGCAAGAATCCCCCAAATACAGGGGCAATGACTAGTGAAGGAGGATGGTCTACTTATGGGTCTTTGATATTGATGACTATAAGAACCTTTACTCTTTTTCTTTTTTAAAAAAGATTTATTTATTTATTTATTTCTCTTCCCTCCCCCCCACCCCAGTTGTCTCTTTTCTGTGTCTGTTTACTGTGTCTTGTTTCTTTGTCCACTTCTGTTGTTGTCAGCAGCACAGGAATCTGTGTCTCTTTTTGTTGTGTTATCTTGTTGTGTCAGCTCTCTGTGTAGGTGGTGCCATTCTTAGGCAGAGTGCACTTTCTTTCATGCTGGACAGCTCTCCTTACTACGCGGGGGACATCCCTGCATGGCACAGCACTCCTTGCGCGCATCAGCACTGCTCATGGGCCAGCTCCACATGGGTTAAGGAGGACCAGGGTTTGAACTGTGGACCTCCCATGTGGTAGATGGATGTCCTAACCACTAGGCCAAGTCCATTTCCCAGAACCTTTACTCCTGAAATTGAAATCTAGCCTAGTATTATAGGTTGCTAAGAGTTGCCTTCTGGGACCTCTCTCTAAGCCAAACTCAGCGTATAAATACATTATTTTCCCCCAGTGTAGGACATGAATCCTGGGGATGAGCCTGTCTGGCACCAAGGGATTATAACCAAGCACCAACTAGCAATGCAACTGGAAAAAGCCCTTTACCAAAAGGGGGAAAAGGTCAAGACAAATGAGTTTATAAAGCTAAGAAACTTCAAAGTGAGTTTCTGCACATCTCAGCAGGATCTTACTGACTGCCAAAGTAGGTACTATCCCAAATTTCAGGGCTCCTGAGGGTTCTGGAGATATCCAGACACTATAGTCAGCAGAGCATTTTCATTATCTCAGTGATAATAATAAAAAACAAACAAAAAAATCCACCACCCCTCAATCTTTCTATACTTTCTTTGTTGTCCACAGCTCCCCTTTCTGGCTTATTTTGCACAAATACTTTTTTCTTTCATCTATAAACTGATTTCTATTTACATTTTTTATAAATGGAATCATACACTATATTACACAATACTTTAGTTCATTGTAATGCAATTTTCCTGTATTTGTCCTTTTCTGTCTGGCTTGCTTCACTCAACGTACTGTCCTCCAGGTTCATCAGTGTTGTCAATGTTATGACTTCATTTCTTCTTACAGATGCATAATGTTCTATTGTGTGAATATACCACAGTTCAAATATCCATTTATCAGTTGATGGACACCTTGGTTGTTTCCAGCTTCTGGCAACTGTGAATAATGCCCCTATGAACATAGATGTGCAGATGTCTCTTCATGTCACTGCTCTCACAGTTCTCAGTTCTTCTGTGTATATACCCCATAGTGGTATTGCAAGCTCATGTGGGAAATCTATAGTCAACTTCTTTAAGAACTGCTGAACTCCACAGTGGCTCTACATTCTGCATTGCCAACGACAGTGAATACGTGTTCCTATACACGTTCTTTCCAACATTTAGTTCTCTGACATTGAATACTTTTTCATATGTTTTTTGCCATTTGTATTTCTTCTTTTGGCAAATGTCTATTCATGTCTTTAGCCCATTTTTAATTGGGTCATTTGTCTTTATATTGTTGAGTTGTAACATATCTTTATATATCATGGATATTAAACCCTTATTGGATATGTGATTTCTGATTATTTTCTCCCATTGAATTGGCTGCCTTTTCACCCTTTTGACAAAGTCTTGTGAGAAGCAAAAGTATTTAATTTTGAGTAGTTCTGAATTATCTGTTTTTTCTTTTGTTGTGTGTACTTTGGGTGTAAGGTCCAAGAAATCACCATGTACCATGAAGTCTTTAAGATATTTCCCTACATTTTCTTCTAGTCGTTTTATGGCCCTGCCTTTTATATTTAGGCCGTTGATCCATTTTGATTTGATTCTTGTATAGGGAATGAGATAAGGGTTCCCTTTCATTCTTATGGTTATAGATATGCAGCTCTCCCTGTACAATTTGTTGAAGAAACTGTTTTTTCCTGTTAACATGGACTTGGTAGATATGTCAAAAACTAGTTGACCATAGAGGTAAGGGTTTATTTCTAGACTTTCAATTCTATTCCACTGTTCAATGTGTCTCTCTTTATGCCAGTGCCATGTTGTTTTGACCACTGTGGCTTTGTAATATGTTTGAAGATCAGACAGTGAAATTCCTCCTATATTATGCTATAGTATAGTATACTATACTTTTTTAGAATACTTTTGGCTATTCAGGGGTACTTTCCCTTCCAAGTGAATTCGATAATTGCCTTTTCTATTAATGTGAAGTAAGCTGTTGGAATTTTGATTGGTATTGCATTGGATCTTTAAATCAGTTGGGTTAGGATTGACATCTTCATAATAGTCTTCCAGTCCATGAACATGGAATATCTTTCCATTTGTTTAAGTCTTTCTAACATTTCTTTTAGTGTTGTTTTGTAGTTTTCTGCTTATAGGTCTTGTACTTCTTTGGTTAAATAGATTCCTGGGTGTTTTAGTCATTTTGTTGCTATTGTTAGTGGAATTTCCCCCCAATTTCCTATTCAGATTATGCAGTACTAATGTACAAAAACATTACAGATTTCTGCATATTGATCTTGTATCCTGCCACTTTGTTGAACTCATTAGCTCAAGTACCTTTGTTTTGTAGACATTTCTGAATTTTCTAAAAATAGGATCATGTCATCCACAAATAGAGTTTTCTTTCCTCTTTTTCCTATTTGGATGCCTTTACTGTATTCTTTTTCTTGCTCTAGCTAGAGCTAGTACAATGTTAAATACCAAGGTTGCTAGTGGACGTCTTGTCTTGTTCCTGATCTTAGAGGGAAAGCTTTCAACCTTTCCCCACTGACTAAGATGTTGGTTGTGTGGTTTTCATGTATACTTTTTATCATATTAAGGAATTTTCCTCCTATTCATATCTTTTGAAATGTTTTTATCAAGAAAGGATGCCAGATTTTGTCAGATGCTTTTTCCGATTTTTTGTGATTTTTTTTTATTGAGATGATCATGTGTTTTTTTCCTTTCAGTTTGGTAATGTGGTTGATTTTCTTATGTTGAATGAGCCTTGCCTACCAGGAATAAATCCCACTTGGTTGTAATGTACAAGTCTATTGAGATGCTCCTGAATTTGATTTACAAATACTTTGTTGAGAATTCTTGCATCTATGTTTAATAGAGAAATTGGTATATAATTTTCTTTCCTCGTGGTTTCTTTATTTGGCTTTGATTTTACAGTGATGTTGGTTTCATAAAAAGTGTTGGGTAATTTTCCCTCTTCAATTTTTTGAAAGAATTTGAACAGGATTGGGGTTAATTCTTTTTGAAATGTTTGGTAGAATTCACCTGTAAAGACTTCTGGTCCTGGACTTTTTGATGGGAAGTTTTTGATGATGGATTCAATGTCTTTAAGTGTGAGTGGTTTGTTAAGTTCTTGCATTTCTTATAGTGTCAGTGTAAGTTGTTTGTGCATTTCTAGGAATATGCCCATTTCATCTAGGTTGTCTAGTTTGTTGACATATAGTTTCTCATAATATCCTCTTAGGATCCTTTTTATTTCTGTGGGGTCAGTCATAGTTCTTCCCTTTTCTTCAGATTGTATTTATTTGCCTCTTTTTTTTCTCTGTTATTCTTAGTAGGGGTTTGTAAATTTTACCTATCTTCTGAAAGAACCAGCTTTTGATTTTGATTTTCTCTAAAGTTCTTTTTTCTTAACAAATTCATTTATTTCTACTTCACTCTTTGTTATTTCTTCTGCTTGCTTTGAGGATTGGTTTGTTGTTATTTTTCTAGTTTGTCTTGTTGCTCAATTAAATCTTTGCATTTAGCTCTTTTTTTCTCTTTTAATATAGGCATTTAGGGTTATAAGTTTCCCTCTCAAGACTGCCTTTGCTGTATCTCTTTTTTTTTTTTTTTTTTTTTTGTGACATGGATCACAGTGTTTATTGCAGACTTATTGGCAGTGGTCAGAAACAAAAATAAGGCAAATATCCATCAACAGAAGACTTGATACACAAAGTGTGCTATAATTGTACAGCAGAATGTATGAAAGCAAAATAAAATACAGCTCTGGCAACAACTCAGATTTAAAGTTTCAAAATAGGCAAAACTACATTTCACAGTGCTGTATATTTTAATTATTTTAAGTCAACCTAGTGATTATTGATATGGGGAGAGAGATTATTAGACACAAGAGTCATTGGATGTGGGGGTACTCTGGAAAATCGCTATTTTTTCTTTTTTTGATGAAGCATATGGTTGACTTTATTTTACTTTTTAATATTTACTTAAAGTTTTTTGTCTTTTTTAAATGTTACATTCAAAAAATATGAGGTCCCTACATACCCCCCATCCCCCTCACCCCACTCCTTGCCCCATAACAACAACCTCCTCCATCATCATGAGACATTCATTGCACTTGGTGAATACATCTCTGAGTACCGCTACACCTAATGGTCAGTAGTCCACACCATAGTCCACACTCTCCTACAGTCCACCCAGTGGGCCATGGGAGGACATACAATGTCTGGTAACTGTCCCTGCAGCACCACCCAGGACAACTCCAAGTCCCGAAAATGCCCCACCTCACATCTCTTCCTCACACTCCCTACCCCCAGCAGCCACTATGGCCACTATCTCCACACCAGTGCCACATTATCTTTGATTACTAATCACAATAGTTCATGAATAGAATATCAGTAAGTCCACTCTAATCCATACTCTATTCCTCCATCCTGTGGACCCTGGAATGGTTATGTCCTCTCTCCCTCTATATTGAGAAGAGACTTAAATTCCAGTTGGATGATGGGTGCAATTCTCCTGCATGTAGTTATAGGCACTCTTGGCTCCCTGGTGTGGTGGTTGACCTTCTTCACCTCCATGTTAGCTGGTGGAGTAAATCCAATAAACCAGAGTGTAGGAGTTGGAAGTCTGTTGAGGCTCAGGGCCTGGCTGTCACATGGGCAGTCCAGAGATTCCGGTCCCCTGAGTTCACACTAAACCCCAGTGCCAATCACAGATCCAATAAAAGTAACAGGAGAGGCTTGTGAAGCAAGATCACACCAGAACACAAACTCCAAAGTAGGGCCAACTGACATGGCACTGAACTCCATCCACCATGACCATAGAACCTTTGGGTCTCTGTTGCCCTCAGAAGAACCAATACTGGGGTTGTATGTACTTTATCTGTCTCTGGGGCTCTGCTGAGGTGTGCATAGGTGTGATCCCTCTGATAACATCCCAGCTCTTTTTGGAGACCCATAGCCATATAAGCTCATTTGTCCTTTCTATTTCCCCTTTTATTCAAGGTCAAAAAGCATTTTTAACTCCTGATATTATATGTATGCTGAGATATTCTGTGGTCTGAGTTGACCCTTTTATTCAAGGTCGTTTTCTAGTTACATCATCAGCTGGTACTTGGTAGTAATCCCTCAGCACCAGGGAGGCTCATCCCTGGGGGTCATGTCCCATGCTGGGGGGAAGGCAGTGCAATTACATGCTGAGTTTGGCTTTGAGATGGGCCACATTTGAGCAACAGAGAGGCTCTCAGGAGGTAACTCTTATGCACCCTGCAGCTCTAGGCCTTGTTCTTATTTCAGGTGCACATACAATCATATTCATTAGTATCAAGGGCTAATTGTTGGACCTTCCTTCTTTTTTGGTCTTTGCCATTCACTTGGGGGATTGTTGCTATTCCTTTAGGGACTGTGATAGAGCTCCCCTGGCTAGGAACTCAGGACTCCCTCAGTTGTTTTTAATTGTATCCACTATGAAAATATCCAGACATTTTTGTGTACCCTGGATATATGCCCTCCAGAATTCCCTGCCAACCATGTGTCCCCTATCAATAACATCCCACACCAGTATTCCTCTGCTGCCATTGTTGAACCTCTCTGTGATCCAAAACTTCTTGAAAAGTGAAGCCCAATATAATGTCAGGTTCCCTTATAAGTAAAATGGAATATAGTGATGAGTTTAAAGGTTAGATATAGAATACATATTAACTTGGAAAAATTAAGGTAAAAACAAATTGGGGTATCAAAAAATTTAAAAATGCAAAAGCTCTGTTTTTGGTGTTTTGCCTACCATCACTGCAATAAGTGTTGCCCTGTATGCAACTTGACAAGGCAACTACTTCCGTCTTTTCCTCTGTGTCTATGTCCTATCTTTTTCTTTTCTGTTTTCTAATTATTAAGCTTATCTTCACAAGAGTTTTAGATCACAGTAATTCGTATATACCATATACAGTACTCCCACATATCCAACATAAAACCTTTTCCCTTCCACAGCAATAATCTTTTTACATATTCATACTATATACTGAAACTGATGTACAGATATTGAGACAATAGCTTTCAAACAAGGGAACATTTGTGTTTACATTGTGGTTTATATTTTATTCTATACAATTCTCTAAATTTTTAGTTATCTTATTTTTTACATTATTATTTACATTTTAGCCTATCAGCCCCTATACATTTTTTATGTAATTTTACATGTCTTATATCCGTCCTTGCGTACTCTTGTGAAACACTTCTATTGCCTACACAGTTACATTGGTTCCATCTATTCAATACCTCTTTCCCCCTCCCCTTAAGGCCCACAGTGACAGACAATCTTCATTGCTTGAAGGGCCATGTTTAGAGATACTTGCAACACTGTTGAGGGATTGACATGCTCAACTGCCCTAAGCCCTGGGAGCCACCATTTCTCTGGAGAGATACAGTTCCCTCTATTTGATGGCATCAGTCCTCCCCAGGATGTGGGTATGCCTTCATTCTCATTATTTCTGTCTCTATCCAATGATATAACCCACTATAGCAAAATGAGCATTCACATATTCCCTAGGAGCCTGTCCTTCTTCAGATTATCCCCTTTAAGCAACTTAAACAGGAAACTTTCCTTATTATATTTTTGAAAAGGTTTTCTCAGCATTGTACTCTCAACCAAATACCTGACAATCTCCTATGTTTGTATGTTTCCCCACCCTCCCCCCAATTCCTTGGGCAATATTACCCATCCACCAATCCCTAGCCCCCCATAAACCTGCAAAGCCCCACCCAAAGGTAACCCTGTGCCCCATTTTATCCCTTCCTAGTACAAATACCTCCAGCTTATCATAGAGTTCACCCATGTAGGTGTCAGCTTACATCCTTCCTCTACCCGCCCCCCCCCCCCAATTTCCTGTAAGCCTATCATCCAGTCTCAAGCTCTCTGATGCAGCTGGGTTTACTTATTTCATATCATTGAGGTCATGTAGTATTTGTCCTTCAATGCCTGGGTTGCTTCACTCAACATAAATTTCTCAAGATTCATCCCTGTTATCACGTGTGTTTGTAGTGTATTTGTTCTTAAAGCTGAGTAGTATTCCATTGTATCCATGTACCAGAATTTATCCATTCATCTGTTGATGTGCATTTGGGTTGATTCCAACTGTGGCGATAGTGAACAATGCTGCTATGAATATTGGTGTGCATATATCGGTTT
This sequence comes from Dasypus novemcinctus, assembly GCF_030445035.2. NCBI lineage: Eukaryota > Metazoa > Chordata > Mammalia > Cingulata > Dasypodidae > Dasypus > Dasypus novemcinctus. Next base: position 128,437,462 of record NC_080682.1, read on the forward strand.
GTGTCCTTGTTTTCATTTCTACTGGATATATACCCAGCAGTGGAATTGCTGGGTCATATGGCAAATCTATGGTTAGTTTTTTGAGAAACCACCAAACTGTCCTCCAGAATGGTTGGATCCTTCTGCATTCCCACCAGCAGTGAATGAGTGTTCCCATTCCTCCACATCCTCTCCAGCATTTGTAGTCTTCTGTTTTTTTCAAAGCTGCCAATCTTATGGTAGTAAGATGGTATCTCATTGTAGTTTTGATTTGCATTTCCCTGATAGCTAGACATTTGGAGCATTTTTTCTTGTGCTTTTCAGCCATTTATTTTTCTTCTTTGGAAAAGTGTCTATTTAAATCTTTTTCCCATTTTTTAAATGTGTTGTTTATCTTTTTATTTTCAAGATATAGGAGTTCTTTATATATGCAACTTAGGGAGGTATTAATTGAGATAAGACACCTGAAAATCACTCATAAACCAGAAATATATCATCTCTCCTCATGACCTACTGTCAAGAAATTCTGGAGACATTAACCTGGGGTATCCATCCCCTAGTCCTCTGTATCTGAATGGTGCAAAGCAGTCAAATGTGTCTCCAAGAGGAAGCCACTCACTCAAGAAAGCAGGAAAGAGCTTCAGCATCAGCACAAGGGTGAATGTGCCTCTGGGCCAGGGACTTGAAGCACTGCCAACACCAGAAGTTCTGGTAAACACTCTTGGGATACAGGAGTCATCCTTGGACTGGGTGGAGGGAGGACCTCTGTCCATGGAGGCCCCCTGTGGCCTGAAGAAAGCATTCCCTGGAGGAATACTGGGGGCCAACTGGGCAGCTCATGGTGGAGCTTGAGGAGGAAGGCCTGGGATCCAGCCTCCCTCAGCAGACTGGGTGCACCCCACAGCTGAGGCTGGGATCAAGGGCTCCAGAGCAGAGGTCCTCAAGATCCCAGGAGGGGCAAGCTGAGCACCCCCACAGAGGATCCTTGGGTCACTTGAAATGTGGGGCATCTGAGGAAGGATAAAGGGCTAAGTAGGAGGGGGCTCTGCTGGTCCCACTAGTTTTCTGATTTGAATAATGATCTTCTCACCTCCAGTCCCAGTGGAGACAAGGGCCCCCTTTCCTGTCACCAACTGTGGTCTGGGGAAAGCAGGCAGCAGCAGAGAGCTGCCAGGAAGGAAAGATGGGGGTAGGTGCTGCCCCAAGAGAGGTGGGTGTGGTGGGCCAGGAATGGGTGAAGGGATTGGCAGGGCAGTGCCAGGATACAGGGAGACTCCAGAGTTCATGGTCTTGTCTTGTCCCAGCACTGGAGATGCTGTAGAGATGGGAAATGGGTGGATTTAGAGGCCACAAAGGCAACATTCTTGAGGCTATCAGGAGCTGTCCTTTACTCATTGGGAAATTGAGAGCTGAAAAAAGTGCTTATTAAAAATTTCTTCACCTACACAGCTCTGGATCTACCCAGACATAACTAAGATAGTTTTATCTTAATCCAATCTTAATAGTTATTCTTTTTTCTTAGCTCCCAAAAGGACAACAACCAGACCTTCCCAGTTTAAAATATCAACTGAAGGCAAAACCAGAGAATAGCATCAGAAGCATCAGTATCTGAATCTAAACTGTCACTGATAAATCACTGAAACTGGAACAACAGTTATGAGTTTGACGTGCTTGAGATGACACAGGACTGGAAATTTGCAGGTTCCCTCCTCACAAGACCCCTGGAAGGTCTAAAGTCATCACTTGTTTCTTGTTTTGGACTTGCTTTTCTTTTCATCTCTCCCCCTGTTTTTTTCCCTACTCAAATTCAAGTTCCCATTCTCAGTTTGAACTGGTTTTGGGAAGATTCTCCCAGTTTCTTGCTTGTGCATTTGCAATAAATCACCTTCTCACTGAGAGATGTGTTTCTCCTTTGTGGTGCTGGAACAGGCATGCCGTTCTGTTGGAATGGCCATGCATACGTCAAGAGAATCAGAGCTATGAATTTCAAAAAGTGAGCAGGCACCTAGGTGGAGGAAATTCAGTATAGCACCTGTCCCTCTAGTGATTTTAGGTTCTAGAACTCCAGATCAGGGTTTTCCCATAAGCGGACTTGCTCCCATTCAGTGAGCCTCCCAAACCTCTGAGTGCTAAGGAGAAAGAAGCATGTGCTATCAGGACAGTCCCTCTCTGAGGAAATCACTACCAGAAATTCAGCCAGACTCAGTATTTGGTGAAGGCATTTGGTCAGCCTCTTGACCAAAGAACTGGTGTCAAGGAATTCTTTGGAAAAAATACCCCTCAGCATGCTCACGAGCAGATAAGGGATGTTCTTTTGGGTAAGTTCTAGGCATCACAAAGGCATCATGAAGGTGGTAAGTTCTTAAGATTATGTTCTGCATCATCTCTTCAGACTGTTACCAATACTACTATTAGTTCTAGTACTATTAGTGACAGAGTAACATATACCTAATTGTATCTCTTCTCCTTCCCCTCTTCAGAAAGAAACCACCCTTCATTGAGTGTTTTACTGAAAATAAATAGCAGTCACTATCCATTCCACCATGAAGTATTCATGGGCTCTGAGCAACATCGTCACCTCAACTTTAAAATGAAGAGCTGAGGGTTCACCGTGAGGAATTAGAGAAGATGAATTGGTTGAGCATCTGAGTTTACACAGTTTAAGAAAGAGTCATAAAATCCAGGTAAACCCAATCTCTAAAACTAGCTGAAGTTTTACCACAAGTGCCCTGGAAACATTGAATCAAGTAATGAAAGCACAAGGCCTCTGGGCTGGTAGGAGCTTAGAGGCTCTGGGCTGGGACAGTTAGAGTAACTTCCAGGCTGCCTCACAGGCAGGCTGTTTCACTGCTGACTTGGCCACGATGAACTCTACCGAAAAGTTTTTTTATGTTAGACCATTGATTCTAACTGTCCCCATAGGATCTCATTTACTCCAGGTCATATTCTTCCAGTAAAATCATAAGTTCCCAGGTGCCTGAAGTAATGACAAAGGGTGGAGACAAGCCTCTCTACACTACCACACAACGTAAACCTGCTACCATTTAATACACTTGTTATGTTGCTTTTTTCTAGAGAGAAACTCTTTCTGCATCCAAACTTTCTCATACCTATTGTAGCCCTCTCACATATCTAAGGAGACCCCTTCCTCAACTCTAAGTCTTGGCTTTCCAACCTACCCCACTAATTTCCAGGTGAGAGGTTCTTAGTGGAGTCCAGTGATTTCTCCTTCCTCGAGATTCATCTCAAATCTTGTTCCAAGAAGATGGGCCAAATTTGAATTTCTATGGATTTGAAGGATGTCAGGGACCCTGATAACACACCACCTTATCCTAAGTGCTTACCTTTTGAAGTCACCTCAGTACACTTGGACACTGACCACCACTATCTGACATCCTCTAGCAAAGATTCAATTCTACGCCCTGAGAGTGAACCGCCCTGAGAGTGAGCCGCTGCCAACAGATTCTCAGGAATCCACGGAAAGGGTGGAGAAGTTTGAATCTCGACAGGACTAGAATGGAGCACTCAGACATTCTACAGGGGGGAGGGGCAGAGGGCAGGTGGGCTTGAAGTGGGGGAGGGTATAACCTCATCCAGGACTCTGACAGGGGAAATTGCAGGTGGTCCCTTCAGAGTATACTGGGACAGCACAATTATTAGGGACTTTGTTAGAGCAATTTATTGAGTCTTCCTAATTCATAGCACAAAGATTTCTTCCTAGGTTCTATACTTAAATTATTTATAAATAAACATTGGTTTGTGCTGGAAAGCCCCTCCACATCAAAGAACTCCAGGCTTGTATGCTTACAGGAAAAATCAATGCTTTTTTCTCATTAATTGGTTGTTACATGTTTAAAATTTACATTTCAATGATTTTGATTGCTTTTAACAGGTAAACATTGCATGGTGTGAAAGTCAAATTTTGCACAATGGAAAATGTAGTGAGAAGTCTTCCACCCACCCACTTCCCCTGGCATCCCAGTCCACATCAGCAGTGGACACTAATGTTTTTGCTCCTTTTGCATCTTTCTGGGAAAATATCATGCAACTAAAAGCAAACACGATGTAAATTCATTATAAACATTTTATGTTTATTTCTGATTTTAAACAGTTTATACAAGAATATATATTTGTTATCTAGTGTCAGTTTTACTGCAATTACTGTCTTTCGGCTGGTAGCTTGTTTTCAGCTCTTCTTTCCTTAGCATATGCTACAAGAAGTTCTTCACTTAATAAAACCTTTAAAATATCCCTAAGAATAATGCTCCCAGTTGTAGCAAATAAAATAATAAACCCCAGTAAATTTTGAAATTCAGTAAACAATGAATTATATTCTAGCATAAGCATGTCTCAAATTGTATATGCCAAATATGCTAATACACATTATTTTTATGAGATTTAAGTTTAACTAGGTGTCCTCTATTTCATCTGGCAATGCTACATAAGAAGTGTAACCCATTACGTTTTTAATGGTTACCCCATAAAGAAAAAGAAACCACTGAACCTACAGTAAAGACAACTGAATTTGTATCTGTGCTCCACCAAAACCCGTGATTTTTACATTTCTACTGAATCAGAAAACAGTCACAGGAAGTATTACAAAGTCTGGATTTTTATTCTACTTCATTGCTAAGAAGCCTGCTAAGAATTTTGCCTCAAGTTTAAGGACTCAAGAAAGCCATGAACTAGTTTCTGGACTCAGATTACCAAATGTCCTATGAAAGCTATCAAAAAAATAACCTTCAAACAAAATCTTACTGAGTCCACATTTACTGTACATATTAAATAAACTCACTAAAAAATATTCTAATATGGGAAAAGTCCTAGGATACAACTAGCAATGGAGTTCAGAGGAAGCATAGCTTTGAAGGAGTTTCCAGATCCCAAATACTTTGCCAGGATGGTTCTATAAGGAACCCTGCTTCTGAATAGAAAAAGGGCATATTCTTTGAAAGGCCATGAGCCAGAAGAAAAGAAATGCAGCCAAGGCTTGCATAAGCAATCCTTCCAATCTGAGGACATGGCCCTAGGCTAGACCTCTTCTAAAACACTTCACGGAGGACCCTATCTCAGGGCATGGGACTGTCTTCCACATCTGTGAGTCTAAACATCATGAGTGGTCCTTTCCCACATGCTTTCTCCCAGAGCCAGGGATGGCTGCTCGGGTTCCTGGAGAAGAGGCATGACCTGAACACGCCTCACAGAGCCTTTAGGCTTCACCTCCTGCCTCTCCTCCATGCCCCTCCCAGGACCTGGTCCCTGCAGGACCTGGCAGATTGGTGCTTGGGCACGTGGCTGTGGGGCAAGGCTCTGTCACGTGTTCTCTGGTGCTCCAACCACCTCTGATGTCAGTTGGGAACTGGTTTCAGAAGGGAAATGCATGTGCACAGGGAGGAGGGTGAGTCCATAACTGTGAACCCCAGGGTCTGTGGGGCAGGGGTTGTCCCATCACGCTAGTCCCACCACTTCCACCTGCTTTTCTATGTCAGTTGTATAAAACATAAAGGTGAAGAGTGCGCCAACTCGTGACTTTCTAGTGGTGTCTCTGGGCTCAGGACTTTGTGTGCTCCTGTGAATCAGGAGCTTTTCCCTAAGGCTGTGGCTCTGCCCTCACTTGTCCCTTCTACTGTGGGGGGAGCATCTGTACCGTGGGAGGGAGGAGCACTGCAGACCAGACTGGCTGCATTTGTTCAACTAGATGGTATAGAGTTAAATTAACTTTAAATTGTTAATAATGTGACCTAAGTCTATATCTGTTACATTGTGATAATACAAAAAATGAGGGAAAATATTTCAGTATATAAAATACCTTCTATTGAGGAAAGAGGGAACACTAAACATTAAGTGCAAATCCAGCATATCTTGGATATTTCACTATATTATTTTTAAAGTAGAAATATTAACCAGTGTTCCTGAGGAAACCATTATTTTATCACGAACGTGAGAGTCTTTGCTTCATGGAATAATAAACAGTTTTTCAAGGTCTGGTGTCAATTGTGATGGATTTTCAAGCACAGATTATATATAATAGATATAAGATTTGGGCAAAAATGGACAAAAGTATGTGAGTCAATTGACTAAATGCAATTTACAAAAGATAATGTGTGTTTTCTAACTACTTGTAAAATTTGTGCTGCACATGCCATATGCTATTAAATGATTGAAATGTATTCTCTATATTTATATATATACACACACAGAATTATTTTAGAGAGAGTTGGTTCACAGTGTTAAACCTGGCTACATACCACTACATACATAACTGGGGCTTTAACTACTTTTATGATTGTACCCAGGAGCTGAGTTCCTCCGGGTGGAAGTGTGATTCATGGGGTTGTTAGCAAGTCAGTTAGTGTATTTGAGGATAGAAGGATGTTTTGTACCTGATTGTAGGTATGCAGAGAAGAGGTTGATTGTGTATCTGAAAATGTGATATTCTATACATGTATTGCTGGGCCTCTTATGGACTGTAGAAATTCAGGGTGTGTGAGCTCTATTGTGCATGTCTTTTGGAAGTGTGTTCACATGAATTGAAAGTTTGACACTTGTATTTGCATTTCATAGGTTGGGTGGAATGTGATAGATACCTTGAAATCTGTGAATCAGTGGTGTCTGTGTGGATATTTGGGGTGAAGTGGAGGACCTGACTATTTTTTCAGTGAGCCTGAGGCTTTGGGTTCTTGGATCCTGTGAGATGCAGTGCATGTATATCAAGGAATTGGTGTTATGTATTTGCAGTTTGAGGCTATGGAAACATTATATGCTGTGTGTGCTTTCCCCATGATTCTTTGGGAATTTTGTGTGTTTAAGTTTGGAATTGCCTCTGCATATGCATATGGGCAATGCTAGGGAACATGTCAGTACATTAGTTGGTAGTGACTCTGTATCTTCTGTATATTGGTTGGATGTGTGGGATAATTGAAATGTACTCAGGGTACGTTGAGTGGTGATGTATGTTTGGGTGACTTTCAGGAGTTGTGCATAGATATTTTGGTGTTGAAGGGAAACTGTATAATAGTGTATGAAGCTGGCAGATGTATATGTTCAGATGGAAGGATTGTTGGGTTTCACGTGCCTATTCTGGAAGATGCTGGAGATAGGTTGATGATCATTAGCAACTGTAGGGACTAAGTAAATGCCAGAGCTGTATGTGTATTTGGTGATACAGGGTGGTATTTTTTCATATTTGTATTGTATAGGGGAATTGTGGGTAAAATTGAGGCATGTGGTACATTTTATATATAATGTGTGTGTACTCTGGGTCACAGTAATTTGGATGTATATTTCCCAGTAGTATGTTATTGAAGCTTTCAGTAGAGAGTTATTAGTATGTCTTGTGGACACTTGGTATGTGTATATATATCTCATTGAATGGTGGGGTTGTGTGTTTATACGTGGAAGTGAACATCTACGTGTGCTTGAGCTGATCTCACAAATCCCACACCATGGTTTTGCTTAAACAGCATATGTTGGTGTCTCATTTGAGACTGGAGTCCAGGTCAAAGTGTGGGGAAAACTTGCTTCCTCTGAAAGCCCGTAACATTCTGGTGCATCTTCTGGGAATCCTTGCAGTTCCTTGGATTGTTTCTCAGCCTCTGGTCAGTTGGTGGTATCCTTTCCTTCCAAGCTTCTGTGACTTCTTGCTTCTCTTCCTCAGGCCTACAGCCATGTGGAGCAGGACCCACCCACCATTTAGATGGGCTGTGCATGACCTGAAAATGAAAACCAGAGGAAATCCTGTTAACACTGGGTTGACAGCCACAGGAAAGTGGATTAAGGTTAAACACAGGTCAAATTGCCGGACCTAATTCAATCTACCACAGTGGGATGATTGTATGTATTGGAAGTATGTCTAAATTTTCGAGTTGTGGGAGTGGGGGTATCTAAAACCCCCACATGAAAACCACAAAGACACAATGTGGGGAGAGACTGAGGGTGTACCTTGACCTGGGAGGATGGAGCGCGATCTGAGGGCTGCAGGCCCCAGCCTGGCATTGCTGCCCCCATGTTGGATGTGAAGATTGAGGCCCAGAGGCAACAGCCCTCAACCTAGGGGCAGGGCATGTCTTACCCTCCTCTTCCCATCTTAGGTCTTCACTGAGTGGCCCTTATGGCCAGGCTCCCTGATGCCCCAGACTCTTCTACTTTCCAAAGGCTGGTGACAGGCCCTGTTCCCTTCAAATTCTACACCAGGGCATGGGGTCACACGGGCCCTGCCGTAATGCACTGGTAAGGTCTGAGGAGACTCTGAAGGTTATTTTGCCACCACTGGGAAACTGCTCCTAAAAGGAAGTCTTTCTGATTTCTGCTGCAGGAATGTGGGACTGAAGGTGGAGGGTGTGTTCCAAGAGCCAAGGAAGGAGGTCGAGGACCTGCAGATGTGGAAAGCAAAGCATGCTGGATGGAGCCCAGACAAGGCCTGACAGAGGCCAGGCATCAGGGGTGAGGTCAGAACAAGGTTTGGCTCTGCAGTAGCAGGTGGAGAGAGCATGTGAGGGATGAGAAGACCCCCAACCCCAACCCTAACCCTAATAGTCACACCTCCCCTTTTCCCAGACTCACCTTCTGGCTGCTGCTTCCTCAAGCAGGAATCCCTGTGGTATCATCAGCCTAGAGCTTACCAGTCTAGGTTCTGGCTGCAGGCCAAGTTCCCTGCTTACCCATCCTTCCATCAGCAAATATATCTTAATATGATGGCCCCAGATGACAAATGGGTATTAAAGCAAACCCAGTATCTCATCATTGGACATCTAGAAACCATAAAGTTCAGAAACCTGCTGAAACATTGGGACAGATGTGGCTGGAGGCAGCCCTAGCATGAACTAGCCATGGCAGAAGGGGAAGCAGCAGCGGGAGATGAGAGTATCCTCCAGGTGAGGAAACTGCTGCCCCTGTTGAGAGGGGTCACCTGGAAAAGGCTTGATGGAGAGGTCCTGACCTTGGAGGGCCAGGCTTGTTGGAGGTAGCTCCATCCCAGGGAGGAACCTGAGCTGTCCTTCCTGTAGTGGGTGCCTTCTCTGCATTCTATCCTTCCCCAGCTTCAGGGAACACAAGAGGGAGCCTGGGGTCAGGGCTAGAGCAGAGCCTCTGCTTCCAGAAAGCCTGGCTCAAATTTGGTTCCCCCATGTTGATTCCATGCCCTTTATGACTGTTTTAATAGTCTTCCCCCTCTGAGCCAGGTCTCAATTATTTGTGAAATGAGGATAACACTGCTAGCTCTGTAGAGCTGTAAAAATTATAGTTAGTACATTCAATTTATAGGAGCTGTTATTGGCATATTGTGAGTTCTCATAAAAAAGTTCCTTCTTACTTTTACTAGGTAGAACACAACTGCCCAGTCCCCTTATGCAGTCCACTCTGATTCCAAACAAAATTAATTACAAAACCCCCTATGTGATTTCAGTCATCTAGCACTGGGACCTGACCCATTCAGCTCTGAATTCTGCACAGCAGCCTTCACAGTGTTTGCACAAAGGACGCCACAAGGAAGTGTTTGCTGAATAAGGATTAGATGACGTGAGGATGTGTTTTTAGCTGCTTCCAAGGGTCAGAGTGCAGTAACTTGCAGTAACAGTCTCCTCTAAACTTGGTGAGTTAGAAGTCACAGCTACCTGTGGCAGAAGGCAAATGACAGAGTGCTTCTCTCCAGGCCTCCTTGCCCTTCCCCTTGTCACACTGCAATGCCTCCTGCTCTGCCTCTGGGACCTGGTTCTGGGCCTTCCCCTTGCACATCAGCCAGTGACAGGTGCATGTGCTCATGCTCTCCTCCTGAGGGTAAGATGTCGGCCAGACTGCTTTTCTTTAGTCAACCCTGACATGTGAAGGAGCCTAGATCAGAGGAGAACTTCCAGAAGAGCCAAGCTGCAAACCCCCACCCTCAGACACCTGAGGGAAATCTACACCTATGGCTGTAATCACTTGAGCTTTGCAGTAGTTTGTTTATCTGCACTATTGTGGCAGTGGATAAGTGGTATACCTGGAAAATATGAACCTCAGTGCCCAGATGCAGATACCCCAGGAAGAGGATTCCAGTGTAAGGTAACTATTTTTATGTGAGGAAATTGACTCTCCCCTTGAGCATTCAATTCTTCTCTTACATTTTCAATCACGGGTTTTTTGTTAACATTCAACCTTATTTTCATTCCCTAGTTTCTATCTGCAGAGCCCACTAGGATTATAGCACTAAATTTCATTGCTGAATGTACATTTCAGAAAATCAGTTTGCATATGAGTCCAGGCTAGAGATATTTGTTTATAGCTGGTTTCCTGCACTATTATACAAGACCTGCATGAGGCATCTTTACCATGACATTGATGCTCCACAAATAATTGTTGAGTGAAGAAATGGGATGTATCTGTTTGAATCTCTAAAATGCAATCTGGGAGTCAGAGGTTATTGAACAAGATGGTTAGTAAAGAATCTCTATAAAAAGATGCGTAAATGGGTATGGGCAGAGGGAGTAGTCAAATTGTGACATAGACCCCAAAACTGTCTCAGCTGGCCAGGTGGATTGTGGCTCTAGAAAGCCTGCCATTTCCTCAGTTGAACTGAGTTATCCAGACGTTTCTCACTTGCTTCCATCAGGCAATGGATTATGAGCCTCCTGGAAAAGGGTGAGGCCTGCAGAAAGTGGCTCCCTGTCCTGACAATCTCTGCAGGTGCTGCCATCTAGGCTGTCTTCCACCTACATTCCCATCTACTAGAGACTGGAGGCCTTCCGTGCAGATGCAGAGAGATCTGTGGCCCACAAAATGCATCCCTTTTTAGGTTTGGAGCCATTGCTTTATAGGCATTATTTTTTAATGTATTTTCTTGAAGATACATATATTATGAATATTACATTTAAAAATATAAGAGGTTCTCACTTACACCAACCCACCCCTCCATGCATTCTGAATGTGTGTGTGTGTTCTCCAGGTTGTGTGAATGTCAGTGTGTTTATGGAGATGGGAGTTTCTGTGTATATAAGATGCACTAGTGTATGTGAATTCAAAAGGTGGGGACCACGGGTGTGTCAGAGTGAAGTTTAGATGGTAAATACATGTGTGGGGTGGTGGAGGTTTCTATATATACATGAAGACTTGTGGGCTGGGTGTCCTAGGGCTGTGGACAAATTATGTGAAAATTCAGGGAGTTTGTAGGTATATTCTACATGTTTGGAGAATGCAAGGAGCTCAGGTGAACTCTGGAGTGTGTGCTAATTCACAAGTCTATGTTTACCCTTCTAATGCATTCATTGGAGGATTGGCGATTAGTAATTTGTGGGTATTCATGGAACAAAGCAAGTCAAATGGCCACCTATGGGTTGAACAGGGAGGAGATTGTAGTATTTTCTCATCAAAGACACTGTAGAAAGGAACACCAAATATTCTGCCTAGCAGCACAGTGGACCACTTTGGAAACTTTTGCATATGTGTGTTTTGGGGTGGCTCTGTTTATTTTGAGGGTAAAGTGACTTATTGTATATGTGTCTCTTTGTGAGGTGCGAATTGGGTCTGTGTCTATTCAGAGCATATGCATTAAATACGTGCTCACACTGCCTGGGTGGGAGTTCAGGGCGGTTTTTTTTTTTTTTTTTTTTTTTTGGTGTGGACCAAATTTGGAAAGGAGTGACTGGATTTTGTGGGGGGCTGGGTTTGTGAAGGTGAACATATTATCGGGGCGTGTGGGCACATTCTGTTCATAGTTTGTCAAGATGGAGGCTTGTGTGAGTTTGTATTTGGGGTATGAGGTTATTGTGTCCATTTAGCTGAAAGAGGGGCTGTCGTGTGTGAGATTTAGGAGAGTGTGGAAAAGTTGCTCTTCGTCTTCAGGTTCTGTGGCATCGTACCTTGGTGTGTGTTCACAGGATTTGGGGGACTGACTGTTCCTTAAGTACTTGGTAATATCTGAGTTTATCGTGAATGCATTTGATTGTTGTCAGAGTCTATGGGATTGATTTGGGGGTTTTGTGAGTTTTGGTGTATTTTTTATGGGATATGAGGATATGTTTACTACTAAGTGCTTGTTTGTCCATGGATGTTTAGAGATTGTGTTTTTGTACTAAAGATTATTTTTTACTGGGAATTGTGGGGTTTATATAAATATATTTTTAAAGTTACATTAAAAAAATATGGGGTCCCCATATAGTCCACACCCCCTCACCCCGCTCCTCCCACATCAACAACCTCTTTCATCATCATAGCACATTCACTGCACTTGGTGAATACATTTTGGAGCACTGCTGCACCACATGGACTGTGGTTTATATAGTAGTTTATACTCTAACCCAGTCCACCCAGTGGGCCAGGGCAGGACCTACAATGTCCAGTCACTGTCCCTGCAGTACCACCCAGCACAACTCCAAGTTGTGAAACTGCCCCCACATCATATCTCTTCTGCCCTCTCTCTACCCTCAGCAGCTATGTTGGCCACTTCCTCCACATTAATGGTACATTTTCCTCCATTACTAATCACAACAATTCCAGAATAGAATATCAGTAAGTCCACTCTCATGCATACTCTATTCCTCCATTCTGTGGACCCTGGGATGGTTATGTCCACTCCACCTCTATATTGAGATGGGGCTTAGATTCCACATGGATGATGGATGCAATTCTCCTGCTTGCAGTTGTAGGCCCTCTTGGCTCCCTGGTGTGGTGGTTGACCTTCTTCACTTCCCTGTTTGCTGGCTGATATAAGTTCATTAAAATAGAGGGTAGGAGCTGCAGGTCTGTTGAGGCTAAGGGCCTGGCTATCACATGGACAGTCCAGGGATTCAGGTCCCCTGACCATACTCCAAACCCCAGTGCCAACCACAGGTCCAGTAAAAGTAACAGGATTGGCTTCCGAACTCAGGTTCAACTCCATCCCACTCAGGAACACCAACTCCAAAGTAGGGCCAACAGACATGGCACTGAACTCCATTGCCATGACCATAGAACCTTGAGGTCTCTGGAGCCCTCAGAAGAACCAATACCTGGGGTTGTATCTACTTTGGCTGTCTCTGGGACCCTGCTGAGGCATGCATAAGAGTGACCCCTCTGATGGTCTCCTGACTGTTTTGGAGACTCATAACCATATAAACTCATATTTTTTGTACAAGGGACTCTGATTGTACATTGGAAGTTCTGGCAAATATATAATTAGTGTCAGAGGTTCTTCAGGCTTCCGTGCATTTGTGAGATTGTTACCATGTATATCCATTAGGCAAGGGAGTGTCTTGCATGTGTCTGGTTGTTGTGGGACTGCAGTTTGTGTGTCTGCAGATTGTAGGTAGATGGTTGTTATGCTGGCACAGGGTGTCTTTTTTGTTTAATATTATTACTATTGAAATCATGGAAATGCTCTAATAATGTCGAAGTGATGAATGTAAAACTTTGTGATTATACCAGATACCACTGATTGTATGTTTTGGATTACTTGAATGATTTGTTAATACATATTAATACAACTGACTCATTTTAAAAATAAATATTATCCATGTATGATTCCCCGCTATATAAATAGAAGTGAAATACATTTTTCTGAAAACTGCTTTAATATAAGTTAGAGTGCATGTGGAGGAAAGGGATCCATCATTAGCTGATGGTGTGAGGGGAGAATGGTGGAGCCCTTGTGGAGGACAGTTTGGCATTTCCTCAGCAAGCTAACTACAGAACTGCCATGTGCTCCAGCAATCCCACTTCTGGGTATATAACAGGAAGAATTGAAAGCAGGGACACGAACGGATCTATGAACACCAGTGTTCATAGCAGCGTTATTCGCTATCGTCAAAAGATGGAAACAACCCAAATGCACATGAACAGAAGGATAGATAAGCAAACAGTGGTGTATACATACCATGGAACATTACTGAGGTATAAGGAACAATGCTCATTAACACACAGGATAACCTGGATGAATCTTGAAGACCTCATGTTAAGAGAAGTGGGCCAGGCACTGAAGGGCAAATATTGCATGACCTCACTGATTTGAATTAAGCAGTTTGAGCAGTCTCATGGAGCTAGTGTCTCCAGGGGACACAGAGGGAATAGGGGTTGTGAGCCTATGCCCATATGGGCAGTAAATAGGATAAGGTGGAAGGGTGTAGTTGTACAGGGGATGAGGATGACAGTGGTGTGGTGATGATATTGAGATCAACAGTGCTGGTCTGTGAGTCGGGTAGAGTGGGGGTTTGTACTATCCATGGGTTGGGAGGAGGGTCGAGGGAAGGAACAGATGAACTCTGGGGATTTGCAGATCTGTGCTTAAAACTACAATGTTGGGAATATTTGCGACGGTTTGCTCGGTCGGTAGAGGTGGGGTCTGGCTGCGGACGAGGGGTCGGTCCAGTTCTGGATGAGGGGTTGGTCCCGCTTGGGACGAGGGATCGGTCCCGCTTGGGACGAGGGGTCAGTCCGGCAGCAGACGAGGGGTCGGTCTCACAGGGGTTGCGCGATTCGGCTGACGGGGTCGCCCAGCGAAGCCGGCGATGAACGGGTCGCCCAGCGAAGCAGGCGATGAACTGGGGACAAGGGAGGCCAGGCCCTTGTTGGGGGCCCTCAGGACTGGAGGGCGCATGGCAGAAGAACTACCGCGGAGACAAGGTAAACACGCAAGTCCACTTTATTGAGGGAGAGGCAACAGTTTTATAGGGGCTGGGGAAGGCTGATTGGTCGAAGCCATGCCCTGTTCTGATTGGTTGCCGGCGAAATGTCAGTGGGCGGTACTGGATGGGGGAGGGGTGGTGGTTAGGGATTGGCTGTCGCTGTTGCTGGGGAAAGGGGCAGGGTTTAGGGATTGGTGGCTGCTGTTGCTGGGGTGGAGGGCAGACTTGAGTTTCCCGCCCACGCCTGGCTGTTGTTGCTGTCGGGGGAGGGGAAAAGGGCAGACTGGAATTTTCCACCCTGCGCCTGTGCAGGGAGAAAGAAGAAGAAGGGTGCCGCCCCACAAGGCATGTGTGGCGCCATCCGGGAGGGGGGGCAGCCGCGGAAGCATGGCTGCCGAGAAGGGGAGACCTGAGGGCACTCTGTGCCCATACCGAGCTCCCTTCAGGGGTGGTGGTGAGTCCAACCAGCCACCCTATTATGGGGGCAGTGGCTTGGCCTGCCGTGGCTGCTTCCCCGCCAGCAAACCACACTTCAGCCCGAGGGGTGACCGCAAATATTCTTTTAGCAAATATGGCAGGGGAAGATTACTGGTATAGGTATTGGATGGGAGTGGCATACAGGAGAGGTTGTACCTGGGGCAGGTTTCTCTGGAATATGTAAGTGCTCATCTTGTCATTATGTGTTATCTCAGTGGGTGGAGACCCACACAATAAGCAAGAAAATATTAAATCCCAATCGGGGGAGTCATGTTATCTTCTCAAATAGAGGGGCAAGAGACTCTCGAGAACATAGGCAGTGTCTAATAAAAGAAAAGAGACAATTATGTCAAGTACTCAATATTATTGCAAGTAATTATGAGTCATACTCTTCAGAAAGTGAAACAGTGGGTACCACAGGTGCTGGGGGTGGGGGAACAAAGGACAGTTTTAGGGCATTAGAATTGTTCTGCCTGATCTTTCATAAGGGGAGACTCTGGAAATTTAGGGTACTACATAGTAGAAGACTTTAGAAAACAGAAAAATATTTATTATTGTGTTTTGAATTTTGATTCCCAATACGAAGAACTTTTAATGAATTTGAGTACGTTTTGGTCAAAATATGCCAAAACCCAGAGGCTAAATCACAGAAATATTTCATACACTGAAATATCCTCATACTAAATTACTCTTTATGCATGCAAAGTATTTTGGTTGATTGATGTTTTAACAGACAGCCTTACCCCGTCATTGATTCTCATAATTCACTGGTAGATTCCAGGTGGTTTCTTTGGCTATATGATGATTGTGCACGTGATTTCCAAGCTTTAAAACACATTTCTTTTTAACTTTTTTTTTTTAAGATTTATTTTTATTTATTTAATTCCCCTCCCCTTCCCCGGTTGTCTGTTCTCTGTGTCTGTTTGCTGCGTCTTGTTTCTTTGTCCGCTTCTGTTGTCATCAGCGGCACAGGAAGTGTGGGCGGTGCCATTCCTCGGCAGGCTGCTCCCTCCTTCATGCTGGGCGGCTCTCCTTATGGGTGCACTCCTTGCGCGTGGGGCTCCCCTATGCGGGGGACACCCCTGTGTGGCACGGCACTCCTTGCGTGCATCAGCACTGCGCATGGGCCAGCTCCACGTGGGTCAAGGAGGCCCGGGGCTTGAACCGCAGGCCTCCCATGTGGTAGATGGATGCCCTAACCACTGGGCCAAAGTCCGTTTCCCTCTTTTTTAACTTTTTAATCTCCATTGTAAAGACCTGTATTGCACTGTTGAATAGAAATGGTAATGACTGCTCCTCTTTGTCTTTTTCCTAATGTTAGGGATATGGTGCTAGCATGTGGCTGGTACTTATGATGTTTGCTCTAATTTGTGTTGGATGTATTTCTTTTAGTTTGTGGAAGGTCTATTGATAATAAGTGGAAACTGTTACCACAGGTTATTTTCATCTGTTTATGTTTTCATAAACATTTTTTTATAAGTGTTCTGTAAGGATAATATTTCTAAAAGTTTCATCAGAAGTATGAGGGATTTGCTTATAACCCACCCTTCCCCCTCCCACAAGTTTCCCTCTGAGTAGTGTCTTACAATTGTGTGGTACATTTATTACAATTGATGAATAAAACATTAAAACATTACTACTAACCAAGGTCAATAGTTTACACTGCAGTTTACACTTAATTCCAATGCCTTAAAAATGCCCTATTTTCTACCTAGTATTCCCAGCCCCTCCCCTCAGAACCTCTGCTAAACACTATCTTTGCATCAATGTTACTTGTTCTTCCATTGTTACAATATTAGGTCAGAGGGGGCAAGATGGCAGCTGAGTGAACTTCCCTGATAGTATCTCCTGCAGGGAGTCAGCTGGGCGGCGTTGGAGGCTCTTTGGGACCAGGCTGTTCTGGGATTTTTGCTGGTAGGGAGGTGTCTGGACGTCAATTTGGAGGGAAGGTAACAGAGAGGATGCATCTGTGAAATATACACGGAGCTCCCAACTGCACGGGGAAAATTCCGTCCTTGGGTGGGCAGAGCCACGGCATCTGACACCGGCGCAGCACAGCGTGGGGAGCCGCCAGTGCAGCACAGTGGGGTTTTTTTTTTCTTTCTTTTTTTTTGAGGCTCTGCGGTACTGGGGAGTTCGTGGGTCCTGGGCGGCCTATTGGGAGGTTGGTGGGATGGGAGGCGCTTCCAGACTGATTTAGGCAGACAGACGGGAGTTTTAAGGCAAGGTGGGGGAATTTTTGATTGCGGACACAACAATAGCATTTCCCCTAGAGCCACGCCCCCCCCAAGCCCGGCTACTGATCTATAGTGGTCTTAAAGTGATAGCAACAAAGAGACGCTACCAGGGTCTCCTGGGTGGGAGACATTTGGAAGCTGATTAGGGGAATATTTTGCAAAGCGTGAGAATTTCGGGTTTGGACTCTGTAATTAGCACTTTGGGCTGGAGCCCCTCCCCCGGACCTGGCTATTGATCTGAGTCATTAAATTGGCTGCAGCCTAGAGGCGCCCCCAGGTGGCCATTCCTGGGGACCACAGGGTGGGAGGGTTCCTGAAGTCAATTGGTGATATATCCATGCAATAGACCCTAGTGAGTGAGTGAATTGTAGGGTACAGAACACAGGATAGAGCTTGTGGATGTGACCTCGCCCATAGGGCTAGCACCCAGCTGTGGGAATCCCAGAAGGCTGTGATGCACTGTGGTGCTCCCAGGCTTCCTGTTAACCAGACTTGAGGTTGCCAGGTCTGAGTCCCCTGGACTCTGGTGGCCCACACCCCAGAGACTCACACCTCTTGAGTCCTCAATATCTCAGACTTTCCATCCCTGAATCCTCCATGCCCTGAGGCCCATCTGAGGTCCTTGAATGTCCTAACCCTTAACATTTGCGGTTTTTCTTCTTTGGTTTGTTTTGTTTTTATTTTTATTCTATTTTTATTTTTTATTCAATTTTTTTAATGTTCTGATTCCTGGCATTGCATTATCCCCTAGTCTTTTCTCCCAGTGTATCCCAAAGTCTTTTTTTTTTTCCTCTCTCTCATCCACCATCCTCTTCTATTTTATCTTAACAATACAATAGGTGCTGCAGGAAACACCTCACATTTGCTGGGTTTCCTCATCCTCCACTGCCTCATTTCTGTGTGAATAGAGTTTGGCTATCTACACTATCCCCTTTCCCCTACATCTTGATATCTTTCATCATCTACTATCTAACCTATATTCCACCTCCCTTTCTTTGATCCACAAAGTGTCTAACTCTTAATTTCTAATACCTTTGTTTTGTTTTCTGTCTGTTATCCACTCTTGAAACTATTACCTTTCTTTTCTCTTTCCCTCTCTCATGAAAACAATAGCTTTTTAGATCATACCATATTCCTCCCATATTCAGTCATCTACCTCATTATAGGTACTCTACCTACTGCTATAACGCTACACAATTTACATGAATCTAACCTCCATCCTCCCAGAACTCATATTGTTGCTTTGTTAACATATATCTCCAATACTACTTTACACTTTTTCCTTGCTTACACAATTGCCTTTCCCTGCCACTAATACTTTCCTTTAAAGTGAACTTAACCAGCAACAAGAAATTAGAATAAGAAGAACAAAGTGACAAAGAGAAGATATAACACTTATGCAAAAACAACAGCTAATTAATCTCCAAGACTAGACAAAGAAGCTAAGGAACTGATTAAACCCATCAAGATAATATGATGACCAGACAGCAACAAAAATCTACAAACCAAACCAGTAATCAGGAAAACATGACTGAATCCAATCAACAAACCAAAAATCAGGAAGGGGAGCAGAACTTCGCACAAGCAATGAAAGATCTCAGAACATTTATCACCGACAAATTTAATGAAGTAATGAAAGAGGTTAACAACATGAAGACAACACTTGGATGGGAAATTGCCGACGTGTGCAAAAAGATAACAGATATGATGGGAATGAACACCACAGTTCAAGAAATCAAAAATATACTTGGAGCAAATATCAGCAGACTAGAAGAGGCAGAGCAGAGAATTAGTGATGTGGAAGACAGTACATCAGAAATCAAACAGATAGTAGAAGGGGTCGATAAAAAGATAGAAAAAATCCAGCTAGGACTTAGGGACCTGAATGACAATGCAAAACACGGAAACATACGTATTATAGGCATTCCAGAAGGAGAAGAGAAGGGAAAGGGGTCAGAAGGAGTGTTGCAGGAAATAATGGCTGAAAACTTCCCAAATCTACTGAAAGAGGCAGATGTACATATCCAAGAAGCACAGTGCACTCCACTAATCATAAACCCCAACAGGCCCACCCCAAGACATATACTTGTCAAATTATCTGCGGCGGCTTGCTCAGTCGGTGGCGGTGGGGGTGCTCTGCCCCACGTTGGGCGCCAGCTGCGGCGGCTTGCTCGGTCGGTAGAGGTGGGGTCTGGCTGCGGACGAGGGGTCGGTCCAGCTCTGGACGAGGGGTCGGTCCCGCTTGGGATGAGGGGTCGGTCCCACCTGGGACGAGGGGTCGGTCCGGCAGCAGACGAGGGATCGGTCTCACAAGGGGTTGCGCGGTTCGGCTGACGGGGTCGCCCGGCGAAGCCGGCGACGAAGGGGTCGCCCGGAGAAGCAGGCGACGAAGGGGTCACCCGGAGAAGCAGGCGACGAACTGGGGACAAGGGAGGCCAGGCCCTTGTCGGGAGCTCTCAGGACTGGAGGGCGCACGGCAGAAGAACTACCGCGGAGACAAGGTAAACACGCAAGTCCACTTTACTGAGGGAGAGGCAACAGTTTTATAGGGGCTGGGGAAGGCTGATTGGTCGAAGCCACGCCCTGTTCTGATTGGTTGCTGGCGAAAGGTCAGTGGGCGGTACTGGACGGGGGAGGGGTGGTGGTTAGGGATTGGCTGTCGCTGTTGCTGGGGGAAGGGGCAGGGTTTAGGGATTGGTGGCTGCTGTTGCTGGGGTGGAGGGCAGACTGGATTTTTCCGCCCACGCCTGGCTGTTGCTGCTGTCGGGGGAGGGGAAAAGGGCGGGCTGGATTTTTCCGCCCACACCTGGCTGTTGCTGCTGTCGGGGGAGGGGAAAAGGGCAGACTGGAATTTTCCGCCCTGCGCCTGCGCAGGGAGAAAGAAGAAGAAGGGTGCAGCCCCACAAGGCATCGGGTGGCGCCATCTGGGAGGAGGGGCGGCCGCGGAAGCATGGCTGCCGAGAAGGGGAGACCCGAGGGCACTCTGCGCCCATGCCGGGCTCCCTTCAGGGGTGGCGGTGGGCCCGACCAACCACCTTATTATGGGGGCAGCGGCTTGGCCTACCGCGGCCGCTCCCCCGCCAGGCCAGCAAACCACGCTTCAGCCTGAGGGGTGACCGCATTTCCTCCTTCTTTTCAAATAAGGACCAGGATGGCAGCAGCAACAAGTAGCTGAGGCCCAAGAGGCAGTAAGCAATGAGGGAAGCGGGGCTGAAGAGGGAGGCGAGTATGCCGGGGATACAAATGTACAATTTGGGGGGCAGTATCTTGCCATTGCAAGCAAGGGTGGCCAATGTCCAATTCTTGTTGATCTCGGTGGCTATAAGGTCCATCTGCTTGTTAAAAGTCCAGGATGACAGCGCGTTACAGGTAGTTGATCTCTTCTTGGCGGTGAAGAGCGGTAGAGGCAGACTGTGTGATGGTCTGGAGGATCGCAGCGGTGAGGACAAGTCACGTCAGGGCACCAGCGATGGTGGTGGCGGCAGCATTGGGAGTGGTGGAGACGTAGGCGAGGACAATAAGAAGGCCAAAGTCTTCACGGGCGCGAGAGAGGCCGATGTTAATGGGGCGGGCCGACATGGGGCGGCCCAATTCTGCAACGCAGTAGGGGTTCAAGCGAAAAAAGGAGGGGGGCGGGGGACGAGAAAGGACGCCTTGGATGGCTGAGAAGAGGAGCGAGGTCGAGACAGGAGGAAGCTCCGCAGAAGTATGGGGAGGCAAGAGCAGAAGCGTTACTGGATGCTAGAAAGCAGGCCGCGGGCCGGGGAAAGCGGGTTGCGGGCCGTTTAGCAGGGCTGGAGCTGCTTGAGAGCGATGGTGGCATGGGGGGCCGTGGTTACAATCTTCTGGGGTGGTAGCGGCTAGACAGATGGCGGAAAATATTATCAAGAAAGCAAAGGTTATGAGAAAGAAATAGAGTATTAAAGGCTGTGGGGGAAGTGAGAAGATCATTTAGAGGATAGGGTTGAGAATGGTATGTTTAAGACAGAAGCTTTGTGGTTTGTAGGAGACTGCTTTATAAATGAAGGAGAATGAGGGCAGTAAATATAGTAACGATAGATAGGAAGATGACAGTGAGGAGGAGTCTTTGTTTAAGGTTCCAATCGTCCAGCGCAACAGTGGCTAGGCTGATAGCGAGGGGTGTTGCTAAATAGACAATGGCTGCAAAGACAAAACCATTTTTTGTTTCCTTAAGAATAACTTTTCTTTAAATACTTAGTAGCATGCAATATTAGAAACCGTTTCCTAAAAGCAAGTTGGTAGGGGAGCTTGGTTGCTGTTAATCTTTCCTGTTATAAAATTACCTTTTATTATTATTATCATCAATTTAGTTTTATATATATATTTAAGAATGACCTTTTGGAATTAGCCATTTAATACCTTAATGTAAACTATTGAAGATAAATTTTATCCTTACAGAACACATTCCCTTACGTAAAGTTATCACAATACCTTTTACACTTGCCGCATGCAAATTAAATTTCAAGAGTTTATGAAAAATTAGCCATCTTACTTTAGGACAAAATACGTCTTTTTGCAAAACTTATTACATTTCCGTTAGCATTTTTACAAACTTTTAACCTTTTTAATATTCATATAAGTTTTACATTCTTTATATTATCCTGTGAAGAAAAATAAGTTATTCATTTTAATCTAGGCAAGAACAACTTTTTATGAAGACGTACAGTTAATTTTGTTAATTAAGACTTACAATTTTTTTTAATTGTAGATATCTTATTAACATTTAAACTTATGTATTAATATAATAAACTTAAGTATTAATATAAGCGCTTATTTAATTTTTGGCCATTTGAATAGAGCTCTTTTAAAGATTTCTAGTAATTTATATTTACCATCCGGAGGTATCACAATATACGTTGACATTGAACGAACAGACAGACAAACACAGAACAATTACAACACATTAACAGAAATATATAATTTATTTACAGTTGACTCATAATTCTTACTTTCTTGGTATAGCTGCTTTTAAATCCTTTTTTATATAGCATATCATAGATTATACCCTTCAAGATTTCTTCTGGACTTCATGTTGCCTGTAATAAGCCAGGAGGGAATCTTTTACCTTCCTGCTCCACAGGAAAAGTGACCCTATCTATAAGGCGAGTATAGGTGTCCAGGTCCCAGAGCCGACACGTGGTAAGCCACGGATTAAAGGGGAGAAAAAGGTCCCAATATACTTGAAACTGTTTGAAAGAGATCTTACACCGGTGAGTGTCTAGGAGACCGGCGAGGGCCCGAACTTGTGGGGCTTGCTTAGCAGATAGGATGTTACCCATTGCTAATGGCCTTTTGGAGCCGATAAGAAAAGGGGCCCTTACCTTGAGAGCGAGGCGATGGGAGCTGAGGTGCACGGTGAGACGAGGGGTCGGAGCCGGTGGGGCTCCGACGGTGGTCGCGGGCCAAGAGAAGGCCCCGACGAGGGGAGGGCGGGACAACGAGCAGTGGAGCAAGGCAAAGGGGAGCAAGCACAGAGGGGAGGAGGCAGAGGTGAAGGCAGGGGTGGAGGTGCTCAGGCACGCGCTCCTGAGAGTTTTATTGGCGCCTCTTAATCATAGCGGGTCAGTATAAGCCCCCGACATGGAAGGAGAAAGCCATCCAGCGATTCTCCCAGACCGCCGTGGATCATATGAGGTCACCAAGGTTCAGGAGCAGCAATGCAGAGTGAAAAGATAGGGGTGAGAAAAGAGGAGGGCGTAGGGCTGTGGTAGGGTTACTTCAGACGTGCAAGCGCGTGCTCCCGAGAAATCCAAGGCTCCTCTTAATCATAGCGGGTCGGTATAAGCCCCCGACATGGAAGGAGAAAGCCATCCAGCGATTCTCCCAGACCGCCGTGGATCGTATGAGGTAGCCAAGGCTCAGGTAGCAGCAATGTTGCACGAGAGAAGTCCCAAGGTGAGAAGAGAGGAGGGCGTAGGGCTGTGGTAGGATTACTTCAGACGTGCAAGCGCACGCTCCCGAGAAATCCAAGGCTCCTCTTAATCATAGCGGGTCGGTATAAGCCCCCGACATGGAAGGAGAAAGCCATCCAGCGATTCTCCCAGACCGCCGTGGATCATATGAGGTAGCCAAGGCTCAGGTAGCAGCAATGTTGCATGAGAGAAGTCCCAAGGTGAGAAGAGAGGAGGGGGTAGGGCTGTGGTAGGATTACTTCAGACGTGCAAGCGCGCGCTCCCGAGAAATCCAAGGCTCCTCTTAATCATAGCGGGTCGGTATAAGCCCCCGACATGGAAGGAGAAAGCCATCCAGCGATTCTCCCAGACCGCCGTGGATCATATGAGGTAGCCAAGGCTCAGGTAGCAGCAATGTTGCACGAGAGAAGTCCCAAGGTGAGAAGAGAGGAGGGGGGGGAGCCGCCAGGTTATGGAGTGAGGCTGTGGTGGGGTTG
Organism: Dasypus novemcinctus; assembly: GCF_030445035.2. NCBI lineage: Eukaryota > Metazoa > Chordata > Mammalia > Cingulata > Dasypodidae > Dasypus > Dasypus novemcinctus. The sequence goes on from NC_080682.1 coordinate 128,461,134, forward strand.
CCTTGCCCCACGTTGTGCTGTGGTGGGGTTGCTTTGCCCCACGTTGGACGCCAACTGCAGCGGCTTGCTCGGTCGGTAGAGGTGGGGTCTGGCTGCGGACGAGGGGTCGGTCCAGCTCTGGACGAGGGGTCGGTCCCGCTTGGGACGAGGGGTCAGTCCCACTTGGGACGAGGGGTCGGTCCGGCAGCAGACGAGGGATCGGTCTCACAAGGGGTTGCGCGGTTCGGCTGACGGGGTCGCCCGGCGAAGCCGGCGACGAAGGGGTCGCCCGGAGAAGCCGGCGACGAAGGGGTCGCCCGGAGAAGCAGGCGACGAACTGGGGACAAGGGAGGCCAGGCCCTTGTCGGGGGCTCTCAGGACTGGAGGGCGCACGGCAGAAGAACTACCGCGGAGACAAGGTAAACACGCAAGTCCACTTTACTGAGGGAGAGGCAACAGTTTTATAGGGGCTGGGGAAGGCTGATTGGTCGAAGCCACGCCCTGTTCTGATTGGTTGCTGGCGAAAGGTCAGTGGGCGGTACTGGACGGGGGAGGGGTGGTGGTTAGGGATTGGCTGTCGCTGTTGCTGGGGGAAGGGGCAGGGTTTAGGGATTGGTGGCTGCTGTTGCTGGGGTGGAGGGCAGACTGGATTTTTCCACCCACGCCTGGCTGTTGCTGCTGTCAGGGGAGGGGAAAAGGGCGGGCTGGATTTTTCCGCCCACACCTGGCTGTTGCTGCTGTCGGGGGAGGGGAAAAGGGCAGACTGGAATTTTCCGCCCTGCGCCTGCGCAGGGAGAAAGAAGAAGAAGGGTGCAGCCCCACAAGGCATCGGGTGGCACCATCTGGGAGGAGGGGCGGCCGCGGAAGCATGGCTGCCGAGAAGGGGAGACCCGAGGGCACTCTGCGCCCATGCCGGGCTCCCTTCAGGGGTGGCGGTGGGCCCGACCAACCACCTTATTATGGGGGCAGCGGCTTGGCCTACCGCGGCCGCTCCCCCGCCAGGCCAGCAAACCACGCTTCAGCCTGAGGGGTGACCGCAATTATCCAATGCTCAAGACAAAGAGAAAATCCTAAAAGCAGCAAGAGAAAAGAAAACCATCACATACAAGGGAAGCTCCATAAGATTAAGTGCTGATTTCTCATCTGAAACCATGGAGGCAAGAAAGCAGTGGTATGATATAGTCAAGGTACTAAAGGAAAAAAATGTCCAACCAAGAATACTCTATCCAGCTAAACTAGCATTCAAACATGATGGAGAGTTCAAAATATTCGCAAACAGAAACTGAAAGAGTATACCAACAAGAAACCTCCCCTTCAAAAAATTCTAAAGGGAGTTCTGCAGGAAGAAAGGAAAAAACTGGACAGTCAGAGTTGGAAGAGAGTATAAGAAGAACAACAAAAAAAGACAAAAATAGAAGGGAAAAAATACAAACAAAATATGACAAACACAAATCCAATCAAAATATGGCTAACACAAATAATTCCTTGAAAGTAATAACACTGAATGTCAGTGGATTAAACTCACCTATCAAAAGATTCAGACTGGGACATTGGATAAGGAAATATGACCCATCCGTATGCTGTCTACAAGAGACACATCTTAGACCCAGAGACGCATGGAGATTGAAAGTGAATGGCTGGAAAACAATCATACAAGCAAACAATAACCAAAAAAAGGCAGGAGTAGCTATATTAATATCAGACAAAATAGACTTTAAATGCGAAACAATTGTGAGAGACAAAGAAGGATACTACATTTTAATGAAAGGGAAAATCTGTCAAGAAGATCAAACAATCATAAATATTTATGCTCCTAACAAGGGTGCCTCTAAATACGTGAGGTAAATGCTGGAAAAACTAAGTGAAACAATAGATGCATCTACAATTATAGTGGGGGATTTTAATACACCACTATCTACCTTGGACAGAACATCTCAAAGGAGAATCACTAAAGAAACAAAACATTTGAACAGTATATTAGAGGAGCTGGAACTAATAGACATATATAGATCATTACACCCAAACATAGCAGGATATACATTCTTCTCAAGCGCACATGAATCATTCTCCAAGATAGACCATATGCTAGGCCACAAAGAAAGGCTGAATGAATTAAGAAAGATTGAAATCATACAAAACAATATCTCTGACCACAGTGGAGTCAAGCTGGAAATTTGCAAGGGACAGAGGCCCAGATTTCACACCACGATTTGGAAATTAAACAGCACACTCTTAGAAAAACAGTGGGTCAAAGAGGAAATCTCAAAAGAAATCAATGACTACCTTGAAACAAATGATAATGATAACACAACATACCAAAATTTATTGAATGCAGCAAAAGCAGTACTGAGAGGGAAATTTATAGCCATAAATTCATATATCAAAAAAGAAGAAAGAGGGAAAATTGAAAAACTAACAGCACATTTGAAGGAATTAGAAAAACAACAACTAAGTAACCCAACAGGAAGAAGGAAGGAAATCACAAAGATAAGAGCAGAACTAAATGAAATAGAAAATAAGAAAGCACTTGAAAAAATAAACAAGACCAAGAGCTGGTTTTTTGAGAAGATCAACAAAATTGACAAACCTTTAGTGAGACTAACAAAGAAAAAAAAGAGAGAATATGCAAATACACAAAATAAGAGATGAGAAAGGTGATATCACCACTGACCCCACAGAAATAAAGACTATTGTAAGAGGATACTTTGAAAAACTATATTCCAACAAAAATGACAATTTAGAGGAAATGGACAAATTCCTAGAAACACATAAGCAACTCATAGTGATGAAAGAAGAAATTGATGATCTTAACAAACCAATCACAAGCAGTGAGATAGAATCAGTTATTAAAAATCTCCCAACTAAGAAGAGTCCAGGGCCAGATGGTTTCACAGGTGAATTCTACAAAACATTCTGGAAAGAACTAACACCAATCCTGCTGAAACTATTCCAAAAAATCGAATCAGAAGGAACATTGCTGAACTCCTTTATGATGCCAACATTACCGTAGTACCAAAGCCTAACAAAGACACCACAAGAAAGGAAAATTACAGACCAATTTCTCTAATGAACTTAGATGCAAAAATACTTAACAAAATACTTGCTAATCGTATTCAACAACTCATTAAACGAATTATACACCACGACCAAGTGGGATTTATTCCAGGTATGCAAAGATGGTTCAACATAAGAAAATCAATCAACGTAATACACCATATAAACAGATTGAAGGCAAAAAATCACATGCTTATATCTATAGATGCAGAAAAAGCATTTGACAAAATACAGCACCCTTTCTTGATAAAAACACTCCAAAAGATTGGAATACAAGGGAATTTTTTGAACATGATAAAGAGTATATATGAAAAACCTACAGCCAACATTGTTTACAATGGAGAAATCCTAAAATCCTTCCCTCTAAAGTCAGGAACAAGACAAGGATGCCCATTGTCTCCGCTCTTATTTAACATTGTCTTAGAAGTACTTGCTCGAGCACTGAGGCAAGAACCAGGTATAAAAGGCATTCAAATTGGAAAGGAAGAAGTCAAAATTTCATTATTTGCAGATGACATGATCCTATACATAGAAAACCCTGAGAGATCTACAACAAAGCTTCTAGAACTCATAAATGAATTTAGTAAAGTCGCAGGTTATAAGATCAATGCCAAAAATCAGTAGCATTTCTGTACACCAATAATGAGCAAGACCAGGAGGAAATCAAGAAACAAATACCATTCACAATAGTAAATAAAAAAATCAAATACTTAGGAATGAATTTAACTAAAGAGGTAAAAAACTTATACACCGAGAACTATACAAGACTGTTCAAGGAAATCAAAGAAGACCTAAATAAATGGAAGAATATTCCTTGTTCATGGATAGGAAGACTGAATATTATTAAGATGTCTATCCTACCAAAACTGATCTACACATTCAATGCAATCCCAATAAAAATCAATACAGCCTTCTTTAAGGAACTAGAAAAACTAACTATGAAATTTATTTGGAAAGGAAAGAGGCCCCGAATAGCCAAAGACATATTGAAAAAGAAAAACGAAATTGGAGGAATCACACTACCTGACTTCAAAACATACTACAAAGCTACAGTAGTGAAAACAGCATGGTATTGGCATAAGGAGAGACACACAGACCAATGGAATCGAATTGAAAGCTCTGATATAGAACCTCACATATATAGCCATATAATATTTGATAAAGCCACCAAACCCTCTCAACTGGGAGAGAGTGGCCTATTCAACAAACGGTGCCTGGGGAACTGGATAGCCATATGTAGAAGAATGAAAGAGGATTACCATCTCACACCTTATACAAAGATCAACTCAAGATGGATCAAAGACCTAAATATAAGAGCCAAGACCATAAAAACCTTGGAAAGCAGTGTAGGGAAACATCTACAGGACCTTGTAATAGGAAATGGATTCATGAATATCACACCAAAAGCACAAGCAGCAAAAGAACTAATAGATAAATGGGACTTCCTCAAAATTAAAGCCTTCTGCACCTCAAAGGAGTTTGTCAAGAAAGTAAAAAGGGAGCCCACACAGTGGGAGAAAATATTTGGCAACCATATATCTGATAAGAAACTTATAACTTGCATATATAAAGAACTCATAAATCTTGAAAATAAAAAGATAAACAACCCATTTAAAAAATGGGAAAAAGATTTAAACAGACACTTCTCCAAAGAAGAAATACAAATGGCTAAAAAGCACATGAAAAAATGCTCCAAATCTCTAGCTATCAGGGAAATGCAAATCAAAACTACAATGAGATACCATCTTACTCCCATAAGATTGGCAGCTATGAAGAAAACAGAAGAAAACAAATGCTGGAGAGGATGTGAAGAAAGGGGAACACTCATTCACTGCTGGTGGGAATGCAGAAGGATCCAACCATTCTGGAGGACAGTTTGGTGGTTTCTCAAAAAACTAACCATAGATTTGCCGTATGACCCAGCAATACCACTGCTGGGTATATACCCAGCAGAACTGAAAACAAGGACACAAACCGATATATGTACACCAATGTTCATAGCAGCATTGTTCACTATCACCAAAAGTTGGAATCAACCCAAATGCCCATCAACAGATGAGTGGATCAATAAATGTGGTATATACACACAATGGAATACTACTCTGCTGTAAGAACAAATACACTACAATCACACATGATAACATGGATCAACCTCGAGAATCTTATGTTGAGTGAAACAACCCAGGCATTTAAGGACAAATACTACATGACCTCAATGGTATGAAATAAGCAAGCTGCCTCAGAGAGCTAGAGACTGAACGGTAGGCTTACAGGAAATCGGGGGGTGGAGGAAGGAGGTGAGCCGTTGTCTGCAGGGGTGGAATTTATGATGAGCTGGTGGTAAGTATGAACAAAAGAAGAGATAAAATGGGGGCAAGGGGTTGTCTTTGGGTTAGGCTTTGTGGGTTTGAGGGGGGCTGGGGATGGGCGGATGGGTAATATTGCCCATAAAGTGGGGAGAGAAAGGGGTAGCATACAAACATAGGAGAGTGTCAGGTGTTGGTTGAGAGTAAAATGCTGAGAAAATTGTATCAAAATATAATTAAGAGGGTTATCTGTTTAGGATGCTCGAAGGGGATGGTCTGATGCGGGACGGGCTCCTTGGGAATGTCTGAATGCTCATTTTGCCAGAGTGGGTGGTACCATTGGGTAGAGACCCAAGTAGTGAGAGTGGGGGTGGACCCAGATCCTGGGGAGGACTAATGCCATCAAATAGAGGGAACTGTATCTCTCGAGAGAAAGGGTGGCTCCCAGGGCATTGGGGCAGTTGAGCAAGTTAGGCCCTGAACACTGTTGCAAGTATCTCTGGACGTGGCTCCTTGGGAAACGGAGGTTGGCTGTCACTGTGGGCACCAAGGGGAGGGGAAAATGGATGTTAAATGTGTGGAACCAAGGTAAATGTGGGGTAAGAGAGGAGTTTCCCGAGAGTACACGAGGATGAATATAAAACATGTAATATTACACGATAAACATATAGGGGACGACAGACTGATAATGTAAACCATAATGTAAAACATAGGATAACTAAAAATTTAGAAAACTGTGTGTCCTAAAGTATGCACCACAATGTAAGCACGATGTCACCTTGTTTGAAAGCTATTGTCTCAGACTCTGTACACCACTTTAAGTAAATATGATGTGAATAGGTTGTAAGAGTATCGCTGTGGAAGGGAAAAGGTTTTGTGGTGGATGTGTGGGAGTGCTGTATATTGTATATATGAATTGCTGTGGTCTAGGGCTCTTGTGAAGAGAAGTTCAATAATTAAGGAAAAAAAAAAAGGATAGGATGTAGAAATTTTTCCAAGTCAACACGTATTCTATATCTAACCTTTAAACCCATCGCTATATGCCATTTTGCTAGTAAGGGATCCTGACATTATATTGGGCTTCAATTTTCAGGAAGTTCTGGATCACAGAGTGGTTCAACAATGGCAGTGGAGGAATACTGGTATAGGATACTATTGACAGGTGATATATGGCTGACAGGGAGCTATACAGGGCATATGTCCAGGGTGCATGGTAATGTTTGGATATACTCATAGTGGCAACAATTAAAAACTACAGCTGGGTGGGTACTGGGTGCCTGGCCGGGGGTACTCTGTTGTGGTCCCTAGGGGAACAGCAGCAGTCCCCCAGGTGCAGCAGCAAGGACCGGGAAGGAATGAGGGTCCAACAGTGAGCCCCTGATACTAATGACTATGCTTATGAGCCTATATGCCTGAAATAAGAACAAGGCCTAGAGCAGCACTGTGCCTGGGAATTTCCTCCTGACAGCCTTCATGTTACTCAAATGTGGCCAGTCTCGAAGCCAAACTCAGCATGTAAATGCAATGCCTTCCCCCCAGCGTGGGACATGACACCCGGGGATGAGCCTCCCTGGCACCGAGGGATCACTATCCACTACCAACTGATGATGCAACTGGAAAATGACCTTGAATTGAAGGTTCGATGCGGATCAACAGAATATCCCTGTCTACATATAATAACATGACTTTAAAATGCTGTTTGACCTAATGTAAGGGGGAAATGGAAAGGAGAAATTAGTTTATATGGCTACGAGTCTCTGAAAAAGAGTCTGGAGGCTGTCAGAAGGATTGCCCTTATGCACAACTGAGCAGAGTCTAAGAGACAGATAAAGTAGATACAATCCCCATGTACTGGTTCCTTGGAGGGCTAAAGAGACCCACGGGTTCTATGGTCATGGGAGATGGGGTTCACTGCCATGTCAGATGGCCCTTCTTTGGAGCTGGTGTTTCTGCGTGATAAAACTGGACTCAGATGGGATCTCTTTTCATAAGACTTTCATGCTACTTTACTGGAATTGCAGTTGGTGTTGGGGTTTAAGATATATTTAGGGAATTTGAATCTCTGGACTGACAGTGTGATGGCTGGGCCCTGAGCCTCAGCAGACTCCAGCTCCTACAATCTGATTTATTGGACTCACCTCACTCAGCTAAGATGGAGTTGAAGAAGGACGGCCGCCACACCATGGAGCCTAGAGTGCCTACAACTGAGAGCAGGGGGATTGCATCCAGTATCCATGTGGAATCTGAGCCTCCTCTTGACAGGGAGGTGCAACGGACACAACCAATCCAAGGTCCACAGAGAAAAGGTGGCTTTCGAGTGGGAAAAGTGGACATGGTGGCTGAGGGGTGTGGGGAGTGGCAGGAGGAGATGAGATGTGGGGGTGCCTTTGGGACTTGGGGTTGCCCTGGATGGTGCTTCAGGCACACCGGACGTTGTGAGTCCTCCCAGGGCCCACTGGATGGAGTGGGAGAGAGTGTGGGACTTGATGTCGACCATTGACCATGGGGTGCAGAGATTCCCAGAGATGTACTTACCAGGTGCAATGGATGTGTCATGATGATGGGAGTGAGTGTTGCTGGGGAGGGGGGAGTGGTGGGGTGGGGGTGGTGGGGTTGAATGGGACCTCATATTTTTTTAATGTAATATTTTTACAAAATCAATTAAAAAATAAATAAAATTAATTGCTACCTTAAAAAAAAACAAAGAAAAAACAATATTAATGTTTACTTTGTCCATGGTTACTGATCACCTTAATTGGTTCTTTCCTACACCGTACATTTTTTGGTGTTTTGATGGCCACTCTCTCAGATTCAGAGGTGGTTTAGATCTTATGGGGCAGATGGAAAGGGCTGTTTTGCTTGCAGTTGTAAATATTCTATTTCAGATGACAGTTGTCCTTCATCATCATTTTGTCCGGTGTCTTTGGTAGACCCCTATAGGTGAATCACAACACTGACCTTAGGATTTTGGAGTGAAACCCTGCCATCCTCTGCAGATAATGACTCCCCTTTTGAGAAACAGCTTTTGGCCTGCTGCTGGGCCTTAGTAGAGACCGAATGCTTAACTATGGGCCAAGTTACCATGAGTCCTGAACTGCCTATCATGACCCACCAAACCATTAAGTCGGGAGGGCATAGTAGCACTCCATAATAAAGTGGAAGTGGTATATATGAGAAGGGCTTGAGTGGGTCATGAATGCATGAGAAAGTTACATGGGGAAGTAGCCCAAATGCCCATGATCACCACCGCTGCCATGTCACTTTCTCCTTCCCAGCCCACAGCTTTGGACTCTTGGGGAGTCCCTTACAATCATTTGACTGAGGAAGAGAAAACTCAGGCCTGGCTTACAGATGGTTCTGCACGATATGCAGGTACCACCCAAAAGTGGACAGCTGCAGCATTGCAGCCCCTTTCTGGGACATCATTGAAGGACAGTGGTGAGGCAAATCCTCCCAGTGGGCAGATCTTGGAGCAGTGCACCTGGTTGTTCATTGTGCTTGGAAGGAGAAATGGCCAGAGGTGCATTTGTACACTGATTCATGGTCTGTTGCCAATGGTTTGGCTGGATGGTCAGGGACTTTGAAGAAGCATGATTGGAAAATTGGTGAGAAGGAGGTCTGGGGAAGAGTTATGTGAATTGACCTTTATCAGTGGGAAAAATACCTGAAAATTTTTTGTCCCATGTGAATGCCCACCAGAGAGCAACTTCAGCAGAGGAAGATTTTAATAATCAAGTGGAAAAGATGACCCAGTCTGTGGCTAATGCTCAGCTTCTTTCCCCAGCCACTCCTGTTATTGCCCAGTGGGCTCATGAACAAAGTGGCCGTGGAGGTAGGGATGGAGGTTATGCATGGGCTCAGCAACACACACTTCCTCTTACCAAGCCTGACTTGGCTACATCCACTGCTGAGTGCCCAATCTGCCAGCAGCAGAGACCCACACTCAGTCCCCAATATGGCAACATTCCTTGAGGTGACCAGCCTGACGCCTGGTCACCATGACCACCATGACACTACAGCCTGACACAACTTCCGCCATGCAAGGGGCAGCGATTTGTTTTAACTTGAATAGACACATACTCTGTATATGAGTTTGCATTTCCTACATGCAATGGCTCTTCCAAAACTAGCATCCGTGGACTTACTGAATGTCTTATCTACCGCCATGGCATTCTACACAGCATTGCTTCTGCTCAAAGAACTAATTTCCCAGCAAATGATGTGTGGGAATGGGCACATGCCTATGGAATTCCCTGGTCTTACCATGTTCCCCTGCAGCCGAAGCAGCTGGATTGATAGAATGGTGGAATGGCCTGTCAAAGACTCATTAACAGTGCCAACTAGCTGGCAATACCTTGCATGGCTGGGGCAATGTTGCCCAGAAGGCTGTGTATGCTTTAAATCAGCATCCACTTTATGGTGCTGTTTCTCCTACAACCAGAATCCATGGGTCCAGGAGTCAAGGGGTGAAAATGGGAGTGACACTGCTTGCTCTTACCCCTAGTGACCCACTAGGACAATTTTTGCTTATAATCGTTTTGCTTCCATAGTCTTAGTAGTGATGTTCCCATCCTTTCTCCTGGTTTTGGTAATTTAGTTCTCTTTTACTTCAGTTGATCTCAAGATTTGACTATTTTATTGATCTTTTCAACATAATATTGCTTTTTATTGGTTTTCTGGTATTTCATTGGTTTCCTTTCTGATGTTTATTATTTCCTTTCTTCTCTTTGCTTTGGACTTAGTTTTCTTTTCTCTACTATCTTAAGATGAAGTTTAACTTACTGATTTGAGGTGCTTATTTTCTGATTTGAGCATTCAAGCAATAATGTTCACTCTGAGCACTACTATAATGTGTTACATGTGTTACTCTCAACCCTGTTCATTTCCACTCTATTACAATTAACCTAATTATATCGCTACATACATCAGTCATCAGCTCCCATTCTCAACCCGCATTCCATTTCTTAGTAATCCATACTCCAGAGTTTATTTCCATGAGTTTACTCATCCCTGGGAGTCATAAAGCATGTTGGAGGGAAGTTACTGCATTTATATGCTGAGTTTGGCTTAGAGAGAGGCCACCTTTGAGCACAGGGTGGTTCCCACTAGCTAACTCTTAGGCACCCTACAATAGGCTAAGTTTCAATTTCAAGAGTGAAGGCTCACAAACAGTCATCAATATCAAGGGCTCATCAATGGACCATCCTCCTTCACTAGTGATTGCCTCTGTGACTAGTGGGGGATTCTTGCTCTTCCATTAGAGAAAGTGGCAGAGCTCCCCACAATGAGAATTTGATATTCTTTAGTTATTGTGTGAATCTCCACTCACTGTAAAAATGCCCCATGAACACTAAAATACATTTTATGCCTTATATGTATGCCCAGGTGAGCTTCCTCTCATATATCCCCCACACTGACACCCCAATGCTCCTCCCCCACCATAGTTGAAACCCTTCTGTGACCCAAAACTTCCTTAAAAATGAAGCCAAGGATATCACCAAGTATAATTAACAGGAAAATGAAATAACAATAGGTTTAAATGTAAGAAATAAAATACATAATAATTTAGAGAAATTAAAATTTAAAAATTGGGATATTAAAAATACAGTGAAAACTATTTTGTTTAAAATTTTGTATGTTTTTCCTTTCATCACTGTAATATATATCGTCCTGCATGTACAGTGATCTTATTTTCTTCCATTCCTCCAGTGTCTTTCTTTTTTTATTTTGTCTTCAAAGAAGTTTTAGGTCACAGTAAAGTCACATACAGAATACAGGTGTATTAGCGAAAGGGGTGCTGATTCAAAATACCGGAAATCTGCTGGGAATTATAGCGGGTATTTATTTGGGGTAGGCGCTTACATATACCAGACTATAAAGCAGAAATTACTTCCCTCACTAAAGCTTATTGGAGGAAGATGTCTCACAATGTCTGTGAGGGTTTTGGATTCAGGGTTTCCTATGTTCCTGGGGCTTGCTTTTTTCTGGGTTCAAGGTTCCCTCCTGGTGCTGGCTTCCCTTTCCTCTGGGTGCTGACTTTCCACGTCTTCAGCATCAAACTCTAACATCAGAAATCCCAAACTGTTCTTCACCATGCCTTTTATCTGTGAGCCCCCACCCACCAAGGGGTGGGGACTCAATGCCCTAAACATAATTCAATCATGCCCATGTACAGATCAGATTCCAAGCATAATCCAATATTTCTTTTTGGAATCCATCAATTATATCAAACTACTACAACAGGGGACTCCCATATAACCATCATCTTTCCCCCTTTACCCCTTCCCATATTAATACCCCTTCCCATATTAATAACTTTTTTATATGTGGATGGTACATTTTTTACACCTGATGTACCAATATTGAAATGTAGCTACTAAGGGTGGTCCATGGTTTACATTATGGTTTACATTTTGGACCATACATTTTATAAATATTTGATGAAATTAAACATGGCCTGTATCCATCATTGCAATATCATGTAGAACACTTCCATTGCTCCCCAAACGCCACCTGTTTCTTCTCTTCTTCCTTCCCCCTCCCCTTGGGGCCCATGGTGAACACCAGGCTTTACTTCTTGAAGGACAAGATTCAGTTACTTGCAATAACACTGAGGGCTTGACACACTGGTCTGTCCTTCCCTATAAGGCACCACCCATACTCTCAAGGGACTCCCACCCATCTGTTTGAAAACATAGCAGGCCTCCCCGCGATGGGAATCCAACAACATCCTGTGGATCTTTACCCATTGAGAGAACACACTATGGCAAAATGATCTCCTGAACACTCCCAAAAAGCCTGCCCCAGGTATGCCTTGCCCCAAATGCCCTTCCATCCAACACACTAAATTAGCAACTCTTCCTTGTAAAATTGACAAAAGAGCTTTCCCAACATTGTACTTTTAATCACATCCCTGCCAGTCCCCAGTGTTTACCTGCTACCTTCTTCAGCCATCCCCCAGTTCCAAGGACTGTCTACCTCTCCCTCCCCATCCTACCCACTGTCAGATCTGCACCAAACCCAATAGTATCACTACACCCCTGCCATGTCGTTTCACTGCACAGCTACACATTTCCACCTCATCAGAGATTTCATCCATATAGGTTTTGGCTGACAATCTTCTTATCCATTTCTATTTCCTGTACACCTATCTTCCAGATGCTTGCTCTGTGAGTCAGCTCAAATTGCTTAATTTATATCAGTAAAGTCATGAAATATTTGTCCTTCAAACCCTGACTTGCTTCACACAACATAAGATCCTCAAGATTCACCCATGTTGTATTATCCGTTGTGTTAGTGCTATATTCTTTCTTCCAGCTGAGCAATATTCCAACGTATGTATGTTCCACATTGTTATTATCCATTTATCTCTTGATGGGCATTTGGGTTGATTTCAACTTTTGGCAATAGTAAATAATGCCACAATGAACATTGGTGTTATGTATCCGATGTGTCCTTGCTTTCAATTCTTCTGGGTATGTATTCAGCAGTGGATTTGCTGTATCATGTGGCAGACCTCTAGTTAGTTTTTTGAGAAACTGTTGAATTATCATCCAAATGACTGCACCATTCTACATTCCCACCAGTAGTGGATGAGGGTTCCCTTTCCCCCACATCCTCCCCAATACTTGTAGTCTTCTGTTTTTTTATATGGTTGCAAGTTTCATGGGTGTAAGATGACATATTGTTGTAGTTTTGATATTCATTTCCCTAATAACTAGTGATGTTGAGCATCTTTTCATGTGCTTTCCAGTCATTTGTATTTGTTTTTTGGAGAAATATCTATCCAAAGCACTTGCCCATTTTTGGAGTGGGTTTTTTGCCTTTTCATTTTCAAAGTGTAGGATTTCTTGATCTATGCTGGATATTATGCTCCTATCAGATAGATGGTTTCTGAATTTTATTCTCCCAAAAGTAGGTTGCCTTTTCATTTTCTTGACAAACTCCTTTGAAGTGCAAAATTTTAGTTTTGAAGAGGGCCCATTTATCTGTTTTTTCTTCCTTGCTTGTACTTTGGGTGTGAAGGTCATAAAACCATTTCCTAATACAAGCTCCTTTAGAGGCTTCCCTACATTATCTTCCAAGGTCTTTATGGTGCTGGCTCTTATATTTGGATCTTTGATTGATCTTGTCTTAATTTTTGTATAATATGTGAGATGGTGTTCCAGTCTCATTCTTCTGAATATGGAAACCCAGTTCTCCAAGTACCATTTGTGGAAGAGGCTATTCTCTCCCAGTTGAGTGGGCTTGGTGACCTTGTTGAAGATCAGATGAGTGTATGTGAAAGGATTTATATTAGAACTCTCAATTTGGTTACATTGATCAGTGCGTCTTTGTGCCAATACCATGCAGTTTTGGCCACTGTAGATTCATAGTATACTTTAAAGCGAGGTAGGGTGAGAATTCGGATTTCAGTTCTCTTTTCCATACGTTGCTGGTTATTCAGGGCCTCTTGCACTTTGAAATAAATTTTTGTAGTTTTTCCAATTCAGCAAAAAAAAATGCTGTGGTGATGTTTATTGGGATTGTGGTAATTCTGTAGATCAGTGTGGGTAGGATAGACATCTTAATGATGTTTACTCTTCCTATCCATGAACAGGGAATATTCTTCCATTAATTTAAGCATACTTTGATTTCCTTTACAGTGTTGTGTAGTTTTCTGCATAAAAGTCATTTACATCTTTAGTTAAATTTATTCCTGGGTGTTTGATTCTTTTAGTTGCTATTTTAAATGGTATTTTTTTTCTTGATTTTCTCCTCAGATTGCTCATTTTGGTGTGCAGAAATGTTACTGAGTTTTGCACATTAATCTTCTAACCTGTGGCATTACTGAACTCATTTATAAGCTCTAGAGGCTTTGTTGTCAATTTCTCAGGGCCTTCTCTATATATAGGATCATGTCGTCTGAAAATAGTGAAATTTTTACTTCTTCTTTTCTAATTTGGATGCCTTTTATAGGTTTTTCTTCCCCAAGTGCTTGAACAGGTACTTGTGAAACAGTGTTAAATAGGAACAGTAATAGTGGGGGTCCTAGTCTTGTTCCTTATCTTAGAGGAAAAACTTTTAGAATTTCAGCATTTTATATTAGGATAGTTTTGGGTTTTTCATATATACCCTTTATCATGTTGAGATAGTTTCTTTCTATTTCTATCCTTTATAGAGTTTTTATCAGGAAAGGGTGCTATATCTTGTCAAATGCTTTTTCTGCATCTGTAGAGATGATGATGTGATTTTTTTCCTTTTGATCTGTTTATATGGTGTAAAACATTGGTTGATTTTCTTATGTTGAGCCATCCTTGCATTCCATGGATGAAGCTCATGTGGTTATGGGGTCTAATTCATGATGTGTTGTTGAATATGATTAGCATGTATTTTGTTAAGGAATTTAGCATGTAGGTTCATTACAGAGATTGGTGTGTAGTTTTCCTTTCTTGTGGCATCTTTGTTTGGCTTTGGTATTCGGGTGATGTTGGCATCACTGAATAAGTTAGGCAATATTCCTTTTGCTTCTATTTTTTCGAAGCAGGATTAGTGTTCTTTCCAGCATGTTTAGTAGAATCTACCTATGAAGCCATCTATTTCTGGGCTCTTCTTAATTGGTAAGTGTTTGATGACTGATGCTATCTCATTGCTTGTGATTTGTCCATTGAGTTCATCAATTTCTTTATTTATCAATGTAGGCTGCTTGTGTGTTTCTAAGAATTTGTCCATTTCCTCAATTATCCATCTTTTTGACATACAATTTTTCAAATTTTCCTCATATGGTACTCTCTGTCTGTGGGATCAGTGTTGATATTCCCTTCCTTATTTCTTGTTTTGCATATTTGCATCTTCCTTTTTATTTTTCCTGGTCTATTTAAGGGCTTGGTCTTCTTGAAGAACCAGATTTTGTTTTGTTTTGTTTTTTTCTACTACTTTTTAAATTTTGATTTTATTTAGAGCTGTTCTAATCTTTGTTATTTCCTTCTTTATATTTCCTTTGGAGTTAGTTTGTTGTTCTTTTCCTAATTCCTTCTGGTGTTCAGGTAGGTCTTTAATTTTAGCCCTTTCTTCTTTTTTGAAATATGCATTTATGGCTCTGAATTTCCCTCTCAGCACAGCTATTGCTGCATCCCATAGGTTTTGATACGTAGTGTTGTCATTTTCATTCATTCCAAGGTAGTTACTGATTTCTTTTGAGATTCCCTGCCTAATCCACTGTATATCTAAGAGTGCATTGTTTAACTTCCATATCTTTGTGCCTAATCTGGTTCTCTGGTCCCTACTGATTTCCAGCTTCATTTCATTGTAGTCAGAGAGATTACTTTGTGAAGCACTGTCCTGGTCTGCTGTACCCCATTGCAGGTCAGCAAGGCAGCCTTGACTCCCTCTCGGTTGTTACAGTGAGAGCTAAGTTTTATCTGCCTAGCTCATTGGCCATGTTCATATCATCCTCTTGTTCTTCTTTTTAAAATTTTTTTTTTTTTGGTCTATTCATGCCCTCTTACCCTTCCAAGTTAGCTAGATGTTCTAGCACAATATTGAATAGCAGTGGTGACAAGGAGCATTCTTGTCTTGCTCCCGATCTCAGCAGGGAATGTCTCAGTATTTCACAGTTCAGTACAGTGCTGGTTTTGAGGTTCTCATGTTGGAACTTTACCATATTGAGAAAGGTTCCTTCTATTCCTATGTTTTGAAGATTTTTTTTTTTAATCAAGAAAGGGTGCTGTTCTATGTCAAATGCTTTTTTACAGCAATCAGGAGGGTCATATGAATTTTCTTCCTCAAATTGTTTTGTGGTATATAAAGGGAATTTATTTTCTTGTGTTAAAACGCCCTTTAATCCCTGGAATAAAACTCACTTGATTGTGGTGTATAATTCTTTTTTTCTTTCTTTTTTTTTTTTTTTTACTTTTTTTATTGAAGTTCATCATTCATACATGAACATCCATATACAAAAAGTGTATAGTATAAGTTGTGAACTACAAAAAATATGCATATCATCATACAGGGCTCCCATACATTACCAACGCCTTGCATTTTTGTAAAAGAATCATTACAAACTATGAAAGAGCATCATCAAAATATTGCTAGTAACTATAGCCTATATCTTACATTTGGTGTATTTTCCTCCAACCTATCTGGTAAATTGCAACCTGTATTAGCATTATATACTTGTCATAGATCATGAGAGAATGTTCTTCTATGTGTTCTGTTACCCACAGTCCACCTTCCACCATAGGATTCATTGTGATTTATAGTCTCATGCATTGTACAATGTTGTTTGTTTGTTTTCATTATTATCTTTTTTTAAAGAAACATAGATTACACAACATGTTACATTAATAAATATGAGGTTCCCATTTACCCCAGTCACCACACCCCCCTCCCACTCCTCCCACATCAAAAACCTCTTTCATCAGTGTGGCACATTCATTGCATTAGATGAATACATTTTGTAGCACTGCTACACAGCATGAATTATAGTTTACATTGTAGAGTACACTCTCCCAGTCCATTCAGTGCATTTTGGCAGGATATTTAATGTCCTGCATGCCCTTGCAATATCATTCAGGACAACTTCAAGTTCGAAATATACCCCCATATCACTCCTTTTCTGCCCTCTCCCTTCCCTCAGCAACTCCCATGGCCACTGTCTCCACATCAGTGATACAGTTTCTTCCATAGCTAGGGTCACAACAATTGTATACTAGATTACCGGTAAGTCCACTGTAATCCATAATTTATTCCTCCATCCTGAAGTTCCTGGGATGGTGGTGTCCACTCCACCTCAAAATCGAGAAGTGTTTCAATCCCACATGACGGGTAGATGGGATTCTCCCACTTGCCATTGTAGACTCGTTTCCATGGTGTGGTGGTTGACCATCCTTACCTCCCTGTCAGCTGACTGGTATAAGTCCAACAAACTGGAGAGTAGGTGTTGAAACTCTGCTGAAGCTCAGGTCCCAGCTGGCACATGCACAGTCCTGAGATTCAGGTCTCCTGAGCATACACTAACCCCAGCACGATCCTCAGGTTCAGGAAAAGTGACATAAGAGGCATGCACAGAGAAGTCACATCTGAGTCCAACTCCATCACACTCAGGATTGTAAGTTCCACAGTAGGGCCCACTGACAAGGCACTGAAGTCCCAAGTCATCTGTCATGACTGCAGGTCCTGGGTGTCCTCCTAATTGGGCCCTTTTTAAAATTGGGTTGCTTTTCCTTACATTGATGAATTGTATGATCTCTTTATATGACATGGATATCAAACCCTTGTTGGATATGGGATTTTCAATATTTTTCAATATTTTCTCCCATTGAGTAGGCTGCCTGTGTATAACTTTTTGTGTGTGTGTATAATTTTTAATGTGCTTTTGGATTCTGTTTGGAAGTATTTTTGGAACTTTGCTACATATATATTCATTATAAGTATTGGTCTGTAATTTTATTTTTTGTAACATCTTTATCTGGTTCTGATATTAGCGTGACGTTGGCTTCATAGAATGTGTTCTTGTTCTCTCCTGTTTGATTTTTTGGAACATCTTGAGGAAGACTGGTATTAGATCATCTTTGAATGATTGCTTGTTCTATCACAATGCCTCTTTGAGTTTTGGTTCACCTCATTCTGAGGCTTTTAAATTGCCAACGTTATGTAACCAAAACCAGGCCAGGGATACACTAATGGGGTACAGATTTTTTTCCCCCGGGTTTTGGGAAAAAAAGTGACCTAAAAGCAGTTTTTCTCATTGCTGTTATCCAACTCGCTAGCAGATGGCGTTCACTGGCAAACACTTCCAAGGAAGTGCCACAATCCCCAGCCTACCCTTGCTTCTGGTCTGGCTCTGCTAGTCAGATTCACAGAAGAGAAACCACTCTGTCATGTGCCACATCCTCCCTCTTCCCTCTCAGTCAGCTGCACTTAGCCATGGGTTTTATCAGGCTTCATGCCTTGAAAATGGGCACTGGGAGCCCTTTCCTCCTGCCAGGGGTGTTTAGAACCTCACAGTTGACATTTCAGGCTCTTTGGCTCTCTGTCCCTTGCCCTCCTGGGCCTTGGGCAGTACTGTCCGGGTTAGTTATTCCCCAACACAAGTCCCTCTGATATCTCCTTGCACTTCTCCATTGCTTTTGTGAGCGTTGAGCCCTGCTTGTGTACTCTGATGCCATCTTCCCCATAGTCTGTAAGCTTTGCTCTTTGATGCATCCCATAGGTTGTGATATGGTGTGTTATTTTTTAGATCAGATTAAGGTATTTAGCAATTTCCCTGTAATGTCTTCAGTGACCCATGGGTTATTCCAATGGTCATTAACTAGCTTCCAAATATCGGGAGGTTTTCCGGACCCCTTTCAATTGTTGATTCTAATTTCATTCCATTGCAATTGGAGAAAATACTTTGCATAATTTTAAAGTTATACAGACTTTGCTTTGTTGTTTTTTCCATTTGAACAGCAGAGTTTCTATTCTGGAGAACATTTCCTGTGAACTTGAAAAGAGTGTGTGTACTGCTGCCAATGGATGGAATGTTTTGTTCACATCAATTAGATAGAGTTGGTTGATAATGTTGCACAAATCTTCTATACCTTGCTGAATTCATGTCTAGTAGTTCTATCAATTATTGGGAGTGGGTATGGAAAACTTAGACTATGACTGTTCAATGATCTCTTTCTCCTTTCAAATCTCTCAGGTTATTTCTTCAGGCATTTGAAGTGTCCGTTGTTAGGCATGAACATATTTTATAATTGTCATGTCTTTAAGATATAATAACATTTTAATCATTATGAAGTATTTCTCTTTGTCTCTATAACATTTATTGCCTTAAAGCATACTGCCTTAGTTTGCTAAATCTGCCAATGCAAAGTTACCAGGAATGGGTTAGTTTTTACAAAGGGACTTGAAATGTCCAAATCAAGGCACCAGCAGAGATGTTTCCTCAACAAATGTCATCTGCTGGCAGATCCTGGAGTCTTGCCACGTGGCAAGTCAAGGTGGCAGCTAATCACTGCCATTCCTGAAGTCTTCTCTCTCAGATGGCATGGTCAAAGTGGAGGCTCTTTTTCTGAGTAGCTCTTCCTTCAGTTCTCAGTTTAAATAAGACCCAACAAACGGGTCGAGACCCAACCTGGGTCATGCTGCACTGATGTAGCTCAATCAAATGGCCCCACACTCATGGGAATGGATGAGTTCAAGAACATAACCTTTCCTAGCCTTCACAATATTTAAACTTTTCACTTAATATATCGGAAAGCAAGAGACACTCCACCTCTTTTATGATTGCTGTCACATGATAATCCTTTTTCATCCTTTTACTTTCCACCTTTTTCTTCCTTTGAATCTAAGGCATGCCTTTGCAGATTACACTTTTAAGGATCTGGCCACTTTATCGAATGTATCAATCAGACCAATGCCTATTCAAATAGACACAGCTCTCCATTTATTCTGAATATGAATTTTTCTTCCCTGAAAACATTAACCGTGACAAAACTACCATCTGTGGACTTACAGAACATCTTATCCTTCATCTTGATATTCCACACAGCTTTGCTTCTGTTCATGGAACCCGCTTCATGGTTAATGAAATGCAGTACTGGGCATATGCTAATGGAATTCCCTCATCTTCCATTTTCATACTGGAGCAGCTGAATTGACACATCAGTGGAATGACCTTTGGAAGATTCAATTATGGGGTTAGCTGGGTGGCCATACCTTGCAGGTCTAGATAAATGTCCTCCCGGAAGCTGTATATACACTCAATTACAGTCTAATATATGGTTCTGCTTCTCCCAAAGCTGTGATTTGTGAGTCCAGAAATCAAGGGATGGCAATAGAGAAAACTCACTAGTGATCCTCTACCAAGTGTTTTGCTTCTTATCACCAAAACTTATGCTTTTCCTCCAGAAAAGAAAAAAAATGATTTCATTGAACTGGAAGTCAAAATTGCTGTGGACCACTTTGGTTTCCTCATGCCTCTGAATCAACAAGCAAAGACAGGATTGAATGTACTAGCTGAGGTTATTGATCCTGATTACCTGGGGAAATTAGACTGCTACTTCAAAATGTAAGTAAGGAAGAGAATTCCAGAATACAGGATATTCCTTAGGGTATCTACTTGTATTTCCATTTCCTGTGATTAAAGTCAAAGGAGAACTCTAATAATCAATTTGCACAGGACTACTAATAGCCCATATCATCCATTAAAATGGTATGGGTTACTGCACTAGGGAAAGAACCATAACCAGCTACTTTGTTTGTTGAGGGGAAATGATTATGCATGTGTAATAGAAGTAGATGGTTGCAATTACCAGTTATGATCATGTGACCATTTGCCACAACGAGGACTATAATTGCTATTAATATTTATTTTGTTAGAAGCATTTTTGCATATGAATATGTGTATAAAGCAAATGTCTTTCTTTTCATCCCTCTCCTAACCCCATATAAGATTAGTTGTATTAACTTTGCGTCATAGTATTTATGTTACAGGATAGCAAGGGTAAGAGTGAATATTGGTTACCCAAGTGCTTGCATCCTATTTTGAGGAAACATTAGTGAACTTTCAGTAGTACACAGGATAGTTGTATCATGTCAGATGGAAATGTGATTTTGTTATTGTCTTTATTTGGAGATAAAGTATAGTTTATCTGAGATGTCAGTGGGTGTCCAATTGGCAATGGATAGACCGTTATGATTAGTTTTATGTGTCAACATGTCTAATTTGTGTGTTCAGTTGTTTGTCAAAAGCTGTCCTAGTTGTCCCTACAAAGTTACTTCATAGATGGGATTAGTGACTAAAATGATTTGACTCTAAGCAAAGAAAGTTACAATGAACAACGTGATTTGGACTAATGCAAACAGTGAGAGGTCTCAGAAGGGAGAAGTGGGTATTCCATGTATCATAAGGAGTACTTCCACAACACTACACCTTCCACTGCCTCCTCTAGTTCCAGCATAAGGAATACAGACAGAAGATTTCAACTACCCTTATCCTGGAATTTCCAAGCTTTTCACCTTCCTTCAATCAAAGGAATCAATTCCTTAAAAGGAATCTCTTCCTGTATATATATTTCTGTGTCACTGGTGACCCCTGATTGATCCTGACTCTCTATAGAGCTTCCAAAGAAGAGAATGGGACTGTGGAACTCTCTTTATTTTTCCATTTTTAAAACAATTTATTGAAGTATATCATTCCTACATGAACATACATAAACAATAAGTGTATAGTAAATTTGTGGACTTAAAAAACAAATATGCATAACATGACACAGGACTCCCATAGGTCATGTATCACAAACACATTGACTTGATGTGAAATGTAATAAATTTTGTAAGAGTGTGGTCTAAGTAAAATTATACTAAGTATAATTTAAGTATAATTATAGTAAGTATAATTTGGAAGATTTTCAGTGGTATAATATCTGAAGGAAGAGAAGATATTTGAAGAGGGTTGAACTAGTTTTGGGAAGAGATCCAAGTTGTGGTCACATATTTGAAAAATACTGCAATTTTAGTTTCCCAGCTACTAAGAAAATATCATTCAATGGAATGGCTTCAGCAATGGAAACTTACTGGATCATGGATCTCAGGCTAGAAGTCAAAAATTGAGATGTTAGCAAGGTGATGCTCTCCCTTAAAGACTTTTGCCTTCTGAGGCAGGCTGCCAGGGACCCTTGGTCCTTGGCTTATCTGTCACATGACAATGCAAAGCACATCACCTTCCCTTTTGTTTTCTGAGTTCAACTGACTTGCAGCTTCTGGCTGTTGACCATGGCTACTTCTTCTGTGTCCATTTTCCTTTGCTTTTAAGGAATTCAGCTATTTTGGAATAAGTCCCACTCACATTCACTTTGTATTCCATTTGGGCATACCTTTATTCATACCATCTTCAAATATCTTAATTACAAAAGGGTCCACACCCATGGGACCAGGGGTTTGGACCTGAAGTTGCCATTTGTAGGGCACATGATTCAGTCCCCAATACCTTCCTTGAGAAGGAAGTGTCCACCCCATATGGACAAGAATTCTATGGGAACCTGTGATAAGCAGAATTTTAGGATATCCCCAGGACTTCCCACCCTCTCGTGTCTAGTGTGTGCATAAGTCCAAGCTCTCTGGATGAGATGAACTTCACTCCTTTGAATATGCAGTAGATCAGGACAAGAACCAGAGACTCAAGGCTCCTGAAGGAATTGCTACACCCCTATGCAGTCAGCTTGTAGCTTTATATCTGCTCCATAATGACATGCATAATGCAAGCGCTCTTTGGTAGAATGCAACCTGCTATAAAATCTGCCCGTTCTGAACTTGTGGTAGTTTGATCAGTAGGACAGAGAATCTTGTGGAGGTATTTTCCTGGGATCCTATGACCATCAATACCTACCTGTGTTCTGAGATGGTTCAGCTAATCATGGAGATATGAAGAGATGCAAAGAGGACACTTGTGTCATTGCCAATGACTTTGCCTATCCTTTTGTAATTGCCAGTGGCTTTGCAGCTTTTGTCAGCCTTCATGGTGAAGAGGCTGTGAAAGGGATATTGTAACACCGATTGTAAGCTGACTCCACCACAAAAGAGTTATACTCAAAAAGCCAGTGGCAGGGACCTTGAATGTTTCCTTTAACAGGTTTATTCTCTTACCAGAGCTGCCCCAGGCCCACCAATCCCCAATGCACAGCAAGTCGTCAGAGTGACCAACACCATGGCTTTCCTTGAAAACTGATGGGGCATTCTGACCTCAAGATCCACCTTCAGAGTCCTGAATACTAACAAATAAAAAAATGTAAAACTTTTATTTTCAATTTACTGGGTGCATTATACACTTCAGCCTTCCTACCTAAGTATGTGATAAAGTACATATATAACATGAAGTATATTATATATATAATATTATATTATATATAATATTATATATATATATATATTCCTTAAAAAGTATGCTGAATATTTTGAAACAATTCTCGCTTTGTATTATTTAACCATTTGGATGGGCCACATTGGTGTTATGTGGTTAGTTTGTATTTCCTTTTGACTTAAAATATAGCTCTCCTGTTTAATGTAGAGCATTGGTGGTCAGCTGTGTTTTCCTTGCTCTTTTCCCAAAACACACATGTCAATCCCATCTATACCATTGATTGATAGTTGTAGTGATTCATTTAGAAATTGAGGAAATGCACAATTGCTGGGTATTTGACAATTGCTGGGTATTTGACTCCTCCTCTTTTCCCAAAACACACATGTCAATCCCATCTATACCATTGATTGATAGCTGTAGTGATTCATTCAGAAATTGAGGAAATGCACAATTGCTGGGTATTTGACAATTGCTGGGTATTTGACTCCTCCTCTTTGGAGAATATGCTCTCTATGTCTTCCCACCTCCTGAGAATTATTGATGTGAAATACTAAAACATAGCTGAGAGAACAGTATTTTAGTCTGCTAAGCTACCACAATGCAACATACCAGAAATGGACTAGATCTTACAATGAAAATTTATTATCTTACAAGCTTAGAGATTTGAGACTGAGAAAAATGTCCAAATCAATGTGCCATCAGCTGAGAGAATGTCCCTAAAGACCAGCTGCCAGTGATCTTGCTTCTTTTGTCACATAGCAAGGCAATGGTGGTATGTGCTGGGCTTTCCTTTTTCTCTGGTTTTAATTGCTTCAGCTTCTTGCTTCTGTCTTTCTCTCTTAGCTTCTTGGTCTTTCTCTTTATTTCTCTCAGTGTATTCACCCCATTTATAAAGGACTCCATTAAGAGGATTAAGAAACAGCCTGGGCCACACCTTAACTGAAGTAACCTGATCAAAAGGGCCCACCCTCTGTAAGTTCACACCCACAGGAATGGACAGCTTTAAGAACATGATTTTCTGGGGTACATGCAGTCTCAAATGACCACAAACAGTTTGTTAGCTTTAGACTTTTTTCTGATGCTGTGAATGCATTCTCTGTTGGCAATAGATGACTTGGATGTAAAAGAAAAAAATTAAGATTTATTTTATTTA
This sequence comes from Dasypus novemcinctus, assembly GCF_030445035.2. Taxonomy (NCBI): domain Eukaryota; kingdom Metazoa; phylum Chordata; class Mammalia; order Cingulata; family Dasypodidae; genus Dasypus; species Dasypus novemcinctus. The sequence goes on from NC_080682.1 coordinate 128,485,453, forward strand.
TTTCTCTCTCCTTGACCCCTACCCCAAGTGTCTGTTCTCTGTTTTCTGTGTCCATTTGCTGCGTATTCTTCTTTATCTCCCCTTTTGTTGTTGTCAGCGGCACAGGAATCTGTGTTTCTTATTTGTTGTTGTTGTGTCGTCTTGCTGCATCAGCTCTCCATATCTGCAGCACCATTCCTGAGCAGGCTGAACTTTCTTTCGCACTTGGCGGCTCTACTAATGGGATACACTCCTTGTGCATGGGGCTCCCCTATGCGGGAGACAACTCTGTGTGGCAAGGCACTCCTTGAGGGCATAAGCACTCTGCATGGACCAGCATGCAGATGTCTAGGAGAAGTGTTAAGTTACTCCTTCCTTCAGCAGAAGGGAAAAGTAAGTGCAAAGTGCATGATATTGGAAAAGAAACTATTAGATCAGTGATATGCTTGTACAACTATCCTGCCTCCTGTTGTTTGCTAATATTTATTCCTTAGTTTAAATTCTGCCTTTTAAAAAAATACTGAATAGCCAAACTCACACTTTTTTGTATGACAGCCTTCAGAATATTTGAACTTGCTCATTTATCTTAAGTTTAAACGTTCTCTACTTCATCACTCTGCATGTGCTCCACAAATATGGTTTCTTTTTTTAAAGTTTTTTTGAAGATACATAGATCACACAAAATGTTACATTAAAAAATAGGTTCCCACATACCCCATTCCCCACAACCCCCACTCGTCCCACATTGACAACATCTTTCATTAATGTGGTACACTCATTGTAGTTGATGAGTACATTTTGGAGCACTGCTACACAGCATGGATTATAGTTTATGTTGTAGTTTACACTCTCTCCCAGTCCATTCATTGGGTTTTGACAGGATATATAATTTCCTGCATCTGTCCCTGCAAAATCATCAAGGACAGCTCCAAGTCCCCAAAATGCCCCAGTATCACACCTCTTTTTCCCTCTCCCTGCCTTCAGCAACTCCCATGGCCACTGTCTCCACATCAATGATATAATTTCCATTGCTAGAGTCACAATAATTCTGTAGTAGAATATAGTACAATACCTCTCTGTTATGAATTAAGCAAATCAAACTGTCTCAGAGAGTTAGAGACTGGAAGACAGGCTTACAGAAAATAGTTGGTGAGAGAAAGGTTGTGAGTTGACACCCACATGGGGGAAACCTATGATAAATTAGAGGTAAGTAATTGTGCATGAAGGGATACAACAGGGGCATAGGGACACTACCGGGTCTGGCTTTGGATGCTTTAGGTGAGGATGGGTCAGATGGTCCAAGGAATTGGGGGGAGGGTTGGGCGGAGCAGGAGAACAGAAGAGATTGTCAGGTAGTGGTTGAAACTGTAATCATGAGAAACCTCTTTAGAAAATATAATAAGGAAGGGTTACTGGTTTAAGGTGTTTGATACATCTTCTGGCACAGGGTGCACCTGGGTCAGGCTTCTAGGGAGTGTGCAAGTGCTCATCATGTCATAGTGTGTTATATAAGTGTGTGTAGACCCATACAATGAGTGGGAAGGTGTTATGACCGCATACGGGGGAGACCTGATATTCTCCCACAGAGGGGAGGGTGTCTCTCGAGCATAGGTGGCTCCCAGTGGGGGAGGACAGACCAGTGTGTCAAGCCCTCAGCATTCTTGCAAGTATCTACAAATCTTGTCCTTCAAGAAGTGAAGCTTGGGTGTCAGTGTGGGCCCTGAGGGCAGGGGGAGTGAAGAATAGAGTAATTGGGAGAGGGGATCACTTGGGGGCAAGGGAAGTGTTCTGCATGATCCTCAAATGATGGATACAGGCCATGTTAGATATCACCAAAAATTTATAAAGCGTTTATAGCCTAAAATGTAAACCATAATGTAAACCATAATGGAACCATGGCTGGTACCTATCTTTCAACATATGTAATTGGATTCTTAAAAAAAGGAGCACACTATTGATGTATGCAATAGTTTGGATGTAACTTAAGGACTTTATCCTGAGTGAAAAAAATTGAGTTCTATACCTGTATATTTACATACAACTCTGGAGTGAACAATTGCAAGCGTTGTTTACTATGAAATATAAACCCTGGGGAGGACATTGATAGTGTACAGTGAGGTGGCTGTGGACAGTGGAATGTGTGTGTGTGAAGATGTGTAGTTGGGGTGTGTGTGAATTTGTAAACGTCAAGCAGACATGAGGGCAGCAAGTTGGACTTCTCCTCCAAAGGCTTCCTCCATTGCTGGCCATCTTGGGAGAATATTCAACACTTCAAGTCACAAACTCTGCCCTTCAGTATGTTCCCAAAGAAGAGATAGAAACCAGGAGAAGAAGTAACAATTCAGTGGAATGAAAGCCTAGTACGTGCCAACTCTTCTGGTGGGCTTTGGCACATGGTTGTCAGATGGTGGTCAATGAGGAAGTAGGCAGGATGGCCCTTCAGGCAGTTCTCACTCTGCAGGCTCAGGGACACATTTTAGGGATTGGGCATGGAACAGTGTTTGAACAACACCAGAATTTCCCACCTGCTGTCAACTGTTCAACCAAAACAAGATGGGAGATGGAGATGACACCCAGGTATGTAAAAACATGAGAGCAAAGCCAAAAAGCCCTGGACTAAATGTGATGATGAATTCTGTCCCTGACTGAGAAGAGAGACCACAGGAGAGTTGAACTAGTTTCTTACAAGCAGGATTCATTTACTAGTTCAAACATCCTGAGCTGAACTATGTTACATCCATTTTCCAATAAAGAACTTGGAGTGGAAAGGACTTGGTGACTTTCCCAAAGTCATACAGCAGTGAATGGTGGAGCAAGGGCTCTTTTGTTCCCTCAATATATTATCAATTAATGACTGATGTGGTCACTGATTTAAACACCAGGAAGAGGAAGTATGGGAACACATGATGAGGATGCTCTACCCAAGTGGAGCCTGCATGACATGGTGCTTAGGAATCTTTTAGACATTTGTTGCTTGGTGCCCAGCCCTTATACTGCCTCTGTGACATACAGCCTATGAGTCCCACAACACTTTGGTGAGGTCCAGCTTGGAACAGAGAGAGGGCATCAGCTGGGGAAAGCATGGCCAAGTATAAAATTCCATTACAGAAAGGACAGTAGAGGGCAGACAGCCCCTGGATACTGCTCTCTTTGGAAAAAGAAGTAGAGGTGAAGGAGAAATTGTGGGCAGAATTGTGGGTAATATGTGAAGATGACAAGAGGAGAGGGTCCTGAAATGTGACTGTTTCTATCCCAAGCTCTTTGCCAGCAGCAAGAATGGGTGCCAGGAACCCTTGGCAAAAGGGCAGCCTTATCACCATTTTGCCTATGTGATGGGACACCACCCTGCAATGCAACCCCAGCTGTGTGCTGAGCTGTCCCAGAGGACACACCCTGGGAGTCATGGATTGCCTGAAACCACAAAGTCAATGGGGGGAGGAATCAGAACTAGAACTTAGAGAAGGCAGCACTGGCCAAGAACAAGGGTGTGTGTCAGGGAATCTCAGAGTCTGTCAGGGCTGACAGGATGAGTCGAGAGACTGGACCATGGACACCTCAATTTGAGAGGTTAATTAGAGATTGGAGAGTGACAAAAAAACTTTCAGTACAGAGAGGTGTGCACCGTATCTCCTTGATCTCAGGTGCGACGGCTTGCTCGGTTGGTAGAGGTGGGGTCTGGCTGCGGACGAGGGGTCGGTCCAGCTCTGGACGAGGGGTCGGTCCCGCTTGGGACGAGGGGTCAGTCCCACTTGGGACGAGGGGTTGGTCTGGCAGCAGACGAGGGATCGGTCTCACAAGGGGTTGCGCGGTTCGGCTGACGGGGTCGCCCGGAGAAGCCGGCGACAAAGGGGTCGCCCGGAGAAGCCGGCGACGAAGGGGTCGCCCGGAGAAGCCGGCGACGAAGGGGTCACCCGGAGAAGCAGGCAACGAACTGGGGACAAGGGAGGCCAGGCCCTTGTCAGGGGCTCTCAGGACTGGAGGGCGCACGGCAGAAGAACTACCGCGGAGACAAGGTAAACACGCAAGTCCACTTTATTGAGGGAGAGGCAACAGTTTTATAGGGGCTGGGGAAGGCTGATTGGTCGAAGCCACGCCCTGTTCTGATTGGTTGCCAGCGAAAGGTCAGTGGGTGGTACTGGACGGGGGAGGGGTGGTGGTTAGGGATTGGCTGTCGCTGTTGCTGGGGGAAGGGGCAGGGTTTAGGGATTGGTGGCTGCTGTTGCTGGGGTGGAGGGCAGACTTGAGTTTCCTGCCCACGCCTGGCTGTTGCTGCTGTCGGGGGAGGGGAAAAGGGCAGACTGGAATTTTCCGCCCTGCGCCTGTGCAGGGAGAAAGAAGAAGAAGGGTGCCGCCCCACAGGCATCGTGTGGCACCATCCGGGAGGAGGGGCGGCCGCGGAAGCATGGCTGCCGAGAAGGGGAGACCCGAGGGCACTCTGCGCCCATGCCGAGCTTCCTTCAGGGGTGGCGGTGAGTCCGACCAGCCACCCTATTATGGGGGCAGCGGCTTGGCCTGCCGCAGCCGCTCCCCCGCCAGGCCAGCAAACCACACTTCAGCCCGAGGGGTGACCGCATTTCCCCCTTCTTTTCAAATAAGGGCCAGGATGGCAGCAGCAACAAGTAGCCGAGGCCCAAGAGGCAGTAAGCAATGAGGGAAGCGGGGCTGAAGAGGGAGGTGAGTATGACGGGGATATAAATGTACAATTTAGGGAGTGGTATCTTGCCGTTGCAAGCAAGGGTGGCCAATGTCCAATTCTTGTTGATCTCGGCGGCTATAAGATCCATCTGTTGTTAAAAGTCCAGGATGACAGCGCGTTGCAGGTAGTTGATCTCTCCTTGGCAGCAAAGACATTGTAGGAGAGGATTACTTTTTCCTGCCAGAGGCTTACTGTCGAATTAAAAGGCTGATGGCTGGGGTTGGTGAGTGCAATGGGGAGTGTGAGGAAAAGAAGGGTGACGGTTTTGGACAAGAGGAGGCTTGGTTAAGTCATTATGGGAGGAAGATAAGGAGTAAAGCATAAAAGAGGATAATAAACAGAAAGGCGATGGAGAGTAGAATTCATTGGCCGAGGTTCCAATCTTCTGGGGCGGTAGCGGCTAGACAGATGGCGGAAAATATTATCAAGAAAGCAAAGGTTATGAGGAAGAAATAAAGTATTAAAGGCTGTGGGGGAAGTGAGAAGATCATTTAGAGGATAGGGTTGAGAATGGTATGTTTAAGACAGAAGCTTTGTGGTTTGTAGGAGACTGCTTTATAAACGAAGGAGAATGAGGGCAGTAAATATAGTAACGATAAATAGGAAGATGACAGTGAGGAGGAGTCTTTGTTTAAGGTTCCAATCGTCCGGCGCAACAGTGGCTAGGCCAATAGCGAGGGGTGTTGCTAAATAGACAGTGGCTGCAAAGACAAAATCATCTTCTGTTTCCTTAAGAATAACTTTTCTTTAAATACTTAGTAGCATGCAATATTAGAAACCGTTTCCTAAAAGCAAGTTGGCAGGGGAGCTTGGTTGCTGTTAATCTTTCCTGTTATAAAATTACCTTTTATTATTATTATCATCAATTCAGTTTTATATATATATATTTAAGAATGACCTTTTGGAATTAGCCATTTAATACCTTAATGTAAATTATTGAAGATAAATTTTATCTTTACAGAACACATTCCCTTACGTAAAGTTATCACAATACCTTTTACACTTGCCGCATGCAAATTAAATTTCAAGAGTTTATGAAAAATTAGCCATCCTACTTTAGGACAAAATATGTCTTTTTGCAAAACTTATTACATTTCCGTTAGCATTTTTACAAACTTTTAACCTTTTTAATATTCATATAAGTTTTACATTCTTTATATTATCCTGTGAAGAAAAATAAGTTATTCATTTTAATCTAGGCAAGAACAACTTTTTATGAAGACGTACAGTTAATTTTGTTAATTAAGACTTACAATTTTTTTTAATTGTAGATATCTTATTAACATTTAAACTTATGTATTAATATAATAAACTTAAGTATTAATATAAGCGCTTATTTAATTTTTGGCCATTTGAATAGAGCTCTTTTAAAGATTTCTAGTAATTTATATTTACCATCCGGAGGTATCACAATATACGTTGACATTGAATGAACAGACAGACAAACACAGAACAATTACAACACATTAACAGAAATATATAATTTATTTACAGTTGACTCATAATTCTTACTTTCTTGGTATAGCTGCTTTTAAATCCTTTTTTATATAGCATATCATAGATTATACCCTTCAAGATTTCTTCTGGACTTCATGTTGCCTGTAATAAGCCAGGAGGGAATCTTTTACCTTCCTGCTCCACAGCAAAAGTGACCCTATCTATAAGGCGAGTATAGGTGTCCAGGTCCCAAAGCTGACATGTGGTAAGCCACGGATTAAAGGGGAGAAGAAGGTCCCAATATACTTGAAGCTGTTTGAAAGAGATCTTACACCGGTGAGTGTCTAGGAGACCGGCAAGAGCCCGAACTTGCGGGGCTTGCTTAGCAGATAGGATGTTACCCATTGCTAATGGCCTTTTGGAGCGATAAGAAAAGGGGCCCTTACCTTGAGAGCGCGGCGATGGGAGCTGAGGTGTGCGGTGAGACGAGGGGTCAGAGCCGGTGGGGCTCCGACGGTGGTCGCGGGCCAAGAGAAGGCCCCGACGAGGGGAGGGCAGAACGACGAGCAGTGGAGCAAGGCAAAGGGGAGCAAGCGCGGAGGGGAGGAGGCAGAGGTGAAGGCAGGGGTGGAGGTGCTCAGGCACGCGCTCCTGAGAGTTTTATTGGTGCCTCTTAATCATAGTGGGTCGGTATAAGCCCCCGACATGGAAGGAGAAAGCCATCCAGCGATTCTCCCAGACCGCCGTGGATCGTATGAGGTCACCAAGGTTCAGGAGCAGCAATGCAGAGCGAAAAGATAGGGGTGAGAAGAGAGGAGAGCGTAGGGCTATGGTAGGGTTACTTCAGACGTGCAAGTGCGTGCTCCCGAGAAATCCAAGGCTCCTCTTAATCATAGCGGGTTGGTATAAGCCCCCGACATGGAAGGAGAAAGCCATCCAGCGATTCTCCCAGACCGCCGTGGATTGTATGAGGTAGCCAAGGCTCAGGTAGCAGCAATGTTGCATGAGAGAAGTCCCAAGGTGAGAAGAGAGGAGGGCGTAGGGCTGTGGTAGGATTACTTCAGACGTGCAAGCGCGCACTCCCGAGAAATCCAAGGCTCCTCTTAATCATAGCGGGTCGGTATAAGCCCCCGACATGGAAGGAGAAAGCCACCCAGCGATTGTCCCAGACCGCCGTGGATCATATGAGGTAGCCAAGGCTCAGGTAGCAGCAATGGTACATGAGAGAAGTCCCAAGGTGAGAAGAGGGGGGGGCCACCAGGTTATGGGGTGAGGCTATGGTGGGGTTGCCTTGCCCCACGTTGTGCTGTGGTGGGGTTGCTTAGCCCCACGTTGGGCGCCAACTGCGATGGCTTGCTCGGTCGGTAGAGGTGGGGTCTGGCTGCGGACGAGGGGTCGGTCCAGCTCTGGACAAGGGGTCGGTCCTGCTTGAGACGAGGGGTTGGTCCCACTTGGGACGAGGGGTTGGTTCGGCAGCAGACGAGGGATCGGTCTCACAAGGGGTTGCGCGGTTCGGCTGACGGGGTCGCCCAGAGAAGCCGGCGATGAAGGGGTCGCCCGGAGAAGCCGGCGACGAAGGGGTCGCCCGGAGAAGCAGGCGATGAACTGGGGACAAGGGAGGCCAGGCCCTTGTCAGGGGCTCTCAGGACTGGAGGGCGCACGGCAGAAGAACTACCGCGGAGACAAGGTAAACACGCAAGTCCACTTTATTGAGGGAGAGGCAACAGTTTTATAGGGGCTGGGGAAGGCTGATTGGTCAAAGCCACGCCCTGTTCTGATTGGTTGCCAGCGAAAGGTCAGTGGGTGGTACTGGACGGGGGAGGGGAGGTGGTTAGGGATTGGCTGTCACTGTTGCTGGGGGAAGGGGCAGGGTTTAGGGATTGGTGGCTGCTGTTGCTGGGGTGGAGGGCAGACTTGAGTTTCCTGCCCACGCCTGGCTGTTGCTGCTGTCGGGGGAGGGGAAAAGGGCAGACTGGAATTTTCCGCCCTGCGCCTGTGCAGGGAGAAAGAAGAAGAAGGGTGCCACCCCACAGGCATCGTGTGGCGCCATCCGGGAGGAGGGCGGCCGCGGAAGCATGGCTGCCGAGAAGGGGAGACCCGAGGGCACTCTGCGCCCATGCCGAGCTTCCTTCAGGGGTGGCGGTGAGTCCAACCAGCCACCCTATTATGGGGGCAGCGGCTTGGCCTGCCGCAGCCGCTCCCCCGCCAGGCCAGCAAACCACACTTCAGCCCGTGGGGTGACCGCATCAGGTTTATTTTCCTGATTGTATCCTCATAGGACACTTACCGCTTAATTCAGGTCCAGAACATGTCCACCCAGTGCTCAACTAAACTCTCCACACCCCCCAGAATCAAATCCTAGCCACTAAATCCCACATCCCCAGGCTGTCTAACTGCTCTAACCATGGGCCTGGACAAGAGCCAAGGTAGGGGGGTGATTGAGTGCCTCAGCCCTTCTCCACCTTCCTCCCAGCTTAAATATACCCTGGACATGCAGGGCAGCCCAAGGCATGCTAAACAAATCAAACCATTTATTTTTCTGTTTCTTTTTTTACAATGAAGTTGGTTTGACTTTCATTGGAAAGAAACAATTTTAGACATGACTGTAATTTTCTGTGTTCCATATAAAAATTTCAGTCATTATTTGGGGAGGAGAGGGAGCAGTGCTTGTGGAGTGATCCTTGGAAGAGCCCAAAGGTTCCTGATGTCAGTCATCTTGGCCACAAAATGAATCTCTCCCCAGCTACTTGGACAAGACTCATTCTTGCACCAAAATACACAAAGCGACTTCATATCCTCTGTCCCTATATCATATTGCATACAAATACATTTTGAGGGACTTGTGAATCTTCTTTTACCCCACATTCTTTTTCTGTCCTTATTAGCATTAAGAAATAGGCCAACTCAAATAACACATTCAGTAATCCTGAGTCTTAATGTGCTCTCTCCTCCATAGAGGTGGATATACACAGATTCATGCCCCTGGGAAGCAGACTTGGGGATGTCTACTCAAACCAACCACACAACACATGGCCTGCATGTGCTGAGGACCATGGAAGCGCCAATGTCTACATCCTTTAGGTAAGGAAAGCACAAGAACGCTTGGGGAAGGTGTTGACTTACATATCAATTATAGAAAATTAGCTGATATTCCAGAAACTGAAAAGGTAGAAGAGCAACTTTCCATGAGGAAAGTATTAGGAGATACAGATAATATGCTGATGACCATCCACTGATGACCACCTACAATGGAGCCAGGGCTTGTGAGAAGGCATAAGGAAAGACCAATGGGGACTTGTCACTAAACAGGAAGACCATGAAATTTCTCTTTTCCCAGGAGCAGGCTCAAAGAATATAGACTGAAGCAGGAGGGCAGAACTAGGTCAGTCACCTGTGGATCCACCAAGACTGCAGCCATCCATTTTCCTCCACCTTCAACATCCTGCCATCCCTGAAACAGCAATGTTGGACATATACAATAATGCAGAACTAAGAGCATTTTAAATAAAAACTAACTTTATATAAAATTTCTATAAAACTCCCAAAACTCCCACTCCTCCTCCCCTACCAAGGGTATCATAGTCATATTGGAAAGTCTTTGAAGGCCCTCACTGTCCTCCCCATAGTCTCTAGAAATGCCAAGGAATAACAGTAGGACCAGGAAGCAGCATGTAGAGTCATTTGGTTAAAGCAAGAGGAAATCTACTGTGGGGGTCCACAATGGAAGGTCTGTTATGTGGAGAGTTTGGCCCCCTGCTCCCTACTCTCCACATCAGGGCTTCTTTCTAGGATCCAAAAGTTGGTCACACCTTCTTTTTTGTGAGTGAGAGGATTGACTGGCACCCAGCACCAACATTTGCCTCTGAGAAGCCCCAAAGTCAGCTATGAGGTGGGATTTTCTTCCAACAGAAGATGGACCTTCAACTAAAGCTGTGTCTGGAGACTTGATATCAGGATAAGGAGTTTGATTGTGACCTCTTTTCAGAGATGATATAGACAGGGATAATCCACGTGCTTTCTTGATTCCAGAGGTGTGATGGCCTGAGTGAGTGAGGGGACTCTTGACAAGTCCCGATGGCAGCAGTTGATATGGCGGTTTCAAGAGGAATGCAAGGCTGGGGAGCGCCTCATCCTCCTCTTCATTGGACCCATCTGCGGGCTTGGATTTGGTACTTCTAGGAAAGGTTTCTTGCAGACCACCTCATCTCTGCTTCCGAATCTAAGGGAAGAGTGTCTTTGGTGTTGGTGATGATAAGACATTTGTTTCTTTATGATTTGTGGATCATCTTGACTCCTTGAAGAGACAGCAATGTCCTTAGGGAGGTCCAGGCTGTTGTCTGCTCTGCCATCCCAATGTAGGGAATCAGTACTGACTTGAATCCCCGGAAGTTGGCCATGATCAGCTTTACTCTCTGCACCATTGCTGGACGTGCATGTGGAAGGAACTGTGTCCAATTCAGGTATATCATACTTTGGAGGTGCTTCCATACCCTCTACATCTTTCAAGGACAGCAGATGCTTCTCAACCAGCTGTTGTCAAGGAAATAGACAATTAATGACTGCAGATGTTTCTCACATGAGGTGGCTGAGTGTGTGGTGAAGATGACTGCACTCGAGCAGAAGGCAGGTAGGTTTTGTAGACATATATTATAGCTTATTCTGCCCATCTTCCTATGCATTGTTCCCAGACTTTCAGTCCTAACCACACCCAGCCTGTACCTCTCCATAATTTCCTCCCTACTGGTTGTCCATTTGCCTGCACACCTTCTGCTATTTTTCTCCAGAAGCCATGCCACCCAAGAAAAGTAGGTTAGACAAGGTCATGTGGATTACATGTTGTGAGCCCCTCCCATCCTCGGTTTACCTGGGTGGGCATGAGTCCTTCCTCTTGCTGCAGCTCCTCTGTTAAGGACAAGAAGTCTACATGTGCTCCTGGGGAAAGGAACTCTGCTAGGAATCGAGGATGAATGACAGCTTCCACCTGGGAACAGTAATAAAAGGGGATTGAGCACACTTGAGAAGGAGCCACCTGTTTGTTTTGGAAGCAGGAGGGAAAGCATTGACACTGCACCTCAATCTGCAATCTGTGGATGTTTGGGATCATGACCTCCACCAGGTACACATAGAGACAATCACACATGCACACACACACACAAAGACTCAAAAACACATACATGTACCCACTGCACACTGCTCAGGAGATAAGGAATAGACCCAAGTTTCAACAGACTGGGAGAGAAGCACAGACCCGAACATGCTGACAGTGGTAAAAGTAAGGACTCTGCTAGACACCTCACCTAAAATCCACCCACCTTGGTGTTGAAGTCTTCCTCTGCACACAGCTGGTGGATGTAGTTGAGGAGATCCGGGTCTGCATAGATTCCATCACATTCCTGCTGTCCATGTTCTTCCTCTTCCCATTCTCCATCTTCCCCCTCAGAGGCTGAGTGCAAAGGCCCTACCAGCCCATCCATGAGGTCAATGTACTCTTTTACAGCTTCGGGTAGGATCTCCTTGGGGGCCTTTGTCTTCAGAGCCCGCTGCTGTCTGCGTTCCCTCTGGCTGGAAACCTTGGCTTTAGGCCCTGACTTTTTTGGATTGGACACTAAATTTAGGGACAGAGGTCAAGAAGTAAAAGTGGAATGAATCTCCAGCTTTTACTTTCCAACCATATATCAGTTAGAGTAATATTTGAGGGATAGAAAATGCTTCCACTTGGTTCAGGCTAATCTGAAACTACATGAACATTCATAGGATAAAATTTAAAAGATGAATGGTCTTAGAGAAAGTTTCTCTTCAAGAAAAAGAGGAACTTGTGATATTCAAAGCTATCCCTTCATCCATCCCCTCATCATCAGGAATATTATATAAATATGTCCCTTTTGACAGTGAAGATGGGAGTGCAGTTATGACAGCTGACAAAACTGACCTAGCCCATGACAAAGGGTAACTGAGAAACTAGGTTCTTGATGGGTTTCTCCTTTGGAAATACAGAAGGCAAATCTTGAAAGGAATGTAGCTCATGAGTCCTATTGCCTTCTCTCAGTCACCTTTGCACCTAGTCTTCTGTTGGAATGTGACGAGCCATACCTGGCTTCTGGCCTTCCATAGTGCCTGGGGGCACCTGTGGATGAAGATTTGGAGGGGCTGGAGGTGGAGGGCACTGGAAACCATTCCTCTCCTCCAACATCTGAATCTGCCTCTCCAATTTCAAACTCCTTGAACCTAGCATGGGAGGAAGGCACAGGCAATGTTGACAAGATGGCCTGGCCCACTGTGATGCCTACAAAAAGAGATCAGCAACAACAATAGGGGAAACTAAGTGTCTTGGGAGGGATATCAGGGTCTTGGATAAGTGCTTTTCCAAGAGGGATTTTACTCCTGGCAGTACAACCACAGTTTGGGGGTACTTCATGAGGTCCCCACATCATCCATTCACCTACAGCAAAATGAATCAATTTGGTACTTGGCAGATTTTCAAAATTGGGTCTACAAGTTGTAATTGCTTGACTATACACTCTTTTAACTAGGATCGAGTGGGCTTCAACAATCTTGATATAGGTTCTTGAGTTAAATTTGTCAGTGTGGTACATGAAAGGATCACAAAGGTGGCCATCATCCCCAAGTCAAGGATATCATAGCAAAAACTATGCCGATGAGCTGACAGTAATCACATGCTGGGACCTGGGATGTTAATATTATAAATAAAGGAGGGATCAGTGCCCAGGTCTAAGAATCCTAGAGCCTTGGAGCAGTAAACTGAATGAAGACATAGGGTGAAGAAATGCTTGGAAAGAAAGTAGAAGGAAACATTATGGAGGGGATTCAATTTCCAATGCTGTCCTTTTTATTTTATTTTATTTTTTCATTGCTTTGTGTTTTCATCAAGAGTTTAACATGCAGTTGAATAAATTGTTCACAGGATATCTGAGATCCTGGCTTCCCCTAACCAACCTCATCCAACTCTAACTCATCTGGAATGACAGGGAGCCATTTGGACATTATCTCATGAGGAGATGTGGGCCCAAAGTTCTATGCCAATAGGCTCCAGCCGCCCAGACACCCAGACCGGCAGAAGCATGCCTTATAAAGCATGTCACCCCTGCAAAGTACCTACAACCTAGAGGCTTAATGCCATCAGGATCTGTAGGAATTACCCTCAACCCCATCCCAAGACCTTCAATTCCATGACATCTGCAGACCCAGTGTCAGAGAAGGGTTGAGCATCCTATGAAAGAAAGGTGAAAAACTGTCCAGTACTAAAGGTGAAAGTGACTGCACAGAGGAGTTGGTCCTTCAATATCCAGGGAATAGTGACCTAGTTGACACCCCCTCTAAGTATCCCTTCTATTGACCAGCAACAAAGCAAGACTCCTGCCTGGCTTCATCCTCCCCAATCACATGCAGGCACAAAACTTCGCAAATTAATAAGGATCCTTGGACTCACCTTGCTGCCGTCTCGTAGTAGATCATCCAATCAAAGTTGCTTGTGTGCCGCCACTCCTGCACGGCCCTCTGCAGTCCCTCGTCCAGGGTCATGGTAGGCTTCTGACGGGCCAGTGATCGAAGCACTGGGCTAAAATTCCCCGTGTCAGTAATATTCTACATGCACCTTCTCCTACCCCTTCCTGATATTACCCAGCCAACATCACCTGAACCCCATCCCATCTATCCACCATCTGCCCCTTCATGATCTCCTTTCTATGTGTACCCTGTGATTTTAAGTGCATCTGCCTTGTACGATCCCTGACTGAATAGTGAATATCAATACAAGGATTCATTTCTGAAAGTCCAGCTCAATGAAATGATTGTTTTGGAATCTCTGACTTCCCTCTGTATCTTCAATGGCATTGTGTAGTGAATGAACTGGGAGAGCACTTTACAAGGAGATTCTGGGCCTATTCCCAGGGCTCAAAAGCTAAGTAAACAACTTCCCAGGCGACTATTAGGTGATTAGTGCTTTGGAAAACAGAGCATCAGAATATGAAGAGGAGTTAATATGCAAAGCCAAGGGTTGTTAAAGCCCATGCCCATGGACAGCCATGGGCTGCCTCAAGGTACAGAAGATCATGCTGCTGACTGCATTGGAAAGTTTGCTCCAAGAGTGTTCAAGAATGTGGGAGAATCATTAAGACTCTTAAGCTGGAAATTTGGGGGACTTCCTTGAATTCTTCCCTGGGGCAGGAGATATTTTTGGGAGGTCAAAAATTGAAAAGCATTGTGTAAATAAAAATTAAGTGTCTTGTTATTTGATATAGGCTCTATTGCGGTTGACACATAATTTTACTGGGGGCAGTGCAGAGCAGAGATAGATGGCAGTTCACGGTGTGAAAAGAGGAAAACATTATCATCACGGTTTCTGTCTCACAGTCACAACAGCCCATGGTCTTGGGTCACATTGCTAATCATTCATTCACACTCTTTAGTTAGGATAATTTTGCCTTTTGTGAGCTCTTTTGCTCTTCTTGTCCTTTCAAAATCTTAAAATGATAATATAAAAATTTTTAAAGTAAGAATTACAATAAAAAGGAAAAAATTAGTTATCATGTAATGTAGGAAAGCATGAGAAATTGTGTCTATGAATACTTTGTCTATTAGCTCATGTAAGCATCTCAGCAATACTCTGAAATAAATGGAATAAACCCTTACAGGTAAGGTTACCAAGTGAGGTAACCTCTCCAGGATTACAAATCGAGTTGGAGCCAAGTACTTCACAACTCTACAGTTTTCCACCTCCCAGTTCTAACTGGAATTCCCCAGAACAATTCTGGGGGCAAAACTAGAGTTATTTGCCTGATCTCTGTGGATTTTGCTTTCTTGGGACAACACATGCTCAAATCTTGTGCTGGAAGGTAGAGTGCAAGGGGAAGAGTGTGGTGTTTGTAGTCACACTTCAATTCAAGTCATGGCTCCTCACTCGATGACAGGACACCTCTTGGATTGTTAGTTTTTATATAAATGGTTACTAGGATAATGATACCAAAGTAGAGAATGGCTGGACCCCCAATAGAGGGAGGTATCAATTGAGATAAGACACCTGAAATTCAGTCATAAGCCAGAAATAGATCTTCTGTCCTCATGACCTACTGTCAAGAAATTCTGGAGACATTAACCTGGGGTATCCATCCCCTAGTCCTCTGTATCTGAATGGTGCAAAGCAGTCAAATGTGTCTCCAAGAAGAAGCCACTCACTCAAGAAAGCAGGAAAGAGCTTCAGCATCAGGGCTTGGGTGAATGTGCCTCCGGGCCAAGGACTTGAACTACTGCCAACATCGGAAGTTCTGGTAAACACTCTTGGGCTTACAGGAGTCATCCTTGGACTGGGTGGAGGGAGGACCTCTATCCATGGAGGCCCCCTGTGGCCTGAAGAAAGCATTCCCTGGAGGAATACTGGGGGCCAACTGGGCAGCTCATGGTGGAGCTTGAGGAGGAAGGCCTGGGATCCAGCCTCCCTCAGCAGACTGGGTGCACCTCACAGCTGAGGCTGGGGCCAAGGGCTCTAGAGCAGAGGCCCTCAAGATCCCAGGAGGGGCATGCTGAGCACCCCCACAGAGGATCCTTGGGTCACTTGAAATGTGGGGCATCTGAGGAAGGACAAAGGGCTGAGTAGGAGGGTCTCTGCTGGTCCCCCTAGTTTTCTGATTTGAATAATGATCTTCTCACCTCCAGTCCCAGTGGAGACAAGGGCCCCCTTTCCTGTCACCAACTGCAGTCTGGGGAAAGCAGGCAGCAGCAGAGAGCTGCCAGGAAGGAAAGATGGGGGTAGGTGCTGCCCCCAGGGAGGTGGGAGTGGTGGGCCAGGAATGGGTGAAGGGATTGACAGGGCAGTGCCAGGATACAGGGAGACTCGAGTTCGTGGTCTTGTCTTGTCCCAGCAGTGGAGATGCTGTAGAGATAAGGAAATGGGTGAATTTAGAGGTCACAAAGGCAACACTCTTGAGGCTCTCAGGAGCTGTCCTTTACTCATTGGGAAATTGAGAGCTGGAAAAAGTGCTTATTAAAAATTTCTTCACCTACACAGCTCTGGATCTACCCAGGCATAACTAAGATAGTTTTCTCTTAATCCAATCTTAATAGTTATTCTTTCTTCTTAGCTCCCAAGAGGACATCAACCAGATCTTCCCAGTTCTGGTTACAGGAACAAGAAGAGTGAAATATCAACTGAAGGCAAAACCAGAGAATAGCATCAAAAGCACCAATATCTGAATCTAAACTGTCACTGATAAATCACTAAAACTGAGTGATTATGAGTTTAACGTGCTTGAGATGACACAGGACTGGAAAATTGCAGGTACCCTTCTCACAAGACCCCTGGAAGGTCTAAAGTCATCACTTGTTTCTTGTTTTTGACTTGCTTTTCTTTTCATCTCTCCCCTAGTTTTTTCCCTCTACAAATTCAAGTTCCCATTCTCACTTTGAACTGGTTTTGACAAGATTCTCCCAGTTCCTTGCTTGAGCATTTGCAATAAATCATCTTCTCACTGAGAGATGTGTTTCTCCTTTGTGGTGCTGGAACAGGCATGCCATTCTGTTGGAATGGCCATGCATACATCAAGAGAATCAGAGCTATGAATTTCAAAACGTGAGCAGGGACATAGGTGGAGGAAATTCAGAATAGCTCCTGTCCCTCTAGTGATTTTAGGTTCTAGAACTCCAGATCAAGGTTTTCCCATAAGAGAACTTGCTCCCATTCAGTGAGGCTCCCAGACCTCTGAGTGCTAAGGAGAAAGAAGCACGTGCTATCAGGACAGCCCCTCTCTGAGGAAATCGCTACCAGAAATTCAGCCAGACTCAGTATTTGGTGAAGGCATTCAGTCAGCCTCTTGACCAAAGAGCTGGTGTCAAGGAATTCTTTGGAAAAAATATCCCTCAGCATGCTTACGAGCAGATAAGGGATGTTCTTTTGGGTAAGTTCTAGGCAGCACAAGGGAGTTATGAAGGTGGAAAATTCTTAAGATTATGTTCTGCATCGTCCCTTCAGACTGTTACCAATACTACTATTACTTTTAGTACTATTAGTGATAGAGTAACATATACTTAATTGTATCTCTTCTTCCCCTCTTCAGAAAGAAACCACCTGTCATTGAGGGTTTTACTGAAAACAAATAGGAGCCACTATCTATTCCATGAATGTGAACTATTCATGGACTATGAGCAACATCTTCACCTCAACTTTAAAGAGCTGAGGGTTCACCATGAGTAATTAGAGAAGATGAATTGGTTGAACACCTGAGTTTACACAGTTAAAGAAAAAGTCATAAAATCCAGGTAAACCCAATCTCTAAAACTAGCTGAAGTTACCACAAGTGCCCTGGAAACATTGAATGAAAGGAAACATCCACCAGGAGTGAAAGCAAAAGGCCTCTGGACTGGTAGGGGCTTAGAGGCTCTGGGCTGGGACAGTTAGAGTAACTTCCAGGCTGCCTCACAGACAGGATATTTCTCTGCTGACTTTGCCACGATAAACTCTACTGAAAAGTTTTTTTACGTTAGACCATTGATTCTAACTGTCCCCATAGGATCTCATTTACTCCAGGTCATATTCTTCCAGTAAAATAATAAGTTCCCAGGTGCCTGATGTAATGACAAAGGGTGGAGACAAGCCTCTCTACACTACCACACAACGTAAACCTGCTACCATTTAATACACTTGTTATGTGGCTTTTTTTCTAGAGAGAAACTCTTTCTGCATCCAAACTTTCTCATACCTATTGTAGCCCTCTCACATATCTAAGGAGAACCCTTCCTCAACTTTAAGTCTTGGATTTCCAACCTACCCCACCAATTTCCAGGTGAGAGGTTCTTGGTGTAGTCCAGTGATTTCTCCTTCCTCGAGATTCATCTCAAATCTTCTTCCAAGAAGATGGGCCAAATTTGAATTTCTATGGATTTGAAGACTATCAGGGACCCTGGTAACACACCACCTTATCCTAAGTGCTTACATTTTGAAGTCACCTCAGTACACTTGGACACTGACCACCGCTATCTGACAACCTCTAGCAAAGATTCAATTCTACACCCTTAGAGTGAACCACTGTCAACAGATTCTCAGGAATCCACGGAAAAGGTAGAGAAGTTTGAATCTCAACAGGACTAGAACGGAGCACTCAGACATTCTACAGGGGGGAGGGGCAGAGGGCAGGTGGGCTTGAAGTGGGGGAGGGTAGAACTTCATCAGGACTCTGACAGGGGAAATTGCAGGTGGTCCCTTCAAAGTATAATGGGACAGCAGAATTATGGACTTTGTTAGAGGAATTTATTGGTTGGTGGTAAAATTCAGGTAAAAGGAAGAGGTTGGTTTTATTTTAAAGAGCAGAACCAATTATATTATTTCCATAAGAAACCCACTTTACATTTATAAACACAGGTTATCATGTAAAGATCTAAAAGCAGAAATTTGGAATGACTGTGTTAACATTAGAAAAATCATATTTTGGAGCAAAGAAAATTACAAGGGATAAAGAGAAACATTTCAATATTAAAAAAAGTTCAATTCATCAAGACTATATATTGTTTAATTCAAACCACGAAAAACTATTGCTACTAATGAATGGAAAAACAGAAAAATCAACAATTTTATTTGGCTATTTCAAAACCCACCCTAAAAAATAATAGAATGTAAGCAGAAAGTCATTAAAAATATAGAGAAGACTTGACATATCTAATCAACAGCATAACCAAAAGATATTTATAAAACACTCTACCAAAGAACTGTAGAATAAAATGTCTGAAGTATTTGAAGAGAGTATATTCTGAGTCATAAGACAAATTTCAAAAATTATAAGTAATTGAAATCATGCAAAATATATTATTTTAACCTACAGAAATAAACAAGAAAACTATATGGACCTACTTCAGAGTGACAGGAAGCTCAGATCATAGACAGTGGTTTCATTTCATTCTTGTACTTCTTGATACCTTGTATACCAGTAGTATATAGCAGCAGGGTCACTTTAGAACAATGAAAATGGGCAGCACTCCCTCTGTTATCATGTGAAATTCTACCCACTATGTCAATACCCAACAAACATCCAAACATATGTTCATAACTTATATGCATGCCCTGGAAAACTCCCTCCCACCCATGCATTCTCCTTAAATGACATCCTACATCAGTGCTCCTCCTCTGCCATAGTTGAACCCCTCTGTGATTCAAAACTTTTTTTTACTTTTTGCCTTTCATCACTGTATTAGGTGTTGCCCTGTATGTACAGTGGCAAGGCAATCTTTTCCATTTATTCCTGTGTCTGCATCCTTTTTTAAAATGATGTTTTCAGAAAAGTTTTAGATCACAGTAAAGTCACATTTAGAATATATAGGACTCCCATATACACAACATCAAACCCTTTTTCTCCTTCCCTAGCACTGATCTCTTTACACATGGATGTCACATTTGATGCAACTGATGTATAAATATTGATACATAGCTGCTAACCATGGCTTCATTATGGTTTACATTTTAAACTATACATTTTTATAAATTTTTGGTGAAATTTAACATGGCCTGTATCCATCATTGCAGGATCGTGCAGAGTACTTCCATTGCCACCAGTTAACCCCTCTTCCATCCATTCTATTCCTCTCTCCCTTTCCATTGGGGCCCACAGTGACAACCAAGCCTCACTGCTTGAAAGACAAGATTCATAGATACTTGCACCAATGCTGAGAGCTTGACACACTAGTCTGTCCTCCCCCATTGGGAGCCACCCATGCTCTCAAGAGATACCCTCCCCTCTGTTTGAGAATGTCAGACCTACCCAGGATGGGGGTATAACACCTTCCCACTAATTGTGCTGGTCTCCACAGACTGATATAACACAGTATGGCAAAATAAGCACTCACATACTCCCTAGAAGCCTGCCCCAGGTGAACCCTGTGCCAGTTGCCCCTATCAAGCATATAAAAAGAAATCCTGTATCTTGAAAATAAAAAGACAACCCATTTTAAAAATGGGCAAGAGATTTGAACAGACACTTCTCCAAAGAAGAAATACAAATGGCTAAAAAGCAAATGAAAAGGTGCTCAACATCACTAGCTGGTAGGGAAATGCAAATCAAAAGTACAATGAGATACCATCTTGCACTCATTAGACCAGCAGCTGTTAAAAAACAGAAGACTATAAGTGCTGGAGAGGATGTGGAGGAATGGAAATCCTCATCCACTGCTGGTAGGAATGTAGAAGGATCCAGCCATTCTGGAGGACAGTTTGGTAGTTACTCAAAAAACTAGCTATAGATTTGCCATATGACCCAGTAATTCCACTGCTGGGTATATACCTAGAACTGAAAACAAGGACACAAACTGATGCATGCACACCAGTGTTCATAGTGGCATTATTCACTATTTGCCAAAAGTTTGAATCAACCCAAATGCCCATCAACAGATTAATGGATAAACAAAATGTGGTATATACATATAATGGAATACTACTCAGCTGTAAGGAGGAATACAGTACTAACACATGGGATAACATGGATGAACCCTGAGATGAAGCAAGCCAGGCACTGAAGGACAAATACTACATGATGTTCCTGATAAGAATTAAGCAAATCAAGCTGTCTCAGAGAGCTAGAGACTGGAAGATAGGCTTACAGAAAATATGGGGGGAGAGAAAGGTTGTGGGCCAGTGCCCACACAGGCAAAATCTATGATAAAGTGGAGGTACGTAGTTGTGCAATGAAGGAATAAGACAGGGGCATAGGGATACTATTGGGTTGGGTTTTGCAGGCTTCAGGGGGGCTAGGGTTGGGAAGATGGGTCAGATGATCCATGGAATTGGGGAAAGGATTAAGGGGTATCATGTGAACACAGGAGATTGTCGGGTATGTGGTTGAAACTATAATGTTGAAAAAACTCTTTAGAAAATATAATAAGGAAGTGTTACTGGTTTAAGACATGTCCTATCTCTATTTTAGCATCTCCTGGGAGTTCATCAAAGACCTTCACTGGAACCCCTGGTTTGCTGCCTGCCCTGAAGAATTTGGACTTATGCATTGCCATGGTTGCATGAGGCAATTTTATAAAACCTCAAACTATTTACAGATATCGTCTGTTGGTTTTGTTTCCCTAGAGAATCTGACTAATACAGGCCTCTATACAATTTTCAATTTTGGAACCTTTACTTAAACATGGGGACTTCATAATCTAAATTGACAGAGTTGCCGACCCGAAGGGTACTGGGAATGAAAGACAAAGAGAGATTGGGATCAGGGGATCTGAAAGCATTGAAGACGCAAGCTCATCAGACAACTTTATTGTTTACAAGGGGCTCTTTATATGCCCCAGTGTATGTGCCAAGAAGCAGGCAAAGCTAGCCTACATGCCAATAAGCACAAACATAGCATATGTGACATTAAGGAGCAACACATATTAACTATCAGCATTACCCATAGTCTAAGGAATTTTAAAAAATCTTATCTCAGGGTACAAAGTCTAAGTGTTCCATTCACTACAAAAGGTATGTGCTCATCTTTTCTTTCAGCCTTTAACAGCTTCATCCCATTTTCCGGGACTCTTAATTACTACATTCCTTAGGTTGCAAGCATAGCCATGGAGACAGCACTAGCATGGAGACAGCACATCTCTCCTTGAGAGGCCACTGTGCCTCAGTTTCCAACACCTCCCCCTTTTTGTTTTAGTCAAGGTGACTGTGCCTGTCTTAGATTGCTCTCTTCTGAGAGTCTTACCCGTCATTGACTACCAGCCAAGCTCTTTGACTTGGGGAAATTACTGAAGTGCTTTTGCTAGCACCCAATTATTTGCATGTCCCATGGCTGTTACACTTTGCAATTTTCTTTGAAAGCACTGTCTGGCACAGGCGAGAATCATGAGCAACAGAACAAATATGATTAGCCCTATTCCTAAAACTGACAGGAAATGCTGTGATTTCCACCAATTAACTGAGTTAAATTTTGTAATATGTGAAATCAAATCTGAGAAAATATCCTTATCATTGCCTACATTAATTTAATTTTGAGACATTTCTAATATTTTCCTTTGTAATTGAATTATTTTCAGAGAGATATTACTTTTATGGCCTAATAAATGATTCTTAATTTTTTCCATTCTATATTGGATGAATTATAGGCAAGTGAAGTTATACAGAAATTACTTTCATTCCAATCACATTTCAATCCCCTTAAGTTTAAATTATACAATTGATCTCCAATATGCAAAACAGCAGATTCTAAATTATTAACCTGATTATGTAAAGCTACCACAGCAGTAGCAGCAGCTGTCATGATTCCAATCAGTTCCAAAATACTTATAATAAGGAGCCCAATAAAGCATTTAGTCCATTTCAAGAATTCTTATGTAGCAATAATTGACTTTCAGAAGATGACTGCCAAATCTGCATCATTCTCACTGGTATACAGATGCATTTTCTTCTTCTGGCCATTACAATTGTTTCTTCATCCTGCAACACACTTTCTGATAGACTATACAAATGCACCATATTCATAATACACTGAGTCATTCTTAATAGTTATCTTACCAGTTATGAAAACAAATGGATCTCTAACACAGGCTTTAAAATGATATGTCTGATTAAGCATCAAATACTGTCTTGTCTTATTTATATTTCCAAACCATTCATAAGTAAGGGCAATTCCAAGAAATATTTTCCACAAATTCTTTTGTAGGTTATGACTATGAGTGTCATTAGTCCAAGGGGCTGGTATCTATTCTCTTTTGTAATGTTAGCATAAGGAGAGCGCACACAGGCCCAAAGTCCCAAAGTCCATAGGCAGACACAAGCTGTAAGTTCACAGTTCCAGAATTTGTAAAGTTAATGTGATGCATGGTAGCAATTTCCACAGGTTATCTAAGGGCTGATTCCTCTCAAGAGCAGGAGGGATCTGATGTCAGTCATTGGCTGTAACATGAAGGAACTTATGGGTGATGTCTGAGCTGTTGGCAAGTAACAGGCAGCTGGAACTGCTGGGTTAGTCACCATAAGGTTTGGTACTCATGATGTTAATCTTTCTGGTGGAGTCACTCTCCCTTTTTTCAGGTTTCGGTGGTAGGGCCTGGATTTTTATAAAAGCATTTGCATTAACAGTCCTAAAAGGGATGTTAGAGGAGTGGCAGGGACATGACAGTCACCTGGATGTTTTTTCATAATCTGAGGGTGATTTATAACAGTCCATCATTTCTGTTTTGTTTTTAGTATTTGCAATCTACCCCTGGATAGGGATGTCAGTCTTTAGAATGACCAGACACTATTGGGTTAAGTCTTTCACTTTTAGCAGGACCTCCTATGCTGCACACAATTTCCTTTTTATATTTTGCTTTTGACATCTTTCCAGAATTGTGATTAAAACCCAAGGGGTACTTGTTTAGAATTTTGCTTTTGCCACAAACACCACCCAAAGCCAATATGGGTGCTTGCTACATCCAATTCACAGGCTAAGTTAATGTCCACAATTTACCTTCCTTTTATTATTATTAAAAGCAGCTTGCTGGAGGTATATCTACTTCCATGAAGGATTTTTCTCAATTATTACATACAATGGTTTTAATATTTGAGACTAAGAGATGAAAGATTTTCAGTATTCCAACAATATTACAAACTAAGTTAACGTGAGAAAACATTGTACTTTATCAATTACAGCAGGCTATAGTTTTGTTTTACCGAACTAAACATCATTGAAGAATTTGATAGAGCATCAGGGGCCCTGCAGCCTGTCCCAATTATTTGCTTAGTTCAGGCTCTTAAGGTACGATACTATTGTCTCTGATGTTTCTTTTTCATTCTGAAAAAAGGATTACTCATTAACATAATATCATCAGTAGAGTTTCAGCCACCGATTCTACACAGCTATATTATTATCACCTGCCAGGACAGATGGTTGGGCTATACACACAGCCTTGGGGAGGCACTGCAAAAGTCCATTGTTGACTTTTCTACAGGTAGGAGAATGCAGGCTGGCTTGACTTGCCTAAGGAAATACTAAAGAAAGTCTTAGCACGTTTTAAAACAAAGTGATAACGACACAGCTGGACCTTAACTTCTTGCAACAAACTAGCAATATTTGAGACTGCTGCATACTACAATGCTATTATTTTAATTTATAGGAGGTTGTTTCTGTGACACACCTTTTTATAATAATTAAAACCATAATTAACCACATTGTACTTCTGTTTAATATTATGCTTGAAATACTGGTAAATTTATATGCTCTTAAGTACTCATTTGAAACTTTTACTCATACAACTTTAACAGGGGGTTAAAAATCTTGTTAATTTTATAACACTTTAAAACACTCTACTTAACTTATAACATATTAAATGAACTTAACTGTTACTTTAATTTTTCTTTCAAGGTAAAAGAACAAATCTCTTGTAATTAGTTTGAAATAAAAAGCTACTTTTCAGGATCTGATTTTAGAAAGCAGGTTTAAACATTATTTTCCTTTGAAAGAGATAAGACCCTTCTTCAAACACTGAGGAAATGATGAGGTTAATGCACAAGAAGCTATTTTGATAAAACACTTTCTTTGTATACTGATTATTCAGGAAACTTTTGCCAAAACAGACTAATAATGAGAGACTTTGAAAAAGGACAAAATTTTTATCTTTGCCTAAACCTTTTAAAACTTTATAGACAGACTCATCAAATTTTATTTAACTTTAATCATAAAAATTTCTTTTCCACAAACCTTTTGCACTTTCTATATTTATTCAGGTTTATTTCCACATTTTACATTTTCTTAGTAACCAATTATTTTACTTTAGGACAAAATCATCTCCTTTTTCCTTAACAATAAAAATACATTCCATATATTCTACATATTAAGTTACCAGGCAAACTTCTTACAACATATAATCACCAGCAACACCAAACAAGCTTGTTAAAATAATGAACTTTTCTTCACTTTAAATACTCAGTAATATGCAATACTAGAAACAGTCCCCTGGAAGCAAGTTGGCTGGGGAGGCTGGCTGCTGACAAGTTTTCCTGTTGTAAAATTATCTTTTATTATTATTATCAATTCAGTTTTTATTTAATAATGATTTTTTGGAATTAGCCATTTAAATACCTTAATTTAAACAAAGCTTCATTAAACTTCTTATAATTATTTATAACCAGATAGACTATAATTATATTATTTTAAGACAAATTTTACCTTCACAGAACACATTCCCTTACTTAAAGTTACCACAATACCTTCTACAATTTGCCACATGAATTTAAGTTCCAAGAGTTTATGAAAATTAGCCATTCAGTTTAGGACAAAACACACCTTTTAGAAAAAACTTATTAAATTTCAGCCAGCATTCCCACAAACTTTTAACCTTTTTAAATATTCATTTAAGTTTTGTATCCTTCATTTTATCCTGTGAAGAAAA
Organism: Dasypus novemcinctus; assembly: GCF_030445035.2. Lineage (NCBI taxonomy): Eukaryota > Metazoa > Chordata > Mammalia > Cingulata > Dasypodidae > Dasypus > Dasypus novemcinctus. Next base: position 128,510,918 of record NC_080682.1, read on the forward strand.
ATAAACTTTTCATTTCAATCTAGGTGAAAACTATTTTTTTGAAGACTTCTAGTAATTTTGTTAATCGACTTACAATTTTTATCATTGTATAGATCTTATTAACATCTAAACTTATGTATTAATATAAGTGCCTATTTAATAATTTTTGGCCATTTGAATAGAGCTCTTTATATTTATTAATTTATATCACCATCTGGAGGTATCAAAATATACACTGACATTGAACAAACAGACAAACACAAAACAATTACAACACATTAACAGAAACACAGTTTACAATTGACTCATAATTCTTACTTTCTTGGTATAGTTGCTTTTAAGTTTTCTGTTTTATCACATCTTAGATTTTACTTTTGAAGAGGTAAGATTTCTTCTGGAATCCATGTTGCCTGTAACATGCAACCTTGTGCTTGGAAACATTTTTATTAGTTATCAGCAATCAGTTAAGATACTTGAGTAGCATAAATGTAGTTAAGTTTTTAGCATTTTAGACAGACTGTTAACAAACATTTTTGAATTACCACTCTGTAAGTACACCTCAATCTCCTGTTCTTATCCCAATTTACTTTGTTTCATTTCAAATTTACTTATGCAGTTAGGAAATACAGTAATTTCATTTTTCTCTCCTTCTTCAGACTGTAAAGGATCTAAAGCTGCCACTATCTGGTGGCATAAGGCCCATACTGATAATGGAATGAATTCCCTTTTTTTGATATGCTCTTCATAAAGCTTTCATTACACATCTCCACTCTTTCAAATTTAAAACATTTCTCTAGGCTGAAGCCAGTGACAATGCTTTTGTATGAAAGCTAACAATTCTAGTAATTCATAGCTTTTTACAGGTACCCCATTAACTTTCCCTAACGCTTGTGACTATGCTTCCAAACATCCCATTTGATTACCTATTACCCTGATGAGTTTGTGGAAAATGTTACTTAAAAGAAGATGAGTCACTCTGCTTTGGATGTCACATGACCCTTGATGAGGTCTTTTCTGTGGTTCCCAATACTGATTTGGAAGACTCACTGACTTCTTCAGGTCCCATGTTGGGCGCCAGCTGTTGGAGTCATGGACCCAGAGGGTATCGGGAATGAAAGACAGAGAGATTGGGATCAGGGGATCTGAGAGCATTGAAGCCGCAAGCTCATCAGACAACTTTATTGTTTAAAAGGGGCTCTTTATATACCCCAGTGTATGTGCCAAGAAGCAGGCAAAGGTAGCCTACGTGCCAATAAGCACAAACAAAGCATATGTGACATTAAGGAGCAACACGTGCTAACTATCAGCATTACCCATAGTCTAAGGAATTTTAAAAATCTTATCTCAAGGTACAAAGTCTAAGCGTTCCATTCACTACAAAAGGTATGTGCTCATCTTTTCTTTCAGCCTTTAACAACTTCATCCCATTTGCCAGGAACTCTTAATTACCACATTCCTTAGGTTGCAAGCATAGCCATGGAGACAGCACTAGCATGGAGACAGCACGTCTCTCCTTGAGAGGCCACTGTGCCTCAGTTTCCAAAACTAAATCTCTATTCTTCTTTCCTGAAAAATTCTCTCATATCTCTTTTCTCACTGTGGCACCAGTTCATATTTGTTTCTGAATACATGGGTGAATCTCACCAAGGATGACTTGAGTTTGCAGTGGCTACTTGGGGAATGTTTGAATTCACCAAGGACAACCATTTGAGGTGTGCACTTGAAAAAGAAACTCCTGGTCTTCAACAAATTAGGGAGTGCATCATTTGATTGATATTCAGAAGCTCTAAAAGGCTTAATGATTCAAAAATAGCATCTTTAAAAGATTCCTTATAGTGTGCTCCTAGATGTTTATGGTAGAAAAAAATAAGTTTTAACCTAATGAAAGGGAATCAAAATTTGATTTCAACAGTTCTTGAGTTTAGTATAAATTGCCAACTTTAGGATAGAGCCTAAGATCTGTTGATACCTTAAGACCTTAGGCTTATGCTAAATTGAGCTTGCATGAGGTAGAAGTTTAATTGATGAATTCAAAAAAGAAATACTGGATTATGCTTGTAATCTAATCTGTACCTGGGCATGATTGAGTTATGATTAGGGCTTTGATTGGATCACATCATTAGGGCATTGGGTCTCCACCCCTTGGTGGGTGGGGATTCACAGATAAAAGGCATGGCAAAGGACAGAGTTGGAGTTTTGATATGAGGGTGTCAGAGTCATGGACCCAAAATGTATCGGGAAATGAAAGACAAAGAGAGATTGGGATCAGGGGATCTGAGAGCATTGAAGCCTCAAGCTTATCAGACAAGTTTATTAATCTCAGGGGCTTCTTTATATACCCCAAGCAATCATGAGAATCAGCAACTATTCTTGCTAACTATTCTCATTACCTCAACCTGTGTAACACAATGGATCAAATGCTATGATTATAATTCAAAGTACAAAATTTCAATGTTCTGTTATATTGTTGAGAAAACATACCCATAAATCTTGTTGCCCAGGTTGGTCTATTCTACCTAGTCCTCGTTCCACCTGAATGTACACATCTCCTTCCTAGATTTATGACCTGCATGTATAGCTATGGAGACAGCATGACTCAGTGGTCAAGGAAGTAACTTGCTTCCATGGAAACAACCTTTGTTTCCCACATTTCCCCCTTTTTGTTTTAGTCAGGGTGGCTGTGCCTGTCTTAGGTTGCCCTCCTCTGAGAGTCTTACCCATCATTGAATACCAGCCAAGCACACTCACCATAGGGAACTCATTGCAAGATTCTTGCAAGTACAAAATTATTGGCTTGTCCCATAGCATTCACATGGTGCAGTCTTCGGCAAACACCTCATCCCAGGCAGACAACAACAATGAGCAACAGATTAACACACAAAGTCTTATTCCTACTGCTGATAAAAAATGTTGAGACTTCCACCAATTTAGGGGATTAAATTTATTGAAATGAGAAATCGAATCATTAAAGATATCCTTATCATCAGCTACATAAATCTGATTATGAGATATTTCCAATATCTTTTTCTGTAATTCTTCTATTTCTAATGACATATTACTCTTATGACCTATCAAATGATTTTTAATCTTTTCCCAGTCAAACATAGAATTATTATAAGCAAGCAGAGTAATACAAAAATTACTCATTCCAATCACATTTTAAACCTCTAAGTAAATTTAAGTTATATACTTGATCTCCAAGATGTAAAACTGCTGATTCTAGATCATTAACTCTATTGTTTAATTCTTTGTCTATATGTTCTTGACTATGCCATAAGTCACTAGCATTCTTATGCCAATCATGCACATATTGCTGAGTCTGCACAGTCTCATGCAAGGCCGTGGTAGCTGTAGCAGCAGCTGCAATAACACCAATCAGTCCCAATATGCCAGCTATTAACAGTCCCACAAATCACTCTGAGCACTTCAGGATTTCTTGAGCCATATGGAACAGCAGTTGACGTTCAGGTGACGATTGCCAAATTCGGTTTAGTTGCACTGGAATCCACACTCCCCACTACCTTCAAGCCATTGTAATGAAATCTCCATTCTGTAAAATATTCTCAGACAAACAGGTATACAACACCCCACTTTCATAAAATAGAGCATTCTTAGTTATAGTTAGTTTTCCAACCACAAACACTTAAGGATCTCTTACACACGATTGAAAATGATGAGTTTGATCTAAATGCAAATATTGACCATTCTCACTATTATTCCCAATCCATTCTATAGTAGGTGCTATTCCCAGAAAACCTTTCCACAAATTCTTTTGACTATGCATAGATGTAATATTACACCATGGAGAAGGGATCCCTTTTCCTTTATATTTCCAAACACTAGTATTTTTGGTAAAAATTATTTTTTCATCCAATTCAAGGGATTCATGAAAGGAATATTGCATATTACTAATTTGCTGTCCTTTACTATTTAGACCATACCAAATAAATCTGCCATTATATTTGGTGGGACTCCCCATAGGGGCACTTTCCCACACTATTCCATAGGAATCATTAAAAATGACAGATCCTCTTCCTATATGGCATTCTTGCCATCCTTCTTTATCCCCAATATCTCTTTGCAGACAATTATAGGTAGATTTTTTAGTCACCATATAATTATAAGAAGGAAATAATGTCACTAAAGCCTTAGTATTATTATTTTTGAAGATAATCATAGTCCAATTTTTAACATACATACATGGAGGATGGTTTCCAATGCATAGGGGTCGAGAATCAAATGGTAATATGAGATTATAGATTCTTCATCATTCTTCATGAGACTTAATTGGTAACCTATCATCAACTGGTCAAGGGAATATATGGTCTTATTCAGATAAATAGGAAAGGATGGATCTTTCCAGGTTAACACTCTGAGTAATGGGGGGTTAGGTATATAGGCCCAATAGGTGTAATTACCCATGGCTTCCTCATTACTTATGATCACCATCATCAGAAGTTGTAGGAGACCCCATCTCTTCATTCCATGGTTTAATCCTCTTCGCAGGTAGCCAAATTTGCTCTCCATTTTCTGAAATACAAGAGCATAGCCTCACTCCCATACTTTAATCCTGCCTTTTTTCCATTCATTGCTTAAAATATCTTTCCAGAATATTGGTTGATCTTCATTTTCAGTGTCCACTGTAGATGTTTGACATTTTCCAAAGTGACATTCTGCAGGTGTCAGTGAATTATAAACATTAAGAAAATTTAAAGTAAATAAAGCTTTTGCCAATTGATCTTTTGGTGTTATAATTACATCATCTCCCCCTTTTTGTTTTAAAAGCATAGTTTTCAGGGTACGATGGCTGCGTTCAACTATAGGTTGACCTGTAGGATTGTAAGGAATGCTAGTAACATGCTCAACAGCATACATAGAACAAAAGGAAGCAAAAGGCTTACTGGTGTAAGAAGGGCCATTATCAGTTTTAATTTTCAAGGAGCATCCCATCACAGCAAAAGCAGACCACAAATGGGAACAAACGTGATGAAAACGTTCACCACTTTGTGCAGTGGCCCAGAAAAAATGAGAGTAAATGTCAATACAGACATGGACATATTGTAATTTACCAAATGATGGTATGTGAGTAACATCCATCTGCCACAGTTGATCATAAACCAGGCCTCTGGGATTAGTTCCAGCCTGAAAAGGCACTGTGGCCAAGGGTCCACAGGTGGGATGGGTGTGAATAATCTCTTGACCTTGATGTTTTGTCGATTGTGGAAATTTATGTCTAAGTCCCTTAGTATTAATATGAGTCAATGCATGATATTTAGTTGCATCCTGCAAACATCCCACTAACAGATCAGCTTGGGCATTTTGGGTAGCTAGAGGACCAGGAAGGGAAGAATGAGACCGGATATGAGTAATATATATGGGCTAACTTCTTTGCCAAATGAGGGCTTGAAGGTCGGCAAAAAGTTGAGACAATTCATCAGTAATAAAAATACGAGCTGCTTCAATATGAGCTACAGTTAAACACACATATTCAGAATCAGAGATAATATTCAAGGGCTCCTGAAACGTTTGTAAAACCTTAATGATGACTGAAAGCTCTGTGCGTTGAGCAGATGAATAAGGAGTCTGCCAAACCTGTTCTTTTTGAGAGGTAACGTATGCTGCTTTTCCATTAGTACTATCATCAGTAAATACTGTGCATGCATTTTCAATAGGAACAGTTTTCACATTTTTTGGTAAAATCCAAGTGGTTCTTCATAAGAATGTTAACAATTTGGAAGTAGGATAATGATAATCAATAATGCCTTGAAAATTACTAATAGCGATTTGCCATTGAGTAATATATAAGTTATATATAAGTGTTGAATTTCTTCATGAGAAGGATCACAAATAATCCTGTCTGGATCAGACCCCTTTAATTTTAACAATTTAACACGCCTTTTGCTAGAAATGGAAATAATTTTTTGGAGATATATTTGCAATCTCTTTTGTTTATTATTAGGTGAAGAAAAAATCTATTCCAATATACCTTCTTGCCAAAATAAAGCTGTAAGAGATTGGGGGGTTGAGAAAATATTCAAATCAATAGCTTTGTCACGTTCTATTTGTGTTAATTGCCCTTGAGAGACTTGATCCTCTATCAATGCCAATTCTTTTTCAGCCTGTACAGACAATGTTCTAGTGCTTGAAAGATCTATATTCTTTCTGATAGTGACCAGGCTTCCCACATTTAAAACAATTTCCTTTCTTTTTCTCCTCCTTTGAGCTACCTTTAAAGGCTGCAGCCAAGACAGCCTTTTTACATTCACTGTTAGCCTGATCAAAAGCAAGCATTAACAAACTTAGCTCTCTTGCATCTGGTATCTCAATTGTTTTCATCAAAATGTCAGTTAATCAGGCTACAAATTCCACATATGGTTCATTAACTCCCTGGATCACTTTGGCAAAAGATTGAGTAGGTTTTCCAGGTACACAAATCCAATTCCAAGCTGCCAAACATGAATTTCACACTTGTGTTATGGCCTGATCATTGTATTGGAGCTGTCTTTGAATTCCACACCAATCACCAATATCCAGTAATTGTTCAGCAGAAGTAAGAATGGGAGGATTCTGTCCTGCATTACGGTGCACAATCATATTGGCTTCATCTGCCCACCAGGTTTTAAATTGCAAAAACTCAGCTGAGCTTAAAACAGTTCTAGCCAGCATGTCCCAATCCCAGGGGATAAGTCGGTCAGCTTGAGCCAGCCCCTGCACTAAGCCAAAAGCGTAAGGACTATTAGTTCCAAATTGTGCGCAGGCTTGTTTAAGTTCTTTCAGAATTTTAAATGGCAGGGGTTCATGATGAAAATTATATCCCCCTTGAGGGTTGTTTGCCTCTGGGGAAACTTGTTGAATATTTTCAGGGAAAGCTGTTAGTAATCGCATTCCTTCCGGATCCCCCTGTCGAGATCCTTGCAGCAAAGCATTAAGGGAGTAGTTGGAACTGGATTAGGTACGAATATGTTATTAGTGTAAGGCCTGGTGTCAATGGCATAAGTAAATATTCTCGAGGCTGTAGGCATTGTAACCGGGGGGACCGTAGGAACTACATTACACAAATTAGGGTAAATGCTGGCTTTAGAAATATTCAATTTAGACATCTGCTTAGGAAGAAAGAGGTTAGTTTCCTTTTCATTGGGGGACTCATCCTCGTCCTTGTCCTCTATTTCCTCCCTATCCTCACTCTGATGGCCAGTGTCATGGGTCTCCCTGGAAAAGGTGATAATTTCTTCCTCCTGCGCTGCAGACTGTGGTGGAGCTAAGGCTGCTGCAATCTGTTGCCCTAAAGCCCACACTGACAGTGGTATAGTCTCTCTTTTTTTGGTATGCTCTACGTAGCACCTTCATTACCTGTTTCCACTGTTTAAGATTTAAAGGATTTTTTCCTTGTGGCTGAAACCAATAACAGTGTTTTTGTACTAGAGCCAAAAGTTCAAGTAAATCAGCAGTTTTCACTGAGACACCAACAGTATTTAAAAGAGTTTTTAGTACCTGTGAATATTCTTCCAGACGTCCTGGTTGATTTCCCTTACCCTGAAGCTAGCGGAAAGCAAAATTAATTAAGATTCTTACCACTGTACTGTCAGACTCGAGTCACCTTTCAATGGACACCTCAACCTTTCAGGAAGGTTTTCAGTTTCTGTGTTCCCAATACTACCATGGAAGAATCTCTGCTGCAGTCACTGCTTCAGGCCCCCATTGGGTGCCAGATGTCAGAGTCATGGACCCGAAGGGTATCAGGAATGAAAGACAAAGAGAGACTGGGATCAGGGGATCTGAGAGCATTGAAGCCTCAAGCTCATCAGACAACTTTATTAATCTCAGGGGCTTCTTTATATACCCCAAGCAATCATGAGAACCAGCAACTATTCTAGCTAACTATTCCCATTACCTCAACTTACATAACACAATGGACCAAAATCTATGATTATAAATCAAAGTTCAAAATTTTAATGTTCTATTATATTGTTGAGAAAACATACCCATAAATCTTTTTGCCCAGGTTGGTCCATTCTACCTAGTCCTCGTTCCACCTGAATGTACACATCTCCTTGCTAGATTTATGACCTGCATGTATAGCTATGGAGACAGCATGACTCAGTGATGAAGAACGTAACTTGCTTTCTTGGAAACAACATGCCTTTGTTTCCCACAGTTGGAAAAAGATTAAAGGGCTTAATAACTAAAGCCAAGATAATTCTCTTTTTATGTTAAACAATACTGAGACCAAGCCAAAGTACCATAAATGGATGCTCCATGAGTACTTGCTCTTGGAAATTAAAACTGTGAAAGATCTAAATGGCTTAAGAATCAAGACAAAGAGCTTGCCCCTCAAGACTCTCTTCAAGAAAGTGTCCTTGCTATGTTTCTGAATCTAAATAATTTCTGCCCACATCCACACACACTTCTGCCTTGTAAGAGCTGTCTTAAAATCATTCAACCCATGCCCTATAATTCTATAAATATTTTTTCTACCACATACCTCATGTTGTATTATTTTATTCATATGAATTGTCCAAAAGAGGTATAGTTATGGGGATAGAAAGCACTAAAGTTTACATAGGACTAGAGGACTTGGAGAGAAATGGGGAGGGACTGCTAATTTATAGAGTTTCTTTTAGTGATGAGAATGTTCTAAAATTGACAGTGATAATGGTTGCACACCTCTGTGACTATATTAAAAAGAATGAATTTTACAATTTAAATGAATTGTATGGTATGTGTCTTAGTTTTCACAGCTGCTATGACAAATACCACACAATAGGTTGGCTTAACAACAGGAATTTACTGGCTGAATGTTTCAGAGGCTTAGAAGGCTTGCCTCCTCCCAGAGTTTGTAGCATTCTGGCTGGCTGGCAATCTGAAAATTCTTGGGTTCCTTGGCTTTCCAAGCCCATGGGTATACCCTCTCTTTTCATATCTAGGTGTTCCTGCTGACTTTCTGCTTCTCCCCATGACTTTGTCTTTATAAGGTCTTCAAAAATAGGATTAAGACCCATCCTGATTCAGTTGGCCACATCTTAATAAAAAATAACATCTTCAAAAGGTGCTATTTACAATAGGTTCATGTCAACAGGACTAGTATTAGGAATGTGGTTTTGTTTTTCTGGATAGATAATTCAATCTATGACAGTATGTGAATCATAAATAAAAAATAAATAACAATAAAGCTGTTATACATATTTTAGGGAAAGGAAATGAATGGGTTCAGAAAGATGAGTTAAAGTATTGCACACTTAAAAAACTGATTCCTGTCATTTACTTCACAATTATTTATGGGTCCTTGCTCCTATCAGGAACTACTCTTGATGCTGGGTAAACAGGGATAAATAAGGCAGGTGGTTCCCTGAAATCATGGGACCTAAATACAGAACAAATATGTGTTCTATGTGGAAGCATTTTTCATGTGCCTGATAGACTTCTTCCAGAATATCTTTTAAGAAATGCAGACATACAGAAATATGACAAATAAATAAAGGTCACCACATGATGAATTACTGTTCAGGAAACATAGACCTTTCTGGTAAGTAAAATGGATTAAATTGTATATTATTGATAAACACATCCCATGTTCTGATTTTTTATCAAAACAGGACACAGAAGTTATATGAACTTTGTTTTATTAATTATACAAATTTGATAATGGTAAATTTCATTAATGTTATAACCAGAGGGTATTGGCCCTTTGATATATAGCAATAAACATTCTCATATGAAACTCTACTACAGTTGATGTTACAAATGACAAGCTAAACCTATCTATAAATATAAGTAAAATTAAATAGAATAAATAGTATAAACAATAAATAGAATAGAATAAACTTATAGATTCATATTATGTAATATACAGTTATGAAATATACTAACAGCTATAACTTATCAAATATCCAATTATGCCATTTTTATACTCTTAATAGAATAAGACTAAATGAGAAAAAATAAAATGTATCAGTTGAGACAAAAAGGTCTTGCTATTGTGGGTCATCAAAGTAGACTCGTTGGAATCAGGATCCACAGAGAAGGTGCTACATTTGTTTCCAGGTTATATAAACAGAAGCTGGAGTCAAGAGGTTAGTGTTGATACATTGTTGTTACCAGTGGAGATTAGTGTTGAGCCAAGGAATTCTCTTAGTAAATGGACTCTTGGGGTCCTCCTCACTTTCCAGAATAGGGGGAAGCACAGCTTATCATCTTCTAAGAACATTCCTCCTGGGACTCCTTCTTAACCTCTGACATTTGACAGGAGGGCAATGTGGAAGAACAGAGCCTGGGTTGGCTGCTCCCCTATCAGGTGAGAGGGTTGAAGAAGATTCTATTGAGCTGCTTCTGCTTGTGAGAGAAGCTACAAGACAAGATCTGTCTTGACCTCCTGTGGCACCTGCTGACTGGATGGGGTGGACCCAACTTCAGTGACCCCAGGGTGTGGTAGCTGGTTGACATAGGGCATGGCTTTACCATTTCAGCCTGATGTTCCTCCTCCCTCGGGAAACTGTTGATCCAGAGGGTTCCTGGTTGTGATTCCAGGACTCTGCCAAGTACTCCATTTGAAACACGAGGGGTGGAATGATAATTTTCAGAAACTTTATGTTTTTCCTTGATTAGTTTCTGTGCCATGGATGTGTTTTCTTTTCTCAGTTGAAATAGGTTTCTCCCAGGTATCACAGCTCTTATTTCCATATCATGAGCTTTATGCCTCTGGGAAATAAGGCTTTCATAATACTCAGTGATTCTATCAACTTTTTCTGCAATGATTTCTGCTTGAATTTTATAAGTTTTCAGCTTTTCACATCCATTGCTGATGTCTTTATTTGCTTTGGAAAAATATTCCTCCATCTTTATGGGGTAAATTCTCTTTAACTTGACAATTCGATTAAAACTTGTCTCCTTTTCTTGATGCGGATGGACTTGAAGTTTCTGTTGGAGCTTTTGCTTCTCCCTTTCCAGTTAGGAGAGTTCTACCTGGAGCAAAGCTTTTTCAGTTTGGAATCTTCCAACATGATTTTCAAGTTCACTGATTATTTTAATTTCTTCTTCTAATTTTGCATGCATTTCTTTTCTTTTTCCTTAAGACTTTGTAAGTAAGTATTTAACTCCACAGCATCAATCAACATTCCTTTGGATTCTCCCACCATGAGGTCTCCATTTTCTGATGTCTTCAGTATATCCAAATCCATGTTCACAAGATATATATTATTTTCCTCAAGAACAGCAGCTGAATGACAACTCTTAAGCAAATGCTCATCTGGAGGTTTGATTTATTACTTTATTACTAAGAACTGGTTCCATAGGTAGTATAGAGTTTCCTGAGATTTTTCTCTCTTTAGTAAATGTGCCCAGCTTACACTGCGGTTTTTGAGATTCCTGTGATAGAATTTTATGCTTCTTTCAAACCTGGAATTTTCCTCCAAAGCTCCTGTCATGGATGTGGGAAGCTGTTCTATATTTGCCTGAGAGATTTTGAAGGATGATTTGTTTGGAACTACTTGATGTTGGATTTGCCTTGTTGAGTCTTCTAAGGTCAGAGTTTTACTTGTAGTGTGTCAACCATCATGTGAACTTCTTGTAAACATTTAGATGTCTCTCCTTTCCATGACTTTCTAGACTCATCTACTTTAAGTCCAAGTAAAGAGTTGTAGATTTCCAGTTCTTTATTCATGGGTTTCACATATACAATTTCTGATACTTCATTCTTGAATTTGTCTTATGTTATAGCTGAGTTAAGGTCTCCAAATTATTTTTCAATGTAGTGAAATTATTTTCAATGTAGTGAAACATCAACAATTTGTTGTGTTCCCTTTAGAAGAGCAGAAATGTCAGTGGCCAGTTTTTTGTCTCTCCTCCCATCATAGTAAGATTTAATAACAAAAACCCCCACTATAACTATCCAAGTCACCAATTTCTGCAGCATTCCCTGGACATCTAGGCTTTGTATAAAGTCCTCTAGCAGAGCTGCCAACACCAGGCACAAGGCCACCAAGATCAGGATTGCACAGAGCATCATGACTATCAGCAGACCATACAATGCTCCCAAGGCCTCTGCTGAGTCACCTCAGGTTGCCAGGAACCTGTTCCCACAACAAAAGATAGAACCCCATGGTGAGCATCCTGCCCAGAACCTTCAACTGCCTGGCAACCAAGGCAGACCTTAGTGGAGGTGGGGGAGGGGTATAGAAAAACAATGCCTCCATCTTTCCCACACCTTGACCCACAAATCAGTGATCGCATCTCATGACCCAGGGGATATGGACTAAGCTCTGTAGGCTGGCAGGGATGGCCACCCTAGATTTTTCCCAACTGCCTTAGAAAAGAAAGAGGTAAGTGTCTTCCCATACCTGTAACCATCTGAATTATCTGTTGGGAGGTTTCATGGTAGAGGACTTGCAGACCCCCAATGCTGGCCACATAAACTTTTCATTTTGTGGCCTAAGACACCTAAGCCAACCCATGGTGATCAGATGAGACTCCAACTGTCAGTGCCCTCCTTAATTTGTGTCTGCCTGGCCTTGAATGTGTGTTATAAGTATGAGAGGGGTTATGACAGGCCCTGCACAGAGATTCAACTTACTTTACTAATTTCATCTTTAAAAACTAACTTAGAAATATTGCAATATTAAAGTCTTTAGATTTCAAGGATGTACATTCTGTCTGTGTGATCTTTGGATTCATTCTCATCTTTCTCTTGACACAAGGGCTGCATTGATCACAAGGATTGCTAGCTGGCATCTGACTCTTTAGCAACATACTATTTTTTTTTAACTTTTTATTTTGAAATAATTTCAAATCTACAGGATGGTTGCAGAAATAATACAAACCCCATACAGAGAAATCTAACATAATACCACACTCAAATTACCCAGATACCAGATCCAAAAATTTTAACATTTTTTCCATTTTGGTCATATCATTATATTATCTATCTATTCATCTATCTATCTAGCTAACATCTGAACATTTGAAAGCAGGTTGTACATGTAATCCTCAAACACAATGCTTCCTTTTATGTCTCTTAGGAAGGATATTCACTTATTTAATCACCTTAAGTGCAGTTATCAGACACAAGAAATTCTAGTGACATAAACTTCACACTCTAAATCTAAATGCTTACATTGAAAAAGAAAAAAATACTTCAAATGCATGACCTAACCTCAAAAGTAGAAGAAGTAGGGAGGAAAAGTAAAGTAAACCCAAAGTAAGCAGAAGAAAGGAACTAAATATGAGAACAGAGATAAATGAAACAGAAAACAATAAGAGATAGAATCAACAAAATCAAAAGTTGGTTCTTCAACAAGAAGTAGCTACAGAAGAACAACCAATGTTCCTCAGAGTTCCCTTAGGAATAAAGGCATGAACTCTCTGAGGAAGGAGTTGAGGCAAGTTAGTATAGTGAAAGGGCAAAGGCAGCAGGCCCAGCAGGCAACCTGGCTGACAGACAACATGGCAGTGAGAACCTGCCAAGACCTTGACCTTGACCTTATGGTCCGAGAATTGAGAGGGGTCCTGGATATTCCAAACAGGCCACACCATTGACCCCCACCACTGGTGAGGTAGTCAATAACATCTGAGGCCCCTCCCCTTAGCATTAGCAAGGGAGGAATAATTAATAGCTTAAAAGGTGACCACACATGTCAAAACCCACTCCCTGCCTAGAAGACCCTGCATCAAATCTTGATGAGTATTTCATCCTTCTTTTCCATTTCTCAGCAAGCTCTGTTCTTTTCTCCCATTTCCCAATGAATTCTTTTTACTAACAAAAAATTGGTTCTTTGAAAATATCAATAAAAGAGAAAAAGTGAGAGGATACAAATAATGGAAGTCAGAAATGAAAAGGGGAACAGCACTTCCAACCCCACTGAAATAAAAAAAGGACTATAAGTGGATACTATAAATAACTGTATGCCAATAAATTAAATACAATAGATGAAATGGAAAATTCTTAGAAACATGTAAATTACCTACATTGACTTAAGAAGAAATAGGAAATCTCAACAAATCAGTAATTAGTAAAGTGACTGAAACAGTAAACCTCTCAACAGAGAGAAGCCCAGAACCAGATGGCTTCACAGGGGAATTCTACCAAAGATTCCAAGAAGATTTAATACCCATTATGCACAAATTCTTTCAAGAAATTGAAGAGAGAACAGTTCTTAACTCATTCTACAAGGCAAACCTCACCCTCATACTGAAGCCAGATAAAGGTATCACAAGAAAATAAAACTAAAGAATATGTCTTATGAAAAAATGCAAAAATCCTCAAGAATATACTAACAAACTGAGTCCAACAGCATATTAAAAAGAATTATACACCACGATCAAGTAGGATTTATGCCTGATATGCAAGGTTGGTTTAACATAAGAAATTCAAATAATGTAATATACCACATTAAAAAATGAAGGGAAAAACACATGATTATCTCAATTGAAGCAGAAAAGGGATTTGACCAAAATCCAGTACCTTTTCTTGATAAAACTATTTAAGACAATAAGAATAGAAGGAAACTTCCCCAGCATGATATAGGGCATATATGAAAAGCTGACAACCAACATCCTGCTGAATAGTTTAAAAGACTGATAGCTTTCCCTCTAAGATGAGGAACAAAACAAGGATGATCACTGTTACTGTTGTTACTTAATATTGTACTGGAAGTTCTTGTTAGAGCAATTAGGCAAGAAAAAGCAACAAAAATCATCCAAACTGGAAAGGAAGGAGTAAATCTTTCCCTATATGCAAATGCTGTGATCTTATATACAGAAATTCCTGAAAACATCCACAGTAAAACTCCTAGTGCAAATAAATGAATTCAACAAAGTGGTGGGGTACAATACTCAAAATCAGTAGTGTTTCTATACACTAGCAATGAAAAATCAGAAGAAATCAAGAGAAAACCCCATTCATAGTAGCAACTAAAAGAATTAAATATCTAGGAATTAATCTTAAACATATAACGGACTTGCATGCAGAACACTATAAAGGCTAAAAGAAATGAAAGAAAACCTAAATAAATGGAAGTGTATTTCCTGTTTATGGATTTGAAGACTGAATAAGTTATGTTGCCAAGACTACCCATAGCAACTTGTGGATTCCATGAAATCCCAATAAACTTCTTATAACTTTATTTGCAAAAATGGAAAAGTCAATCATCAAATTTATATGGAAGGATAAGTGTCTTAAATAGATAATGCCATCTTGAAAAAGAAGAATGAACTTGGAGGAGCCCTATTTCCTGACCAAAAATATATCACAAAACCACAGTAATCAAGATATCCTGGTACTGGCATAAGGATAGGCATATAAACCAATGGAATAGAATTGAGAGTTCAGAAATCAACCCTCATATTTATGGCTAACTTATTTTTGAGATAGGGCAAAACCACTCAATTGGGAAAGAACACTTTTTCAAAAATGAAAAAAAAATTAAAAAGAAGGAGGAGGAGAACCCCTACCTCCCACCATATGCAAAAATCAAATTAAAATAGATCAAAGACCTAAATATAAAAGCTACAGCTATGAAACTCCTAGAAGAAAAGGAAAGGTAGCATCTTTAGTATCTTGTGTTAGGCAATGTTTTCTTAGACTTTGTACCCAAAGCACACACAAGCAACAAAAAGAAAAAAAAATTGATATATGGGACTTATTAAAATAAAAGCCTTTTGTCCTCAAAGAATTTTATCATAAAAGAAGACAAGCTACACAATGGTAGAAAATATTTGAAACCACATATTTGATAAAAAAATTCATATATAGTATGTATAAAGAAATCCTTCAACTTAACAACAAAAAGACTAACAACCCAATTTAAAAATTGGCTAAATACTCTCTAAGGAAGATATAAAAATGATCAGAAAGCATATGACAAGATGCTCAACATCATTAACCCTCAGAGAAATGCAAATCAAACCCATAAGATACTATTTCAGCAACATTGGAATGACTACTTTTTTTTTTTAAAAAAAGGGAATAAGTATTGAAGAGGATGCAGAGGAACAGGAACAGGTATTCATGATTGGTAGCAATGTAAAGTGGTGCAGCTGCTGTGGAACACAATTTGGCAGTTCCTCATAAAACTAAATATAGAACTACCACAGGAACTGGCAATCCCACTACTGGATATATTTCAGAAAGAATTGAAAACTGGGACTTGAACAGATATTTGCAAACAATATGTTCTTAGAGGTATTATTCACAATTGCCAAAAGACTGAAGCTACCCAAGTTACCATTAACTGATGAACGGATAAATAAAATGTGGTATATACATACAATGTATATAATTCAGCTGCTAAAAAGAATGAAGTCTTGATACATGTGTTGACATGGGTTAGCCTTGAAGACCTCACATTGAATGAAGTAAGTCAGACTTAAAGGCCAAAATATTGTATGAGCTATCTGATTTGAAATCACTAGAATAAGAAAGCTCCTAGAGTCAAATCTAGAATATAGTTTACCAGGGGATGGACTGTAATAGGGAATGGGAAGTTAAGGCTTAAACTGTACAGGGTTCCTGTTTGGAATGATGGAAATGTTTTGGTAATGCATAGTGGAGATGGTAGCACAATGATGTGACTGCAATGAACAGCACTGATACATGTATAAGAATATGATTAAAAGGGGAATTGTTAGATTGTATCTATGGTAACAGAAGAAAATTTATTTTAAAAATCTAAGGAGGGAAGCAGACTTGGCCCAGTGGATAGGAAATCCATCTACCACATGGGAGGTCCAAGGATCAAACCCCAGGCCTCCTTGACCCATGTGGAGCTGGTCCACACTCAGTGCTGATGCACGCAAGGAGTGCCCTGCCATGCAGGGGTGTCCCCCACATAGGGGAACCCCACACACAAGGAGTGTGCCCTGTAAGGAAAGCCACCCAGTGTGAAAGAAAGTTCAGCCTGCCCAGGAATGGTGCTGCACACATGGAGAGCTGACACACAAGATGATGCAACAAAAAGAAACACAGATTCCTGTGCCACTGACAACAACAGAAGTGGACAAAGAAGAAGATGCAGCAAATAAGCAAAGAGAACAGACAGCAGGGGTGGGGGGGGGAAGGGGAGAGACATTTTTTTTTAAATCTTAAAAAAAAATCTAAGGAACTACACTGTACAGTGAACCCTAAGTTAAACCATGGTCTTTAATTAATAGTACAATTGTAAAAGTGTGCTATCATGAATTGTAACTGATGTTGCATGCCATTTCAAGGTGGTGGTGGGGTGGTATATGATAATCCTGCATTTTATGCAGGATTGTTCTCTGTACCCATAACTTCTCTAATAAAGAAAAAAATGGTCATTCTACAAATGAAATGATAAGAAAAGAGAACAAACACCAAAAGAATAGATTTAAACCCAACCATACCAATTTTTGTATTAAACAAAAATTGTCTAAACAATTCAGGTAAAAGGAAGAGGTTGGTTTTATTTTAAAGAGCAGAACCAATTATATTATTTCCATAAGAAACCCACTTTATATTTATAAACACAGATTATCATGTAGAGATCTACAAACAGAAATTTGGAACGACTGTGTTAACATTAGAAAAATCATATTTTGGAGCAAAGAAAATTACAAGGGATAAAGAGCAACATTTCAATATAATAAAGAGTTCAATTCATCAAGACTATATATTGTTTAATTCAAACTACATGAAAAAAATGTTGCTACTACTGAATGGAAAAACAGAAAAATCAACAATTTTATTTGGCTATTTCAAAACCCACCCTAAAAAATAATAGAATGTAAGCAGAAAGTCATTAAAAATATAGAGAAGACTTGACGTATCTAATCAACAGCATAACCAAAAGATATTTATAAAACACTCTACCAAAGAACTGCAGAATAAAATGTCTGCATATGTGTATGAAATATTTGAAAAGAGTATATTCTGAGTCATAAGACAAATTTCAAAAATTATAAGTGATTGAAATCATGCAAAATGTATTATTTTAACCAACGGAAATAAACAAGAAAACTCTATGGACCTTCTTCAGAGTGGCAGGAAACTCAGATCATAGACAGTGGTTTCATTTCATTCTTGTACTTCTTGATATCTTGTATACCAGTAGTATATAGCAGCAGGGTCACTTTAGAACAATGAAAATGGGCAGCACTCCCTCTGTTATCATGTGAAATTCTACCCACTATGTCAATACCCAACAAACATCCAAACATATGTTTATAACTTATATGCATGCCCTGGAAAACTCCCTCACACCCATGCATCCTCCTTAAATGACGTCCTACATCAGTGCTCCTCCTCTGCCATAGTTGAACCCCTCTGTGATTCAAAACTTTTTTAAATTTTTTGCCTTTCATCACTGTATTAGGTTTTGCCCTGTATGTACAGTGGCAAGGCAATCTTTTCCATTTATTCCTGTGTCTGCATCCTTTTTTAAAATGATGTTTTCAAAAAAGTTTTAGATCAGAGTAAAGTCACATTTAGAATATATAGGACTCCCATATACACAACATCAAACCCTTTTCCCCCTTCCCTAGCAATGATCTTTTTACACATGGATGTCACATTTGCTGCAACTGATGTACAAATATTAATACATAGTTACTAACCATGGTTTCATTATGGTTTATGTTTTAGACTATACACTTTTATAATTTTTATAAATTTTATAAATTTTTGGCCCCTTTCCATTGGGGCCCACAGTGACAACCAATCTTCGCTGCCTGAAAGAGAAGATTCATAGATACTTACACCAATGCTGAGGGCTTGACACACTAGTCTGTCCTCCCCCATTGAGAGCCACCCATGCTCTCAAGAGACACTCTCCCCTCTGTTTGAGAATATCAGGCTACCCAGGATGGGGTTGTAACACCTTTCCATTCATTGTACTGGTCTCCACCCACTGATATAACACATATGGCAAAATAAGCACTCATATACTCCCTAGAAGCCTGCCCCAGGTGAACCCTGTGTCAGTTGCCCCTATCAAGCATATATAAAGAAATCCTGTATCTTGAAAATAAAAAGACAACCCATTTTAAAAATGGGCAAGAGATTTGAGCAGACATTTCAACAAAGAAGAAATACAAATGGCTAAAAAGGACATGAAAAGATGCTCAACATCACTAGCAGTTAGGGAAATGCAAATCAAAAGTACAATGAGACACCATCTTGCACTCATTAGACTGGCAGCTATTAAAAAAACAGAAGACTATAAGTGCTGGAGAGGATGTGCAGGAATGGAAACCCTCATCCACTACTGGTGGGAATGTAGAAGGATCCAGCCATTCTGGAGGACAGTTTGGTAGTTACTCAAAAAACTAGCTATAGATTTGCCATATGACCCAGTAATTCCACTGCTGGGTATATACCTAGAACTGAAAACAAAGACATGAACTGATGCATGCACACCAGTGTTCATAGTGGCATTATTCATTACTGCCAAAAGTTGGAATCAACCCAAATGCCCATCAACAGATGAGTGGATAAACAAAATGTGATGTATACATACAATGGAATACTACTCAGCTGTAAGGAGGAATACAGTACTAACACATGGGATAACGGATGAATCCTGAGGACCTTATGTTAAGTGAAGCAAGCCAGGCACTGAAGGACAAATACTACATGACCTTCCTTATAAGAATTAAGCAAACCAAGCTGTCTTAGATAGCTAGAGACTGGAAGATAGGCTTACAGAAAATATGGGGAGAGAGAAGATTGTGAGCCAATGCCCACCCAGGCAAAATTTATGATAAAGTGGAGGTACGTAGTTGTGCAATGAAGGAATAAGACAGGGGCATAGGGATACTATTGGGTTGGGCTTTGCAGGCTTCAGGGGGGCTAGGGTTGGGAGGATGGGTTAGATGGTCCATGGAATTGGGGGAAGGATTAAGGGGTATCATGTGAACCCAGGAGATTGTCGGGTATGTGGTTGAAACTATAATGTTGAAAAAAAACTCTTTAGAAAATATAATAAGGAAGTGTTACTGGCTTAAGGCATGTCCTATCTCTTTTTTAACATCTCCCAGGAACTCATCAAAGACCTTCACTGGAACCCCTGGTTTGCTGCCTGCCCTGAAGAATTTGGACTTATGCATTGCCATGGTTGCATGAGGCAATTTTATAAAACTTCAAACTATTTACAGGTATCCTCTGTTGGTTTTGTTTCCCTAGAGAATCTGACTAATACAGGCCTATACAATTTTCATTTTTGGAACCTTTACTTAAACATGGGGACTTCATAATCTAACTCTCTTTTCTTCTTTCCTGAAAAATTCTCTAATATCTCTTTTCTCACTGTGGTATCAGTTCTTTTTTTTTTTCTGAATACATGGGTGAATCTCACCAAGGATGACTTGAGTTTGCAGTGGCTACTTGGGGAATGTTTGAATTACCAAAGGACAATCATTTGAGGTGTGCACTTGTAAAAGAAACTCCTGGTCTTCAACAAATTAGGGAGTGCATCATTTGATTGATATTCAGAAGTTCTAAAAGGCTTAGTGATTCAAAAACAGCATCTTTAAAAGATTCCTTATAGTGTGCTCCTAGATGTTCATGGTAGAAAAAAATAAGTTTTAACCTAACAAAAGGGAATCAAAATTTGATTTCAACAGTACTTGAGTTTTGTATAAATTGCCAACTTTAAGATAGAGCCTAAGATCTGTCGATACCTTAAAACCTTAGTCTTATGCTAAATCGAGCTTGCATGGTGCAGAAGTTTGATTTAATTGATGAATTCAAAAAAGAAATATTGGATTATGCTTGTAATCTGATCTGTACCTGGACATGATTGAGTGATGATTAGGGCTTTGATTGGACCACATCATTAGGGCAGTGGGTTTCCATCCCTTGGTGGGTGGGGATTCACAGATAAAAGGCATGGCAAAGGACAGAGTTGGAGTTTTGATATCAGGGTTTTTACGTTAGAGTTTGATGCTGAAGCCTTAAGCTGGCGCCCTGTGAAGTAAGCTCACAGAAGAAAGAGAAGCCAGCACAGGAAGAGAGGAATGCTGAGCCCAGGAATAAGCAAGCCCTTGGAAGAAAGGAACCTTGAACCCAGAGAGAAGCAAGACCCTGAAAGGGAGGTACCCAGGAAGCTTGAACCCTCGCAGCCATCAGCAGCCATCTTGCTCCAAATAGACTTTGGTGAGGCAAGTAACTTATGCTTATGGCCTGGTATATGCAAGCTCCTACCCCAAATAAATACCTTTTATAAAAGCCAACCAATTTCTGACATTTTGCATCAGCACCCCTTTGGTTGACTAATACACATGGTATGCAGAATATGATTTTGTAGAGAAAATAGAATAGTTCTTTCTTAAAGCAAAATCATTTGGCTATTGCAAAATTTTATTTTATTTTATTTTATTTTTATTTTTTAATTGATTATGTAAAAATATTACATTAAAAAAATATGAGGTCCCATTCAACCCTACCACACCCATCCCACCACTCCCCCCCCCCCCCCCAGCAACCCTCACTCCCATCATCATGACACATCCATTGCACCTGATAAGTACATCTCTGGGCATCTCTGCACCCCATGGTCAATGGTCCACATCATGGCCCATACTCTCCCACATTCCATCCAGTGGGCCCTGGAGGATTTACAATGTCCGGTGATTGCCCCTGAAGCACCATCCAGGGCAACTCTAAGTCCCAAAGGCACCTCCACATCTCATCTCTTCCTCCCATTCCCCATACCCATCAGCCACCATGTCCACTTTTCCCACTCCAATGCCACCTTTTCTCTGTGGACCTTGGATTGGTTGTGTCCGTTGCACCTCTATGTCAAGAGGAGGCTCAGATTCCACATGGATACTGGATGCACTCCTCTTGCTTTCAGTTGTAGGCCCTCTAGACTCCATGGTGTGGTGGTTGTCCTTCTTCAACTCCATCTTAGCTGAGTGAGGTGAGTCCAATAAATCAGATTGTAGGAGCTGAAGTCTGTTGGGGCTCAGGGCCTGGCTATCATATTGTCAGTCCAGAGATTCAAATCCCCTAAATATATCTTAAACCCCAACACCAACTACAATTCCAGTAAAGTAGCATGAAAGTCTTGTGCAAAGAGATTTCATCTGAGTCCAGCTCCATCACGCAGAAACACCAGCTCCAAAGAAGGGCCATCTGATATGGCAGCAAACCCCATCTGCCATGACCATAGAACCCGTGGGTCTCTTTAGCCTTCAAAGGAACGAATACCTGGGGTTGTATCTACTTTATCTGTCTCTTAGACTCTGCTCAGTTGTGCTTAAGGGCAATCCTTCTGAAAGCCACCAGACTCTTTTTTAGAGACTCGTAGCCATATAAACTCATTTCTCCTTTCCATTTCTCCCTTACATTAGGTCAAACAGCATTTTAAAGTCATGTTATTATATGTAGACAGGGATATTCTGCTGATCTGCATTGAACCTTCAATTCAAGGTCATTTTCCAATTGCATCATCAGTTGGTACTTGGTAGTGATCCCTCGGTGCCAGGGAGGCTCATCCCCAGGTGTCATGTCCAACGCTGGGGGGAAGGCATTGCATTTACATACTGAGTTTGGCTTCGAGACTGGCCACATTTGAGTAACATGAAGGCTGTCAGGAGGAAATTCCCAGGCACAGTGCTGCTCTAGGCCTTGTTCTTATCTCAGGCATATAGGCTCACAAGCATAGTCATTAGTATCATGCTCTCACTGTTGGACCCTCATTCCTTCCTGGTCCTTACCATTGCACCTGGGGGGCTGCCGCTGCTCCCCTAGGGGCCACGACAGAGCACCCCCGGCCAGGAACCCAGTACCCCCCCAGCTTTAGTTTTTAATTGTTGCCACTATGAGTATATCCAAACATTACCATGCACCCTGGACATATGCCCTGTATAGCTCCCTGTCAGCCCTATATCACCTGTCAATAGTGTCCTATACCAGTATTCCTCCGCTGCCACTGCCGAACCACTCTGTGATCCAAAACCTCCCAAAAATTGAAGCCCAATATAATGTCAGGATCCCTTACTAGCAAAATGGGATAAGGAGATGGGTTTAAAGGACAGATACAGAATACGTGTTGACTTGGAAAAATTCTACATCCTATCTTTTTCTTTTTTTTTTCCCTAATTATTGAACTTCTCTTCACAAGAGCCTTAGACCACACCAATTCATATATACAATATATAGTACTCGCACACATCCACCATAGAACCTTTTCCCTTCCACAGTGATATTCTTATAACTTATTCATATCATATTTACTTAAAGCGATGTACAGACTCTGAGACAATAGCTTTCAAACAAGGTAACATGCGCACTTACATTGTGGTCCATACTTTAGGATATACAGTTTTCTAAATTTTTAGTTATCCTATGTTTTACATTATGGTTTACATTATTAGTCTGTCATCCCCTATATGTTTATGGTGTAATATTACATGTTTTATATCCATCCCTGTGCACTCTCGTGAAACTCCTCTCTTACCCCACATTTACTTTGCTTCCACACATTTAACATCCATTTTCCCATCCCCTTGGTACCCACAGAGACAGCCAACCTCCATTTCCCAAGGAGCCACGTCCAGAGACACTTGCAACAGTGTTCAGGGCACAACTTGTTCAACTGCCCCAATGCCCTGGGAGCCACCCTTACTCTCGAGAGATACGGTTCCCTCTATTTGATGGCATTAGTCCTCCCCAGTATGTGGGTCCACCCCCACTCTCACTGCTTGGGTCTCTACCCAATGGTACCACCCACTCTGGCAAAATGAGCATTGACACATTTCCCAGGAGCCCGTCCCGCATCAGACCATCCCCTCCGAGCATCCTAAACAAGTAACCCTCTTAATTATATTTTGATACGATTTTCTCAGCATTTTACTCTCAACCAACATCTGACACTTTCCTATATTCATATGCTACCCCTCACTCCCCCCACTTTTTGGGCAATATTACCCATCCACCCATCCCCAGCCCCCCTCAAACCCACAAAGCCCCACCCAAAGGCAACCCCTTGCCCCCATTTTATCTCTTCTTTGTGTTCATACTTACCGCCAGCTCATCATAAATTCCACCCCTGCAGACGTCAGCTCACATTCTTCCTCCACCCCCTGATTTCCTGTAAGCCTATCGTTCAGTCTCTAGCTCTCTGAGGCAGCTTTCTTATTTCATATCATTGAGGTCATGTAGTATTTGTCCTTCAATGTCTGGGTTGCTTCACTTAACATAAGGTTCTCAAGATTCATCCATGTTATCACGTGTGTTTGTAGTGTATTTGTTCTTACAGCTGAATAATATTCCATTGTGTGTATATACCACATTTTATTGATCCACTCATCTGTTGATGGGCATTTGGGTTGATTCCAACTTTTGGTGATAGTGAACAATGCTGCTATGAACATTGGTGTACATATATCGGTTTGTGTCCTTGTTTTCATATCTGATGGGTATATACCCAGCAGTGGTATTGCTGGGTCATATGGCAAATCTATGGATAATTTTTTGAGAAACCGCCAAACTGTCCTCCAGAATGGTTGGATCCTTCTGCATTCCCACCAGCAATGGATGAGTGTTCCCCTTTCTTCACATCCTCTCCAGCATTTGTATTCTACTGTTTTTTTCATGGCTGCCAATCTTATGGGAGTAAGATGGTATCTCATTGTAGTTTTGATTTGCATTTCCCTGATAGCTAGAGATTTGGAGCATTTTTTCATGTGCTTTCTAGCCATTTGTATTTCTTCTTTGGAGAAGTGTCTGTTTAAGTCTTTTTCCCATTTTTTAAATGGGTTGTTTATCTTTTTGTTTTCAAGATATATGAGTTCTTTATATATGCAAGTTATAAGTCTCTTATCAGATATATGGTTGCCAAATATTTTCTCCCACTGTGTGGGCTCCCTTTTTACTTTCTTGACAAACTCCTTTGAGGTGCAGAAGGCTTTAATTTTGAGGAAGTCCCATTTATCTATTAGTTCTTTTGCTGCTCGTGCTTTTGGTGTGATATTCATGAATCCATTTCCTATTACAAGGTCCTGTAGATTTTTCCCTACACTGCTTTCCAAGGTTTTTATGGTCTTGGCTCTTATATTTAGGTCTTTGATCCATCTTGAGTTGATCTTTGTATAAGGTGTGAGATCCTCTTTCATTCTTCTACATATGGCTATCCAGTTCTCCAGGCACCATTTGTTGAATAGGCCACTCTCTCCCAGTTGAGAAGGTTTGGTGGCTTTATCAAATATTATGTGGCTATATATGTTAGGTTCTATATCAGAGCTTTCAATTTGATTCCATTGGACTGTGTGTCTCTCCTTATGCCAATACCATGCTGTTTTCATCACTGTAGCTTTGTAGTATGTTTTGAAGTCAGGTAGTGTGATTCCTCCAATTTCGTATTTCTTTTTCAATATGTCTTTGGCTATTTGGGGCCTCTTTCCTTTCCAAATAAATTTCATAGTTAGTTTTTCTAGTTCCTTAAAGAAGGCTGCATTGATTTTTATTGGGATTGCATTGAATGTGTAGATCAGTTTTGGTAGGATAGACATCTTAATAATGTTCAGTCTTCCTATCCATGAACAAGGAATATTCTTCCATTTATTTAGGTCTTCTTTGATTTCCTTGAACAGTCTTGTATAGTTCTCGGTGTATAAGTTTTTTACCTCTTTAGTTAAATTTATTCCTAAGTATTTGATTTTTTAAAATTTACTACTGTGAATGGTATTTGTTTTTATTTCCTCCTGATCTTGCTCATTATTGGTGTACAGAAATGCTACTGATTTTTGCGCATTGATCTCATAACCTTCAACTTTACTAAATTCATTTATGAGTTCTAGAAGCTTTGTTGTAGATCTCTCAGGGTTTTCTATGTATAGGATCATGTCATCTGCAAATAAGGAAATTTTGACTTCTTCCTTTCCAATATGAATGCCTTTTATATCTGGTTCTTGCCTCAGTGCTCGAGCAAATACTTCTAAGACAATGTTAAATAGGAGCAGAGACAATGGGCATCCTTGTCTTGTTTCTGAGTTTAGAGGGAAGGATTTTAGGATTTCTTCATTGTAAACAATGTTGGCTGTAGGTTTTTCATATATACTCTTTATCATGTTCAAAAAATTTCCTTGTATTCCAATCTTTTGGAGTGTTTTTATCAAGAAAGGGTGCTGTATTTTGTCAAATGCTTTTTCTGCATCTATAGATATAAGCATGTGATTTTTTGCCTTCAATCTGTATATATGGTGTATTACGTTGATTGATTTTCTTATGTTGAACCATCCTTGCATACCTGGAATAAATCCCACTTGGTCGTGGTGTAAAATTCATTTAATGTGTTGTTGAATACGATTAGCAAGTATTTTGTTAAGTATTTTTGCATCTAGATTCATTAGAGAAATTGGTCTGTAATTTTCCTTTCTTGTGGTGTCTTTGTTTGGCTTTGGTACTAGGGTAATGTTGGCATCATAGAACAAGTTCAGCAATGTTCCTTCTGTTTGATTTTTTGGAAGAGTTTCAGCAGGATTGGTGTTCTTTCTGGAATGTTTTGTAGAATTCACCTGTGTAGCCGTCTGGCCCAGGGCTCTTCTTAGTTGGGAGGTTTTTAATGACTGATTCTATGTCTTTCCTTGTGATTGGTTTGTTGAGATCATCAATTTCTTCTTTCATCAATATAGGCTGCTTATGTGTTTCTAGGAATTTGTCCATTTCCTCTAAATTGTCATTTTTGTTGGAATATAGTTTTTCAAAGTATCCTCTTATGATAGTCTTTATTTCTGTGGGGTCAGTGGTGATATCTCCTCTCCCATTTCTTCTTTTGTGTATTTGCATCTTTTCTCTTTTTTTCTTTGTTAGTCTCACTAAAGGTTTGTCATTTTTATTGATCTTCTCAAAAAACCAGCTCTTGGTCTTGTTTATCTGTTCAAGTGCTTTCTTATTTTCTATTTCATTTAGTTCTGCTCTTATCTTTGTGATTTCCTTCCTTCTTCTTCCTGTTGGATTACTTTGTTGTTGTTTTTTTCTAATTCCTCCAAATGTGCAGTTAGTTCTTCAATTTTTGCTCTTTCTTCTTTTTTGATGTATGAATTTATGGCTATAAATTTCCCTCTCAGTACTGCTTTTGCTGCATCCCATAAATTTTGATATGTTGTGTTACCATTATCATTTGTTTCAAGGTAGTCATTGATTTCTTTTGAGATTTCCTCTTTGAACCACTGTTTTCTAAAAGTGTGCTCTTTAATTTTCATATCTTGGTGTGAAATCTGGGCCTCTGGCCCTTGCAGATTTCCAGTTTCACTCCACTATGGTCAGAGATATCATTTTGTATGATTTAGATCTTTCTGAATTCATTGAGCCTTTCTTTGTGACATAGCATATGGTCTATCTTGGAGAATGATCCATGTGCACTTGAGAAAAATGTATATCCTGCTGTGTTTGGGTGTAATGACCTATATATGTCTTTTAGATCCAGCTCCTCTAATATATTGTTCAAATGTTTTGTTTCTTTTGTGATTCTCTTTTGAGATGTTCTGTCCAGAGTTGATAGTGGTGTGTTAAAATCCCCCACTATAACTGTAGATGCATCTATTCTTTCACTTAGTTTTTCCAGCATTTGCCTCACGTATTTAGAGGCGCCTTTGTTAGGAGCATAAATATTTATGATTGTTCATTCTTCTTGACAGATTGTCCCTTTCACTAATATGTAGTATCCTTCTTTGTCTCTCACAATTGCTTCGCATTTAAAGTCTATTTTGTCTGATATTAATATTGCTACTCCTGCCTTTTTGGTTATTGTTTGCTTGTAAGATTGTTTTCCAACCATTCACTTTCAGCCTCCATGAATCTCTGGGTCTAAGATGTGTCTCTTGTAGACAGCATATAGATGGGTCATATTTTCTGATCCAATGTCCCAGTCTGATTCTTTTGATAGGTGAGTTTAATCCATTGACATTTAGTGTTATTACTTTCAAGGAATTATTTATGATAGCCATAGTTTTATTGGACTTGTGTTTGTCATATTTTGTGGTTTTTTTCTCTCTTTTTGTCTTTTTTGTTGCTCTTACACTCTCCTCCAACTCTGCCTGTCCTGTTTTTTCCTTTCTTCCTGCAGAACTCCCTTTAGAATTTCTTGAAGGGGAGGTTTCTTGTTGGCATACTCTTTCAATTTGTGTTTATCTGTGAATATTTTGAACTATCCATCATCTTTGAATGCTCGTTTAGCTGGATAGAGTATTCTTGGTTGGAAATTTTTTTCTTTTAGTGCCTTGACTATATCATACTACTGCTTTCTTGCCTCCATGGTTTCAGATGAGAAATCAGCACTTAATCTTATGGAGCTTCCCTTGTATGTGATGGTTTTCTTTTCTCTTGCTGCTTTTAGGATTTTCTCTTTGTCTTGAGAATTGGATAATTTGACAAGTATATGTCTTGGGGTGGGCCTGTTGGGGTTTATGATGTTTGGGGTGCATTGTGCTTCTTGGATATGTACATCTATCTCTCTCAGTAGATTTGGGACGTTTTCAGCCATTATTTCCTGCAACACTCCTTCTGACCCCTTTCCCTTCTCTTCTCCTTCTGGGATGCCTATAATATGTATGTCTGTGCGTTTTGCATTGTCATTCAGGTCCCTAAGTCCTAGCTGGATTTTTTCTATCTTTTTATCGACCCCTTCTACTATCTGTTTGATTTCTGATGTACTGTCTTCCACATTGCTAATTCTCTCCTCTGCCTCTTCTAGTCTGCTGATATTTGCTGCAAGTGTATTTTTGATTTCTTGAACTGTGGTGTTCATTCCCATCATAGCTGTTATCTTTTTGTGTATGTCTGCAATTTCCTCTCCAAGTGTTGTCTTCATATTGTTAACCTCTTCCTTTACATCATTAAATTTGTCTCTGATATACGTTCTGAGATCTTTAATTACTTGTGTGAAGTTCTGCTCTCCTTCCTGGTTTTTAGTTTGTTCATTGGCTTCAACCATGTTTTCCTGATTACTGGTTTGGTTTGTAGTTTTTTGTTGCTGTCTGGTTATCATTTTATCTTGACGGGCTTTTTCAGTTCCTTAGCTTCTTTGTCTAGTCTTGGGGGATTAATTAGCTATTGCTTTTGCATAAGTGTTATATCCTCTCTTTGTCACTTTGTTCTTCTTATTCTAATTTCTTATTGCTGGCTGCATTCAGTTTGAAGTAAAGTATTAGGGCCAGGGAAAGTCCATAGTGTAAGAAAGGAAAATGTTGAATGGGGATCTCATATTTTTTTAATGTAATTTAAAAAAAAATGAATAAATAAAATAAAATTTAAAAATAAAGAAAGGAAAATGTGAAAAGTAGTATTGGTAATAAATGTTAACAGAGCAACAATATGAGATCTGGGGGGATGGATATTAGTTTCATGTAAATTGTGTAGAGTTATAGCAGTAAGTAGAGTACCTAAGTTGACTGAATATGGGAGGAATATGGTATGAATTAAAAAGCTAGTGTTTTCATGAGAGAGGGAAAGAGAAAAGAAAGACAATAGTTTCAAGAGTGGATAAAAGACAGAAAAGAAAACAAAGGTATTAGAAATTAAAAGTTAGACAATTTGGGGATCAAAGAAAGGGAGGTGGGACATAGGAGAGACAGTAGATGATGGAGGATATCAAGATGTGGTGGAAAGGGGATAGTGTAGGTAGCCAAAATCAATTCACACAGAAATGAGGCAATGGAGGATGAGGAAACCCAGCAAATGTGAGGTGTTCCCTGCAGCACCTATTGTATAATTAAGATAAAATAAAGAAGAAAATGAGGGACAAGAGGGAAAAAAAGATCCTCTTTTTCTTTCTTCCTTTCTTCTTGTCTTTCTTTTTTTCTTTATTATAATTAGTTTTTTTTTCAGTTTTCTCTTTCCCTCTTGTCCCTCATCTTCCACTTATTTTATTTTAATTCAAGTATACAATAGGTGCTACAGGGAACACCTCACATTTGCTGGGTTTTCCCATCCTCCACTGCCTCATCGCTGTGTGAACTGATTTAGGCTACCTACACTATCCCCCTTCCCCTGCACCTTGATATCCACTATCATCTACTGTCTCTCCTATATTCCACCCCCCACCTCCCGTTCTTTGATCCACAAAGTGTCTAACTCTTAATTTCTAATACCTTTGTTCTGTTTTCTGTCTGTTATCCACTCTTGAAACTATTACCTTTCTTTTCTTTTTCCCTCTCTCATGAAAACAATAGCTTTGTAGTTCATACCATATTCCTCCCATATTCAGTCATCTACTTCATAAAAGGTACTCTACCTACAGCTATAACTCTATACAATCTACATGAATCTAACCTCCATCTTCCCAGATCTCATATTCTTGCTTTGTTAACATACATCACCAATACTACTTTACACTTTTCCCTTGCTTACACAATTGCCTTTCCCCAACACTAATACTTTCCTCTAAAGTGAACTTAACCAACAACAGGTAACTAGAATAAGAAGAAAAAAGTGACAAAGAGAAGATATAACACCTATGCAAAAATAACAACTAATTAACCTCCAAGAGCAGACAAAGAAGCTAAGGAACTGATTAAATTCGTCAAAATAAAGAGATGACCAGAAAGCAACAAGAATCTACAAACCAAACCAATAATCAGGAAAACATGGCTGAATCCAATCAACAAACCAATAATCACGAAGGGGAGTAAAACTTGGCACAAGCAATGAAAGATCTCAGAACATTTATCACCGACAAATTTGATGCAGTAATGAAAGAGGTTAACAACATGAAGACATCACTTGGAGGGGAAATTGCAGACATACGCAAAAACATAACAGATATGATGGGAATGAACACCACAGTTCAAGAAATCAAAATACACTTGCAGCAAATATCAGCAGACTAGAAGAGACAGAGCAGAGAATTAGTGATGTGGAAGACAGTACATCAGAAATCAAACAGATAGTAGAAGGGGTCAATAAGAAGATAGAAAAAATCCAATTAGGATTTAGGGACCTGAAAGACAATGCAAAACGCTCAAACATACGTATTATAGGCATTCCAGAAGGTGAAGAGAAGGGAAAGGGGTCAGAAGGAGTGTTGCAGGAAATAATGGCTGAAAACTTCCCAAATCTACTGAGAGAGACAGATGTACATATCCAAGAAGCACAGCGCACTCCACAAGTCATAAACCCCAACAGGCCCACCCCAAAACATATACTTGTCAAATTATCCAATGCTCAAGACAAAGAGAAAATCCTAAAAGCAGCAAGAGAAAAGAAAACCATCACATACAAGGGAAGCTTAATTAGATTAAGTGCTGATTTCTCTTCTGAAACCATGGAGGCAAGAAGACAGTGGTATGATATAGTCAAGGTACTAAAGGAAAAAAATTTCTATACTCTATCCAGCTAAACTAGCATTCAAACATGATGGAGAGTTCAAAATATTCGCAGACAAACAGAAACTGAAAGAGTATACCAACAAGAAACCTCCCCTTCAAGAAATTCTAAAGGGAGTTCTGCAGGAAGAAAGGAAAAAACAGGAAAGGCAAAGTTGGAGGAGAGTATAAGACCAACAACAACAACAAAAAAGACAAAGAAAAAATATACAAACAAAATATGACAAACACAAATCCAATCAAAATATGGCTAACACAAATAATTCCTTGATAGTAATAACACTGAATGTCAATGGATTAAACTCACCTATCAAAAGATTCAGACTGGGACATTGGATAAGGAAATATGACCCATCCATATGCTGTCTACAAGAGACACATCTTAGACCCAGAGACGCATGGAGATTGAAAGTGAATGGCTGGAAAACAATCATACAAGCTAACAATAACCAAAAAAAGGCAGGAGTAGCTATATTAATATCAGACAAAATAGACTTTAAATGTGAAACAATTGTGAGAGACGAAGAAGGATAATACCTTTTAGTCAAAGGGAAAATCTGTCAAGAAGATCGAACAATCATAAATATCTATGCCCCTAACAAGGGTGCCTCTAAATACATCAGGCAAATGCTGGAAAAACTAAGTGAAAGAATAGATACATCTACAATTATAGTGGGGGATTTTAATACACCACTATCAACTCTGGACAGAACATCTCAAAAGAGAATCACCAAAGAAACAAAACATCTGAATAGTATATTAAAGGATCTCGATCTAATAGACATATATAGATCGCTACACCCAAACACAGCAGGATATACATTTTTCTCAGGTGCACATGGATCATTCTCCAAGATAGATCATATGCTAGGCCACAAAGAAAGGCTGAACGAATTCAGAAAGATTGAAATCATACAAAACATTATCTCTGACTACAGTGGAGTCAAGCTAGAGATTTGCAAGGGACAGAAGCCCAGATTTCACACCACGATTTGGAAATTAAACAGCACACTCTTAGAAAAACAGTGGGTCAAAGAGGAAATCTCAAAAGAAATTAATGACTACCTTGAAACAAATGATAATGATAACACAACATACCAAAATTTATGGGATGCAGCAAAAGCAGTACTGAGAGGGAAGTTTATAGCCATAAATTCATATATCAAAAAAGAAGAAAGAGCAAAAATTGAAGAACTAACTGCACATTTGAAGGAATTAGGAAAACAACAAAAAAGTAACCCAACAGAAAGAAGAAGGAAGGAAATAACAAAGATAAGAGCAGAACTAAATGAAATAGAAAATAAGAAAGCACTTGAACAGATAAACAAGACCAAGAGCTGGTTTTTTGAGAAGATTAACAAAATTGACAAACCTTTAGCAACACTAACAAAGAAAAAAAGAGAGAAGATGCAAATACACAAAATAAGAAATGAGAAAGGCGATATCACCACTGACCCCACAGAAATAAAGACTATCATAAGAGGATATTTTGAAAAACTATATTCCAACAAAAATGACAATCTAGAGGAAATGGACAAATTCCTAGAAACACATAAGCAGCCCATATTGACAAAAGAAGAAATTGATGATCTTAACAAACCAATCACAAGCAGAGAGATAGAATCAGTTATTAAAAATCTCCCAACTAAGAAGAGCCCAGGGCCAGATGGCTTCACAGGTAAATTCTACAAAACATTCCGGAAAGAACTGACACCAATCCTGCTGAAACTATTCCAAAACATCGAAACAGAAAGAACATTACCCAACTCCTTCTATGATGCCAACATTACCCTAGTACCAAAGCCAAACAAAGACATCACAAGAAAGGAAAATTACAGACCAATTTCTCTAATGAACCTAGACGCAAAAATACTTAACAAAATACTTGCTAATCGTATTCAACAACACATTAAACGTATTATACACCATGACCAAGTGGGATTCATCCCAGGTATGCAAGGATGGCTCAACATAAGAAAATCAATCAACGTAATACACCATATAAACAGATTGAAGGAAAAAAATCACATGATTATATCTATTGATGCAGAAAAAGCATTTGACATAATACAGCAACCTTTCTTGATAAAAACACTCCAAAAGATTGGAATACAAGGGAATTTTTTGAACATGATAAAGAGTATATATGAAAAACCTAAATCCAATATTGTTTACAATGGAGAAATCCTAGACTCCTTCCCTCTAAACTCAGGAACAAGACAAGGATGCCCACTGTCTCCGCTCCTATTTAACATTGTCTTAGAAGTACTTGCTCGAGCACTGAGGCAAGAACCAGAAATAAAAGGCATTCAAATTGGAAAGGAAGAAGTCAAAATTTCCTTATTTGCAGATGACATGATCCTATACATAGAAAACCCTGAGAGATCTACAACGAAGATTCTAGAACTCATAAATGAGTTTAGTAAAGTCGCAGGTTATAAGATCAATGCGCAAAAATCAGTAGCATTTCTGTACACCAATAATAAGCAAGATCAGGAGGAAATCAAGAAACAAATACCATTCACAATAGTAAATAAAAAAATCAAATACTTAGGAATAAATTTAACTAAAGAGGTAAAGAACTTATACACCGAGAACTATACAAGATTGTTCAAGGAAATCAAACAAGACCTAAATAAATGGAAGACTATTCCTTGTTCATGGATAGGAAGACTGAACATTATTAAGATGTCTATCCTACCAAAACTGATCTACACATTCAATGCAATCCCAATAAAAATCAACGCAGCCTTCTTTAAGGAACTAGAAAAACTAACTATGAAATTTATTTGGAAAGGAAAGAGACCCCGAATAGCCAAAGACATACTGAAAAAGAAAAACGAAATTGGAGGAATCACACTACCTGACTTCAAAACATACTATAAAGCTACGGTGGTGAAAACAGCATGGTATTGGCATAAGGAGAGACACATAGACCAATGGAATCGAATTGAGAGCTCTGATATAGAACCTCACATATACAACCACATAATATTCGATAAAGCCACCAAACCCTCTCAACTGGGAGAGAGTGGCCTATTCAACAAATGGTGTCTGGAGAACTGGATAGCCATATGTAGAAGAATGAAAGAGGATTACCATCTCACACCTTATACAAAGATCAACTCAAGATGGATCAAAGACCTAAATATAAGAGCCAAGACCATAAAAACCTTAGAAAGCAGTGTAGGGAAACATCTACAGGACCTTGTAATAGGAAATGGATTTATGAATATCTCACCAAAAGCACGAGCAGCAAAAGAACTAATAGATAAATGGGACTTCCTCAAAATTAAAGCCTTCTGCACCTCAAAGGAGTTTGTCAAGAAAGTAAAAAGGGAGCCCACACAGTGGGAGAAAATACTTGGCAATCATATATCTGATAAGAAACTTATAACTTGCATATATAAAGAACTCCTATATCTTGAAAATAAAAATATAAACAACCCATTTAAAAAATGGGAAAAAGACTTAAACAGACACTTCTCCGAAGAAGAAATACAAATGGCAAGAAAGCACATGAAAAAATGTTCCAAATCTCTAGCTATCAGGGAAATGCAAATCAAAACTACAATGAGATACCATCTTACAGCCATAAGATTGGCAGCTATGAAAAAAACAGAAGAATACAAGTGCTGGAGAGGATGTGAAGGAAGGGGAACACTCATCCACTGCTGGTGGGAATGCAGAAGGATCCAACCATTCTGGAGGACATTATGGTGGTTTCTCAAAAAACTAGCCATAGATTTGCCATATGACCCAGCAATACCACTGCTGGGTATATACCCAGCAGAACTGAAAACAAGGACACAAACCGATATATGTACACCAATGTTAATAGCAGCATTGTTCACTATTGCCAAAAGTTGGAATCAACCCAAATGCCCATCAACAGATGAGTGGATCAATAAAATGTGGTATATACACACAATGGAATACTACTCGACTGTAAGAACAAACACACTACAAACACATGTGATAACATGGATGAATCTTGAGAACCTTATGTTGAGTGAAGCAACCCAGACATTGAAGGACAAATACTACATGACCTCAATGATATGAAATAAACAAGCTGCCCTAGATAGCAAGAGACTGAACGATAGGCTTACAGGAAATCGGAGGGTGGAGGAAGGATATGAGACGATGTCTGCAGGGGTGGAATTTAAGACGAGATGGTGGTAAGTATGAACACAAAGAAGAGATAAAAGGGGGGCAAGGGGTTGCCTTTGGTTGGGGCTTTGCGGGTTTGAGGGTGGCTGGGGAGGGACGGATGGGTAATGTTGCCCAAAAGTGGGGGGAGG
This sequence comes from Dasypus novemcinctus, assembly GCF_030445035.2. Classification (NCBI taxonomy): domain Eukaryota; kingdom Metazoa; phylum Chordata; class Mammalia; order Cingulata; family Dasypodidae; genus Dasypus; species Dasypus novemcinctus. The sequence goes on from NC_080682.1 coordinate 128,546,473, forward strand.
GAGGGGTAGCATACGAACACAGGAGAGGGTCAGGTGTTGGTGGAGAGTAAAATGCCGAGAAAATCATATCAAAATATAATAAAGAGGGTTACCTGTTTAGAATGCTCGGAGGGGAGGGTCTGATGCAGGACGGGCTCCTGGGGAATGTCTAAATGCTCATTCTGCCAGAGTGGGTGACACCATGGGGTAGAAACCCAAGTAGTGAGAGTGGGGGTGGACCCACATCCTGGGGAGGACTAATGCCATCAAATAGAGGGAACTGTATCCCTCGAGAGAAAGGGTGGCTCCCAGGGCATTGGGGCAGTTGAGCAAGTTAGGCCCTGAACACTATTCCTTCTATCTCTGGAAGTGGCTCCTCAGGAAACGGAGGTTGGCTGTCACTATGGGCACCAAGGTGGAAGGGAAAATGGACGTTAAATGTGTGGAACCAAAGTAAATGGGGGGTAAGAGAGGAGTTTCTTGAGAGTACACAAGGATGGATATAAAACATGTAATATTACACCATAACATATAGGAGATGACAGACTGATAATGTAAACCATAATGTAAAACATAGGATAACTAAAAATGTAAAGAACTGTGTATCCTAAAGTATGCACCATAATGTAAGCACAGATGTCACCTTGTTAGAAAGCTAATGTCTCAGACTCTGTACATCACTTTAAGTAAATATGATATGAATAGGGCGTAAGAGTATCACTGTGGAAGAGAAAAGGTTTTCTGGTGGATGTGTGGGAGTGCTGTATATTATATATATACATTGCTGTGGTTTAGGACTCCTGTGAAGAAAGGCTGAATAATTAGGGGGGGGGGAAAGAAAAAGATAGGATGTGGAATTTTTTCAAGTGAACATTCTTTATCTAAGTTCTTTATCTAACTTTATCCAAGTTCTTTATCTATCCTTTAAACCCATCGCTATATGCCATTCCCTAGTAAGGGACCATGACATTATATTGGGCTTCAAATTTCGGGGAGTTCTGGATCACAGAGTGTTTCAACAATGGCAATGGAGGGATACTGGTATGGGATACCAATGACAGGTGATATATGGCTGACAGGGAGCTGTACAGAACATATGTCCAGGGTGCATGGTAATGTTTGGATATGCTCATAGTGGCAACAATTAAAAACCACAGTAGGGGGGGTACTGGGTTCCTAGCCAGTGGTGCTCTGTCGTGGTCCCTAGGGGAGCAGCGACAGTCTCCCAGGTACAGTGGCAGGAACCGGGAGGGAGTGAGGGTTCAACAGTGAGTCCCTGATGCTAATGACTATGCTTGTGAGCTGATAAACCTAAAATAAGAACAAGGCCTAGAGCAACATTGTGCCTGGGAATTTCCTCCTGTCAGCCTTCATGTTACTCAAATGTGGCCAGTCTCGAAGCCAAACTCAGCATGTAAATGCAATGCCTTCCCCCCAGCATGGGACATGACACCCGGGGATGAGCCTCCCTGGCAACGAGGGACCACTATCAACTACCAACTGATGATGCAACTGGAAAATGACCTTATATGGAAGGTTCAATGCGGATCAGCAGAATATCCATGTCTACATAAAATACCATGACTTTAAAATGCTGTTTGACCTAAAGTAAGGGGGAAATGGAAAGGAGAAATGAGTTTATATGGCTACGAGTTTCTAAAAAAGAGTCTGGAGGCTGGCAGAAGGATTGCCCTCATGCACAACTGAGCAGAGTCAGAGAGACAGATAAAGCAGATACAACCCCCAGATATTGGTTCCTTTGAGGGCTAAACAGACCCATGGGAGTTATGGTCATGGCCGATGAGGTTAACTACCAGGGCAGATGGCCCCTCTTTGGAAATGGTGTTTATGTGTGATGAATCTGGACTCAGATGGGATCTCCCTTCATAAGACTTTCATGCTAATGTGCTGGAGGTGCAGTTAATGTTGGGGTTTAAGATATATTTAGGGGATTTGAATCTCTGGACTGACAATGTGATAGCCAGGTCCTGAGCCTCAACAGACTCCAGCACCTACAATCTGATCTATTGGACTTACCACACTCAGCTAAGATGGAGTTGAAGAAGGACAACCACCACACCATGGAGCCTAGAGTGATTACAACTGAAAATGGGAGGATTGCATCCAGCATCCAGGTGGAATCTGACCCTCCTCTTGACATAGAGGTGCAATGGACACAACCAATCCAATGTCCACATAGAAGAGGTGGCATTGGATTGGGAAAAGTGGACATGGTGGACGATGGGTATGGGGAAAGGCAGGAAGAGATGAGAGGTGGAGGCGTCTTTGAGACATGGAGCTGCCCTGGATGGTGCTTCAGAGGTAATCACCGGTCATTGTAAATCCTCACAGGGCCCACTGGATGGAATGGAGGAGAGTAAGGGCCATGATGTGAACCATTGTCTATGAGGTGCAGAGGTGCCCAAAGATGTAGTTACCAAATCCAATGGATGTGTCATGATGATGGGAACGAGTGTTGTTGGGGGGGGGAGAGGTGGGGTGGGGGGGTGGGGTCGAATGGGACCTCACATATATATTTTTAATGTAATATTATTACAAAGTCAATAAAAAAAAGAGCTCTTTAGTCAAGAAGTGTAGAGAAAACACTCTTTTACCCCAACAAATTCTGTAAGTGCCATTTATTTCTAAACAGGAGCCATTTTTTGGCTGCCTTAGGTGACTTAAGCCAGGCTTTCACTTTCCATATTTCTCACACATGAACGAAGAAGATTCAGTTTGCTGTGTCTCCCCCAAAATGTATGAAGCTTTCCAAATGATGTCCTTTGACCAAGGGCTTACCACTGACCATCACTTACCCCCTAAATTTCGACTTGACCAAACTTTAGTCAGGCTTCTTCCTGGCCTCCCTGTGCTCTTTGGCCTGCCCCCAGGTGTGAGAAGGCTCTAAGGTGGACAACTTTCTCTTAACAGCTCAGTCAGAACCCGCCAATCACATGCAGAAACATTGCTGTTAACCTGCCCTGGTCAAGCTTTCTGCTCACCCCCACTGTCTATCCTACCTCCCAGAAAAGTTCCTGCCGGCCCTGCTCACACCTCATGATTAAAAAAATTAAAGCCTTTTACTGTTTACTTTTAGACCTTTGTAAATCCTGAGATTGGAGCATTCTCTGTATTGTGATAGGCTTTTTGAATAAAGTATCTTATATATGTCTGGAAAAAAAAAAGAGGGAAAAAAAGGGGAAGAAAGAAAGAAAAAGGGGAGGGTGGGGAAAGAAAAGGGAGGGGAACAAGTAAGGAAAAGAAAAGAAGATATAGAACAACAACAGCAGCAACAACAACAACAACAAAAAACCCTAAATAAATGAAAAAAAAAAGACCTTGGGGGATACACTGGGAGAAAAGATCTGGAGATAATGCCATATTAGCAACCAGGACAATAAAAAATAAAAATTTAAAAAAAATTCAAATGTTGAGGGCTAGGACAATCAAGGACCTCAGATGGGCCTCAGGGTGTGGTGGATTCAGGGATGGAAAGTCTGTGATATTCCAGACTCAAGAGGTGTGAGTCTCTGGGATGTGGGCCACCAGGGTTTAGGGGACACAGACCTGGCAACATCAAATCCAGTTAACAAGGAGCCTGGGAGCACTGCAGTGCAACACAGCCTTCAGGGATCCCCACAGCTGGGTGCCAGCCCTATGGGGGAGGTCACATCCACAAACTCTGACCTATGTGTCAGGAACCCACAATTCCCCCTCTCACTAGGGTCTCTTCTGTGGCTGTATCACCAATTCGACTTCAGGACACCTCCCACCCTACGAGCCCCCAAAACAGCCAGCTGGGGGCACCACTACACTGCAGCCAATTTAAGGACACTGCAGATCAGCAGCCAGGCCCAGGGGATGGGGCTCCAGCCGGAAGCACCAATATCAGTGTCAGAAACCGAAAATCCCACACCTTGCAAAAGATTCCCCTAATCAGCTTCCAGACACCTCCCACCCTGCAAGCCCCTGAAACAGCCTCCTGGTGACGTCTCTTCAATGCGAGCAATCCAAGGCTGCTGCAGATCAGCAGCCAGGCCCAGGGGCCGGAGCACCAGCCGGAAGTGCTATTATTCATGTCAGAAATAAAAATTTCCCCACCTCACAAAATACTCCATCTGCCTCACCAAATCGGTTTCTGAAGGCCTTCTGCCCTTCAATCCCCTGAATAGCCTGCTCAGGGCTTATGAATTCCCCAGCACCGCAGAGCCTCCAGGAATCAGTGCCGCAGTGCTGGTGCCACAGTGCCGCCCGTCCCAAGGGGGAGCATCCTGCATGCAGCCCCTAACTCCGTGTGAGAGAACCTCAGTTTTATCTTTTACACGAATCTTCTCTTGTTACTTTCTCACCAAATCGATGTCCACACACCTCCTACCCTGCAAAATCCCAAAACAGCCTGGTCCTGAAGAATTTCTAATGCTGCCTGGATGCTTCTTTGCAGGAGGGACTATAAGGTGCACTCACTCAGCCACCATCTTGCCCCACCTCTCCAGAATATTGTTTTAATCTTTCATTGTCACTTTGGTTAAATAAGGAGCTGAGTCTTGTTCATGGTGACTTATGACCTTATTTCATATACATTACAAACTTCCTGGCAATTTTGACATTTGCATTCCCTCAACCAAATCCTAAGTATGTTTCCTTGATCAAAGATTTCTGCTGGGGTGCAAGAAAATAAAAAATCATTAATTTTTTACCTTATAAAAAGAGAAATTTTAAAAGTTGTTAGGATTATTTGATATGTTGGGACTTGCATGGGATGTGTTGTCAAATTAAGAATTTTCTAATTTTCTGTTGGTTAAATCTGAGTGGGCAAAAAAGTTGTTCATATAAACATTTCAGAAATTATATGAAGTTCTTAGAGAGTTGTCAAGATCTTTACTGTTCATGATATGCACTGGTGCAGATTTGTAAGGTATTAGACAAGAGTGCAGTATTATTTTTAATCATTCAAGTTATTCTTTATAAAATGCTCCATTCCACAAAATAACCAAGTTTCCTGGTCAGTTACATTGTATTCTTCTGGTGCATTTTTTTATCTTCAGCAAAATAAATAAATAAATAAGCTTTAAATGAGAAGTAAGGTTAGCATATTAACCTTGCTCCATCTGTCAATTTCACAACACTTGTAAAACTGAAAGTTCAAGAGGTGTCAAAAACCTTGCAGAAAGGACCCTTTAAACATTTTTAATTGGACTTTATACAATCGCTATCACCTCCAACTTTAATCTTATACCCAATTACAATTAAACTTATCATTTCAAGTTTATGAAAATCAAAATATAACTATTAAAAGCCCTCACTAGAGATATGGGGAGTGTTGGAGATTTGGGCCCAAAGGGTATTGGGAATGAAAGAAAGAGAAAAAGAAGAAAGAAAGAGGAAGAAAGAGAGAGAGCTGGGATCAGGGGGTCTGTTAATAGAGACTCATAAGACAACTTTATTGTTTACAAGCGGCTCTATATATATCCCAGTCTATGTGAGAACAAGCAGCAACATGCAGTTAACTATCAGCATTACTCATAATCTAAGGAATTCAAAAAATCTTATCTCAAGGTACAAAGTCTAAGTGTTCTATTTACTACAAAAGCTATGTGCTCATCTTTTCTTTCAACCTTTAACAGCTTCATCCTGTTTGCCCAGAACTCTTAATAACTGCATTCCTTAGGTCGCAAGCATAGCCATGGAAACAGCATGCCTCTCCTTGTGAGACCACTGTTCCTCAGTTTCCAAAATTTCCCCCTTTTTGTTTTAGTTGAGGTGACCATGCCTGTCTTAGGTTGCCCTCCTCTCAAGAGTCTTACCCATCATTGACTACCAGCCAAGCTCTTCAACTTGGGGAAATTATTGGGGAAATTATAAGTGCTTTGGCTAGCACCAGATTATTCACATGTCCCATGGCTGTTACACTTTGCAATTTTCTTTGAAAGCACTGTCCGGCACAGGCAAGAATCATGAGCAACAGAACAAATATGTTTAGCCCTATTCCTAAAGCTGACAGGAAATGCTGTGATTTCTACCAATTAACTGGGCTAAATTTTGTAATATGTGAAATCATATCTGACAAAATATCCTTATCATTTGCTACATAAATTTGATGAGACATCTCTAATATTTTCTAATATTTTCAGAGAGATATTACTTTTATGGCCTAATAAATGATTCTTCATTTTTTCCATACTATATCTGATGAATTACATGCAAGCGGAGTTAAACAGAAATTATTTTCATTCCAATCACACCTCAACCCCCTTAACAAATTCAAATTATACAATTGATTTCTAATATGTAACACAGCTGATTTCAAATCATTAACTCAATTATTTAACTGTCCATCTATATGCTCTTGACTATGTCACAGATCGCTAGCATTTTTATGCCAATTATGTACATATTGTTGTTTGTACTTTCATGTAAAGCTATTGCAGCAGTAGCAGCAACTGTAACGATACCAATCAGTCCCAAAATGCTTATAATAAGCAGTCCAATAAAGCATCTAGTCCACTTCAAGAATTCTTGTGCCATATGTAGCAATAACTGACTTTCAGGAGATGACTGCCAAATTCCACGTCATTCTCACAGGTATCGAGATGCCTTTTCTTCTTCTGGCCATCACTATTGTTGCTTCATTGATGTTCACCTTTTCAGTGGAGCCACTTTTGCCTTTTCTCAGGTTTCAGTGGTAGGGCTCTGGATCTTCACAAAGGCATCCGTGCCAACAGTCCTAAAAGGGATGTTAGTGGAGTGGGCAAGGACATGACAGTCACCTGTTACTACTAGCAGGTATCCCAAATGTCTCTTCATAATCTGAGGGTGATTTACAAGAGTCCATCATTTCTGTCTTGCTTTTAGCATTTTCAATCCATCCCTGGATAGAGATGGCAATCTTTAGAGTGACCAGACACTATTGGGTTAAATCTTTCACTTTTAGCAGGACCTCCCATGCTGTACACAACTGCTTTTTTATATTGTATTATTGGCCCCTTTCCAGAATTGTGATTAAAATCCAAGGGATACTTGTTTAGAATTTTGCTTTTGCCACAAACTCCACCCAAAGCTAATATTGGTCCTTGCCACATCCAATTCATAGGCTAAGTTAATGTCCACAATTTACCTTCTTTTTACTATTATTTAAAGTGCTTTTCCCAATTAATACAAGCAGTGGTTTTAATATTTGAGCTAAGGAAGGGATGAAAGATTTTCAGTATTCCAGCCATATTACAAACTACATTAATGTGAGAAAACATTGTACTTTATCAATTACAGCAGAGGTTATAGTTTTGTTTTACCCAACTAAACAACATTGAGCAGCAGGGACCTCACAGTCCATCCCAACTGTCTGCCCACCCCAGGTTCTCAAGATAAGATACCATTGTTTCTGCTGTTTCTTTTAATTTTGAAAAAAGGATTATTGATTAACATAATGTCATCAGTAGCGTTTTAGCCACAGATTTCTTCTACTCAGCCAGATTCTTTGCCACAAGGCCAGGGCAGATGGTTGGGCTATACACACAGCCTTGGGGAGGCACTACAAAAGTCTATTGTTGACTTTTCTACAGGTAGGAGAATGCAGGCTGGCTTGACTTGCCTAAGGAAATACTAAAGAAAGTCTTAGCACATTTTAAAACAAAGTGATAACGACACAGCTGGACCTTAACTTCTTGCAACAAACTAGCAATATTTGGTATTGCTGCATACTACAATGGTGTTACTTCAATTTATGATAAGAAGTTGTTTCTATGACACACACCTTTTTATATTAATTAAAACCATAATTAATCATATTGTATTTTGTTTAATATTATGTTGAAATATTGATAAATTTATACACTCTTAAGCATTCATATGAACCTTTTACTCATACAACTTTAGTTAACAGAGGGTTAAAAAATCCTGTTAATTTTATAACACTTTCAAACACCTTCCATTCAACTTATAACATTAAATGAACTCAATTATTACTTTAATTTTTCTTTCAAGGTAAAAGAACAAACCTCTTGTAATTAGTTTGGAATTAAAAGCTACTCTTCAGGATTTGATTTTGAGAAAGCAGGTTTGAAAATTAATTTCTTTCAAAAGAGATAGGACCTTTTCTTCTTTGAACACTGAGGAAATGATAAGGTTAAAGCACAAGAAGCTATTTTGATAAAACAGACTTTCCTTGTATACTGATTATTCAGGATAAACACTTTTCATAAACTTTTACCAAAACAGGCTAATGACTTGAGAGACTTTGAGAAAGAAGAAAAATTTACCTTTGCATTAGTATACTACTTGATACTAAACTTTTTAAAATTTTATAGACAGACCCATCAAATCTTGCTTAACTTTAACGATAAATTTTCTTTTCCATGAACCTTCTACACTTTCAGTATTCATTCAGGTTTTGTTACACATTTTACTCTTTCTTAATAATCAATCATTTTATTTTAGGAAAAAAACATCTCCTGTTTCCTTAACAATAAAAACACATTCCATATATCCCAGATACATAAGTTAACAAAACAATTTTGGAAACTGTTTTCCGGCAAACTTTTTCCAAAATATAATTACAATCAACACTAAACAAACTTGTTAAAATAATGAACTTTTCTTCATTTTAAATACTTAGTACATTTAATACCAGAAATAGTTTTTTAGAACCAAGTTGGCAGAGGAGGATAATGACTTTTTGGAATTATCCATTTAAATACCTTAATTTAAACAATGCTTTGTTAAACTTCTTATAATTATTTATAACCATATAGACTATAATTATATTATTTTAAGACAAATTTTATCTTCACAGAACACATTTCCTTTCCCAAAGTTACTACAATACCCTTTATAACTTACCACATGCATTCAAGTTCCATTCTGCATATGTTCTTTCTGATTTTATGAAGACCAGTTGTCTTATTTTAGGACAAAATACACGTTTTTAAACAAACATATTAACTTTACTTAGCACTTCTACAAAATTTTACCTTTCAAAATATTTATTCAAGTTTTACATCCTTTATTTTGTGAATAAAAATAAACTATTCATTTCAATTTAGGCAAGAACCTTTTTTTATGAAGAGACAGTAATTTCATTAAGACTTACAATTTTTATCATTGTAGAGATGCCATTAACATTTAAACTTAAGTATTAATATAAACATTTATTTAATTTTTGGCCATTTGAATAGATCTCTTTTTGAAATTTTTATTAATTTATATCACCATCTGGAGGTATCAAAATATACACTGACATTGAACAAACAGACAAACACAAAACAATTACAACACATTAACAGAAACATACAGTTTACAATTGACTCATAATTCTTACTGTCTTACTTTTTTGGTATAGCTGTTTTTAAATTCTCCATCATATCACATCTTAGATTTTACTGTTTTTAAGATTTTTTTCTGGAATTCATGTTGCCTGTAACATTCAAGCATATGCTTGGAAACATTTTTATTATCAGCAATCAGTTAAGATAACTTGAGCAGCATAAATGTAATTAAGCTCTTATTTAGCCATTTAGAACACACATTTTTTGTATTACTACTCTGTAAGACTATATTGAGACTTGAAATTCAGGAGTAAACTATTGATTTAAAACTAAAAATTCCTTTTAACACCTGATAAAAATTTTGTATTGTTTTATTACTTCGGTTAAATAGGCCCAATCAGAATTAGCATGGAAACAAAACAGAACTCCAATGTTGCTATGTTTATCTCCTTTTCCAGCAGTTTAATTCTATTAACTAACACTAGCCCACAATTACATTATTATGTAGGCAGCAGGGGGTTTACAGAGTTGCTGCCAGAATAATTTCCTTATCATAGTTAACACTTTAACAGAGATTTTCTTACAAGCCTGATTTCACTAACAAGAACTTTATTTAGTATTTTTACCTGTTTTAAATCTTTCAATAGTTTAAAAGGTAGTGGTTCATGATGGAACTCAGTACCTTCCTGAGGATTATTAGCATCTGATGGAGTTGGTTGTGATATAACCAGAAAAGCTGATAAGAATTGCATGGCCTCCAGATCCCCTTGTTGAGATCCTTGCAATAAACAGCACATCAAGGGTGTTTGAGGAGTGGGGTTGGAAACAAATATATTTTTAACATAGGGTAAAGCATCTGACATATCTGAAAAGATTCCAGGTGCTGATGTCAGGGCAGCCATAAGTGGTGGCTCAACAGGCACAGTAGGTTGGACTGGATATAAGCTAGGATAAGCATCTGGATGATATATGGAGATTGGATATTTCATTAGAGCAGACAGTTATTTTCTTATCTATAAAAGGATTAGGCATAAAGCCAGGAGACTCTCCTCTGCCTTTTGGCTCAGAATTTAGTTCTTTCAAATTGCCCTCCACTTTCTGTTTGTCTATGGGTTTTGAAAATATAGTAATTTCTTCTTTGTCATCTTCCTCTGATTGTAAAGGATCTAAGGTGGCAATAATTTGCTGGTACAAAGCTCACACAGATAAAAGGAATGGATTCCCCTCTTTGATATGCTCTCTGTAAAGCTTTCATTACACATATCTACTGTTTGAATTTAAAACATTATGCCCCTGAAGCTAAAACCAACCACAATGCTTTTGTATTAAAGCAAACAATTTGATTAACTCACAACTTTTTACAGGCACCCCACTAGCAAAGTTTTTAACACTTGCAAATATTCTTCCACACTTCCCATTTTAACTATTACCCTGATGACTTCATGGAAATGTTACTTACCTAAAAGAAGACTCCAGTCACACTGCTTTGGATGCCATTCATGACCCTTGTAGGAGTCCTTTCCGTGGTTCCCAATACTGTTTTGGAAGACTCACTTCTTCGGGCCCCACATTGGGTGCCATTTGTTGGAGATTTGGGCCGAAGGGTATCAGGAATGAAAGAAAGAGAAAAAGAAGAATGAAAGAAATAGGAAGAAAGAGAGAGAGCTGGGACCAGATAACTTTATTGTTTACAAGGGGCGCTATATATACCCCAGTCTATTTTAGAACAAGCAGCAACATGCAGTTAACTATCAGCATTACTCATAAGCTAAGAAATTGAAAAAAATCTTATCTCAAGGAACAAAGTCTAAGTAGTCTATTTACTACAAAAGCTATGTTCTCATCTTTTCTTTCGGCCTTTAACAGCTTCATCCTGTTTGCTGGGAACTCTTAATTACTGCATTCCTTAGGTTGCAAGCATAGCCATGGAAAGAGCATGTCTCTCCTTGCGAGACCACTGAGCCTCAGTTTCCAACAGGGAAAAAGCTATGGAATATTCCAGTCTGTAATTGTATGCAGTAGTTACACCATACTCAGCGATGAAAGAATATTAGCTGTGGTTGCAAATTACATGAGGTGTCAGCTGACTTGGGCAGGGGTCATACCTTTCAGTTAATAGAGCTCATGATTTGCTGGTTTCTAATCTCAAGAAAAACCCAGCATATGTCAACTCACAGACTGACCTTTTTTGAAATCATACTGCTCTCTCCTTAAAATATCCAAATCCTCTAAAGTGATACTTTAAATCCAGTACTCTGTTGCCCATGCCTGAAAAAGATGATTCTCAAGATTGTGAGGTTCCTGTTTCTGTTATTATCCCCAGGACCAGATTTAACAAAAACAAAGCAAAACAAAACAAAACACACACAAACAAAAACAAAACAAAACAAACAACAACAAAAAAAAATCCTTGATAAACCTGGCTTAGATCATATTTTTAGATGTGTCTTACCATAAAACAGAAACAGATAATTATGAGGCAGACTATGAAGTAACCACTACAGTAGAAGCAATTACTGGTCAGCAAGCCCCTGGCCTCACCATGCCCTAGTGAGCTGTGGTAAAACTTTTGAATAGAGGCAGTCATTTAGCTAAAAGAAAATCACTTAATATTTATACTGACCATAGATATGCGTTTGGAGTAACTCATGATTTTGGAAGTTTATGAAAACAAATGGACTTCCTGAAGTCATTAGGAACCAAATAAAAAATGGTAAATATCTAAAATAATAGATGTATTTCTATCACCTAAGGAAAAGGTAAAACAAAGAAAAAATGCTGTGATAAAAATGGAAGCTCACACTCACAAAACTTAGTGAGAAGATAAGAAAAATGTCAACCTCGCAGCTCAACAATATGTGGAGACAACAAAACATTTCCCTTGTATAATGTCCTTCATAAGTCCTCTCCAAATGAGTTAGCTCACAGTTAGGAAAATGTTTCTGTATTTGAAAAAGAAAAATAGAGTCAGTAGGGTCACCAATTAAATTCTGGGGATAGAATCTAGGAAGTGCTGGATGGTGCCCTGTTTGCCCTAGAGTCCCTAGAAGAAACTACATGTGAGCACTCCATGAAATTACCCATTACAGAATGCAAAAAATGAAAAAGGACAAGGAAATATATTGGTGGGCAGTTTTGATAAGGTACTTTAAAAAATCTGTAACCAGATTCATACATGACAGGCTCATCATCTAGGCAAAATTTATTAATTTTTATATCTCCATAAACTTAACTGCCACAACTGGACTATTTGAACATCAGCTGAAGGGCTTTACCAGCCAGTCCTTTCAATGGATTATAATTATATATAGTTTATGACTTACAGGTAGTAAGAATGGGTTGAGGCATTCTCTTGTCAAAATAAGAATGCTTTAACTGTAGGGGAAAAGAGGAAAATGGTTTTCCAAAGCAGGGAGTACCCTTTGAACTCTCAAGCTAGCTTCAAACTCACTTCACTGGAAAAGTTATAAAAAAGTGTTTCAATATACATTTATGTAATCTAAGTATCTTTTTAAAAATATATATATATATATTTAAAGTTTGTGTCAAGTGGTTCCCATCCAGCAAATCACCCATTGCCCATACCATCCAACACCTATGGTAAGGTAGAATAAATCCAAGAGAAATATAAATTAAAGCTTAAATATTGACTCACTGGTGTTGTCTTGGCCAAAACATTCCCTTTGGTCCTCATGGCCCTGAGGTCTATGCCATCAGGCAAACACCACTGATCCCACCAGAGGTAATTATAGGGCAGCCCATGTATGGGGAACTGCGGCGGCTTGCTCAGTCGGTAGAGGTGGGGTCTGGCTGCGGACGAGGGGTTGGTCCAGCTCTGGACGAGGGGTCGGTCCCGCTTGGGATGAGGGGTCAGTCCCACTTGGGACAAGGGGTCGGTCCGGCAGCAGACAAGGGATCGGTCTCACAAGAGGTTGCGCGGTTCGGCTGACGGGGTCGCCCGGCGAAGCTGGCGACGAAGGGGTCGCCCGGAGAAGCTGGCGATGAAGGGGTCACCTGGAGAAGCAGGTGACGAACTGGGGACAAGGGAGGCCAGGCCCTTGTCGGGGGCTCTCAGGACTGGAGGGCGCACGGCAGAAGAACTACCGCGGAGACAAGGTAAACACGCAAGTCCACTTTACTGAGGGAGAGGCAACAGTTTTATAGGGGCTGGGGAAGGCTGATTGGTCGAAGCCACGCCCTGTTCTGATTGGTTGCCGGCGAAAGGTCAGTGGGCGGTACTGGATGGGGGATGGGTGGTGGTTAGGGATTGGCTGTCGCTGTTGCTGGGGGAAGGGGCAGGGTTTAGGGATTGGTGGCTGCTGTTGCTGGGGTGGAGGGCAGACTGGATTTTTCCGCCCACGCCTGGCTGTTGCTGCTGTTGGGGGAGGGGAAAAGGGCAGACTGGATTTTTCCGCCCACGCCTGGCTGTTGCTGCTGTCGGGGGAGGGAAAAAGGGTAGACTGGATTTCTCCGCCCACGCCTGGCTGTTGCTGCTGTCGGGGGAGGGGAAAAGGGCAGACTGGAATTTTCCGTCCTGCGCCTGCGCAGGGAGAAAGAAGAAGAAGGGTGCCACCCTACAGGCATCGTGTGGCGCCATCCGGGAGGAGGGGCTGCCGCGGAAGCATGGCTGCCGAGAAGGGGAGACCCGAGGGCACTCTGCGCCCATGCCGAGCTCCCTTCAGGGGTGGCAGTGAGTCCGACCAGCCACCCTATTATGGGGGCAGTGGCTTGGCCTGCTGCAGCTGCTCCCCCGCCAGGCCAGCAAACCACACTTCAGCCCGAGGGGTGACCGCATTTCCCCCTTCTTTTCAAATAAGGACCAGGATGGCAGCAGCAACAAGTAGCTGAGGCCCAAGAGGCAGTAAGCAATGAGGGAAGCGGGGCTGAAGAGGGAGGTGAGTATGCCCGGGATATAAATGTACAATTTAGGGGGTGGTATCTTGCCGTTGCAAGCAAGGGTGGCCAATGTCCAATTCTTGTTGATCTTGGTGGCTATAAGGTCCATCTGCATTAAAAGTCCCGAATGACAGAGTGTTACAGGTAGTTGATCTCTTCTTGGCGGCGAAGAGCGGTAGAGGCAGACTGTGTGATGGTCTGGAGGATCGCAGCGGTGAGGACAAGTCGCGTCAGGGCACCAGCAGCGGTGGTGGCGGCAGCGTCGGGAGTGGTGGGGACATAGGCGAGGACAACAAGAAGGCCAAAGTCTTCACGGGCGCGAGAGAGGCCGGTGTTAATGGGGCGGGCCAAAATGGGGTGGCCCAATCTGCAACGCAGTGGGGGTTCAAACAAAAAAAGGAGGGGGGCAGGGGACGAGAAAGGATGCTTTGGATGGCTGAGAAGAGGAGTGAGGTCGAGACAGGAGGAAGCTCTGCAGAAGTATGGGGAGGCAAGAGTAGAAACGTTATTGGATGCTAGAAAGCAGGCCACAGGCCGGGAAAAATGGGTTGCGGGCTGTTTAGCAGGGCTGGAGCTGCTTGAGAGCGATGGCGGCATAGGGGGCCATGGTTACAATCTTCTGGGGTGGTAGCAGCTAGACAGATGGTGGAAAATATTATCAAGAAAGCAAAGGTTATGAGGAAGAAATAGAGTATTAAAGGCTGTGGGGGAAGTGAGAAGATCATTTAGAGGATAGGGTTGAGAATGGTATGTTTAAGACAGAAGCTTTGTGGTTTGTAGGAGACTGCTTTATAAATGAAGGAGAATGAGGGCAGTAAATATAGTAATGATAAATAGGAAGATGACAGTGAGGAGGAGTCTTTGTTTAAGGTTCCAATCGTCCGGCGCAACAGTGGCTAGGCCAATAGCGAGGGGTGTTGCTAAATAGACAATGGCTGCAAAGACAAAATCATCTTCTGTTTCCTTAAGAATAACTTTTCTTTAAATACTTAGTAGCATGCAATATTAGAAACTGTTTCCTAAAAGCAAGTTGGCAGGGGAGCTTGGTTGCTGTTAATCTTTCCTGTTATAAAATTACCTTTTATTATTATTATCATCAATTCAGTTTTATATATATATATTTAAGAATGACCTTTTGGAATTAGCCATTTAATACCTTAATGTAAACTATTGAAGATAAATTTTATCTCTACAGAGCACATTCCCTTACGTAAAGTTATCACAATACCTTTTACACTTGCCGCATGCAAATTAAGTTTCAAGAGTTTATGAAAAATTAGCCATCTTACTTTAGGACAAAATACGTCTTTTTGCAAAACTTATTACATTTCCGTTAGCATTTTTACAAACTTTTAACCTTTTTAATATTCATATAAGTTTTACATTCTTTATATTATCCTGTGAAGAAAAATAAGTTATTCATTTTAATCTAGGCAAGAACAACTTTTTATGAAGACGTACAGTTAATTTTGTTAATTAAGACTTACAATTTTTTTTTAAATTGTAGATATCTTATTAACATTTAAACTTATGTATTAATATAATAAACTTAAGTATTAATATAAGCGCTTATTTAATTTTTGGCCATTTGAATAGAGCTCTTTTAAAGATTTCTAGTAATTTATATTTACCATCTGGAGGTATCACAATATACGTTGACATTGAACGAACAGACAAACACAGAACAATTACAACACATTAACAGAAATATATAATTTATTTACAGTTGACTCATAATTCTTACTTTCTTGGTATAGCTGCTTTTAAATCTTTTTTTATATAGCATATCATAGATTATACCCTTCAAGATTTCTTGTGGACTTCATGTTGCCTGTAATAAGCCAGGAGGGAATCTTTTACCTTCCTGCTCCACAGCAAAAGTGACCCTATCTATAAGGCGAGTATAGGTGTCCAGGTCCTAAAGCTGACACATGGTAAGCCACGGATTAAAGGGGAGAAGAAGGTCCCAATATACTTGGAGCTGTTTCAAAGAGATCTTACACCGGTGAGTGTCTAGGAGACCGGCGAGGGCCCGAACTTGTGGGGCTTGCTTAGCAGATAGGATGTTACCCATTGCTAATGGCTTTTTGGAGCCAATAAGAAAAGGGGCCCTTACCTTGAGAGCGCGGCGATGGGAGCCGAGGTGCGCGGTGAGACGAGGGGTCAGAGCCGGTGGGGCTCCGACGGTGGTCGCAGGCCAAGAGAAGGCCCCGACGAGGGGAGGGCAGGACGACGAGCAGTGGAGCAAGGCAAAGGGGAGCAAGCACGGAGGGGAGGAGGCAGAGGTGAAGGCAGGGGTGGAGGTGCTCAGGCACGTGCTCCTGAGAGTTTTACTGGCGCCTCTTAATCATAGCGGGTCGGTATAAGCCCCCGACATGGAAGGAGAAAGCCATCCAGCGATTCTCCCAGACCTCCGTGGATCGTATGAGGTCACCAAGGTTCAGGAGCAGCAATGCAGAGCGAAAAGATAGGGGTGAGAAAAGAGGAGAGTGTAGGGCTATGGTAGGGTTACTTCAGACATGCAAGCGCGCGCTCCCGAGAAATCCAAGGCTCCTCTTAATCATAGCGGGTTGGTATAAGCCCCCGACATGGAAGGAGAAAGCCATCCAGTGATTCTCCCAGACCGCCGTGGATTGTATGAGGTAGCCAAGGCTCAGGTAGCAGCAATGTTGCATGAGAGAAGTCCCAAGGTGAGAAGAGAGGAGGGCGTAGGGCTGCCAGGTTATGGAGTGAGGCTGTGGTGGGGTTGCCTTGCCCCACGTTGGGCGCCAACTGCGGCAGCTTGCTCAGTCGGTAGAGGTGGGGTCTGGCTGCGGACGAGGGGTCGGTCCAGCTCTGGATGAGGGGTCGGTCCCGCTTGGGACGAGGGGTCGGTCCGGCAGCAGACGAGGGATCGGTCTCACAAGGGGTTGCGCGGTTCGGTTGACGGGGTCGCCCGGCGAAGCCGGCGACGAAGGGGTCGCCCGGAGAAGCCGGCGATGAAGGGGTCGCCCAGAGAAGCCGGCGACGAAGGGGTCGCCTGGAGAAGTAGGCGACGAACTGGGGACAAGGGAGGCCAGGCCCTTGTCGGGGGCTCTCAGGACTGGAGGGCGCACGGCAGAAGAACTACCGCGGAGACAAGGTAAACACGCAAGTCCACTTTACTGAGGGAGAGGCAACAGTTTTATAGGGGCTGGGGAAGGCCGATTGGTCGAAGCCACGCCCTGTTCTGATTGGTTGCCGGCGAAAGGTACTGGATGGGGGAGGGGTGGTGGTTAGGGATTGGCTGTCGCTGTTGCTGGGGGAAGGGGCAGGGTTTAGGGATTGGTGGCTGCTGTTGCTGGGGTGGAGGGCAGACTGGATTTTTCCGCCCACGCCTGGCTGTTGCTGCTGTTGGGGGAGGGGAAAAGGGCAGACTGGATTTTTCCGCCCACGCCTGGCTGTTGCTGCTGTCGGGGGAGGGGAAAAGGGCAGACTGGAATTTTCCGCCCTGCGCCTGCGCAGGGAGAAAGAAGAAGAAGGGTGCCGCCCTACAGGCATTGTGTGGCGCCATCCGGGAGGAGGGGCTGCCGCGGAAGCATGGCTGCCGAGAAGGGGAGACCCGAGGGCACTCTGCGCCCATGCCGAGCTCCCTTCAGGGGTGGCAGTGAGTCCGACCAGCCACCCTATTATGGGGGCAGTGGCTTGGCCTGCCGCGGCTGCTCCCCCGCCAGGCCAGCAAACCACACTTCAGCCTGAGGGGTGACCGCAGGGAACAGTTCACTAGAGAGGATCTGTAACATTTGATGCTGGATGGATCCCAGAGAATCATTTCCTTAGAGCCAATCCATTCCTGTGGGAGTGGACCTACTGTAAATGGGACTCTTTGATTAGATTACTTCTGTAAGGCATGCCCCAGGGTGGGACTTAATCCTCTTACTAGAGTCCATATGGAAAGACAGACACAGGTGCTCAGAGTGAAATGCTCAGAAGCTGAGAGAGAAACCAGAAACTGAAAGCAACAGAGTTCAGAGGAGAAAGCAGAGACTGACGGATGCCACCATGTAACTTCCCATATGTCAGAAGAGTCCAGGATCACCCACAGCTGATCTTTGAGGAGAGAGCATTGCCAGAGGATGTCTTGATTTGGACTCTTTTCTCAGCCTCACAACAGAAGCTTGCAAGTCAATAAACCCCCTTTGGAAAAGCCAGCTCATTTGGGGAAATATTGTTTTCATCCGACTTGGTTAAGTAAAACAGGATCCAATGATAGTGAAGTGAGGTTTTTTCAGTATTGTAGGAAATCAATGGAATATCCTTAGGGATTTTTTTTTTTTAAAGTTACTGAAGATTTACTGACCCTCTACCATCTAAAGACAACATTCCACCACCTGCAAACTGATGACATTATATTCTGGAAAAGAAAACAATGAAAAACCAATCTCTGGCCTACTCAAAATAAACTTATCAGGTTTTAATAACTTCACATACAGCTGTCAAATTAGAAGGAAATGAGACTTGGGTACAACACATGTAGCTAAAACTGGTGCCACTTCCAAGGTGGGTATATGAAATGGTATATGATCCAAAATTAAAATTAACCAAAATAATCCAGAAGCAGTTGACACTGTGTGTGTATCTGATGTGGACAGGTACTGCCAAGATCATGGAACAAGAACCCATTCAACCAAGTGTTTTTCAGGTTATGGGGAAGTTTTTTGGGTGATGAGGTACAAACACAGATACCCAGCAAGATTGCATGAAATGAGAGGTTCATAACATCGAAGAATCTGGAGGGGGAGAATGGAGAATCTTGGGAGGGTCCCAGCTTACCTAGCCTAGGTTCCTGTGAGGGATCATGGAAGGGCAGGTTGGAGCACATGTTTATTCCAGGCTCTTTTCTTTACTGTGACCCAGATGGGAAGGATCCAATGGACCCTGAGCCTGGCAGTTTCACAATATATGGTACAAAAAGCATATGTAACTAAGGCCATGTGGAGAAGCTGAGAGCAGCTTCTTATCATCCAAGTCATATGGAAATTAATGCCTTGCAAATAAATTATGCAGCAGGAAAGAGCTGCAGTGACAAGGGGCAATTGAAAAGAAGTGGCACAGGCTGATCATAGAAGCTGAGGTTAGCTCTTATCATCCATACCTGTGAAGGTGCAGGTGTTGCTAGTTGTGGTTATACCCAGAGAAGGGTTAACTCAGGTGGTTGCTCAAAATGTGAATTTATGACTAAGTTGGGACAAGGCAAAGATGTATCAAAATAATTTTTTTCATTACACCAAAATTCCCTTGTTTAATTGACACCCTTGTGCTTTTATCTATATTTACAATTTTGTTTTTATGCTTTTGTTATCTTCTTCAAAAACCTATTTTCCATACTTTCTCTAGTCATCAAGATAAACCCTTGTTAAAATAACATTATTAGGAGCAGATGTGACTCAAGTGGTTGAGTGTCCACTTCTCACATTGGAGATCCTGGATTCAGTTGCCTCATGCCTCCTAAAAATTTAGAAAAACAACAAGAAAAACAAAAGAAATAATCAATTCAGGGAAGCCTATGTGGCTCAATGTTTGAGCTCCAGCTTCCCACATATGAGGTCTCTGGTTCAAACCCTGGCCTTGGTACCTCAGACAGACAACAAAACAACAACAAAAATCCCAAGGGGACTGCACTTCATCAGTCCAACAGTGGTTTATATGGACTAATATTCAGGTAACCCTTCCCAGGAGAACAAAAGGCAAGTCAGCAAAGCCAGCATCAGGTGACCAAGGGTATTGGCTCTTCTAGGTTTGAATTTCCTAGTCTGAAAAGGCAGACTGTGGTCAGCACTCATTTTGTTTTGCTTAAAAAAAAAACTTTCTCCTGAGAAAAGAAAAAAAAAATCATACTTTCATTTTTAAAAAGCATAACTACATAAAATCATGGGTTTACAAAGTAATAAAATTTGACATCCAAATAAAAGTTTTTCTCCCAGAAATTTCTCAAACCCTTCTTGTGTCACATATGATGCTAACAAATATAAAGCAGGTAATCTAAATTTCAGTTTTGTGACAAAATGCATGTTTTTCCAAAGCTGCACAGAAAGCTCACCTAAACCCTTGGGCCCTGAGAGAGTGGCCTTTAGGGAGCAAGCTGGGCACCCAGCAGCCTCTGGGGCTGAGGTCCAGAAACAGAATCCCCTGTGAGTGGGGACTGGACCATGAAGGCAGCAGAGAGGCCACAGGAGCCCAGAGGCTTGGTGGGAAATCTCAGTCTCCATTCAGCCATGCTCTGTTTGGTGTTCTCTGCACAAACCAAAGGCACCTGGATCCACTGTGTGAGGAGAGTGATAAAAGCACCTGGGGAAGTGGCTGCCTTCAGGGAGAAGACCAGGCTGGGGGAGCTCTCACTTACCCCCATGGAACAGGGAAGAGCCTGAGGGCCATAGAGGACCACCTGCTCACAGGGCCTCTATTCTCTAAGCACCCAGCTCAAGCCCTTGCCAACCACATCCCTCCAGTATAAACCACTGGTCTCCTTCTGACTGCACTCACCACTGGGGAGGCATTACTACTGCCCATGTGCAGAGAATGGTTTGTCAGGTCAAATCCTCCAAAACTGCAGGTTCTCTGTGAAGGAGAGGTGGACAGGAGAGGAGTTACCCCTGAAGTAGCTGGCAGAGCAGCACACCAACCCCAGACCCCACTTGCAGGGTGTCACTGAGCCACAGATGTGTGTGCAGGTGGAAGTGATGGGGGAGAGGGTGCAGGACTCAGGTTCCCAGGAACCTCTTGCCTAAACAGAGGTCCACAGTGCCCCTGACATACAAACACCATGATCACCACAAAGCCCTCTGCATATTCTGTGCCCTAAGATTCCCAGTCTTGTCATGACCCAGCCTCCCATTCAACCTCCTTTATGTCAGTGACAAACAAAATAAGGGCTATTTATACAGGGTCATGAGCTCAGCAGTTTTAGAAGAGAAGACAGAAGCCCAATGGCTCCAGAGAGCCTTCTAATGGACTCCTGTGTAGTTTAAATCACTCAGAAAGGAGCGAGGCTATGTTTACTGCAGGCTGACAGGCAGGCTCATGCACTGGTGTCTCCCAACCACAGCCACAAATTTACCAACCTACTTAAATATGACCCTTTTTCTAAAAGTGTAAAAGGAAGAGACCACATTTCCCCAGAAAGAAAAAGTTGGATGAACAACTGTCTTCAACCACACTCTTTAATTTCATCAGGAAAATT
Organism: Dasypus novemcinctus; assembly: GCF_030445035.2. Taxonomy (NCBI): domain Eukaryota; kingdom Metazoa; phylum Chordata; class Mammalia; order Cingulata; family Dasypodidae; genus Dasypus; species Dasypus novemcinctus. The sequence goes on from NC_080682.1 coordinate 128,567,806, forward strand.
ATTGAAGTTTTATAAGGAAGAAGAACTTCAGTGTCCTTTTAGCTTGTTTCAAACTTCATGGAATGCCTTTATATTAGACAATATAAGGCAGTAACTTTCTATTTCCAGAAATTGATTTGAATACACTGTTGACTAAAAAACTAAACAAACAAACAATACCTAAACTTCTAAGAAAATAAGTGAAAGCAGAAACATCCTATTTTTGGCACAGCTGATTATCTTTTTAAGTAGCTGTAATAAGATGTGAACAGCAGATACATGTTTCTCAAAGGACTGTAGTTAATACTATGTATACTAGAACAGCACAATGAATATTAGACATACTGATTATTTAAAATAGGCATGCTTGCTCTAAATACTTTAATTAGCTGACTGAGAAACACCCAGGAATGGAAATTCCAGACACTGGGCTCCCAGATGTGGACTCAAATCCTGTGTCTGTCTTATGCAGTGTGATGAGTGAAGTGCTTAGACTCAGCTCTGGTTCCCCAGCAGCAACACTTATCATGAACTGAAGACTGGATGGCAGGTGCTCAGTGAGGGCCACTGCACTCAGGACAGCCACCAGTGCCTCCCGACCACTGTGACCCTGAAGTTGAGGCTCAGCCAATGCCACAGCCATGAAATGAAGGGCTGGAATTCGTTCTGTGAATTTCCACTCTAAAAGCAAAGCACACTGGGGAGGAATGGAAGGGCTGGGTGTGGCAGTTTTGTTGAAAGAGGAGCAGGCAGCAGCCTCTCAGGGTGGCAGGTGATGAGGACACCACAGAACCTTCTCCTTCAGCAAACAGCTGCTGCTGCTCTGAATAATGTAGGGTGGATGCGATCTCCAATGGGACATTCCTAATTCATAGCAATTTAATGGGATATCTGACTTCCTTTATAGTCAACTTCACTGGACCTCGATCTACTCTGTAAAAAGAGAAAGACCCACATGCAAAAACGTTCACCAAACCACCTAACAAAGCAAATGATGTTGCACCCACCCTTCAAGGCTGATTTTTAATATTAGCTTTCCCTTCCCACCTTATAAGGTCAAGTAAAGGTTCTCATGTTTACTAAGGCAATGATTTTATTTCAGTTCCTTTCCCCTGACTCAGGCTTCATGGCAGTGTGAGGTCCGGATGCCACACTTGGTAGCATCTGCACATCCTTCTTTAACAGCAGCAGCTTCACAAGATTGGAGCCCAGCTTGTTATTTCTAATGCACATGAAATAGCTGATAAAGAATTTATGAGGAAACTATGACTGCAATAAGTGAAGCTCACATTTAAGTTTCTAAATTCCTGCTGTATGTACTTATTCTTAAAACTGAAAGCTTAAAGCTAAGAATGGACTGGTTTTCTTAAATACCAACTAAGACCACATCCTAAGATAAGAAAAGCTATCTGGAACAATTTTTCTTTCAATCAGTGGGGGATTGACAAGGAGTATAACAATAAATAGTCCTCAAACTAATCTCCAACTTTTTCTGTAATACCACATAGTTCTTGAAGCAGCACTCCTTAAATGGAGAAAATAGGTTGTAAACATTAAAAGAAAAATAACCCAATCTTTGATTTTGTGATATAAATGAAGCTATGTACTCCTTGCATCTTCTGTACAATTATAGAAATGTTTCAGACATACTTGTGGAGAGGGCAGCTAGTAAGTGGAATATGCCATGCAGTTGACATGCATGTCTCTTCCCCCAAACAAAAATTTAATGACCAAATAAAATAAAGACAAGTGACACATCCAGTGTGTGTGAGGCATTATCATTTCCCTGAGGTTTCATTAAGCAAATATGGTATTTTTAGAACACAAAAAGATCAAGGTTGAAGAATAAAGGACAGCTTTTGGTAAAATGAAGGAAATATATGAAAGGAAGAATGCAAAAGAATTTTGAAAATAAATAGAGCAAAGAAAATAATCCTAACCCCCTGAAAAACAACAAGAAAATTTTCTTATTTCTCAGTGAAACATTGTTTTACATTACTTTCTCTGGATATTTAGAAAATTAAATGTTGTTTTCCTTGTACAGTAAAGAAATATGCACAAATATAATTGAACACTGAACATTTCAGCAAGTGCTAAGCTGCCCAGTGCTGCCCTAAGTTCATAGCACCTTAAAAATATTTAGACTTGGGCTGAGATTTGTGACAGAGATTACATACATTGCTATCATTATGGGGCAAAATAAATATTTTCTTTTAAAAAATGGTGCTTGAAAACAACCTTGTCTGATGTCTACATGATGCCTGTGGAATTAGTCCCTGACCCACATGTTAGCACAAATCTGAAAAAAATAACTTTCAGAGGGAAGTTCTTGATGAAGTTACATTGTTATAAATGATGGCATATGCAGTCTATTATTTAGGTATCATATTGATAATGTATCATCTTATGTTGTGAACCTACATATATCGTGAATACCATGAGGGTCATATGAACAACTGAGTGTACTCAATTTGGGAAAATTGTCCGTGTCACATAATTTAAACCCACAAGGTTGGTCAGCCAATTAGGGAAGTGGGCTGTTTTATCATGGACATGAGCTGGGAAGACACTGGTGTGCTGAGCCTGTACTGAGTCTGGCCATGGTATATTATACAGAACAGAGGCGAGGCTGACTGAGCAAGAAAGAGAATTGTCATTTCAGCACAAAAACAAAACCCAAACAAAAAATACCATGCTAGAAAGGAAGAGAAAACTTTAGCTACATAGTAATAGTATTAAAAGAGCCACAAGATTCCTTTTTAGAATCTTTTAGAATGGAGAAGGGTGTTTCACATTGGTGCTGACCAGACAAGGACCTGGTGACATATAAGTAGCACAGTCTTGGGCTGGGGAGGATGGCAGGGTGGAGGGCCACTGTCATCCTGAAGAGCTGGGTGGGAGCCCAGGGCTTCTCCAGGCTCTGGGCATTCATACAGACCATGTGCCAGCTTCAAGGGGACAGGCACATCCTCTTACCAGTCTAACCACACAGTAGTAAAACTGAGAAGCATTTTATTATCTGTAAGCAACTGCTTCATTTCTGGCTACATATAAGAGAATACACAAGATGTGTGTGCACATTTCCAAATGTTGCTTCTTTTGTTTAAAAAGATAAGAGCATCTAAGAGCTTAAGTAAAAAAGAAGAGCTCTAATCTTTTTCCCTGTTAGTTAGCAGAGACAACAAGCATGTCTCTCAAGGCATCAAGGCAGAATGCTCGGATTCATATGGGCTCTCAAGAAGTTGGGGGGACCTCCACACTTAGCTTCCCAGCCCCAGTGGCCTCCCACTATCAAGAGGACAGATGGGAAGAGGGGGGAGCATGGCTATTAGCAACCTTTGTTCCTTTTGTTTGGGGCTTGTGTTGCCCTGAGTGACTGGAAGGGGGATGGAGCAAGAAGCTGAGCCTTTTTCTGGTCAGAACCTCTGGCTCAGTATCTGATGCTTTTGCCTCAAGGGATCTCCTACTCCCAACCTAATGTGTTGGAATACAATAGTGGTGTGAAATTGACATGAAGGCTTCCATGTGCCCCATGAACAGAACTGGGGAGCCTCAAAAGATCCCACTGTAGGCATGAAAAACCCTGCATGGCAAATGTTCAATACCAACAATTATCTAGCTACTGATATGCTATGAACACCTCACAGATTCCTGTTTCAGAACCAGAGACCCTGGTTAGAACAAAACAATCATTGCTGAAGTTGCTAAAGTCTGTTGGTGCACAAACACACACACAATGAAAGACATTATATTTTATCTTGGCCACTATATTATGAGCAAGTGATGAGAAACAACAATATATTGTATATTGTTCAAACTATCTTCTAGGGGAGTTTTTGTAGTGCCAAGCTCCTCTGTGAAAGAACACAGAAAAATGTCTACAGAAACTTGGTAGTAGTCAACCAGCAGGAACCATCAGGTTCAGGTGCATCTCTAAGTGAAAACAGGTGTCACCTTCAAGATGGCAACCATCAGGAAGCAGACTTGGTCCAGTGGATAGGGTGTCTGTCTACCAAATGGGAGGTCCACAGTTCAAACCCCGGGCCTCCTTGACCCATGTGGAGCTGGCCCATGTGCAGTGCTGATGCGCACAAGGAGAGCTGCCCCACACAGGGGTGCCCCCCACATAAGGGAGTCCCATGCACAAGGAGTGCACCCCTTAAGGAGAGCTGCCCAGCGTGAAAGAAAGTTCAGGCTGCCCAGTAAGGGTGCCACATGCACGGAGAGCTGACACAACAAGATGATGCAACAAAAAAGAGACACAGATTCCCATGCCGCTGACAACAACAGAAGTGGACAAAGAACACACAGCAAATGGACACAGAGAACAGACAACTAGGGCAGGGGAGAAGGAAGGGGAGAGAAATAAATAAAATAAATCTTAAAAAAAAAAAGATGGCAGCCATCAAAGGGACCTTGTGCAAGAGGTGTAGGAGGAGAAACCTTCATCCTCAAATTTGATTTTTAGACCTTCATCTAAAAGGAGAGTAATTAGTGAGACAGAAAATTCAGAAGACTTAGCTGGTGGACAATAGAAAGCACCATAAATTTGCTAGAATTTACTTTTCCTCCAATGAAAGTCTTGCTCTATGTATAATAAGGAAGATATGGTGTAAAAGATTCTGTAGGAGTGAATCAATGGAGACTATCGAATCTGGATCTTGATACTGGTTTAAATGAACATTCTGGTGATTGGTTGAATCAGGATTCAGTTTCAGATCAATTCAGTGTATAATTTGAAGTTGAATCTCTTTATTCAGAAGATTAGTGAAGAAGGACAAGAACTCTCATATGAAGATGATCAGGTTTATCAAGTTACTGTATATCAAGCAGTGGAAAGTGATACAGACTCATCTGAAGAAGATCCTGAAATTTCCTTGGCTCTCTGTGGGAAATGTACTTCATGCAATGAAATGTATCCTTCCCTTGTGGAAATGCATTACAACAGATGTGAGAATTGACTTCCTGAATATAAAGGAAATAATAAAGGGAAAATACCTGGGAAAGCCATACTAGAAAATGCAACACATGTAGAAGAGGGCTTTAATGTTCCTGATTTCAGAAAAATGACAGAGGAAAATAATAAAATCACACAAGCCTCCCAATCCCAAGAAAATGAGGGCTATTCTCAGCCATCAACTTCTAGTAGCAACATTTATACCAATCAAGAAGATGCCAGCCATCTCCCCATTGGGATTTAAGCCCCCTCTCAAGTAGAAGCAGAGTGGGATCACCATCCTGAAATCCTCAAGACTGGGGAGTGAACAATGGACTAAAGTAGACTTAGTATTATTCTATTATAGACTTAATATTATTCTAGCAATGGAAGAACTTTTATCATTGATGTAAAGATAGTGGCCACCAGAGGTTCTGAGGCGAGGGAGAGGGAAGAATAGGTATACTATGGGGACATTTGGGGCACTGGAATTGCCCTGCATGACATTGCAATGACAGGTGCAGACCATTACATTTGGTCATAACCTATAAAATTGGGTAAGGCAGAGTGTAAGCTATAATAGAAACTATAGTACATTGTTAATAACAATGCCTCAATATGTGTTTATCAATTGTAGCAAATTTACCACACTAATGGAAGATGTTAATGTGGGAAAGTGTGGGAGGGTTAGGGTGAGGAGTTGGGGAATATGGGAATCCCCTATATTTTTTATTAAACATTTATATAATCTAAAGCTTCTTTAAAAATTAAATAAAGCTGTCAGAGAGTTTGAGAGGAATGAAACACAAGATAAAGGAAAATGCATGGAATCTAGTTTCCATCTTTGTGCCATTGAACCTTGTGACCTAAAATTGACTGTATCATCCATGACAAAAAAGGACATATCATGGCTTGTTTTACATATTCAAAAAAGCTAAAAAAAAAAACAAAAAATAAAATAAGGCCTGTCCAATATGTAGGCAGCTAGTTCAAATGATTATGCTAACTTATTTCTCCTAGTTGACTTGTTTGTAAGAGTAGAATTATATATTTCTAACTATGTAACCCTAAAAACTCAGTTATTTTGGCAACATTAAATTTATTTTTATGTTTTTATACATATTGAAGTATAAAAGTATCTCAGTCCATGTAGAATTCTTCTCCTTAATGTAATTTACCTACTTGGGGATGGGATGGGGTTTAGTGAATATTCACATCATTTTAGGAAAATTTCACTTCTGTTTATAGTTCATATTTGGGTTTTAATGTAATTTGAATTGGCTATATAGCTGGTTATTTAATTCTATCCTTCATATTTTAATTCATTTCCACCTTCACTTAAATAAAAATATCTGATTTTTCAAAATATAAGTAGGATATTCACATATAAGTTCTTTAGTACCTTTCTTTTATGGAGATAAATTTTGTGAGAAAGATTTATTATTTAAATTTTAGATACTCTTAAATCTTCTCATCCTTAGTTACTCTGCTCTTTCAGAGTCTCTTAAAATATTCTTTACAGGGAAGCAGACTTGGCCCAGTGGTTAGGTTGTCTGTCTACCACATGGGAAGTCCACAGTTCAAACCCCAGGCCTCCTTGACCTGTGTGGAGCTGGCCCATGTGCAGTGCTGATGCGCGCAAGGAGTGCAAGGAGTGTGCCCTGTAAGGAGAGCTACCCAGTGTGAAAGAAAGTGCAGCCTGCCCAGGAATGGCACCACACACGGAGAGCTAATGTAGCAAGATGATGCAACAAAAAGAGACACAGATTCCCATGCCGCTGACAACAGAAGTCGACAAAAACAAGAACATGCAGCAAGTGGACACAGAGAACAAATGACTGGGGGCAGGGGGCAGGAAGGGGAGAGAAAAAAATCTTTTAAAAATTTTCTTTACAGATAAATAGAAATTGGTAGTTATATTCTCTGCTACTGAAGTAAAAAATGTACCACTTGTTCTCCAGGTATAGGTGGTGATGATGTTGTCCATTGAGAGTCTTTCAGAAGAGCCAATACAACTTTTTTAAGCTCTGTAGTAAAATGTGGAATTGTCCTGGGAGGTCCAATGTGACATACATTTTCAGGGTTTGGTGGGAATTGTTTGTTTCTCTCAAGTGAAAAACAGTTTAATTCACTTTGAAGTGTCTTCTTAGGCAGGGTTACACAGTCTCTATTAATTGCCTAGATATCAGACCTTTGCTTAAGACCAGTTTCAGAAACCAGTGAATTCAGAAAGATTAATTCATAAATTAGTTAAAAGGAAGAACTGTTCATTTTCTTAAAAAAATAGCTGGAAAGGTCAACATTTCTCTAAATTATCCAGAAAATATACATCACTTCCTTCAAGAATTACAGGGTCATGGGATTCTGATATTGCTGTCAAACTGCGCAGATTAACGTATTGATTTATATATACATATGAGGCCTTCAGCAAAATAGTATGAATAAACAAACCTTTAGATAAGTGGAGTTGAGTTTTAATTTAAAGTCCCAGTGTTTTGCTTCTGGTTATGACAGATTGAGGGCAATAAAATAAACTGAACTAAGGGTTTAGAATAGAACTGAGGGACAATTTTAAACAGCTACATAGTGTGTCTGTTACTAGCAGTAGATTGTTACAGATAGACTTCATAAAAACAATAAATACATCCACATATGACTTACCCATGTATACGTATGTAAATATAAAACAAATGGCTGAAGGTATTGGTAGTTAAGCCAAAGCTATTCTCAAATACAGTAAAGCTTAATTAATTTTTAATTTATGATACTTCCAACTAGAGCTAAACAGAACACATCCTTTCTAAGAAGAGTTAGTATAAATGAGATAATTTAATATACATTCAGAGTATATCTATGCAGTGATTATACTGCTTACAATGCAAAACTCTGAGCAAATGGAATCTCACTCTAAATGCCTATGGATTAAAAAATAAATAAATAAATAAATGCCTATGGATTATTAATGTGGTCTTGATTACCTAACTTTTAAAGCATGGTGTAAAATATTATTGATTGATTTACAAAGAAACAACTTATTAAGTGATTTTAAAACTTTAAAAAGCAATGCTATTATTTACTGCTACTTCTCTAAGGTTAGATCTATCTCAACTCCAGTTATTTATAGGGCTTCTAGCATTATAAATTTAACTGATTGCTGGGTTTGCCAACATCTAGATGATAAAGATGGACCTAAAATAATGTTCCATTCAGGCAAAAGTGATCATTCAAAAAAAGAGGTAAATGTTTAATAAAAAGATTTGGTATCCTGTTAAAAATTAGTCAGCCCTTGTTACAGATCAATAAGTTAAATGTATTTGGCATTGGGACACTTTATTTGAAGGTTTAACTAGCTTTTCACAACTTATAATGTGGTGATTATAAACTCTTCTTTTTGCAAGAAAACTGTAATAAGACAGGGCCAAAATTGGATATATACAAGACTGGCTGCATATATTGGTTGTATATAACCAATCAATCAGGTTAGATTCAGTCAATTGAGATGGGACTCCCATATTCAAAGACAGAGACCTTAAAAGTGACTCCGATAATGATACTTTTACTGATGTAACAAAGAAAATCACTAAATTAGATATTGACTCAATGACAAGTATCCCACTTGCATGTGTAATGCCTGCATTATCTCTTTACCCAATACAGATAAACTTATATAACATGATTTAGTCAATATTCAGGTTATATTTAACATGGAAACTCAACATACTTAATTGGAAGTAATATACATGAATTGTTACATCATTTAAATAGGAATGCTTTCTTCTTTCTCAGACTAATGGACTCTTGTAAATGGCAATGTGCTGATGCTTATATGACCTCCTATAAGGGTAAAAAAATACAAATAGAGAGACATTCAAGGTGGTTTTCTGGATCTAATCTTAACCTAACTTTAGATCATATTGGATTGCTTATTTTCCATGTGGGAAAATGTATAAAACTTTTCTCCATGTTTGGTCAGGAAGATGTGTACTAGGTTATTTTGTTCCATGTATACCAAAGATATTTACACTAGCAAGGGAATTTCCAGGAAGATGGCAGAGCAGGGAGATTCAGGACTCACTTCTCTTCCAAAAGAGCTAGTGAAGAGTCAGAAACTGTCTGTAACATTTGCTCTGGAGCCCAGGAGGCCAAAGGAGCATTAGACAGCATCCAGACGATGGTGTATGGAAAAGGCTGAGAAATTGTGCTAAAAACTGTATGTACAACATTGTGATTATAATAAAAGCCATTGATTATACACTTTGGATAGATCATAGTGTATGTGAATACATCTCAAAAAAGAACAACTTAATAAAATAATAAATAATTGTGCAAGAGTAGCCAGAAATAGCAACTATGTACAGCAGGGGAATCATAGAGAGGTTGAGAGGTGAGGAATTTTCTCGTTTTTTATTATTACTGAAATAATGGAAATGCTCCAATAATGATTGAAGTGATGAATGCACAACTATGTGATCATACCAAATTCCATTGTTTTTATACTTTGTATGAATTGTAAACTTTATTAATATGTGCAAATAAAATTGATTTGTTAAAAAAAGAAGACTATGCAATCTAATTACAATTTTTATCAAGTTAAAAAAATACTGAGTAGCTCACTCTGCAGTGACAGCTGGCACTCATCCCCCATTCATGATATGGGCTATCTTAGGATCTAGTCCCACTGCTGACATGGAGGAAAGCAGTTAAGCCTTAAAGACACAATGCCTCCTTAGGGCTGCAGGGAACAGTATTCTAAAGGGTGCCATATTTTTGGCAGGCCAGGAATTCAAGCTTCACCAAGTTGTGAAAAAGGTTTCTGGTGTCTTACCTGTACCTCTCTCCAGGGCTCGTTGGGGCTGGTCTGAGCCCTTTTTGTGAGTCTCTGGTCCTCATTTGACTAGAAATACTGTTTTCAGAAGTCCTTTCTGAGGAGACCATCCTCCAGGATTTTGCATATCATGTAAAACAGCTAGAGGCAATGAAAGGAGTGTGTAAAAACTATAGAGACAAAAATAAACAACAAAAACAAAGAAACAAAAACAGAACAGATCAATATTCCCAGAGGAGGAACTAGGAAAGGATCTTTTTTCTTGGGGTGAAACAATTACACAAATAGTACAATCTTAAAAATTATACCAAATATCCAGGGCTAGAATGAGATGAAGAACTGGGAAAATTTGATCAATTAAATACAGCCAATTCTAAGTGTCAGAGAAGAGTTTTAATATAAAGCCAATCAACAATAAATAAAATACTAGGCAAGAGAAAGAAACTGGCCTTCATGTTGGGGCACTTTGAAACTTTATGTGGAGCCCAGGAAAGATCACATATTCTTGGAGCTAATTCATTCCTGTGGGCTTGAGAACTTGAATTGGATTCAATTTGGGGTCTTTGATTGGATTGCTTCAGTGAGTCTAGGGTGGGTATCGGTCTTCTTGCTGGAGTCCTTTATAAATGGAGGGCTGAAAGCAGCAGATGTAATATAGCCTGTGCACAAATCTAAACTTATTTTATTTCCAAATATGCCTAGAACGCCAATTGAGAAGTATAAACTCTGTAGGCTTTGAATATTCAGGGAGGATATAAGCTGGAATGTGGGGGGGGGGGTTAGTGCTAAACGCTGACTTGGAATGTGGGGGATATGCATTAATTCAAGCTTACCTGGGGGAAATAACCAATCCAATACTCAGACAAAACACTTGAAACTAACAAAAAGTCTTTTTGCATATAAGCACCGTTTGTCTCCCCACTCTTATTTCCTCTGTATAAAAGGGACCCAAAAATTCTATTTGGGGCTTGGTTTCTATTAGGACAGTAGTCTGCCAAGCCTGGCCAGTCAAAATAAATCAACTTCCTTCTCAGATTTCTCATGTCCTGGCCTTCGACACCACATACACCTGACTTCTCTGCTACTACAATTCTGGGGGCTTGTACAGGATTGCATTGAGAAGGTCAGAGGTGGCAACAATTGTCTGCCCCTTTCAGATGTCTCTGAGGAGGCTGGGAGGGCCCAGGTGAAACCCAGCCCTGGGTGCCCCTGGACTCCCCTTTTAGTCCAGAAAGAGGTTGTGGTCTTCACTAGAGCCCTCCTGAAAGAACCAGAGCACCAGTAGGTTTGAGAGACCCTGAGAATGAAGCAAGGAGCACTACACATCAGATGGGTAAGACCCCCTGGGGCAGGAAAAGCCTAGTTCTAAAATTAGGAGGGAGACTGATAAGCTCTCTAAAAGGGGAGGCCCCAGTACTCCTGAGAATAAAGGAGGAAGCTGCCTCCTCTCCAGGTCCAAAAAAAGGAAAGGGGGGTGGTTGTGTGCATGTGATTGTGGCAACTGAGTGAGATGCAGAAAATCACTTCTGCAGGGTAAGTGCAGAGTCCTGATCTGTGGTTCTGTGGTGACCTCATAAGATCAAGGGCAGTCTGGGGGGTCCCTGCAAAGGGACCCTCTTCCAAGTTGGGGGCTTATACTGACCTGCTAAGGTTAAGAGGTGCTGAAAGTTCCCATGAGGGTCACAGCCAGAGATGGACTAAGTGTAAGGTTTGAGTGACTGCTGTGTACCATCAGCATAGGATGGAAACATGGGAAACACACAAAGTAGGACCCTGTTAGGTTGTATGCTGAAAAACCTCCCCCATGCATTCTGTGAAGATGTGTACCGCATAAGGTTACAACCAGAAAAGCTTAGGATGCTTTGTGAATTAGAATGGCCAACTTTTGGCATGGGCTGGCCCCAGGATGGCATTTTAGATCCCTGGATCATCCATAAAGTCCATGATGCAGTAACTGGAAACCCAGGACCCCCAGACCAATTCCCCTATATTGATGCTTGGGAAAATGCTGTGAGCCAAAATCCACCTTGGTTAGGGTAGTGCATGACTAAGGAAGCTAGAATTTGCCTAATACAGAAACCAAGGAGTGCTGTCCCAGGGACCAGACCAAACAATCACTGTGCAAAGGGCCCAGAGAAAGTGTGCCCCAAGTCCAGTGCCAATCTGCCCATTTTAGAAGGGCCATTTGAACATGAATTTCCACCGCCTTATGTGATGACTCCTGCCCTGGCAGTACTAAGGAATGAAAATGAGCTAGTCTCCCTAAGCAGTGCCCCACTGTCATCATCCACATGGGGAAGTGTGATGCCCATACCATCCCCACCACTGCTTTTATCACCATCAGAGAGGGCACCTATACCATCCCTCCAGTTGCCTTTATTGACATCTGCACCAGAGAGCCCTACACCATCCCTGTAGCAACTTTTACCATCTCCTCAGTGGTCTTTGGCAGCTTCTGCAATGGAAAATACAGATCAGCTGCTTTTACAGCCCATTGCCCCTGGCAATGCTGCTGTGGCACTGCCAATCAGTCAGGGGGGAGATGCTGAGAGGTGGCAACTCAAACCATGGGAAGCCCTAGGGGCAGAGGGAGCAGAGATAAAGCTTGCCTTCCAGCTACCTCTCCATAAAGCCTGGACCCAAATTTTTTATGATGCACATGTCCAGCTTTGGGGGGGTTGGGAGCTGGACATTCACCTATCAGCCCTTTACCATAGCAGACCTTTTTAACTGGAAAAGCCACACCTCACCATTATTCTCAGAGAAGCCTCAAGCCATGATGGGCCTTTCCAGTCCATCTTACAGACCCATAAACCCAACTGGGTTGATTGTAAACAACCCATAATGACTTTATTAAACTTTTAAAAAAGAATGCGTGTCATGCAGGGAGCTCTAACCTGGCTTAGAGATCACCCACCTGAGGGAATTTTGGACAGTGACCAATATGCCCACTTGCAGTTCCCAAAGGAGGACCCCCTGTGGGATCCAAAGAGCACAACCAGGCTCAACTGACCAGAAACTTTCCATAGGGCCTTAGTTGAATGATTCAGGGTGGGGAGCCACAAGACAGTAAATGTGGCAAAAACTACTCAAATTCTACAGGCTCTGGATAAGAGTCCAGCTCAATTCTATGAGAGGCTGTGCAACGTGTTTTGTTTATGCACACCCTTCAAACCCAGACGTTCCTGAGAGCCAAACAATGGTCAACACAGTGTTCATTGCCCAATCACAAGCTGACATCTGAAGAAAGCTGCAGAAGTTGGATGGTTTTGCTGGAATGAATATCTCTCAGCTCATGGAAATAGCTACTAAAGTCTATGTCAACCATGACGTAGAAACAAGGAGGGAAGAAAGTCAGAAGATGAAGAAGGCAGATCTGACAGTGACAATCATGGAAAAATCCATTCCTGTGTCAAGGAGAGTAAACTGGGAGGCCCTTGCCCTAAGGAGAGGGAAGGGCCTACATCTAAGGCAAAAATCAGTGTGTGTACTGCAAAGAAGATGGGCACTGGAAGCAAGAGTGCCCCAGCTGGCCATTTGACCCTGCCACTGCAGCCAAAACATTAGCCAGGAAAGCTAGTGGGGCATCACAAACCAAAACCTGGGTCCATAAAAGGTCAGGAAAAAACCCTGCAAATTAGGTCATTGGGCTGGCAGGAATAGAGGACTCTAATGGAGATGATTAGGACAGACCAGGCTCCTATTTTCCTGGCCCCATGGACCCTCTGGTCAGAGTCCAAATTGGGGGCCACACCATACATATGATGGTTGATGCTGGGGCTCAACATTCTGTAATGACCAAGCCAATTGGGCCTCTCTCAAAAAGACAGACCACTGTCATAGGGGCAACTGGCAAAAGTACCCAACGGCCCTTCCTGCAAACCAGGACCTGCAACATTGGGGGAAAAGAGGTCACTCACAAGTTCCTTTATCTTCCAGAGTGCCCAGTCCCCCTCCTGGGTTGAGACATGCTGTCTAAACTGCAGCTCAAATTGCCTTTGACATCACGGGCAATCCACACTGACACTGGGGCCACAGGACCCTCTGAGAATAGTGCTAACCCTTCCTCTGCAGGAGGAATGGAGACTGTTTTGCCTCAGTGAAACTGGCCAATCCATGCCCATGTAGCTCCCTTTTGAAGATGTGCCTGAAGTATGGGCAGAGGGTCACCCAGTGGGGATGGCACATGACATTCCTCCAATTATTATTGAAATAAAGGCCACAGCCAGTCCAATAAGCATAAAGCAATATCCAGTTCCACGCGAAGTGCAAGTAAAGATCCAGCTACATATTCAGAGATTACTGCATGAAAGCATATTGAGGCCATGCCCCTCTCCATGGAACACCCCACTCTTTCCAGTTAAAAAAGCTGATGGGGATTACCACCCAGTCCAGGACTTATGAGCAGTTAACTCAGCAGTAATAACTCTTCATTCTGCAGCTTCTAATCCATATACTTTTCTCAGCTTAATACCCTCATCGGCAATCTACTTGTCATGCCTAGACCTTAAGGATGCCTTCTTCTGCATTCAGGTAGTGCCCTGGAGCCAGCCAATTTTCACCTTTAAGTGGGACCATCTGAACTCAGGTGAAAAGCAGAAGCTAACATGGATGTGATTGCCTTAGGGGTTTAAAAATGCACCCACTATTTTTGGACAAAGCCTGGCCAGTGATCTCAAATCCTTTAAACCAGAAAGCCATAACTGTTTTCTCCTCCAATATGTAGATGACCTCATTCTCAGAAGTCCCACATACCAAGACTGTGCTGACAGAACTTATGCCCTCTTAATGCATCTACAGCAAAAAGGCTATTGGGTGTCTAAGAAAAAAGCCCAAATCTGCCTATCGCAAGTCAGATATCTAGGTTATAAAATAACGCAGGGACACTGTGAATTGGGACTTGAAGAAAAAAACAATCTGTAGACTCCCTGTGCCCAACACCCACTGGAAGCTGCAAGAGTTCCTCAGAGCGGCAGGATTCTGCTGCAATTGGATCCCCAATTTTGGGATCCTCATGTGCCCTTTATATGAAGCCACAAAGGGGGAAGATCATGATTCCCTGCTCTGGGAAAGCCCACAGAAAAATGCTTTCATTGCCTTCAAACAAGCTCTTATGAAAGCACTGAGCCTCAGACTTCCAGATCTCAGTAAACCATCCTGCCTCTATGTTCACAACTGCCAAAGCATCGCAGTAGGGGCACTCAGTACCTTGGTTCCTGGCAAACACTCATAGCCTGTCTATCCAAGCAACTGGACACTAGCTCAAGGCTGTAGCAGCTACAGCCATTTTTACACTAGAAGCTATAAAATTAACTCTTGGGCAGCCTTTAATTGTCTGGGTTCTGCATGCAGTAATCACAGTCTTAGAAGCTAAAGGAACACACTGGCTAACTAACAGCTGCCTGGTTAAATATCAAACACTATTATGTGAAAGTCCATCCATTCAACTGGAACTTGTAAAAACCCTAAATACTGCCACCCTGCTACCCGTGGAGCTGGGGATTCTAGCCCATAACTGCCTGGAAACATCACAAGAAGTATATTCCAGCAGGCCAGGCCTCCAAGACCTGACATGGAGTTCTTCACGGATGGGAGTAGCTTTATGCAGGACAGCAATCAGTGAGTGGGATATGCTGTGGTATCAGGAGGCCCAGAGC
The DNA here is from genome assembly GCF_030445035.2 of Dasypus novemcinctus. NCBI lineage: Eukaryota > Metazoa > Chordata > Mammalia > Cingulata > Dasypodidae > Dasypus > Dasypus novemcinctus. The sequence continues at coordinate 128,583,203 of NC_080682.1, forward strand.
ATCCTGGATAACAAATCAGCACAGAAAGCCAAACTCATTGCACTCACCCAAGCCCTACAGCTTGCAGCTGGAGCAAAGGTTAACATCTTCACAGACTCCAAATATGCCTTTTTTACCCTGCATATGCATTGAGCCTTATACAAACAAAAAGGACTCATTAACTCAGAAGGAAAGAGCATTAAATATGGCATGCAGATTCTGGAACTACTAGAAGCAGTTTGGAAACCTATCAAAGTAGCTGTAATGCACTGCAAGAGACACCAGACAAGTCACAGCCCCAGCGAAATCAGAGGGCAGATGCTGAAGCAAAAAGAGTGGCATGGGAAGGATACCTATCTGAAAACCTGGTCACTGCTCTCATTCCTCAACCTTGTAATTATCAGAAACTCCAGTATACCCTGACTGCTTTTGTCCCACAGCCTCTGAATCACTGAGAGCTGCAATACAATCAAGCCAAGAGAAAGTGGATGCTCTCTGATGGTGGTATATAAAGAGAAAATGGATGATAGACATAGAATAGTTGTGCCACAAATATTAGCCACAACTCTAGTTCAACACTACCATGAGAACACACACTTGGGGAAAACTCATCTTATAGAAATGTTAGAAAGATTCTTCTACATCCCAAGTCTAGCTGCTATCACCCATGCCATATGCCAGTGGTGCATCATAAGTGCAAAAATAAAACCTTTGGCAGGGGGCCTACGGGAGTCCCAGGAATCCAAAGAATTGGCAATATGCCTCTTGAAGATCTAGTAGTTGGTTTCAACGAAATGCCACACTCTGAAAGTTATAAATATCTCCTAGTCCTTGTTTGCACCTTTTCTGGCTGAGTGGAGGCCTTTCCCACTTGAGCAGAAAAAGCTGAAGAAGTAACCAAAGTTCTCCTCAGGGAAATCATTCCTAGATATGGGCTACCCCTCTCAATTGGCTCTGACAATGGACCCACCTTCATCTCTGAAATCACTCAAAAAATGCCAAAGCACTGAGCATCTGATGGAAACTGCACACCTCTTCCCATCCTCAAAGCTCAGGAAAGTAGAGTGAATAAACCATACAATAAAGACTTATATTGCCAAGGTTTGCCAAGAAACTGGGCCAAATGGGTGTAAGTACTTCTGAGTCCTCTTCTCCAAGTTCAGGCAAGCCCAAGCTGAAAGCGAAGCCTAACCTCTTTTGAAATCCTCTTTCAGAAACCACCCCCTTAATCCAAAATATAAAAGGGGATCTCAGAGAAAGAGGAAACTTATCAATAGCTCAGCAAATTATCAGCTTAGGAAAAACCTTACAAAACCTGCAACACTAGGTCCAAGAAAGGGCCCCCATTAGCTTAAGCAACTATATACACCTGTACAAGACAGGAGATGCAGTCTGTGTCAAAGACTGTAAGTCAGCTCCACTAATCCTTCTATAGTGAGGACCCTATCTTGTCATTTTATCCACCCCCAGTGGAGTTAAAGTAGCTGAAAGTGTTGTAGAATTTGAGAGAGGTTCAATTATTTGCATATAGAGAGGCCAGGACTCAGGAATGATTTTGAGAAGGAAAAATGGTTTGTTGTCAGCCAGCCGGACTCAGGAGCTTTCTGTTTCAATCCCAAGCCCTGAACAAGACTTTTGAGTTTCTTTTATACAGACAGGAAAGGTTAAATGGTCCCTTTGTTTGAGTTCTCCATAGGCTTGAATTAGCATATATGTCTCCCACATCTTAGGTAAGCTTTTAGCATGGACTTCATACATTCTAGATAAGCTTTTAGCATATTTTGTTTTCATTTCCCCTGAATACTTAAAGTTTATAGACCTTGCATTGTTAAACTGTTTCCTGGGACTGGAGTCATTGCCATGGTTACCAAGGACAGGACTGCAGCCTCTGTCTCACACCCACAAGTCAGACAGCTTAGGTTACCTCTGATGAGACAAAGAGCCTCCCACCCATATCCCACATCAAAAGCACCCCATGGATACACCATAGCTGGGTCAAGTGAGCTGCCCCAGAGTCCTAGACCCATATTCCAGATACCCACAACTCAACCAAACTCATCTTGCAAAGGAACAAAACACCAAGCCCTGCTCCAGTCACACCCTGGAAGCTGACTGGTCCATGCATGGCCGAAGGCTGAGGATGGAACACTAAGCTCTGCTCCAATCACACCCCAGAAACTGATAGGTCTATGTACAGCTGAAGAATAAGAATCCAGTTTAATCCCAGTTACAATGCCCCTTCGGTTATTCTCCCTACTCCTAGCCCTGACCCTCCCACAGAGTGTGAGCCATTATCCAAAAGGTGCAAATGGTGGCCCATGTCAATACCACATTAATATATCATAACCATTACACCTGCAAGGGCCATATAGCCACCTGCCAGTCTCAAGGATTCTCGTATAGTGTCTGTAACACATCTGGTCAAATAACCTGCTATGACCCCAAACCCCCAACAGTCTCCCATAAATGGGAAATAAGGGTGCTTAAGCAAAATGGTAAGCTACTTATCTCTACCCCTGTCACTAGCCAGAACCAATGAGTGTCCCTCCTATTTGACACATGCCAAATTATAGACTCTGGAACACCAAATGTGGAGGGCTTAGCAGTGAGCAAAAATATACTCATAACAATAAGTATATGCATGTTCCAGAAATGAAAAGCACAGCCCAAGGTGGGGGGGGGAGCTTCTGGTGCAAATACATAGGTGCATACTACTGCCCCTACTGGTCCTGTGTCACCTGGAACATGTGGAACACAGCTGCAACTAAACAAACAGCCATTCTCATGAAAGGAATGGCCCTGGCTAACTCTTCCTGCTGTCATTGTAACCACTTAAACCTCACCATCCTTAAACCTGAATCCTGACAGACTCAGGGAGTCCAAATAAGTCTCTGCATTGATGGTAGAGGAATAGACCCAGGAGACTACATCTGGGTTGGGTATTGGGAATACCCACTCACAAGTAAAGCCCATTCTGTGTTCCACTCTTTCTATGAAGAAATGGAAAAGCCCTTTTCCATTCTACAAGGAGTGAGAAACCTCTTCATAAGCCTAGCTGAAGTAGTAGGGGCAGCTTAAATGTCTCCTTGTGCTATGTATGTGGAGGTACTAATATGGAAGACCAACGGCCCTGGGAAACTAGAGAATACAATTGCAGCCAAACATATAATGAAACTGGTCTCTCAGCTGTCCCCTGAGATAGTATGCGGCCCTTGTAAACTTCTGTCATAGGAAAATATTGTGCTTCAAGGGTCTGCCTAAACTCTCCTATATCTGTTGGAAACCTAACATGTACAGGGGGAGAATTCCAAAATTATACCACCAATACAACAGAGCCTTGGGGAACATGGAATGAATATGATCTCATTCTCATAAATTATACTTTCCCCAAATTAATCACAGTATGGAACTCCACTGCAAAAGGCCCCTTTACTACCCCCAAATGGTCTGTACTGGATTTGTGGGAAAGTTGCATTCTGAGAACTTCCCCCAAACTGGTGTGGTACTTGTATGCTCGGTACAATAAAACCCTCCTTCTTCCTCATTCCCTTAAGAGAAGGCAAAGAGCTAGGCCAGCCAGTGTATCAAAATATAAGAAAGGGCTGTTGTTACCTGGAGAGGTGAAGAATGGTCCCCTGATTCTGTAATCCTGTGCTATGGGCCAGCATCTCAGGCAGAGGGTGACATGTGAAGTTATTGAACCTTTATCTATATGCTAAACTGAATCATCCACCTGCAAGCTGTGGTGGAAATAATAACTAATGAAACTGCCCATGCTGTAAACTTACTAGCCCAACAGCAAACTAAATTCAGAAATGCTATCTGTGAAAACCAACTCACCCTAGACCCTATCTCCTGGCAGCTAAAGGAGGAGATTGTGGAAAATTGAATCTCTCTAACTGCTACCTTGAACTAGACAGCACTGGAAAGGTTATTGATGAAATTACAAGCAAAATGGTAAAAATTGCTCATGTTCCTGTGCAGAGCTGGAATGGTTGGAATTTAAGTAATCCTATTGGAAGCTGGCAGTCAATGGTAAACAATTTCAAGCTTCTACTGGGAATAATTGTCTTCATCATAGGAGGATGCACCATACTTCCTGGCCTCCTCCCTTTCATCATAAACAGAATGCACATCCTAATAAATGGTATAATAAAAAGGCAGACAGCTGCCTATCTCATGGCACTATATACATACCAGCCACTCCAGAGAGATTCTGACAATAGTGATGCCAAAGCCTAATAACATTAAGCAGTCATCAAAGGGGGATATAATATAGCCTGTGCATAGATTCAAACTTATTTTATATCCAAATATGTCTAGAAAACCAATTGAGAAGTATAAACTCTATAAGCTTTGGATATTCAGAGAGGATGCAAGCCAAATGTGTCAAGCCTACGTGAATGTGTGGGATATGTGTTAAATCAAGCTTACCTGAAGGAAATAACTTATCTAATACGCCGGTAAAACACTTGAAGAAACTAACCAAAAGTCCTTTTGCATACAACCACAATTAGACCCCCCACTCTTATTTCTTCTGTATAAAAGGGACCCAAAAATTCTATTAGGCACTCAGTTTTTATTAGCACAGGAGTCCATCAAGTCCAGCTGGTTGAAATAAACCATCTTTCTTCCCAGAATTCTCATGTCCTGGCCTTTGATACTGCATACACTTGACTTCTCTGCTACTATACCTTCTTGCCAAAGACCAGCTAAGTAGATACAACCACAGGTACTGATACTCCTGGGGGATAAGGAGACACATAGTCTATGTTCATGGCTGATGGCTCCAGATTTCAGTGCCCTGCCAGTGGGCCCTACTTTGGAATTTGTGCTCCTGGGTATGATGGAGTTGGACTCAGATGTGACTTTCTACCCATGCCCCTACTGTCACTTTGATTGAAGCTGTGTTTGGCACTGGGGTTTGTGTATACTCAGGAGACTTGAATCTCTGGACTGCCCATGTGCCAGCTGGGTCCTGAGCCTCAGCAGAGTTACAAAACCTACTCTCCAATTCATTGGACTTACTCAGGTGAGTTAAGAGGAAGATGAAGATGGTCACCCACCACACCAGGGAAATGAGAATATCTACACCTGCAAGCAGGAGAATGGCATCCCTCAACCATGTGGGGTCAAAGCTCCCTCTTCACAGAGAATTGGAGTGGACATAACCAACCCAGGGTCCACAGGATGGAGGAATAAGTTATACATTAGAGTGGACTTACTGGTATTCTACTATAGAACTACTATGACTCTAGCAATGGAAGTTTCTGGTTTTCAGTTTTTGGTGTTTTAAAGGATGTTTCCTGCTTTGTACTTTTCATTGCTTTCCTTTTTTGTGTGTGTCATATAGTTTATTTCCCCTTAAAATTCCAGATAAACTTTACTAAGTTGACACATGATATATTAAAGTAAGGATTCAGAATAGGCTAAAGAAGAATTTTACAAGCTGGAGTGTCTAGAGCTTGCAACGGTCTTCAGGATCATCTATAACCATGACATCCTCCTGGAGCTGTATCTGCAGCAGAGGCTCCTCCACGCACTCCAGCAGCTCATTGATGGAGTAGATGTTGGGCTGGGCATGGACTTTATACATTCTAGATAAGCTTTTAGCACATTTGGTTTGCATTTTCCCTGAATATTTAAAGTTTATAGAGTTTGCATTGCTAAACTGTTTCTCCAAGACTGGAGTCATTGCCATGGTCACCAAGAGCAGGACTGCAGTCTCTTACTATCCCACACCCACAAGTCAGGACAGACAGCTTAGGTTATCTCTAAAGAGACAAAGAGCCTCTCACCCATAACCCACATCACTATGTATCATGAAAATAAGTCAGAAAAATAAAAATGAAAAAGAAAGCAACTCCATTGCAGAAAGTAAAAGCAAAAAGCCACCACTAGGTGCCACTGTTGGATAAGAATTGCTTCTTCCTCACACTTCCTGGAGGGCAGGGGACTGGATTTGAAGGCAGGAGGAGGGGGCAGGGGCCCTTCAAATAGGGGCTGGTGGGCCCCTGGGCCTGATCTGTGACTGCTGTGAGAACCTCTACAGCTGAGTGCTCACCTGGCTCAAGCCAAGAGTTTTGGTTCAGGCAGGCTGCCAGGTAACTCTTAAGAGAGGGAATTCTGTTAAACAAAATTTCCATGACTGCCACGACTTGCAGTTTGGTCACAGCCGAACATGTTCCATGCAGTCCCCACTAAGGGGAGGTGAGTGGGTCAAAAAATGAAAGACACAAAATAGCAAAGAGCAGGTGGGCTTTGAGAAAACTGCAGCAGTGTGTCAGCTACCTCAGGCACCCAGTTTAAGCAAGCACGTTATTTTATACCTTATGTGACAACAGCACATTCCGCAGTTCTCAGGAGAATCTCTTGTTTCTAGGTCACTACAAATACAGTACTTATTCTTCTTTTCAATAGCCCTCTGATAACTGTTCTCCTGGAATTCTTATCCACACTTAGCATATTTTCTTCCCACACATAACCTAGCCCAGGGGCACCTCCTTCTTTATCTACATTCTTCCTGTGATTTTTGGAGCCTGCTTTGCAGGTTTCCCCACATATCCCCCTTTCCTCTTATATAATGAGAAAAAGCCTGCTAGGTATGTTTGTGCCTGTCTTTGGTTGGCACCCTCTCAGGCTTTTACCCATCATTGACTACCAGCCAGTGAGGACAGCTTATTTGCTCTTTTTCATGGGTGCTATTTACATCTTATTATGCCACAAGGCCTTTGGAGTTAAATGTATTTGGGTACTTTCAGTTTGTATGCGGTTTATTTGATGTAGTAAATGTGCCAGCATTATGGGCAATAAGCACCGGAGAAGTAGCAAAAGGCAGGCCAGGGCTAAGAGATACCAAAAACTGTGATGCAGGAGGTCCCAAGGACTGAAATTTTGCAAATTGCTTAACAGAATGTTAGAAATAGCTTCAGGATTTAAGGTAACAAGATGAGTTAATTGGAGGGCCAGGATCTCATCATGTAGGTTCCATAAATCTATACTAATATGTTCACGATTCCAAATCCCTTGTAAATGGAAATGGCTAGCAGTCCAATTCTGTATTGTATCATTGAATAATATGGGGGTAACACAAACAAAAGCATATTGAGGATGACACTTTAGGTGCCTCCAATATTATAAAGCATCAAGTTGATTACCCAGGGAGATAACAGTTTCCTCTAAAGCATTTAGCCAAGGGTTGATTAAGTGTGCAGGAGGCATAACAAAAGTAGGCTGATGAACTATCAAAAGATCATTATCCCAATTAGCAGTAGTAACACATTAGTTAAATTACAATGCAAACAGTGTACATAAAAATACCCTTTTACTATTGTAATTTTCTGGCCTCCCCTGCCCCAATACCAGACAGATAACAGATGACCACAAACACCTACCCCTGTCCTTGATTCAACAGGATATACTAGTACCTGTGCAATCATAAATGAATCTTGTTGTTTTTACATTAACAGAACTGGTCAGGTAAAAGAAAATCTTAAAGTACTGAGAAAAATATAGAAATCATTCAGAAAACCCAAAATAATAACTATGAAAATAAATCATGGCTATCCTCATTCCTTTTTTATTTTTCTTCACCCATAAAATCAATCCTTTTACCCATTATAACATCATTATTAACAGTATTGCTGCTGCTCCTTTTTGGTCATTGTCTCTTACAGCTTCTTGTCCAATTCATACACCAAATCATACAGTCAATAACCCAGGAATATGTAAATGGTGTCTCTCTGCTATGTGAACAACAATAGCAACTCCTATGGGACCTAAAACCACAGCCCACTATACAGGATGGATGAGAACTTCTTTTCTCTGCCCCTTAACAGCAGGAAGTAGCCAGACAGAACCAACACCCCAAATTCCCTCACCCTCTGACCCTGCCCAGTACCGTATACCCCAATACCCAGTTCCCCTACATATATATAAACAAAGAATTAGGAATGTTAGAGATTTGCAATAATTAACAAGCTGTAGCTCAGTTTCCCCTGATATGCACTGAGAAAATACAAACCCCCTCCCCTGGGTCTGAGGGCATAGCATAGCACTTTCCCACAGGTTAAAGAAACTTCAGAGAGAGGAATAAAGGGAGATAGAGATCGTCACCATCTGCATATCAGAGGTAGATGGAGATATTTACTATCTCTACCTGCATATCAGAGGGAGAAGGAGATGGAAGCCTTCAATATTTACATCTTTTAATCCCTACAGATGAAAAAAAAAATCTGCTCCTGCAGCATTCCAAAAAGCCATAAACTCCCTCAGCCCCTTCCGCTACCTCACTTAGACCCTCAATCCCCTCCCACTAACTATCATTTCCCCTCCTAGGAAAGTTCTGTATACATTCAAGTCCCCCCCTTCCAGGAGTGCACTGAAGCCTCTCTTCAGACCCCCACCATGTTGGTGGGGAGGGTGCCAAAGTCTGTTTTTCAGACCCCCTCCTTTGGGAGAGCTTCTCAATAAATTATTTTTCTGCCTGTGGTCAGTCAGTCTCCATGTCCCGGTGCATGCCATTTTTCTCTAACAGTAATATTAACAGTTCCTTCTATAATAACATAAGGAGGCACACAGGCCTGAAGTCCACAAGTGGACTCGAACTGCTAGTTTGCAGTTCCAGGATCTGTAATGTTAATAATATGATGTGTGGCAGCTACCAATTACCACAGTTCTCACTGGAGTATTTTAACCTCCAGCCACAACTACATATTTCCTCCTCTTTGTTTTTGCAAAGTACTGAATACAGCTTGGGTGGTTTCTTGTTGTATTATTCCCCAGAGGGTTTGTAGCATGCTTCTGAGGGCTCATCCCTTCCAAGAGCAGGAGGGGACCAATGTCATAGTCACTGAAATGAGCATGAAGAACACTCATGGATGACGTTTATAAATTGTTGGTAGGTAACAGGCAGCAGGAACTGCTGGGCTAGGCACAAGAAGGTTTGGTACTCACGATGTTCACCTTTTTGGTAGAGCCACTTTGCCTCTTCTCAGGTTTTTTCTACCAGGCCAGGACAAATGGTTGAGCTATGCACACAGCCTTGGGGAGGCACTGCAAAAGACCATTGTTGGCTTTTCTACAGATAGGAGAATGTGGGCTGACTAGATTTCCCTAAGAAGATACTAGTAAGTTTTAAAACAAAGTGATAATAATATAACTGGATATTAATTTCTTGTAACAAACTAACAATATTTGGGACTGTGGCATACAGCAGTGGTATTACTTTAATTTATGATAAGAGGTTGTTTGGTGACATACTATTTTTAATAATAATTAAAATGATGATTAACCACATTATACTTTAATATTATGGTGAAACACTATTAAATTTTCAGGACTTTTATATACTCTTTAAGTATTTACATGAACTTTTCACTCATACTGATGTAGGCTATGGGTGGGGGAGTCTGTTCATCTCTTTGTAGATAACCTGTGCTGTATGTGTCTTGAGCTGTGCATTTGGGACAGTGAGAACTGCAGCCCTGCCCTTGGTAACCATGATAACAATTCCAGTCCAGGAAAAACAGTTTAGCAATGCAAACTCTACAATCTTTAAACATTCAGGGGAAATGCAAACCAAATGTGCTAAAAACTTATGTAGAATGTATGAAGTCCATGCTAAAAGCTTACCTAAGATGTGGAAGATAAATGTTAATTCAAGCTTATTGAGCACTGAAACAAAGGACCATTTGGCCCTTCCTCTGTATAAAAAGAACTCAAGAATCTTTTTCAGGGCTCAGATTTTGAATGAGAAGCTTTTTCCTTCCTAAAATTATTCCTGAGTCCTGGTCTTTCTATACACAAATAATTGAACCTCTTGACTTCTACAACATTTTGGGGGGCTCTCCCAGTATTTCCAAATGAAGGCTAGAGAAGGTAGAATTTCACTACCCCTTCTGGATCCCTGAAGAAGCCAGAAGGGCTCAGATGAACCCCAATCTGGGCACCCCTGGATTACATTTACTCCAGAAAAGATGTGGGCTCCACTGGAATCTTCCCAATGAAAATCAAGGACAATGGAAGGTCTGAAAAAAAATTCTGGGAACAAAAAAGACTCCAAACATGGAAGAAGATAAGACCCCCGAGGAAACATAGTCAGGAAAACCCTAGCTTTAATTGCTAGGGATGAGCCCAATCACCTCCCAGGAGACCCCATTACCTCCAGAAATTCAGGGGAAAGCCATCTCCTCCAGGTCTGAAAGGAAAGAAAAAAAAAAGGAAAAAGTCTGGTGTTTTGGGTTTGTCTAGCTGCATGTTAGGATCTGGTTTCTGGTCTTGTCTCCACTGAGATAGTGAAGGCTTGATTATAATAAGAAAAGATGTTTATAGGTTTGAGTCCTAATGTCCTGGAAATTGGTCTGGATTTTGAAAAACTTGGTTACAGGAAAATGAATTGGCTTATTAGTGAAGCTTGGTCTGGGTGTAAAGTTAAACAGTGAAAAGGTCTAGCTGGAATATTTTATTATGGTGCTGAATTGTGAATGAATTTGCTTTAAATGAGATGTTAATCTTAAGTTTTCTCTCTTTCTAAAGTTTGTAATGCTGTGGAGGCAGTCATACTGAAGAAAATATATATAGAACTTGTAACCCAGATTAATAAGTTTTGTGCTTCTGTCTGTGTCAGCTCAATGCTAGTGTTAGAACTGTGTAATTATGTAAAGTGGTAAAATTTGGTTAAGCTGGAACACCCCCTTGCCATTGGCAAAGGAGTGAACTGATTGTAGTTTATAAAGCAAAACTGTGGCCTGAATGTGTGTGCACATGATCTGCTGTCTTGCCTCTCTGGGTTGGCCCCATTTGCCAGAAATCAGGGATTGTCCATGTCTGTGTCCACACCATGCACCCAAGTTTGTTGGGGCTGGCCCAGTCAGGGTAACTGGTGGAGCCCGTTACTTGAATCATAGCTCTGCCAGGACAAGTGGTCCCCAGAAAGGTGCCAAATTTGAAAAGTTCTTTCAAGCCATTTTAGTAGCCTGGAACTTGTTACCACCACCTTATCTCCCCTCCTCCCTTTAAGAGAATGCATAACAAAAGCAGAGAGCTGGGAAGGGAGAGCAACTTTCCCCTTTCCAGTGAATCCACATCTTCTATTTATAAGCACATTCCTATCAAATCATTGATCAACCTGGAAGGGGGGGGGAGATAAAGGAGATCTCTCTCTTTGTATGTCTGTGTAGAAATGCCTTGAAATGTTTAAAGCTGTAAATTGGTAAAAAAAAAAAAAAAAACTACCTTGTCTAAAGGTAAGAGGCTATTGCTTAAAAACAATAAACCTCTAATCACTTGATAGCTCTTTTAATGGTTCAGCTGGGAGCAGTCAGCTGTAAGGGTCATGAGATACTACAGGAAAAAAAAAAAACAGACAAATCTGAAAACCCAGAGACCTCATGTCATGTCTCCTTAAAAATTGAAAAAAAAATTAATAAACCTCAGCTTCTCAATTTAAACTCATTTGTGCCTATAAAAGTATAAATAATAATCAAAATGAGATCTCATGTGCTATCAATTTGGGTCAGGGCATTCCTCAAAATGCTAAGGATATGGGATTTTGACTTTAAAATCTGTATTTGGCTTTTGTCAGGTTGCTTGTGCCTAAAAACTCATGGTAAAAGATAACTTAAAATGAATCTTTAAATGCCAATATTGTCTTGCTGGGGAATTAAATGCATAAGCCACAGATGAAATTTGTTTGGTTACTAAAAAAACAGGAAAGCTTCACCAGGTTGTTACTAATAAGGTTCTTGTAACTTAATTAATAAAGGTATTCAATTCATCTTAAAGTAAAACATACTAAGAACTGTAGCTAAGAATTAGAATCATTGTATAAGTACCATTGTGTGTGTGTGTGTGTGTGTGTGTATAAAAGTTGGTAGCTGGGGCTACTGGAACAGAGTAAATGTAGCCTGAATTTCAGCTATTGTGATGGTAATTGTAGACTGCATTTACTTGTGATTCCTGGAAATCTGGCCCACCCCTTAACAATTCAACTTAATATTTAAACTTTAAAAACTTATGGCTAAATTAGAAAAAAGGGTTTATGCATATCACTTGTGTGCCATTCTATATATTTTTGGTCATTTCCTCTTTACCCTTTTAAAGGAAAAACTGTTTTTTCCATTGACCATTAAAATAATATAAATTAATTCTGAGTACCCATCTCCACCAGAAATCAGAAATAACTGTTGCCATGTTTTCCAAAACAAACAATATTCTTCCTAGAGTATCAGGCCTTATTAAGCAACCCCCTATTGTTCAGGCCATCTCAGAGAAAAAAAAACTGAGTAAAAGCTACCTGGTTTCTTTCCAGTCTAAACAGAAGCCCACATGCTTGCCAAGTTCCCTCCAAACAGCTATTTTGTCAGGCATTGTCACCACCTCCACCCTACTCACAACCCCATTGCCTGCATTAGTATCTGGTACCTAATAAGCACTCAGTTAATAAATTGATGTATTTAAAACCTCATAGGGAAATTACTATAAAGCATTTCCTCTAATTTTTGTCTTAACTCATTCATATGTGTGTATGTGTGTATATGTATACCATCTATACTAAGGTAACGTTACCTTTCATATTAGAGGGTTTATGGCTGAGTGCACCAGTGGTCAGATTGTGGATATAAAAAGTAATAGCCCTTGATCATATATATATATATATATTTTTACTCCATCTTTGTAACTTTAATTATAAACAGAGAAGTAAAAAGGAACGTTTTAAATAACAAATTAGTTTTTTGTATCAAGCTATTCATATCTATTTGCTCAATTTATTAAAATTAAATAAGCAGTTATATAAGTAATATATATATTTTTCTAAAACCCAAATTAAACTAATGGTATAAAAGGTCATGTAAAATCTAAATATACATTACTGTTAAAAGATTATGATATCCTCATTAAATTATAATAAAAACAGGTTAAATAATTGCTTTATATTCTAGAGCTTAAAAGTTGGTATGCTTTTGAAATTACTCAGTTTTAAAATTATCAAAAATAAAAGGTTTTTATGCCACTGTAAAAAGGAAAACAACATTCATTATTTAATCAATAACAATTTCAACTTGTTTGGCTTAAGTATTACCTCTTAGGTTTATAAAATACCAGGTTGATAAGTTAACATTGTATGTGTTGAATCTTTAGAATAATGGAAACTGTAAACTCTTGCTTCATGAAATTAAGTGTAAACTTCTCTCCTTCTCTCTTAGATGCATAAAGCAAATTCCATTGGTTGCTAATTGTAATCTAAGGTAAATTAGCCAGTCTGTGATTGTGGTCAATTATAAAGAGTTTGTAAAAGCATTTTCCAAACTGAATCATTTAAATGGTTCTAGTTCTAGAAGCCATTGGTTTGGTTGGTTTGATGGCAAAGAATAACTTTGTGATAATAAAACCTGTCTGAAGGTCACTGCAAGGTGCATATTTAAGTAAAGGGTAATGAAAAGTTACCTTAATTCTATTGGGAATCTTATGTTTTCATTTTAACAATGAAAAATAGTTTTTTGCCTTCTACTACTAAGGTAAAATGCCACTAGTATCTTCATGGTAAAAATGTAAAAATAAACAAAGTCACTTGATATATAATGTGTTGCATTAAAAATGTTTAAAAATACATATAAAATCAAGGGATAAACTTTAACATTGTCAAATTCTCTTGTGCATTCAAACCAGGCCTTGAATACATTACAGGTTGCCTCTCCATGTGAGTTATTGGCTAGACTGGTCACTGACTCCTCAAATAAAAAATTTTGCTATGCCTCTGGTTGTGCTCCTGAAGTTGACAGAAACTATGTTGCAGTTTCAAGCTCCTGCAGCAACCAATGATGGCTCAGTATAGCCAAGCATACAATGGATATCATCTCCAGACTGGTACTCTTCCATAGTGCCAGACAGCACTGTGCACTAGGCCAGTAAAATACTGGAAACTCTCTTTAGGATCAACGATGCTGTGACTTACTCACTGTGTGAAGAACATGCTAAGTGGAGCCATGATAACTAGGATACTGTAAGGAAAATTTAAACTCAATTGGCACTATGGCCTACTCCCATGGAGAGATAACATGTAAAGTATTACAAACCTGAAACTTAATTGCAACTCAGAATCCTTATGCATGAAGTAATACATTAATTAATATTAAATGCTGTACTTTCATCCTGTTCTAGATATATGCCTAATAATTATATTATCTTTTCTATTCTGGACCAGGTACAAAAGTACATTAGACATGTTAAATTCCTAGTAACTTCATTTTCTAAATAGTTAATAAATATGTCTAAAATAAGGTGGCAGTCTTAACTGAAAACAACTGGGCCACCAGTGGCTTGCAGGTAGCCAATTAATTGGTGCCAGGCTCAGCCACCCTACTACTCTACTGCACTCTATTGTGTAGCAAAAATGAGGCTTGCTTGCTAGTGATGGGTCACCTATTGAACAGTCAAAATTACCAGGAATATTCAATTAAAACCAAAATGTAAAAACACTTTATTCTGTAGTTCTGATCACTCCCACACTAAAATTAAGGGAATTTCCAACTTGGTGCACTAATTCTGAATGAAACCAACTGCCCAAAAGGTACCAGTTCACCAGAAGCACCTGATGAAGCACATGAGTGCCAATCATTAAACAGCCTGGAATGCATCTTTGTAACAAAGCTAATAAGACAGATTCCCATGTGCTAACAACAACAGAAGTGGACAAAGAAGAAGATGCAGCAAATAGACACAGAGAACAGACAACCAGGGTGGGGGGGGGGGCAAGGGGAGAGAAATAAATAAAATAAATAAATCTTTAAAAAAAAACTTTATAGATAGACCCATCAAATCTTACTCAACTTTAACCATAAAAATTCCTTTTTCACAAGCCTTCTGCTCTTTCTGTATTCATTCAGGTTTTGTCCCACATTTTTTTTTAATTATTTATTTATTTTTTTAAAAAATTACATTATGAAAAATATGAGGTCCCATTCAAACCCACCGCCCCCACCCACCACTCCCCCCACAGCAACACTCTCTCCCATCATCATGACACATCCATTGCACCTGGTAAGTTCATCTCTGAGCATCACTGCACCCCATAGTCAATGGTCCACATCATAGCCCAGACTCTCTCACGTTCCATCCAGTGGGCCCTGGGGGGATCTATAATGTCCCGTAATTGTCCGTGAAGCACTATCCAGGACAACTCCACGTCCCGAAAACGCCTCCACATCTCATCTCTTCCTCCCATTCCCCACACCCAGCAGCCACCATGGCTACCGTTCCCACACCCATTCCACATTTTCTCTGTGGACATTGGATTGGTTGTGTCCATTGCATATCTATGTCAAGTGAGGGCTTAGATTCCATATGGGTACTGGATGCACTCCTCCCGCTTCCAGTTGTAGACACTCTAGGCTCCATGTTGTGGTGGTTGATCTTCTTCAACTCCATGTTAGCTGAGTGGAGTAAGTCCAATTAATCAAAGTGTAGGAGCTGAAGTCTGTTGAGGCTCTGGGCCTGGGTGTCATATTATCAGTCCAGAGATTCGAATCCCCTACATATATCTTAAACCCAGCACCGACTACAATTCCAATAAAGTAGCATGCAAGTCTTGTGAAAAGAGATCCCCTCTGAGTCCAATTCCATCACGCAGAAACACCAGCTCCAAAGAAGGGCTATCTGTCATGGCAGTGAACCCCTTCTGCCATGACCATAGAACCCGTGGGTCTCTTTATCCCTCAAAAGAACCAATACCTGGGGTTGTATCTACCTTATCTGTCTCTTAGACTCTGTTCAGTTGTACATAGGGGTATTCCTTCTGACAACCTCCAGACTCTTTTTTAGAGACTCACAGCCTTATAATCTCATTTCTCCTTCCATTTCCCCCTTACATTAGGTCAAACAGCTTCCCGAAGTCATGTCATTATATGTAGACAGGTATATTCTGCTGTTCCGCATTGAATCTTTAATTCAAGGTCATTTTCTAGTTGCTTCTTCAGCTGGTATGTGGTAGTGATCCCTCGGTGCCAGGGAGGCTCATCCCCGGGTGTCATGTCCCACGCTGGGGGGAATGCATCGCATCTACACGCTGAGTTTGGCTGTGAGAGTGGCCACATTTGAGTAACATGCAGGCTGTCAGGAGGAAACCCCCAGGCACAATGCTACTCTAGGCCTTGTTCTTATTGCAGGTGTATAGGCTCAAAAGTGTAACCATTAGTATCACGAGCCCACTGTTGGGCCCTCCTTCCTTCCTGGTTCTTGCTGTTGCACCTGGAGGATTGCCGCTGCTCTCCCAGGGCCCACAACAGTGACCCCCCGGCCAGGAGCCCAGTACCCCCCCAGCTGTTGTTTTTGTTTCCACTATGAGTATATATAGACATTACCATATACCCTGGGCATATGCCCTGTATAACTCCCTGTCAACCATATATATCCTGTCAATAACATCCCATATCAGTATTCCTCCGCTGCCATTGTTGAACCACTCTGTGATCCAAAACTTCCCGTAAAGTGAATCCCAACATAATGTCAGCTTCAGAAGAGTCTTAGATCACCGAAATTCATATATACAATATATAGTATTTCCCCAGATCCACCATAAAACCTTTCCCCTTGGACAGCAATAATCTTTTAACTTATTCATATCATATTTCCTGAAACTGATGTACAGATTCCAACACTATAGTTTTCAAACAAGGTGACATTTGTGCTTACTATGTGGTCCATATTTTAGGCTGTACAGTTTTCTAAATTTTTTAGTTATCCTATGTTTTGTCTTATGGTTTTCATTATTAGTCTGTCATCCCCTATATGTTTTTGGTGTAATATTAGCTGTTTTATATTCATCCTCGTGTACTCTCACATAGCTCCTCTTTTGCCCCCTTATTTACCTTTGTTCCATCCATTCCACATCCATTTTCCCCTCCCCTTAGGGCCCACAACGCCTGCCAATCTAATACGCTGGGAGCCGTCCTTTCTCACGAGAGATACAGTTCTCTCTATTCAACGGCATTAGTCTTCCCCAGGATATGGGTCCACCCCACCCAATGGTAGAACCCACCTTGGCAAAATGAGCCTTCAGCTATTCCCTCTGGAGTCCGTCATGCATCAGACCATACCCCCTGAGCGTCCTAACCAGGTAACCCTCCTACTTATACTTTGATACGTTTTACTCAACATTTAGTTCTCAACGAACTTCTGACACTCTCCCATATTCGCATGTTGCCCCTCCCTCCCACCTATTTCTTGGACAATATTACCCCTCTTCCCATCCCCAGCCCCCCTCAAACCCAGAAAACCCCACCTGAAGGTAACCCCTTGCCCCCATTTTGTCCCTTCTTTGTGCTCATACTTACCGCCAGCTCATCACAGATTCCACCCCTGCAGACATTAACTCACATCCTTCCTCCACCCCCTGATTTCCTGTAAGCCACTTTTCCAGACTCTAGCTCTCTGAGGCAGTTAACTTATTTCATATCATTGAGGTCATATAGTATTTGTCCTTCAATGCCTGAGTTGCTTCACTCAACATAAGATTCTCAAGGTTCATCCATGTTATCACGTGTGATTGTAGTGTATTGGTTCTTACAGCTGAGTAGTATTCCATTGTGTGTATATACCACATTTTATTGATCCACTCATCTGTTGATGGACATTTGGATTGATTCCAACTTTTGGCGATAGTGAACAATGCTGCTATGAACATTGGTGTACATATATCGGTTTGTGTCCTTGTTTTCAGATCTGATGGTTATATACCCAGCAGTGGTATTGCTGGGTCATATGGCAAATCTATGGATAATTTTTTGAGAAACCGCCAAACTGTCCTCCAGAATGGTTGGATCCTTCTGCATTCCCACCAGGAATGGATGAGTGTTCCCCTTTCTTCACATCCTCTCCAGCATTTGTATTCTACTGTTTTTTTCATGGCTGCCAATCTTATGGGAGTAAGATGGTATCTCATTGTAGTTTTGATTTGCATTTCCCTGATAGCTAGAGATTTGGAGCATTTTTTCATGTGCTTTCTAGCCATTTGTATTTCTTCTTTGGAGAAGTGTCTGTTTAAGTCTTTTTCCCATTTTTTAAATGGGTTGTTTATCTTTTTGTTTTCAAGATATATGAGTTCTTTATATATGCAAGTTATAAGTCTCTTATCAGATATATGGTTGCCAAATATTTTCTCCCATTGTGTGGGTTCCCTTTTTACTTTCTCGACAAACTCCTTTGAGGTGCAGAAGGCTTTAATTTTGAGGTAGTCCCATTTATCTATTTGTTCTTTTGCTGCTCGTGCTTTTGGTGTGATATTCATGAAGCCATTTCCTATTACAAGGTCCTGTAGATGTTTCCCTACACTGCTTTCTAAGGACTTTATGGTCTTGGCTCTTATATTTAGGTCTTTGATCCATCTTGAGTTGATCTTTGTATAAGGTGTGAGATGGTAATCCTCTTTCATTCTTCTACATATGGCTATCCAGTTCTCCAGGCACCATTTGTTGAATAGGCCATTCTCTCCCAGTTGAGAGGGTTTGGTGGCTTTATCGAATATTATATGGCTATATACATGAGGTTCTATATCTGAACTTTCAATTCGATTCCATTGGTCTGTGTGTCTCTCCTTATGCCAGTACCATGCTGTTTTCACTACTGTAGCTTTGTAGTATGTTTTGAAGTCAGGGAGTGTGATTCCTCCTATTTCGTTTTTCTTTTTCAACATGTCTTTGGCTATTCGGGGCCTCTTTCTATTCCAAATAAATTTCATAGTTAGTTTTTCTAGTTCCTTAAAGAAGGCTGTGTTGATTTTTATTGGGATTGCATTGAATGTGTAGATCAGTTCTGGTAGGATAGACATCTTGATAATATTCAGTCTTCCTATCCATGAACAGGGAATATTCTTCCATTTATTTAGGTCTTCTTTGATTTCCTTGAACAATCTTGTATATTTGTCGATGTATAAGTTCTTTACCTCTTTAGTTAAATTTATTCCTAAGTATTTGATTTTTTTATTTACTATTGTGAATGGTATTTGTTTCTTGATTTCCTCCTGATCTTGCTCATTATTGGTGTACAGAAATGCTACTGATTTTTGTGCATTGATCTTATAACCTGCGACTTTGCTAAACTCATTTATGAGTTCTAGGAGCTTTGTCGTAGATCTCTCAGGGTTTTCTATATATAGGATCATGTCATCTGCAAATAATGAAAATTTGACTTCTTCCCTTCCAATTTGAATGCCTTTTATATCTGGTTCTTGTCTCAGTGCTCGAGCAAGTACTTCCAAGACAATGTTAAATAGGAGCGGAGACAATGGGCATCCTTGCCTTGTTCCTGAGTTTAGAGGGAAGGATTTCAGGATTTCGCCATTATAAACAATGTTGGCTTTTGGTTTTTCATATATACTCTTTATCATGTTCAAAAAGTTTCCTTGTATTCCGATCTTTTGGAGTGTTTTTATCAGGAAGGGGTACTGTATTTTGTCAAATGCCTTTTCTGCATCTATAGATATAATCATGTGGTTTTTTTCTCTCAATCTGTTTATATGGTGTATTACATTGATTGATTTTCTTATGTTGAACCATCCTTGCATACCTGGAATAAATCCCACTTGGTCATGGTGTATAATTTGTTTAATGTGTTGTTGAATACGATTAGCAAGTATTTTGTTAAGTATTTTTGCGTCTAGGTTCATTAGAGAAATTGGTCTGTAATTTTCCTTTCTTGTGGTGTCTTTGTTTGGCTTTGGTACTAGGGTAATGTTGGCATCATAGAAGGAATTAGGCAGTGTTCCTTCTGTTTCGATTTTTTGGAATAGTTTCAACAGGATTGGTGTTAGTTCTTTCTGGAATGTTTTGTAGAATTCACCTGTGAAGCCGTCTGGCCCTGGGCTCTTCTTAGTTGGGAGATTTTTAATGACTGATTCTATCTCTTTGCTTATGATTGGTTTGTTAAGATCATCAATTTCTTCTTTAGTCAGTATGGGCTGCTTATGAGTTTCTAGGAATTTGTCCATTTCCTCTAAATTGTCATTTTTGTTGGAATATAGTTTTTCAAAGTATCCTCTTATGATAGTCTTTATTTCTGTGGGGTCAGTGGTGATATCACCTTTCTCATTTCTTATTTTGTGTATTTGCATCTTTTCTCTTTTTTTCTTTGTTAGTCTCGCTAAAGGTTTGTCAATTTTGTTGATCTTCTCAAAAAACCAGCTCTTGGTCTTGTTTATTTTTTCAAGTGCTTTCTTATTTCCTATTTCATTTAGTTCTGCTCTTATCTTTGTTATTTCCTTCCTTCTTCTTCCTGTTGGGTTACTTTGTTGTTGTTTTTCTAATTCCGTCAAAAGTGCAGTTAGTTCTCCAATTTTTGCTCTTTCTTCTTTTTTGATATATGAATTTATGGCTATAAATTTCCCTCTCAGTACCGCTTTTGCTGCATCCCATAAATTTTGTTATGTTGTGTTATCATTATCATTTGTTTCAAGGTAGTCATTGATTTCTTTTGAGATTTCCTCTTTGACCCACTGTTTTTCTAAGAGTGTGCTGTTTAATTTCCAAATTGTCGTTTGGAGTCTGGGTCTCTGTGCCTTGCAAATTTCCAGCTTCACTCCACTGTGGTCAGAGATACTGTTTTGTATGATTTCGATCTTTCTGAATTCATTAAGCCTTTCTTTGTGGCCTAGCATATGGTCAATCTTGGAGAATGTTCCATGTGCGCTTGAGAAAAAAATGTATATCCTGCTGTGTTTGGGTGTAGTGATCTATATATGTCTATTAGATCCAGCTCTTCTAATATACTGTTCAAATGTTTTGTTTCTTTAGTGATTCTCTTTTGAGATGTTCTGTCCAGAGTTGATAGTGGTGTATTAAAATCCCCCACTATAATTGTAGATGCATCTATTCTTTCACTTAGTTTTTCCAGCGTTTGCCTCACATATTTAGAGGCGCCCTTGTTAGGAGCATAAATATTTATGATTGTTCGATCTTCTTGACAGATTGTCCCTTTCACTAAAATATAGTATCCTTCTTTGTCTCTCACAATTGTTTCGCATTTAAAGTCTATTTTGTCTGATATTAATATAGCTACTCCTGCCTTTTTTTGGTTGTTGTTTGCTTGTATAATTGTTTTCCAGCCATTCACTTTCAACCTCCATGAGTCTCTGGGTCTAAGATGTGTCTCTTGTAGACAGCATATAGATGGGTTGTATTTCCTTATCCAGTGTCCCAGTCTGAATCTTTTGATAGGTGAGTTTAGTCCATTGACATTCAGTGTTATTACGTTTAGAGCGTTATTTATGGTAGCCATATTTTGGTTGGATTTGTGTTTGTTATATTTTGTTTGTATTATTTTATTTTCCCCTTGTATTTTTGTCTTTCTTGTTGTTTTTACACTCTCCTCCATCTCTGATTGTCCTGTTTTTTCCTTTCGTCCTGCAGAACTCCCTTAAGAATTTCTTGAAGGGGAGGTTTCTTGTTGATATATTCTTTCAGTTTCTGTTTATCTGTGAATATTTTGAACTCTCCATCATTTTTGAATGCTAGTTTAGCTGGATAGAGTATTCTTGGTTGGAAATTTTTTTCCTTTAGTACCTTGACTATATCATACCACTGCCTTCTTGCCTCCATCGTTTCAGATGAGAAATCAGCACTTAATCTTATGGAGTTTCCCTTGTATGTGATGGTTTTCTTTTCTCTTGCTGCTTTTAGAATTTTTTCTTTGTCTTGAGCATTGGATAATTTGACAAGTATATGTCTTGGGGTGGGCCTGTTGGGGTTTATGACCAGTGGAGTGCGCTGTGTTTCTTGGATATGTACATCTGTCTCTTTCAGTAGATTTGGGAAGTTTTCATTCATTATTTCCTGCAACAGTCCTTCTGACCCCTTTCCCTTCTCTTCTCCTTCTGGAATGCCTAAAATATGTATGTTTGAGCGTTTTGCGTTATCATTCAGGTCCCTAAGTCCTATCTGGATTTTTTCTACCTTTTTATTGACCACTTCTACTATCTGTTTGATTTCCAATGCACTGTCTTCCACATCACTAATTCTCTGCTCTGCCTCTTCTAGTCTGCTGATATTTGCTGCAAGTGTATTTTTGATTTCTTGAATTATGGTGTTCATTTCCATCATATCTGTTATTTTTTTGTGCATGTCTGCAATTTCCCCTCCAAGTGTTGTCTTCATGCTGTTAACCTCTTTCATTACTTCATCAAATTTGTCGGTGATAAATGATCTGAGATCTTTCATTGCTTGTGCGAAGTCCTGCCCCCCTTCCTGATTGGATTCAGCCATGTTTTCCTGATTACTGGTTTGGTTTGTAGATTTTTGTTGCTGTCTTGTCAACATTTTTTCTTGACGGGTTTAATCAGTTCCTTAGCTTCTTTGTCTAGTCTTGGAGATTAATTAGGTGTTGTTTTTGCTTAAGTGTTATATCTTCTCTTTGTCACTTTGTTCTTCTTATTCCAATTTCTTATTGCTAGTTAAGCTCACTTTAAAGGAAAGTATTAGTGCTGGGGAAAGGCAATTGTGTAAGGGAGGAAAAAGTGTGAAGTAGTATTGGTGATATATGTTAACAAAGTAACAATATGAGTTCTGGGAGGATGGAGGTTAGATCATGTAAATTGTGTAGAGTTATAGTAGTAGGAAAGTACCTATAATGAGGTAGACGACTGAATATGGGAGGAATGTGGTACGTACTAAGAGGCTATTGTTTCCGTGAGAGAGGGAAAGAGAAAAGAAAGGTAATAGTTTCAGGGACGAATACCAGATGGAAAACTAAACAAAGGTATTAGAAATTAAGAGTTAGACACTTTGCGGATCAAAGAAAGGGAGATGGAATATAGGAGAGATAGCAGATGGTGGAGGATATCAAGTTGTAGGGGAAAGGGGATAGTGTAGATAGGCTAAATCTATTTACAGAAAAATGAGGCAGTGGAGGGTGAGGAAACCCATCAAATGTGAGGTATTTCCTGTAGGACCTATTGTATTGTTAAGATAAAATAGTATAAGAGGAATATTGGGGACAGGAAAGAGAGGATTAAAAAACAACAACAACAACAACAAATATATAATAAAAAATTTAAAAAAAAACAGAAAAAAAAACAAAAAAAATAAACAAAGAACAGAAACCCTGCCGCCAGGCTCGGCTGGGCTCGGCTGGGCTCGGCTGGCTCCGGTCCCCCGCCCTCCTTGGCTCGGCTGGGCTTGCCTGGGCTTGGCTAGGCTCGGCTGGGCTCGGGTTCCCCGCCCACCGCCACTCGGCTGGGCTCAGCTGGGCCCGGCTGGGTTCGGCTTCCCTGCCCGCCACCCTCCGCGGCGCTGCGCGACTCGGCTCTCCCGCTCGCCGCCCTCCGCGGCGCGGCTGGGCTCAACTGAGCTCGGCTGGGCTCGGCCCCCTCACCCTCCGCGGCTCAGCTGGGCTCGGCCCGGCTCGGCTTCCCCGCCCGCCGCCCACCGCGGCACAGCGCGGCTCGGCTCTCCCGCCCACCGCCCGCCGCAGCTCGGCTGGGCTCGGCTCCCTTGCCCGCCGCCCGCCGCGGTGCAGCGCGGCTCGGCTCTCCCGCCCGCCGCCTACCGCGGCCCAGCTCGGCTGGGCTCGGCTCCCTTGCCCGCCGCCCACCGCGGCGCAGTGCGGCTCAGCTCGGCTCTCCCGCCCGCCACCCGCCGCAGTGTGGCTCGGATCCCCCGCCCGCTGCCCACCGCGGCCCAGCTAGGCTACCCTGGCCGCCGCCTGCCGGGGCTCGGCGCGGTGCTAGCTGCCTCAGTTCTGCCTACCCAAGGAGGGAATCCTCCACACGTAGCTGGGATCTCCGTGTATATTTCACGGATGGATCCTCTCTGTTACCTTCCCTCCAAATTGATGTCTAAACACCTTGGGACCAGGAAAAATCCCGAAACAGCCCGGTCCCAAGGAGTCTCCGACGCCTCCCAGCCGATTCCCTCCAGGAGCTAGTAACCGGGAAGTTCACTCAGCCGCCATCTTGCCTCCTCTCTCTTGTCCCACATTTTACTCTTTCTTAAAAACCAATCATTTTGTCTTATACATTTTATGTAAGTTACCAAAATGATTTTGGAAACAGTCTCCAAGCAAACTTCTTAAAACATACAATTACTTTCAACACTAAACAAACTTGTTAAAATAATGATTCAGTTTGCTTATATGCAAATATAACATTTCTTCACTTTAAATACTTAGTAGCATGCAGTAGTAGAAACAAGTTGGCAGGTAACGCTGATTGCCTACATGATTTTCTGTTACTCACATTACTTTTTGTTTTTATTATTAATTCAGTTTATGTTTAATAATGACTCTTTGGAATTAGCTATTTAAACACTGTAATTTAAACAATGCTTCCACAAACTTCTTATAATTATTTTTAACTATGTAGGTTATAATTACTTTAAGAGAAATTTCACCTTCACAGAAACATTCCTTTATATAAAGTTACCACAATAGCTTCTACAATTTGCCACATGTTTTCAAGTCCTGTCCTGTATATATTCATTCTGACCTTATGAAAACTAGCCATCTTCTTTTAGGACAAATCCACTTTTTCAAGGAAACTTATTAAATTTTAGTCAGCACTCCCATGAACTTTTTACCTTTTAAAATATTCATTTAAGTTTTATATCTTTTATTTTATCCTGTGAAGAAAAAGAAACTATTCATTTCAATTTAGGCAAGAACTATTATGTATTAAGAGACTTATAGTAATTTCATTAACCAAGACTTATCATTTTTATCATGGTAGAGATCTCATTAACATGTAACCTTATGTATTAATATAAATGCTTATTTAATTTTTGGTCATTTGAATAGAGCTTTTGTAGAAATTTTTATTTATCAATTCATATTACCATCCAGAGATATTAAAATATATACTGACATTAAACAGATAAACACAAAAACAATTACATACAACACACCAACAGAAACATAAAATTTACAATTTGACTCAAAATTCTTACTTTTTTGGTGTAGTTGTTTTTAAGTTTTTCATCATTTCACATCTTAGATTTTACTGCTTTTAAGGTTCCTTCTGGAATCTTGTTGCCTGTAACATGCAAGCTTATTCTTGGAAATACTTTTATTATTTATCACCAATGAGTTAAGATAACTTGAGCAGCATAAATGCAGCTAAGCTTTTAGTTGTTAAACAGTTAACACAAATTTTTGGGTTACTACTCTTTTACACTACACTGAGATTTGAAGTTCAGGAGTAAGCTATTGACTCAAAACTGAACATTCTTTCTAACACCTTGATAAAAAATTTGTACTAATTTTATTAATTTGGCTTGTTGCAGAAGCAGAAAGATTCAATAATTGTGTATGGAAGGCCAGGGCACAGGAATAATTTTGGGAAGAAAAAAATTTACTAACAATCGACCAGGCTCAGGAACTCTTGTTGAAAACCCTGAGCCCCAAATAAGATTTTTGGGTTCTTTTTATGCAGAGGAAGAGTCAAATGATGCTTTGTTTGAGTACAAGATAAGCTTGAGTTAACACATATTTCTTACATTCCAGGTAGGCTTGAATTAACATATTTAGTTTGCATCCTTCTTGAATATTCAAAGTTTATAGAGCCTATATCACTTAATTGCTTTTCCAGGACTGGAGTGGTTGGCATGGTTACCAAAGGCAGGGCTGCAGTTCTTATTATCTGATATACACAGCTTCTTATTGTCTGATATACACAGCTTGGGTTATTTATGAAGAGACACACAGCCCCCACACATAGCCTATATCAGGCTAAATAGGCCCAAACAGAATCAGCATGGAAAGAAAACAGAACACCAGTGTTGCCATATTTTCCACCTCTTCCAGGATTTTAACTCTATCAGCCCCCACTAGCCCATGGCCACATTATCATGTAGGCAGCAGGGGTTTGCACAGTTGCTGCCAGAATATTTTCCTTATCTTAGTTAACACTTTAACAGAGAGTTTTCTTATAAGCATTATTTCACTAACAAGGGCTTTATTTAGCACTTTTGCCTGTGTGGGATGTTGTATTTGTTGTAAAGACTCATAGGCTCCAGTGCCCATAAACATGTCCAAGGTAAGAGCCATATTGTGAGCCTGATTATGCTCACCATGAGCACTGCATTCTTCAAACCAATTACTTTTCCATAAAGGATAATTGGCCCTCATCAAGCAAGTTTTAGCCGAAACCATCCAATCTTTGGGACAATGAGGATCTTCCTCTACTGATTCTACCAAGGATAAAGTGAACAGGGCAGTAAGTCCATATGTGCTACAAGCAGATTTCAATCCTTTTAACAACTTAAAAGGAATGGGTTCATGCAGATGTAACATATTGACCAGGATTGTTGGGATTAGGGTGTTCTATGGCAGGAAAAAGAATAAATTGAGAAACATCCTAGCCATGCATCCAGGCGGACTGGTTACTAGCCTGTAAGGGAGACAGAACAGGAGGGACCAAAGCTACAGGAGACACTAGGGAAGGAGAACCCATGATACGGGGAAGGCACTGTTGACCAACAGGGGCACCTTTCTGCAATATTTGCTGATCCACCAAAGATGATTGTGACAACTGCCATTGGATGGTGACAGGGGTAGAATCACAATTGTCTGCCATCCAGAAACCAAGGACAAGTCTACTGGAGAAAATCTAAAAATTGTTCTAGCTGTTGGGTAGTTACCTTAGAACCTCAGCCTGACAACAATGCCTTCAATATTTGAGCATACATATCACGTTGAGAAAAAGTGTGATTCCCCAAGATTCACACCTGGTGAACAGACCCAAACTTATGGGACGTGGCCTATGCATCTATCCCTTTCAATGGCCTCACTGCAGCCAACAACATAAAGGATAGGGCCTCCTCACCTGTTGCATCCAGATTGCTTGAAATTACCCAGTGTCATGGGAGTCTGTTCTGGCCACACATGCCATGACACGTCGAGGGCAGTAGCAGCCAAACAGCCACTGTGCAGTCCCTAAAAAAAGGAGGTGAGAAAGTGAAGAAATGAAAGACACAAAATAGCAGGGAAAAGGTAGGCTGTGAGGAACCTGCAGAAGGACAGAAGCTACCTAAGGAACCCAGGTTAATCAGGCACATGGATTTAAAAGACATCAACACACTCAGCAGTTCCCAGCAGAAACTCTGGTTCCAAGGTAACTACAAATACAATAGATATTCTTCTTTTAAACAGCCCTCGGTAAAGAGTTCCCAGGAAATCAAATTCACACCTAGCATATTTTATTCAACAAAAACTTGACTCAGGGTTATCTATTTCTTATACTATATTCTTCCTTGTGAAATTTGGAAATGGCATTCCAGGTGTCAACAGACCCTGTTACAAGGGCAGTCACACTGGGGTATTAGAGAACATCTTAAAATTTTGAAAGAAAAGTTTATTGTGATCTCTGTATCATGAAAATAAGAGACAGAATCAGAAACGAAAGAGAAAGCAGCTTCACTCCGGAAAGTGAGAGCCAAATTACCACTACTAAGTGCAACTGTTGGATAAGAATTGTTTCTTCATCACACTTGCTGGAGAGCAGGGGGCCAGATTTGAAGGCAGGGGAGGGGCAGGGACCATTGCAGACAGAGCTGTGGGGGAAGGGACTCCTGGGCCAGATGTGGGGCTGATGGGAGAACCTCTCTCTCCCTCCCAGAGTTCCTCTAGTCCAGGCGAAGACTCTGGGTTGGGCCAGGCTGTGAGGTCCCTCTTAAGAGGGGGTTTCCTCACCAAAAAAAGTCCTAAGGCCTCATCAAGTGGGGTCCAACAGAGGGCAGGCATTAGCCTGCAGGTCTATCCCACGGCCATAGCCACAGACATGCACTCTACCTTTCCATCACCTCCATCTGTATTCATGGAAAATCTGTTTTTTTCTAACAGTGGCCTGAGGGCTTCTGCATTGGCTCCTTAGCAGGCCGGGAAAGGCCTGTCACCCAGAGAGGAGAGGCTGGGGAGCAGATGTGGGTCAGTGGTTGAGCACTGGCTTCCCATACACTTGGTCCCAGGTTAAATCCCAAGATCCAGGACCTCCAGAAAAATAAATACATGAATAAAAAAAAATAAAAAAATTAATGGCCACAGAAGAGAGGCTCAGGGTATTCATTCTTTTTCATCAATGACCTCTCTTTCTCCGGGGGTCCTTTCTGTAATGAGAGGGGCCCCTGAGGGCCCACAAGACTCTCAGCAATGAGCCTGCCATTTCTCCTCTCGCCCTCCTTTCCGGTACCCTGCGAATGAGCATTTTTCTTTTCTCCGGGTTCGGGGGACCCACAACGAAGCTGCTTACCTACTGGGTTGTGAGACTTGTCCGCGGAAATCATTCCCGCTCACCTGCTTGGTGGTCAAGTGGGCTTACAGGCCCACGTGTTCCGGGCACGAGGTACACCAGAAGCAGCCATCGTGACCGTCAAAAGCGGTCGTATGGGTTCTTTCGGATTTGACGTGAGTCATAACGATCGGTGTCTGGGGAAAAAAAAAAAAAGAACTCATCCTCTTAAGCACATTTTGTTCTGCCAGGGCACGCCATGCATCCGGGTGATTTCCCTATTGATTGTCATTCCAAGCTACCATAGCAGGCAATTCAACAGGTCTGCTGTCAGCATTTCCAAACTAAAGCAGATACACCTGCTCGCCGAGGAGGCACAGCTGCCTAGTCGATCAAGCCCCCGGCGCTGGTGTTCCCGAGAGCTGCGGGGACGCCCAGGTGTACGCCGATGGCAGGTGGCTCTGGGCTTTGGTTCCCGGCCAGTGGGCCCTACTTTGGGATACGTGCTCCTGCATGGGGTGGAGTTGGATTAAGGTGGGACCTCCCTACACAGTCCTCTTCTGTCCCTTTGGGCGAAGCTGAGTCTGGCACTTGGGTTTTGTGCACGCTCAGGAGATTTGAATCTCTGGACAGGCCCCATGCCAGTTGGGACATGAACCTCAGCACGGTTGCAACACCCACGCTCTGGTCCACTTCACTTGCCCAGGTCAGCTAAGAGGGTGGAGAAGATGGTCCTCCCCATAGCAGGAAATCAATAGTGGCAACACCTGCAATCAGGAGAATCCTCCATCAGCCATGTGGGTTCTAAGCCCCATCTTGATTGAGAGCTGGAGTGGACCTAAACTCCCCAGGGTCCACAGTATGCATGCCTAAAATATGCCTTTGGTTCATGTCTTCATGGAATTCTACTATATATTGACAGCAATTGCAGTCTGCAAGGGTTTTGCTTCTTGGGTTTTGGCCTCTTGAAGGGTGTGGACTGGTTTGTGCTTTTCCCTGCTTCATTGACACCCGGCATGGTACAGCAGGAATTCAAAATAGGCAGAAGAGGTTTCCAAGCTGGAGCATCTGGTGCTTGCCACGGTCATCAAGAAGGGCAGAACTTCCGCAGACTCGTTGCAGTTATCCGGCCAATCAGGTTTGCATGCATGCACCAGTGTGGACTTGGCACTGGCCAAGTGACCCACAATGCCCACTTTGAGTCTGGGACAGACCCCTTACTGTCCTCTCCTGGCTGTTGACAATGGCATCATCAATGTCCCTCACCTGTTGGTGGATCTCTGCAGCAGTGGCTCGTGCGCCAGCTCCAGCACCTCACCAATGGAGTAGATACTGGGCTGGACCAAGCCGAAACCCAGGATGGGGCCCGCCCGAAAGCCAAGGGCGGCCAGCCGCTGCTGGTCGTTCACGGTGCTGGCACCATGCCCAGAGTCCCATGCCTCCCACTGCCCTTCACCACCGCTGTCTCCTCCACTGCTCCAGCCCCATGACCCCGTGCCTGCGGACCACCAAGCCTGGTGCTCCACTGCCCCCGGGAACCCAGGCCCTTGGGCAGCGGGCATGCCAGGAACCAGAAGGAAAGCACGGGCTGAGCAGGAATTGGCCAGGCCTGCAGGCTCTCTTCCTGGACAGGCCATACGCCCAGCGATTGCTCGGTCCTGGGCCCGAGGATAGCATGCCACCCTGGAGCACGGCCGTCCTGGTGGAGGCTCGCGGTGCTCCTTCCCCTGCTTTGGCCGCCTTCAGGCCTCAGTACTGCTAGACTGATTAGTCGGGACCACCCTGGTGACTGCAGGCCCAACACCCTCTTTCTTATCCAGCACTTTTGCTCTGCTCCCTCTGCTCCATTGGCTCCCTCTACTCTCTCAGCTCCCTGTCTTTGGGCACCTGGCACCGCATGTGTCTGCTCCTTCTTTGCTTATCCCCCTACCGCACCATGTCCACCCCCCCACCAAGCCTTCATGCTCCACCTGCCAATCTCTGGACCGAGTCTCCTGGGCCAGCCACGTGGTGAGTCCTAGCCTTCCTCCTCCCTTGGTCACAGTCCCCCACACATCTAGGACCTGACCTCATTCTATTCCCACCCCACCGCAGGGTTTAATCATTGTTGTGGAGACAGTGGCCATGTCAGTTACTGAGGGCAGGAGTGAGAAGAAAAGTGTTACGTGGGAGCAGTTTCTGGTCTTGGTGTCATCCTGACATATATTGAAGGGACAGATGCAGGACATTTTTTATCCTATAATAAACCACTGGATGGCCTGGGGGAGAGTAGGAACCACAGTGTAAGTTATGGACCGTGGGGCCTGGCAGTGCTCCAGGGTGTATACCCCAAATGCAATGAATGTGCCTTTCTGAGGAAAGGGGATATTGATGAGGAAGGAGTGGGGGTGGGGTGGGAAGGGAATGGGGATAGGGTATCTGTGAACTTATGTTTTTTAATATTTTGTGTGATTTCTTTGTTTTAAGGAAATGATAATTAAAAATTGAAAAAAAAAATAGAGGGAAAAAATGGAAAGCCTCAGAGCATGCATCCTGGAACCGGCTCCCAACAGCACAGCCACCACTGCACAGGACCAGGTCTACAGGGGCCTGCCTGTCTTCTCTTGATCCCCGGAGAGACTCCATGAAATGAGCAAATGTATCCAATCATTCCTCACTCCATCTCCTGCAAGAACCTGCACCTCTGTCTTCAGGGTGTTAGCCTGCCCTGTGGGCTGAAACTTGTCTCCTGGGTCCTCAGACCAAACAACTGCTATGAGCTTCCTGAGCACCAGAGACAATGGCATAATGCAGCAGAGGGGTTGTGGAATGACATTGGGGTCTCTCTCTGTCCCATTTCCCTCCCAATCACGAGAAGGCTTGACCTTGGGGAGGGCCCCTGTAATGCCCCTGCCCCTCCAGGACACCTCTGGATAGCAGTGAACACCCAGGCAGAGCACACAATGTCCATTCCAAGCCCACATGACTGAGAGGAGGCTGGATGACACCCTATGGCCCAGCAGGATGCCCTGGACTCCAGGATGTATGGTCAGCAGGGCCTATAGTACAGCAGGGGTTTACTACAAGTGCCCAGGTGCAGACAAGGCTTAGGTCAATGGTCAATCAGTGACAGTTTAATACAAGCACCACAGTTCCTGGCCACAGGAAGAGTGCAGCCCAGGCAGCTATGCACCGTGGAAGCCCTGCAGCCTCTCTGCTGTGGGGCAGGGCTGGTCCCATCTTCACATCCATCCAGGATCTGGGCCCTGCTCATGCCTTCACAGACAGCATCCTGGGGCAGAACCCATTCTCCCCTCTGGGTCATGGCAGTGATCCCTCACTGGATGTTGTCTCCATGCATCAGCTCAATGTCCACCTTGATGACAAAGTCTTCTATTGTACCAGCTCTGCTCTGACCCTCCAGAGGCTCTATCTCCCTTCTAAGAAAGTCAAGCTTCATCCAGAAGCTACAGATGGGACCCAGCTCCCAACATCTCTCTGACCTATCTGACCCCTGACTACCACTGCTTCAGCTCTGGCTTCCTGTCCTCTCCTTGATATGTCAAGCACATGCCTCCTGGATCCTGGCTCTGGCCACCATCCTGAGCCCTTACAGACATCAAATACATGCTCTTCCTGCCTCTGAATGTAGCTATCTGACCTTTCAAACCACTGGGAAACCTGCTCCAGCATGGCAGGGATGGTTCATGGCATTGCTCAGGTGTTTATTGCCTGAATCACCAAGGGACCCTGGAGTGGCTGCATGCCTTGCTCACCAGGATGCTCATGACCTTGTTGCTACTGTCCTTGGCCAGGATGACCCAGACAATGCAGCAGTCATCCATGCTCTGTTTGAGGTGCAGTCAAGAGTTGTGGCTCTTGTGGCTGATCCGCTTGGCACTGGTTTTGATGGAGAAGGAAAAGGAATTTCCCCCAATGGTGATGTGACTTTTAAAAAGCTCTGTGATAATGAAGAGGTCAACTGCCCCAATGGTGGGGGAAAGAAGATCAGCCCAAGACCTGGATCCTCAGGGCACCCTGTGCTGCTCTATGAGTTCCATTTCACTCTACAGGGACTGTAAGAGTCAACAGTTCTTGACCTCTTGTGGACATGGAGAGCACCCAACAAGCACAGGATGTGGGTGGGGAGAGCAAGGGCAGACAGGGAGCAGAGGTGGGCTCTTCATTTCCTGGACTTCTTGGGGCACTGGGACATGGTTCTGGTGGATTTCCAGCTATGAGCTTGAGGAGATGGCCACATGCATGTGAGGAGAATAAGCTGCATTCCCGCTGCTGAGCTCAGGGCCACACTAGTGCAGGACACTGGAGTGGGAGGGATACAAAATTAGGGGCAAGAGAGCTGGACAGGTGGTCAGCTTTGATTGGAGGCCTCCCCTGGGATGCATCCAAAACCCTGCCTGCTAACACTGCACACTGCTAAGTTCTTGGCCCATCATAGTACCCAGTTGGCCCTGACTGCCTTAGAGATCATATAGCATCACCCCATTTCACAGAGGAGGAAAAAGGTCCAGGGACAGGGTGACTCTCCCAACCATATGGCTTGTTGGGAGTGGAGCTTGCATCACAGCACTAAACTGCCAAGCTCCCCAAGCCCATGATGAGCCTGAGACTTCCCTGAGCCCCGGACAGCCTGCCCTTGCTGGCCCTGGATGGGGAACTGACTCTCTGCTGAGAGGAAGTTGGGTGGAGCCCTGATGTCCTGTCAGGAGGATCTCTGCTTTCCATCCCCCATCTCCCAGTCATGCCCCTGAACTGATGATGATACCTGTTCACCACCCTCTTTTGGCAAAATTGATCATCATTCCCTGGAAGACATAGAGTGTACCTCCATCAAAAGGGGGCCCATAGCCATTGCTTTGTACATTGCCCCTGAGCCCTTTTTGTGTGGCATCACTGAAGGTCAGTCCAGGAATAGACTCAGGCAGGCTTGTGGGAGCAAGAAGTGGCAACCACGAGTGAAGCCCCGAAGCACACCCAGTCCAGCCATGGGTGACAGTGGAGAGATGCCCCATGGACCACCCTGCACTTAAACTTCTGTGAGAAAGCCATGGTTTCCCAGCTCTCGTGAGACACAGTGAGTGTACCCACTGCTGAGCACTCAGGACATGGGGCAGCCTTTCCTCTCCAAGCCTCAGGGTCCCTTTCCCAGGCTGCCACGGACCCCAGGCTCACTTACATCCAGAAACTCCTGCATAGCAGAGTCCACCATCAAAAATTGAGTGAGGAATGTCATCAGCCATGGAATAGTGCTTTGGATGCCCTATGGCACTGGGTGGGTGGAGTTGAGCACAGGTACTCAGGTGCCCCCAAGACCCTGCCCTGAATACCCCACCATCTCAAACACCTATGACCACCCAGGGCAACCTGGGACACACGCAGGCACTCAGCACTCACTCCTAAGTAAACCTCACAGCCTCAAAATCCCCTAAACTCCCTTGCAGTCACCTCCAAGCACCAGCTTTTCTTCAATCTTAAGTTTGCCCTCCACCCCACCCAATCCATCCTGCCTCATCTCTTCCAGACCCTTGCACTGACTTGTTGCCACTAGTCACTGAGGATTCCCAGACTTCATGTCCCTAAAGGCTCCAGGAGTGGACATTTAAGGTAGGCTCCCTAGGGTGAGGCCCAGGAAGGATGAGTTTGAGGATGGCCCCATCCTGAATTGGACCCTCCCTGGCCCTGAGCATTAGCCACATTCAACCTTCCCTGCCATTGCTGCTGCTTCTGGGATCTTTTGGGGTTCATATCCAAGTTGGAAAACTCAGGAGCCCCCTCCTGCCAGGATTGAGCAGATTGAGGTCACTGAGGACCTCCACCCTTCCCATTGTCCCTGGGCTCTTGGACACCTGGACAAGTGGGCAGGTGGAAATCTGCTGCCATGAGGACAAAGATCTGGCCCCTTACTGGGAGTCCAGAGTCCACAGTGGTGTAAGCTAGTTGCACAGATGCTCTGGCCATCCTGCTTTCCCACTTGGAGTCAATGGAATGCTCAACCACATTCCTTTTCTCCCTTCTACCCCACCACCCTGCCAAAATTGTGGCAACACTGTATAGTCATGCTACCATTCTGTGGGAAGACACACAGGCCAAAGTAAGGATTCAATTGGGGTGTCAGAGGACAGGCTGCACCCTCTGGGTAGAGGCCTCATCTTCATTGACACCTCCCCAGAGCCCACCACCACTAACCGGAAACTTGTTCTCCCTGCCTCTGAGTGTGCATGTGTGGGGTCTCATGTCATCCCAGCAATGGAGCTTGAGGATGGGGGTGTCCTTGGAGGCCTGAGTAGATTCTGCCTGCTCAGCCTACAGGAGTGGACAACCCAAAGGCTGCCAAAGTCCATATCAAAGATGTCCCTTCCCTGGGGTCTACTCAGGATATTCTGTATGCAGATACACCCCAACCTGAGATGTCATGGCTGTGACCACATGTCCCTGAAGGACTGGGCATTCAATTTTTCTTCATCTTTTATGTGGAAGCTTCTACTTTCAGTCAGGAGGGACCTACTGTGGTTTCCTGTCTCCCAAACACTTCCCATAGCTCTCTTTGACACATATCATTGGTAATGAGGACAGTTCTGAGATGGCCATGTGGATGGAGACTTCTCATCCTGCCAGTTCATCATCTTCTGGAACATTCCAGCCACCTCTATCACATCTGAGAACAATGGCCTTTGACCCTACAACTGCCCCCTCACCTGCCCATGAATGAAACAAGTCCCTCTTCACCTTCATCTATAATAGACCAGACAGGATGTTTGCAAAGAAACTCCCAGGCAAAAACTAACAAGCCCACCTCCTAATCCCTGAACCTCACCAGCTTCCTCTTTGCCTGGATGATCAGTTCACTAACCTGTGAGGAGATATTCTCATTTCAGAAATTCTCAGATGGCATCTGAAATAGGTAGAAACTGTCTCCAGGGGAGGGCAAGAAAGGAGGAGAAAGGTGGGGTGTGTGTGAGGTTCTAGGAGCCCACCCACTTTGCTGTGCTGCCTGGGACCAGGACTGCCTGGTGGGTGTTGCTGAAAATCGGCAGCTCTGAGCACTGCAGTGCATCATGGGCTTGGGTGCTGAGCTCTCGCATGGCAACAGCGGAGACCTCTACTCCTATTTCATGAGCAGCTGGTATTAACACATGTAGATTTCAACTGGACAGGGTGTGTTGCTGAAAAACACACTGGACATGCTCCCATTATCTCAACTCTGTGACTGAGCAGGGATCAGTATTGAGGAAGAATAGCTGACCTCAGGTCATGTGGAGAACCTGGAGCCCCAGCCCACCCAGCCCCTCCTCTGGAGCCACTGCCTCCCAGGCTCCCTGTGGGGCAGTGCCCAGCCTTCCATGGCATCACTGGTACTGCCTGGCATTCTATACAGAGAGGCCTGTCCACATAGAAACATCCTCCCAT
The DNA here is from genome assembly GCF_030445035.2 of Dasypus novemcinctus. Classification (NCBI taxonomy): domain Eukaryota; kingdom Metazoa; phylum Chordata; class Mammalia; order Cingulata; family Dasypodidae; genus Dasypus; species Dasypus novemcinctus. The sequence continues at coordinate 128,618,793 of NC_080682.1, forward strand.
GTCTCCTGGCCAGTCGTGATTTTCAGCAGAGAGGATGGCATAGAATGAGAAGTTCTTGAAGACTAAGCCCTCCCAGAGAGGGAGGAAGAATGAACCATGAGGTATGGTCTGAGTGGCCCCTGCATCATCTTCAGCCCCCTCAGCTGACATCTCCCCCCTTGGATGAGAGACTCCCAGGGAGTCCCTGTGGTCACACCATGTCCCAGGAGAGGGACCCCATACAATCTGAGGAGCCTGGATGGGATGTGAGGATATGAAGGGCTGTGCTACAAGTCAGGCAGGGCCTGGAGGTTGAGAGATAACAAGAGCACAGAAGTCCTCTAGTACTCTAGAGGGCCCCTGAGTGCACCCTGGGCATGTCGGTCTAGTGTATCACCATCCTGGCCCTGGCTGTGGCCTTTATTCTGTGGTTCCCAGGGCAGGTGGCAATGACATCCTTTGTTACTAGGTTGATCTTGGTGACGATGGCATGGATGGTGGGTGCCATTTGTTCCTTGCCCTTCTTGTCATGGTAGGACCAGATGGAGCCCAGAGAGTGGCAGAGCACCACCTTCTCAAATAGCCCCTGGGGATGAGTGGAGTGCAGCCAGCCACACTCATCTATCTCAGATCCCACAGTCCCTCATATCAGGGTTATCATTACAGCAGGGCATGTGGCAGGTACAGCCAGTGTCCTAAATCTACTCTCTAGAGGGGCAAGTGTGTGCTTGGGTTCAATAAACTCGCCCAGGTTACAATGCTGGCAGTGGACCAGGGACTTGGCCCAGATCATAAGGTTCTGAATCAGGGATGGAAAGGCTTGGGTGGCAGATCCTGGAAGGAAAGTCATCCGAGCTCCACCCTGCTGAGCCTGGGTTCACCACATCCATCAGTGTCAACTGCTTTGCCACCAGCTCAGGAGAGAAAGCCAGGAGGTCAGCCATTCCTCAAACAGATCATTCCTTCAATCTGTTTATATGGTGTATTACATTGATTGATTTTCTTATGTTGAACCATCTTTGCATACCTGGAATAAATCCCACTTGGTCGTGGTGTATAATTCGTTTAATGTGTTGTTGAATATGATTAGCAAGTATTTTGTTAAGTATTTTTGCATCTAGGTTCATTAGAGAAATTGGTCTGTAATTTTCCTTTTTTGTGGTGTCTTTGTTTGGCTTTGGTACTAGGGTAATATTGGCGTCATAGAAGGAGTTCGGCAATGTTCCATCTGTTTCGATTTTTTGGAATAGTTTCAGCAGGATTGGTGTTAGTTCTTTCCGGAATGTTTTGTAGAATTCCCCTGTGAAGCCGTCTGGCCCTGGGCTCTTCTTAGTTGGGAGATTTTTAATGACTGATTCTATTTCTCTGCTTGTGATTGGTTTGTTAAGATCATCAATTTCTTCTTTCGTCAATATGGGTTGCTTATGTGTTTCTAGGAATTTGTCCATTTCCTCTAAATTGTCATTTTTGTTGGAATATAGTTTTTCAAAATATCCTCTTATGATAGTCTTTATTTCTGTGGGGTCAGTGGTGCTATCGCCTTTCTCATTTCTTACTTTGTGTATTTGCATCTTCTCTCTTTTTTTCTTTGTTAGTCTCACTAAAGGTTTGTCAATTTTGTTGATCTTCTCAAAAAACCAGCTCTTGGTCTTGTTTATCTTTTCAAGTGCTTTCTTATTTTCTATTTCATTTAATTCTGCTCTTATCTTTGTTATTTCCTTCCTTTTTCTTCCTGTTGGGTCACTTTGTTGTTGTTTTTCTAATTCCTTCAAATGTGCTGTTAATTCTTCAATTTTTGCTCTTTCTTCTTTTTTGATATATGAATTTATGGCTATAAATTTCCCTCTCAGTACTGCTTTTGCTGTATCCCATAAATTTTGGTATGTTGTGTTATCATTATCATTTGTTTCAAGGTAGTCATTGATTTCTTTTGAGATTTCTTCTTTGACCCACTGTTTTTCTAAGAGTGTGCTGTTTAATTTCCAAATCGTGGTGTGAAATCTGGGCCTCTGTCCCTTGCAAATTTCCAGCTTGACTCCACTGTGGTCAGAGATATTGTTTTGTATGATTTCAATCTTTCTTAATTCATTCAGCCTTTCTTTGTGGCCTAGCATATGGTCTATCTTGGAGAATGATCCATGTGCGCTTGAGAAGAATGTATATCCTGCTATGTTTGGGTGTAATGATCTATATATGTCTATTAGTTCCAGCTCCTCTAATATACTGTTCAAATGTTTTGTTTCTTTAGTGATTCTCCTTTGAGATGTTCTGTCCAAGGTAGATAGTGGTGTATTAAAATCCCCCACTATGATTGTAGATGCATCTATTGTTTCACTTAGTTTTTCCAGCGTTTGTCTCACTTACTTAGAGGCACCCTTGTTAGGAGCATAAATATTTATGATTGTTCGATCTTCTTGACAGATTTTCCCTTTCACTAAATTGTAGTATCCTTCTTTGTCTCTCACAATTGTTTCACATTTAAAGTCTATTTTGTCTGATATTAATATAGCTACTCCTGCCTTTTTTTGGTTATTGTTTGCTTGTATGATTGTTTTCCAGCCATTCACTTTCAATCTCCATGCGTCTCTGGGTCTAAGATGTGTCTCTTGTAGACAGCATACAGATGGGTCATATTTCCTTATCCAATGTCCCAGTCTGAATCTTTTGATAGGTGAGTTTAATCCATTGACATTCAGTGTTATTACTTTCAAGGAATTATTTGTGTTAGCCATATTTTTATTGGATTTGTGTTTGTCATATTTTGTTTGTATTTTTTCCCCATCTAGTTTGTCTTTTTTTGTTGCTCTTATACTCTCCTCCAACTCTGCCTGTCCTGTTTTTTCCTTTCTTCCTGCAGAACTCCCTTTAGAACTTCTTGAAGGGGAGGTTTCTTGTTGGTATACTCTTTCAGTTTCTGTTTATCTGCGAATATTTTGAACTCTCCATCATGTTTGAATGTTAGTTTAGCTGGATATAGTATTCTTGGTTGGAAATTTTTTTCCTTTAGTACCTTGACTATATCATACCACTGCCTCCTTGCCTCCATGGTTTCAGATGAGAAATCAGCACTTAATCTTATGGAGCTTCCCTTGTATGTGATGATTTTCTTTTCTCTTGCTGCTTTTAGGATTTTCTCTTTGTGTTGAGCATTGGATAATTTGATGAGTATATGTCTTGTGGTGGGCCTGTTGGGGTTTATGACCAGTGGAGTGCGCTGTGCTTCTTGGATATGTACATCTGTCTCTTTCAGTAGATTTGGGAAGTTTTCAGCCATTATTTCCTGCAACACTCCTTCTGACCCCTTTCCCTTCTCTTCTCCTTCTGGAATACCTATAATACGTATATTTGAGCATTTTGCATTGTCATTCAGGACCCTAAATCCTTGCTGGATTTTTTCTATCTTTTTATCGGCCCCTTCTACTATCTGATTTCTGATGTACTGTCTTCCACATCACTAATTCTCTGCTCTGCCTCTTCTAGTCTGTTGATATTTGCTGCAAGTGTATTTTTGATTTTTTGAACTGTGGTGTTCATTCCCATCATGTCTGTTATGTTTTTGCGTATGTCTTCAATTTCCCCTCCCAGTGTTATCTTCATGTTGTTAACCTCTTTCATTACTTCATCAAATTTGTTAGTGATAAATGTTCTGAGATCTTTCATTGCTTGTGCTAAGTTCTGCTCCCCTTCCTGATTTTTAGTTTGTTGATTGGATTCAGCCATGTTTTCCTGATGAAATCTCTTGCCAAGGCAGCCTGCCCTGGTGCTAATCTGAGTTCTATCTGAGGCTATGGTGCTGGTGCCACACTTCCCTCCCTCTTGAGGGCATTTCACCTGAAGGTGACATACCTGACTAGCTCCAGAATTGGCACTGCAGTGACCTTTGCAGATGGCACTGAATGTAGCGATGGAACCACCTCCTGCACAGTAAGTGCTGACACCGATGGTGATGTGGCTGTCACCAGGCTCGCAGCAGGTGTTAAACCTAAGGATGGACCCAGGTTTTTCTCCAGAGGGGGCACAGGCACTACCTCCATAGGTAGCAATGGAGGTGGTACTAAGGCATCTTCAAGCTCTAAAGCCAGTGTTTTTGCTGCTGAGGGAGCAGGCTGAACCTCTAGTGGGAGGTCCAGTTACTTGTACCAGCAGCAAGGTAGGTGGAGCTGGACTTGCTTCCAGCCCTGGAATTCGTGCTCCTGATTGTGATGTAGCTGCCTCCAGCTCTTGAACAGTTGCTCCTGCTGAGGTAGGATGGTCAAACCTGGGATAGAGGCTGGGCCCTATATCTGTGGCTGGCATTTGTGGTGGTATTAGAGCCACCTTCAGCTCAGGAGCTAGCTCCAGAGCACATAATGTGTGAGACTCTATTTCCAGTGCAGGCTCTGGTGCAACCTGGCAGCTGGCAGTTCAGGTGGTGATGGCATTAACTCAGGCCATGGAGCTGCCCCTGTTTCTGCCACACACGGTGGAACAGGTGCTATAAGTCACATTGGAGGCATTTACTGCCATGGTGATGAAAAATGAGCTGGACAAATGGCAGTTTCCCCACCATGAATGACTCCAAGTGTCTTCCCAATACAGAGAAATTCCATTACCTCTAGTGGAAGATTCAGCTTATAAACATGTTTCCAGACTATAGGCACCCAGGTCGCATGTCTGGGGCTCTTCTTTGATCCCAGCCCGAGGGCAACCTCTGCTAGTTCTGGCTTTAGTGGTGTAATCCCGACACACACACAAGCTTATGTGCCCCCACTCCAAGGCCCCCTCACCCTCTGGGTCTGCCTCAGTGCTCCATCTGTCCAACAGAACCATGGCACCGTGTTCCAGAGCAGAGCCAGGCAGATACCTGTGTATGGGCATCAGCAGCTTGATTCAGGGAAAGTATGGAAGCTGCAGGAAATCCTCAGAGTACTAATTCATCAAGGTGCACAGCTGGGAGCAGAGGGTGCTCAAAGCAGGTGGGAATCACACAGTCAGACCCTGTTCTTCCCTCCACAATGCACCCTGGGACCCTTCCACTGAACAAAAAGTCCATAAGGACTCACAAAGTTCTGACCGGTTTGTTCATAACCTTGTATGGCACATAGTAGAAGCTTCATCACTATGGGAATAATGAGGTGTCAGGGCCCATCCTTCTGCCCCAGGCCCTCACAGCCCCCACCCAGTAGCCTTGGCTGATGAGCTGCCTGATCATCTGCAGAGTGTCATATGTATCTCCCCTTCCCTGACACTGACCTCCCCATGACAGGGATGCAGCCATCCCTGCCGAGGCACACTGGACTGACATCCATGGCAGATTTGAAGTAGGCTGCTCACTACCACCTTTTGGGGGCCTGCATGAGTACTGTTTGTGGTCCTGGGGCCTTTGAGGGGGCAGAGGTGTGGGAGGGATCTTTCACAAACTGAGCCCCCTGCTGTCCTCTGCAGACAGTGACACAGGACCCTGTACTCAGCTTATTACTCCTTTCCAAGGGGAGGGGGAAATCCTCTGGTTCAGTCTTTCAGGAGTCATAGGATGTGTGGGCCCAGAACCTTCCCAGCCATACCCTGCCACCCACCACCCAATTCCCCACACTGGGGTATGGAGAGGAGAGACCCCCACCCTCACCCGAAGTGTAGTCACCTTTTCATTTCAAGGCATCTGCCAGGCCCACCCCTGCCACAGAAGTCACAGTCATATCTTGGGGAGATTGTGAGGTTGTCACACCTGCTTGCTGAGTGTACCCCCTGCTGAAAATGCTTTTTCCCATTGCCTGTGGCCCCCACTCCAAAGCAACCCAGAAGGCAAGGACTGTTGTCTGCTTTGTTAGTGTATGAGGCTACATACCTAAGGAAGTGCATACACCAAGTAAACACTTCTTGTCTACCAGGTGAAGAATGAGCACTAAGCAGCACCTTCTCAGACATGGTGTGGGACTGGACCCCTCTGGTGGGCAATACTGATCCTTGCTCTGACCACACCAAGATCAGAGTTCTGGAAAGGTCTTGCAGACCTCCTTAATAAATGAGAAAACTGGGTCAGTATGGGTGACACCAAGAGCCTCTTCATGGGAAAAGGAAAATCCTGCCCAGGAGCAGCCCTGCCCCTTCAGCTGCCCTGTCCATGAGCCAGGCTTGGGGCAGCCCTTTGATGGATATTCCCAGTGATTCCAATAATCAAACTTGTGGGTTGGTCTTCACTGCTGTCTCAGTCACATGACAATCTCTCTCTTTCTCTCTCTCTCTGTCTCAAGTTTCTCCTGTTTTGTGGTCTGAGATCCTTTGCCTATAAGGCCCATCTCATTTCAATTGAACTCATCTAAATAGGATTTTTAAAGACCTTACTCACAAATGAGTCCAAACCTTAAGTATTCAGTAAACCTTCCAAAGGTCCTATTAGTAAATGCAGTCACACCATAGGAATGGTGATTCTTTTGTAGCATTCATGCTCCAATCCAAAACAGACCCTTGCCCCAGGAAAATCCAGTCACAGCAAATGGCTCTCTGGGTGATCATGAAGCCAACACTCTCACACCTGTCTCTTCCAATTTCCTATCCCCGTGTTAAAAGCATAGATTCCCAGGTTCCACCTCATACTTCTCAAAGCAGGGCTTGAGTCCTGACACCTATCATTTTAAACTTGGGGCATGTTCTATGTGCAACAGGGACTCTTCAGGAAACCCTGCACAAGGACATACAAGGACTTGTGCCCCTCCAGCCCCAGCTCTATCCTCCAGCCCTGCCAAGGCAGACGGTGGGAAATAACTTACATGTGGTTGTGGGGAAGATGCAGAGGGAGTGATGAAGAGGGGGAGGTGCTCAAGCCACTGAACAGGAGTGAGAAAGAGCTGGATATGGAGAACTTTGAGTCCATTAACTCAAGGCTGGGGCAATCCCAACCAGAAGAGGCTTGTGTCCATGGCTAGTGAAGAACTGAGGGCAAGCACTGCCACCCTAGTGTCAGTTCAGGAGCCAGAAAGACCTGGCATAGCACTCTCTGAGAGCTTGAATCACAGCAATGGGAGTAGCTGTGTCCAGCCTTGGTTGTGACATGCATGATCTTTGATGCTTCCCTCCATCCATGGGTCTATGGGACATTCCTTGAAGGAAGGATGTCCTGGTTTAGTGCATCCATAATCCAGGCCATGGTCCAGCAGGGAGAGCCTGTTGTCACCTTCACTCTGTGACTGAGACTACAAAAGTTCAAGTTGAAGATGCTGCAGTTAGGAAAGAGGCTGGTCTTAGTTTGGGTTTCCTTATGCATGGGCATGAACACCATGAGGATCCTGGTCCATGATTGTCGATGGACAAAGACTGACTGATCTTTGTTTGCATAACTTCTAATTGGGGTTTCTTTGGCAAAGACCAGTGCTCAGCTGGAATTGTCCTCCTTTAGTTAATTTTGCCAAATAGAATTGATGCCACAGTGGGGGAGTTGGAGCCAGAGAAGAGTTTCCTGTTGCCTTGGGGAATGGAGATATTGTGGTACCATCATTTCATTGTCCATACATTGATTTAGTGCTCATCACTGAAAATGCAGGGATGGTGTGAGCAGCCTGATGCACTCGCCTTCAGTTGAGTGGCTGAGAGTACCAATTTACTCAAAGCGGTGACCCCAATGAGATTGCAGCCCTGGAGTTCATCCTCTCTTTTCAAATAGAGAAGTTTCTGAAGTTCCCTGTTAACTGGAACAGGAGAAAAAGGAAAAAATCCACCTGCTTCTAAGAGAAGCCCTGGCCCAGGAATCTTCCCAGGCTGCACTCCACCAGGGAAGGGAATGAAGCTGCCTTTGGCTCAGGACCCTAGGAGAACACCTGGAAGTTTCTGCCTGTGTAGGAAACCCTATGGGAGTGTGTTGAGCCCTCGCTTGGAGGCCACAATCCTGCCTTACCCTCAGGACTCTCCACCCTGGAACCCTGGGCTAATCCCTCCCTCTCTCCTGGCCTAGTTTCTCAGTACTACACTGACTAGCTGGACATAAACTGTGTAAATGTGCTCTCAGAGAACACATGCCAGGTTGCCTTAGCTGGATGGGGTGTGGCATATGGCTGGGAGAGTACAGGACAGAGCACTCCTCTAGGACGCTGCCCACAGCCTCAGGCTTGGCCACTCTTTCCCTGCCCAGGGCTCTCTTCACAGCTCCCATGTGATGACCTGGTGGTGGGCTCCAGGCATGCCCCTCCTCTTGCAACCACCCTGGATCAGGGCTCATTTCACCAACCCCTACATGGCAGCCTCACCGACAGATGTATCTCCATTGTCACTGCAGTGCCATGCTGCTGAATGTTCCCACCTTGCTGCCAGGTTCGACTTCTGTTCTGAAGCTTAGGTAGGAGTGGGTGGGGATAGTCTCTAGCAAGACCAAGTCCCACTCAGGTACCTAAAGTTGTGAACAGTGTGTTCCAGATCTCTGCTCCTATGTCAGAAACAGAGAGCCCATGTACTCACAGACCCTCAGTAACTAGGTCGACAAGGGGATTCTGTGAGCAGGAAGTTATGTGCACTGGCCAAAGCAGAGCACACATGGGTGAAGCATCCATGACTCTGCTCACAGGAACAGGCAACCACCACAAGCCACCAGCCTTCCTGTGCCTCCCACCCTCCAAGGATATTGAGGGCACCTAGAACCCTGCCAGGGGGGCCACACTGCTGTTGGACTTGGTGGGTTTGGAGAGCCTGAAGAAGCTGGGGGTGAAGATATAGGGAGGGGGTTACTGGATGTCTTATAACATCTCCACTGCCAAGGTCCCCAGATGTCTCCTACAGAGGACAGCCAGGAGCAGGGGACCCAGGGGCAGGCAGGAGAGTGTGGGCAGATGGAAAGGCAGGAGCCCCTCCTCTTTCTCCTCTGCTCCCTGTCCCTGTGTTTACAGACAGGGTCCCTAACTGGGCTGAAAATGCTCCTCATAGCTGGTGTGTGAGAGGCCGTGAGGGAGTCCAGGAAAGTGGGCCACCACCAGGGCTGAGGGAGTGCTGGGGACAATCACTGCTGCTGAGTGGCCCCCAGCAGTAAGTGATGCTTGTCATTTTATAGATGAGCATCCAGCACCAACAGCTCAGAGAGACCAGGAGAGCTAGCAACTATGTTATTTACAGAGAAAATGCATTCAAGACCAGTGTTTCCTTTTAAAATGTTAGACTAGAGATTTACTTCCCTGATCCCCTAGACTGAAGTGGCCCCTCAGCCCCCAGCTGGGGCAGGCAGGAGGCTGGTGGAGGGTCCTGGGCTCTGTGCTGACCCAGGGGTCCTAAGGGCCTCCATGACCACACAGTGTCTGAGCCCAGCAAGTATTCACACCTTGGCCCGATTTTCCTCCCATCTTCCTGGCCTACAGCCGGCTACAAGGAATCACTGGCTGCAATTCCTGCTTCAGCCTCAGGGGGGTGAGGACCCAGCTCAGCTTCTCCTGTCCTCAGGAGATCCTTCTGCCCTATTTCACCCCTCACAGGTCCCAGTTCCAGTTTGACAGAGGAGGGCTCAGAACCCATTTCTAGAAATGGTGGGGTAAGTATCACTTGCCAGGGCTCAGGGCCTGGAAAGGGGAGCAGGCTACTGACAAGAATACAGCTCCCCTTATTGTGCACAAACCTACCATGTGTGCACATGTGGGTAATTTTCTCTCCTTTGTGATAAGTAGGCCAGGTGCTCAAGACCCTGGACTTAGGGCTGTGGGCCAAGAAACCAGTCTCAGGGTTTGTGCTGCTCTTCTGGATTCTCTTCCTTTCCCACTTTCTAGAATACTGTGTTGGCCCCAGAGTCTCCAAAGGAGATAAGAAGGTTTTCTGTATAGTTCACTGTCATAAGGCAGTGTGTGCAGCATATTTGGTGCTGGTGTCCACCAGACATGGTGCTTCTGGAGGGGCAGTCACCCCCTAATGGTGAGAGGATGTCCTTCATGGTGACTCCTCTGCTTGGACTATGCCCATGGACTGAGGTGAAAATCTCTTTCAATGTTCCCTCAATGCTGTTAGCTCTGAGCTTGGTCTCCCAATGCCTGGGTCATGCCCAAGGAAGGGTACACAGGGAGATGGAGCAGACAGGGAGAAGGAGCTGTGGGCACTGAGGCCTACCTTGGGCAACATGGTTGGTGGACAGGGTGTCAGGCCCCCTTGGGCCAGTGGCTTCAGACCTTCATGCTGGGAATATGGTGACCTGCCTAGCCCTCCACCCACCCACTCCCACAATCCTCTGAGATGATTTGCACCAGCTGGCAGTCCATAGGCTGGTCTAAACACAGGTTATGCTCTTTCAGGGCCTTATGTATCATGGACAGAGCCCAATCTTGGTCGGTCACCTGTGGTGGGGCAACAACAACCCTTATCTTGTGGACCCTGGGGTGGCAATGTACACTCCACCTCTACATGTAGCAGAGCTCCAAAATGTATTCACCAAATACAATAAATGCGCCATAATGATGAAAGAGGTTTTTTTTTTCATTTTTTTATTGACTTTGTAATAATATTACATTAAAAATATATATGTGAGGTCCCATTCAACCCCACCCCCCCACCCCACCTCTCCCCCCCCAGCAACACTCGTTCCCATCATCATGACACATCCATTGGATTTGGTAAGTACATCTTTGGGCATCTCTGCACCTCATGGTCAATGGTCCACATCATGGCCCATACTCTCCTCCATTCCATCCAGTGGGCCCTGAGAGGATTTACAATGTCCGGTGATTGCCTCTGAAGCACCATCCAGGGCAGCTCCATGTCCCAAAGACACCTCCACCTCTCATCTCTTCCTGCCTTACCCCATACCCATCAGCCACCATGTCCACTTTTCCCAATCCAATGCCACCTCTTCTATGTGGACATTGGATTGGTTGTGTCCATTGCACCTCTATGTCAAGAGGAGGCTCAGATTCCACATGGATGCTGGATGCAATCCTCCCACTTTCAGTTGTAATCACTCTAGGCTCCATGGTGTGGTGGTTGTCCTTCTTCAACTCCATCTTAGCTGAGTGTGGTAAGTCCAATAAATCAGATTGTAGGTGCTGGAGTCTGTTGAGGCTCAGGACCTGGCTATCATATTGTCAGTCCAGAGATTCAAATCCCCTAAATATATCTTAAACCCCAACATTAACTGCACCTCCAGCACATTAGCATGAAAGTCTTATGAAGGAAGATCCCATCTGAGTCCAGATTCATCACACATAAACACCATTTCCAAAGAGGGGCCATCTGACCTGGTAGTTAACCTCATCGACCATGACCATAACTCCCATGGGTCTCTTTAGCCCTCAAAGGAACCAATATCTGGGGGTTGTATCTGCTTTATCTGTCTCTCTGACTCTGCTCAGTTGTGCATGAGGGCAATCCTTCTGCCAGCCTCCAGACTCTTTTTTAGAAACTCGTAGCCATATAAACTCATTTCTCCTTTCCACTTCCCCCTTACTTTAGGTCAAACAGCATTTTAAAGTCATGTTATTTTATGTAGACATGAATATTCTGCTGATCCGCATTGAACCTTCTGTATAAGGTCATTTTCCAGTTGCATCATCAGTTGGTAGTTGATAGTGGTCCCTCGGTGCCAGGGAGGCTCATCCCCAGGTGTCATGTCCCACGCTGGGGGGAAGGCATTGCATTTACATGCTGAGTTTGGCTTCAAGACTGGCCACATTTGAGTAACATGAAGGCTGACAGGAGGAAATTCCCAGGCACAATGTTGCTCTGGGCCTTGTTCTTATTTTAGGCTTATCAGCTCACAAGCATAGTCATTAGCATCAGGGGCTCACTGTTGAACCCTCACTCCCTCCCGGTCCCCGCCGCTGTACCTGGGAGACTGTCGGTGCTCCCCTAGGGGCCACGACAGAACACCACTGGCCAGGAACCCAGTACCCCCCCTGCTGTGGTTTTTAATTGTTGCCACTATGAGTATATCCAAACATTACCATGCACCCTGGACATATGTTCTGTACAGCTCCCTGTCAGCCATATATCACCTGTCATTGGTATCCCATACCAGTATCCTTCCATTGCCATTGTTGAAACACTCTGTGATCCAGAACTCCCCGAAATTTGAAGCCCAATATAATGTCATGGTCCCTTACTAGGGAATGGCATATAGCGATGGGTTTAAAGGTTCGATAAAGAACTTGGATAAAGTTAGATAAGGAACTTAGATAAAGAATGTTGACTTGAAAAAATTCTACATCCTATCTTTTTCTTTTTTTTTTTTTCCCCTAATTATTCAGCTTCTCTTCACAGGAGTCCTAGACCACAGCAATGCATATATATAATATACAGCACTCCCATACATCCACCACAAAACCTTTTTCCTTCCACAGCGATACTCTTACACCCTATTCACATCATATTTACTTAACGTGATGTACAGAGTCTGAGACATTAGCTTTCTAACAAGGTGACATCTGTGCTTACATTATGGTGCATACTTTAGGATACACAGTTCTTTACATTTTTAGTTATCCTATGTTTTACATTATGGTTTACATTATCAGTCTGTCATCTCCTATATGTTATGGTGTAATATTACATGTTTTATATCCATCCTTGTGTACTCTCAAGAAACTCCTCTCTTACCCCCCATTTACCTTGGTTCCACACATTTAACGTCCATTTTCCCTTCCACCTTGGTGCCCATAGTGACAGCCAACCTCCGTTTCCTGAGGAGCCACTTCCAGAGATAGATGGAATAGTGTTCAGGGCCTAACTTGCTCATCTGCCCCAATGCCCTGGGAGCCACCCTTTCTCTCGAGGGATACAGTTCCCTCTATTTGATGGCATTAGTCCTCCCCAGGATGTGGGTCCACCCCCACTCTCACTACTTGGGTTTCTACCCCATGGTGTCACCCACTCTGGCAGAATGAGCATTTAGACATTCCCCAGGAGCCCGTCCTGCATCAGACCCTCCCCTCCGAGCATTCTAAACAGGTAACCCTCTTTATTATATTTTGATATGATTTTCTCGGCATTTTACTCTCCACCAACACCTGACCCTCTCCTGTGTTCGTATGCTACCCCTCCCTCCCCCCACTTTTGGGCAATGTTACCCATCCGTCCCTCCCCAGCCACCCTCAAACCCGCAAAGCCCCAACCAAAGGCAACCCCTTGCCCCCCTTTTATCTCTTCTTTGTGTTCATACTTACCACCATCTCGTCTTAAATTCCACCCCTGCAGACATCGGCTCATATCCTTCCTCCACCCTCCGATTTCCTGTAAGCCTATCGTTCAGTCTCTTGCTATCTAGGGCAGCTTGTTTATTTCATATCATTGAGGTCATGTAGTATTTGTCCTTCAATGTCATGAAAGAGGTTATTGATGTGGGAGGACTGAGGAGTTGTTGTGTGGGTTATATGGGACCCTTATATATTTTTCAATGTAACATATTTTATTACCTATGTACCTTTAAGAAAAAGACAAAAATTAAAAAATTTTTTTAAAAAAATTACAAGGTGAAAAATAAGAGCAAAATGATGGCACCAGGTGGCACTGCTGGACAAGAATGGTTCCAATCTCATAATTCCTGAAGTACAGGCAACTGGGAGTTGCTGAGGTCAGAGAGAGAGAGGAAGAGGTGTGATAGGGGCTTTTTTAGGACATCGAGTTGACCTGAATGATATTGCAGGGGCAGATGCAGGACATTGTTTATCCTGACATAAGCCACTGAATGGACTGGGGGACAGTGTGAACTACAATGGAAACTAAGGTCCATGGGGGCTGGCAGTGCTCCAGGGTGTATTTCCCAAATGCAAAGAATTTGTCTCACTGAGGAAAGGGGATGTTGATGTGGGAGGAGTGGGAGTGGGATGGGTAGGTGGGTGGAGATTGGGGTATCTGGGAACCTCATGTTTTTTTATCATAAAGTTTTGTGAGATCTATTTATCTTTTAAAGAAAAGAGAAGAAAAATTTAAAAAATAAATAAATAGAGGAAAAAGGAAATGGACAGGCTTCAGGGTATGGGTCCTGGAATCTTCTCCAAACAGCACAGCCACCAGATTCTATGTGGAGACTCCTCGGCTCTAAGCTGCATCTACAGGGGTCTCCCTGTCTTCTCTTGCAACCCTGAGAGACTCCATGAAATGAGGGCACTTTTCCAATCATCCCTAATCCCATTTCCTACAAGAACTTGCACCTCTGTCTTGAGGGTGTTTCCAAGTGAGGGTACAATCCCCTGCCCTGCAGGCTGAACCATGCCCCGGGGTCCTCAGCCTGGACAACTGTTATGGGATCCCAGGGCCCTGGGGACAATAGTTGACAATGCAGCAAAGGGTGGGGATTGTGGACTGACTTTGGGGCCTTTCTCTTTCCCTCTTGTCTCCCAATCACCAAAGATGGTTTGCTCTTGTGAGGGCCCTTGCCCTGCCCCTGCCCCTCCAGGACACCTCTAGGTAACAATGAACACCCAGGCAGAGCCCACAACCTCCAGTCCAATCCCAGATATCTGAGAGGAGGCTAGATGACTATGGCCCTGGACTTCAGGATGTAGCTGTGGTCAGCAAGGTCTAAACCACAACAGCCTTGACCATGAGGGCACAAGTGTGGGCAGGGCTCAGATCGAGGGTCAATCAGTGACAGCTTAGTACAAGCATCCCAGATCCTGCCAACAAGAGAATTGCAGCACAGACAGCTGTGCATCCTGGCAGCTCTGCAGCCTCTGTGCTGTGGGACAGGTTTGGCTCCAACTGCATATCCACTCAGGACCTGGGCCCTACTCATGCCTTCATGGCCACCATCCTGGGGCAGACCCCACCCTCCCCTCTGGGTCATGGCAGCAGCCCTTACTGTCCATGGTTCATAGAGGGTCCAGGGTTCAATCCCCAGGGTCTCCTGACCCATGTCATAAACTTGCTGCATGCAAGGAGTGCCGTGCCATGCAGGGGCACCCTCACATAAGGGAGACCCACACACAAGGTGTGCACCCTGCAAGGAGAGCCACCACACATGAAAAAAAGTGCAGCCTGCACAGGAGTGACACTGCACACACTGAGAGCTGATGCAGCAAGATGACATAACAAAAAAGAGACTCAGATTCCCAGTGCCGCCTGATAATGCAGGCAGATGCAGAAGAACACAATGAATGGACGCAGAGAGTAGACAACAGAGGAGAAGGGGAGAGAAATAAATAAAACAAATCTTTAAAAAAGGCAAAAAGCAAAACTGAGTGAGGAACGTCCCCAGCTTTGGTGGGTGGGGTTGAGCACAGGTACTCAGGTGTCCCCAAGAACCCACCTTGAATACCCAACCATCTCAGACACCTAAGACCTCCCAGCATCGCCCTGGGACAAAATTGGACACTCAGCTGTCATCCCTCTGTAAACTTTCCAGCCTCCAAGTCCCCTAAACTTCCTTGCAGTCACCTCACATCACCAGCTTTTCTTCAATCACAAGATTACCCCCCACCAAACCCAATCCACCCTGCACCATCTCTTCCAGGCTCTTGCTGCCACTAGATCCCAAGGATTCCCAGGGCTCAAGACCCTAAATGTTCCAGGGGAGGGGAGTTTGAAGGGAGGCTTCCCAGGCTCAGAGGCCAAGGAAGGATGGGTTTGAGGAGGGTCCCATCCTGACTTGGATGCCACCTGGCCTTGGCTCTGGCATTAGACATATTCAGCCACTACTACTATTGCTGCTTCTTTTTGCCTCTTTGGGGTTTGTGACCAAAGTGGAAAACTTGGGGGTCCCCTCTTGTCCAGATTGAGCAGGTTGAGGTCAACGAGGCCCTCCACCCCTCCCATTGTCCCTGGGGTCTTGGACACCTAGACCAAATGGACAGGTGGAAATCTGCTGCTACTATATATCAGAGGTGCCCTGGGGGCCTTGTGCAAGAGGCCTGGACCCCCTGAGTCTCTTTGTACATCTGTGACACGAGGACAAAGATCTGACCTCTTACTGGCAGTCCAGAGTCAGTGGTGCAGGCTAGTGGCATGTACGCCTTGGCCCTCCTGGTCTCCCACAGGAGTCAATGGAATGCTCAGCAATGTTCCTTTTCTCACATGAAACCTGCCAACTCTTCATGAGGGTGGCAAAACTGGATGTTCGTGTTTCCATTCTGTGGGAGGACACACAGACCCAAGTAAGGATTCACTCAGGGCATCAGAAGACATGCAGCTTCCTCCAGGTGGAAGCCTCCTCTGCACTGACCTTGCCCCACAGCCCATCACCACTAAAGGGTGTCTGTTTCTCTCAGCCTCTGAATGTATATGTGTGTGGGGCCTTGTGTGGTCCCAGCAATGTAACTCAGGAATGGGGTGTCCCTGGAGGCTTAGTTGAGCAGATCCTGGCTGCCCCAGCTCACATGTGTGGACAACCCAAAGACTGCCCAAGGCCATACCAAAGGTGTCCCCTCCCAGGGGTCCACTCAGGATATTCTGCCTGCAGATACACCCTACCCTGCGGTGTCATGGCTGGGAGCACATGTCCCTGCAGGACAGTACACTGAATTTTTCTTCAGCTTTTATGTGAAATCTTCTACTTTTCATCAGGAGGGCCTCACCATGGTTTTGTGTCTCCCAAATACTTCTCATAGCTCTCTGACACATACTATTGGTAACGAGGTGCAGTTCTGAGACCCCCATATGGATGGAGACCTCAAATCCTGCCATTTCATCATCTCCTGGAAGATCCCAGCCACCTCCACTGCATTTAAGAACCATGGCCTATGGAGCTGCATCTGCCCACCAACTGCCAATGAATGAAACAGGTCCCTCTTCATCTTCATCCCAAATAGGCCAAACAGAATGTTTGCAATTAAACTGCCAGGGAAAAACAAACAAACCCATTTCCTGAGTCCTAACTACCCAAGCTTGCTCTTTAACTGGATGATCAGTTTGCTGCCCTGTGAGACATTGTTCCCTTTTGAGGTAATCTCAGATGGCATCTGAAAGAAGTGGAAGATGTCCCTGGGGGAGGGCAAGAAGGAAGGGGAAAGGTAGGGGTGTTTGGAAGTGACTAGGAGCACATCCACTTTCCTTCTGTGGCTTGGGACCAGGATTGCCTGGGTGGGTGGAGGTGAAACTGGGCAGCTCTGAGCCCTGCTGGACATCATGGACTTGGGAGCTGACCTCTAAGCTCAGCACAGCAGAGATCCCCACTCCTATTTCATGAGCTGCTGGTGTTAATATGTGCAGATTTCAACTAGACAGAGTGTGTTGCTGAAAAGCACACAATGGACATGTTCCCATTTTACTCAACTCTGTGGCTGAATGAGCAGGGACCCGTGTTGAGGCAGAAGAGCTGACCTGAGGACTTGTGGAGCCCCAGCCCACACAGTCCCTCCTGAGGAGACCCTGCCTCCCAAGCTCCCTGTGGAGTGATGTCCAGCCTCACAAGGGGGCCCTTGGTCCTGACTGACTTTCTGTGGAGGGAGACCGGTAAACCTGGAAGCTTCCTCCCACATCTCCTACAGACGGCCAATCATGAGGCTTTCAGAGCAGAGAGCATGTCATAGAATGAGAAGTTCTTGAAGATTACATCCTCCTGGAGAGGGAGAAAGAATGAGAAATGAGGTGTGGTCTGAGTGTCCCCTGTTCCAGCTTTAGCACCCTCAGCTGGCATCTCCCCCCTTGGATGAGAGGCCCCCAGGGAGTCCCTGAGGGCACACCTTGCACCAAGAGAGGGACCTACATTCAATCTGAGGGAGGAGCCTGTTTGGGATGTGAGGAGATGGAGGGCTGTGATACAGGCTGTGGCAGGGCCTGGAGACCGAGAGAAGACAAGAGCACAGAGCATCCCCAGGACTCCAGAGAGGGCCCCTGAGTTCACCCTAGGCAGGTCAATCCAGTGCACCACCACCCTGGCCCTGGCCATGGCCTTCATGGTGTGGTCCTTGAGGTAGCTGACAATGATGCATTTGGTCACAAGTTTGAACTTGGTGATGATGGCGTAGATGGCGGGAGCCATGTTTTCCTTGCCCTTCTTGTCTCACTGGGACCAGATGGAGTCCAGACAGTGATAGAGTGCCACTTTCTTGAACAGTTCCTGGGAAGGAGGGGAACATGGCCAGCCACACCCAGCTAACTCAGATCCTGCAGTCCCTCAGGATGCTGGCCAGGGTCATTGTCACAATGGTGCATGGGACAGGTACAGCTACTGCCCTATATCTACTCACTAGAAGGGGAATTGTGGGCTTGGGATTAATAAACTCGCCCAGGTTACAATGCTCGCAATGGAGCAGGGTCTTGACCCAGATCATAGGATTCTGGATCAAGGATGGAAAGTCTGGGGAGGCAGAACATGGGAGAAAGATTCTCCCAGCTCCACGCTCCTGAGCTGAGCTGCTCACCGCATCCATCCTTGTTAACTACTCAGACACCAGCTCAGGAGAGAAAGCCAGGTCAGCCTCTCCTCACACAGACCATTCTGAGAGATCTCAGAAGGGCATTAAGGATCTGTGGGGCAGCCCACCCTGGTACTGATCTGAGCTCTTTCCTGGCTTTGGTGCTGGTGCCACATTTGCCTCCCTCTCCAGAGCCATTGCTCTGAAGGTGACTTAACTGATTATAGTTCCAGAATGAGCACTCCAGTGACCTATAAAGATGGCAGTGAAGGTAGCAGTGGGACCACCTCCTACTCAGGAAGTGCTCACCAGTGTCTCCAAGCTGGCAGCAGGTGTTATACCTAAGGATGGAGCCAGGTCTACCTCCAGAAGGGGCATTGTTGCTACCTCCATAGGTGGCAAAGGAGGTTGTACCAAGGCACCTTCAAGTTCTAAAACCAGTGCTTCTGCTGCTGAAGGAGCTGGCTCCAGAGCACACAGTGTGTCAAACTCTATTTTCAGAAAAGGCACTGGTACAACATGGAAATGGGCAGTAAAGGCAGTGATGGAACTGACTCAGGCCCTGGTACTGCTCTGGTGTCTGCCACACACCTTGGAACTTGGGCTATAGGTTGCACTGGAGGTATTTGCTGCCCTGTGGGATGAGGATGACAAAAGAGCTGGACAAGAGGCAGTTTCCCCACTATGAATGGCTCTGAGTGTCTTTCCAATACAGAGAAGATCCCAATACCTCTAGCAGAAGATCCAGCCCATAAAAGTGTTCCCAGCCTACAGGCACCCAAGTCATATGTCAGGCTCTTCTATGATCCCAGTCCAAGGGCAACCTCTGCTAGTTCCAGCCTCTGTGGTGCAATCCTGGCCCCTACCCCGCAAGCTCATGTGCCCTACCCTGAGACCTCCTCACCCTCTGGGTCTGCCTCAGTGGCCTCTGGGTGGCTCATCTATGAAAGAAGAACCATGGCACAGTGCTCCAGAGCAGAGCCAGTCAGTTACATGGGCATTGGCCACCAGCAGCTTGAGGCACAAAATTCTGAAGGCTGCAGGAAATCTTCACAGTACTGGTCCATCCAGGTGCCCTGGAAGCAGATGGTGCTGAGGGCAGGTGGGGACTACATAATCAGGCTCTGACCTTTCCCTCCACAACACACACAGGGACCCTCCCAGTGAACATAAAGTCCATAAGGACTGGCAAAAATTCCAACTGTTCTGTTCATTGCCTGGTGTTGACACACAGTAGAAGCTTGTGTGTGAGTAATGAGGGGTCAGGGCCTCCTGTGCCAGTCCCTCATGGCCCCCTGCCAGTACACTTGGCCCAAAGAGCTGCCTCATCTTTTGCCATGTGTTGTTTGTGTCTCCCCTTCCCACTGGCACCGGTCTTGCCATGACTTGGATGCATCCATCCCTGCCAACCCTGCAGGAGGCAGACAGGACTGAGGTTCACAGCAGATTTGAAGCAGGCTGCTCACCACCTCCTGTTGGGGGCCTGCATGAGGTGGTGTTGGTGGCCTGGGGACTTTGAGGTTCCAAAGGAGGGGGAAGGTTCTCTCATGGACTGGTCCCCTGATGTCCTCTGCAGACAGTGCCCAGCATCTTTACTCCTCTACAAGGGGAGGGGGATGCCCTCTGGTTTGGCCTTCCAGGGGTCTCAGGATGTGTGGGCCCAGATCCGGCCCAGCTGTACCCTGTCACCCACCACCTGACACCCCATGATGCTGTCTGGAGAGGAGAGATGCCCACCCTCACCCACAGTGTGCTCACATTTTCATTTCAAGGCATCCACCAGACCCACCCCTTCCATGGAAGTCATGTCCATATCTAGGTGAGACAGTGAGGGTGTCACAACTTCTTCCTGAGTGTACCCTCTGCTGAAGATACTGCATCCTATTGCCTGCAGCCCCCACTCTAAAGGAACCCAGAAGGCAGGGATTGTTGTCTGCTTTGGTCACTGTATGAAGCTACAAGCCTAAGGAAGTGCATGCACCATGTTTACCAGGTAAAGGATGAGCCCTAAATCGCACCTTCTCAGATATGGGGTGGGTCTGGACCCCTCTGGCGGGCAACACTAATCCATGCTCTGATCATACCAAGGTCCGAGGTCTGGAAAGGGCATGCAGACCTCCTTAAGAAATGAGAAACCTGGTTCAGTAGGGGCTGATGCCAAGAGCCTCCTCACTGGGCAGAGGAAAATCCTGCCCAGGAACAGACCTGTCCCTTCAGCCACCCTGTCCATGAGCCAGGCTCAGGGCAGCCCTTCCTATTGATCCCCCCAGTCAGTCCTATATTCAAACTCATGGGTTGGTCCTTGAAGCACCATCTTCCCAAGGAGGAAACTGAGGCCAGGAGTCCAATAGAATTTCTGAGACTCAAGCACATTGGGGCAGATCAGTCCAGGTGATGGGATGGGGTGGGCATTCACTGGTGGAGCACTTGTCCAGTCATGCTCAGTGGAGGTGCATGCTTAGGTGGCAATTGCAACTGAAACAAGAGGAACTCTGTCTCTCCCCATCAGCTGAGTCCCTCAGCCTTGGTGGATGAGCCACATGGTGGTGGCTGTTGGGGAGGTGCTGCAGCCCCACCTTCCCAACAGCCACCGTGTTCACTTGGCACCACTGCCCACCTGCCTCCAAGTCCTATTGTTCCTGAAACCTCAGGGCACCAAACCTTCAACTCTCTCCCTCAGACAGGCCTTGTCTCAGGGCCCTGATGCCCAAGCTGCCCTGAGGAGATGGAGGTCAGGGAGGAGCCTGGGGCTAAGGAGTACAATAAGGACAAGGAGAGGTATGGAGGATCCACCCTGTGAGGCAGGAGGCCTGGGGACACACCTTGGGCTGGCCTGCATCTCAGGGTAGATTCTGCAGGAGAAATGGGGGCAGCTCTGTCCCAATCAGCCCTTAAGCACTTGGGGTGGTAGGGCAGCATCACAGTGGCTTCCCGTAATTCCCTCTGGCCACAAGACTCACCAGCACCTGCAGCCACTGGGCAGTAATCCTCTCTCCCTCTGACACAGCAGTTGTCCCCATCCCTCAGCCCACCAATAGACACCGTGGTTGTGAACTCCCAGCAAGTCAGCAGCTGCATGACCTGTGTTCCTCACTGTTCAGCCCTTCTGCCCCAAGTCCCAGGCCTTCCGATGGGCTCCATCCAAGCTCATACATGCTGTGACTACTTCGGACTGGCTCTTTCCAACAGCCCTAGAACAAGGGAGGCCTGGGCAGATGGAGGGGAAGTAATGAGAAGATGTTGAAGAAGAGTCACTGCCTGCAAAGTCCTGGATGCAGCCCAGGAGGGACTTGCCAACATGGTGCAGGACCACCTGCCCTAGATTTACCCAGCCAGGTGTGTGCTGGAGAGGAGGAATCTCCTCCAAGCCTGGACAGCCTTCTCACCACTTTCTGCAGGGTCTACTGCATCCCAGAGGCCTGAAAAGGTGCAGAGTTTACATGCACCAAGCCCATTCCCCATTCACAGCAGTTTCAAGATCTGAGAAGCTGAAATGAGCCATTTCATGTACTTCTAGAAGGGCACTGATACCACAGCTTTCTGTCAGGAAGAGCTAATGATCAGGAGACCCTCCTAGCTAAGCCTCCCCACCTGCCAAGGGCTGGTGACAGTTCCTGAGGGCACATTGAAAATGTAACACAGGCTAGTGCCAGAAAAGGCCTCCACCTGCATCACCTGTTACCTGTGTCTTGTCCAGGTGACTGGGTCAGGACTTTAACAGCTTCAAAAAGTAATCCACCTAGCAATCCCAGGAATTCCCCACAGGCAAACCTGGATGACTTGCCCTGGTCTCTGGGTCTGTTGGCACCAACATGAGGCACTGACAGGATTTGAAATTTTTCCAAGGTGTTCATAAAACCAAGGAGCAATAACCAGTATCCAAACAAGATCTGTGGTCCATCTTGGGGAAGAACAAACCAGAGTCAAGTGTTTTCCATCAGTCAAAGTGAACATTAGAAAATATTCAGTGGCATCATATGCCCTCAGGTGAGGGGCACAGAAAAGGGGTTTGGGTTGCACTCTAATAGGAAATTCCATCTATGGAATGGCTTTAGAATTGTGACAGAAATTTTCTGGAGCCTCATCTGAGATTGCCAGCTGAATGGATATAAGTCATAGAGAACTTCCCAAAAGGCCAGACCTTCCATCAAAGGGGTCCAGTGTTCCCAGGAGGGGAAGAGCTCTCTGATGAAAAGCACTGTGTGGGAATGCTCCCTCCTGAGAAAGGTATCCAAGCTCTCCCCAGCCACAGGACATGGAGAATCTGCAGCCATGCTCTTCCCCAACAGCCCAGCCACCTCTTCATTTTCTGCTCCCCTTGCACCCTTGACCCTCTTAGGCAAGCTCATGGGGACCATAGAGCAAGAAGGTGGCTCTAACCTTAAATGTATGCCCTAGGTCAGAAAGAGGACCTAATTCCAAAATCTGAACCATGATCTCTACTTAACTACTTTTCTACTATACTACTTTTCCAAAAAGTAAAAAAGAAAACCTAAAAAAGGAAAGAAAATATTTGGAAACTGTGTTTCTGCTAACAGTGTAATACACAGAATATAAAGAGAATTACTATAACTCAATAAAAGGACAATCAGCCCCATTAAGAAATGGGAAAAGGGCTTGAATAGACATATCTGCCAAGAATATGTACAAATGCCCAAAAAGCATGTAAACAGATGCTCAACATCATTAGCCATTAGAGAAATGCACATAAGATACCAAAAATAAAAATAAGGTGCAACTATACACATACTTTAATGCTGGTATTAGAAAAAAAAATGGTTTTGAGGATGTAGAAAAATGGACATCTTGTAAATTATTGGTTTGAAATAAAATAAAGGTCACACAACCCACTTAAAAAATGGTCAAGATATTTGAACTAACACTTTCTCAAAAAAGAATTCCAAATGGCCGAAAAGCACATGAAGGGAAGTGGACTTGGCCCAGTGGTTAGAGCATCCGTCTACCACATGGAAGGTCCATGGTTCAAACCCCAGGCCTCCTTGACCTGTGTGGAGCTAGCCCATGCACAGTGCTGATGCACACAAGGAGTGCCATGCTACCAGGGATGTCCCCCTGTAGGGGAGCCACACACACAAGGAGTGTGTCCCATAAGGAGAACCACCCAGCATGAAAGAAAGTTCAGCCTGCTCAGGAATGGCACTGCACACACGGAGAGCTGACACAACAAGATGATGCAATAAAAAGAAACACAGATTCCCATGCCGCTGACAACAAACAGAAGTGAGCCAAGAAGATGCAGCAAATAGACACAGAGAACAGACAACCGGGGCAGGGGGGAGAAATAAATAAATAAATCTTTAAAAAAAAAAAAAACATGTGAAAAGATGCTCAAAATCACCAGCTATTAGGGAAATGCAAATCACAATTTCTAGCAGATACCATGTTACTCCCATCAGACTGGCAGCTATCAAAAAATAGAAGACTACACGTGTTTGAGGAGGTGTAAAGGAATGGGAACATTCATCCAGTGCTATTGGGAGTGCAGTAGAATCCAGCCATTCTGGAGGACAGTTTGGCAGTCCCTCAAAAACTACCTGTAGATTTGCCATATGACCCAGCAATCACACTACTGGGTATATATGCAGAAGAACTGAAAACCAGGAACAAACCTATGCACACTAATGTTCATAGTGCCATTCTTCATTATTGCTAAAATTGGGAATCAACCCAAAACCCATTGACAGATGAATGTTTAAACAAAATGTTGTCTATACATACAATGGAATACTACTCAGCTATAAGAAGAAATACAGTACAAACAAATGGGGAAACATGGATGAATCTTAAGGACCTTATGTACAGTGAAGCAAGCCATGCATTGAAGTACAATTACTACATGAACTTTCTGATATGAAATAATCAAACAAAGCTGTCTCAGTGACTGGATGATAGGCTTACAGGAAATTGTGGGGAGAGGAAGGTTGTGCACTGATGTCTACATGAGTGAAATCTATGATAAAGTGGAGGTTAAGCAGTTGTACAGGGAAGGGATAAGATGGGGGCATAGGGATAATACTGGATGGGTCTTTGCAGGTCTGAGGGGGTCTAGGGTGGGAGGATGGGTCAGATGGCCTAAGGAATCAGGGGGAGGGGTGAGGGAACAATTGAACATGGGAGGGAAGCAGACTTGGCCCAGTGGTTAGGGCGTCCGTCGACCACATGGGAGGTCCACTGTTCAAACCCCAGGCCTCCTTGACCTGTGTGGAGCTGGCCCATGCGCAGTGCTGATGCATGCAAGGAGTGCACCGCCACACACAGGTCACATAGGGGAGCCCCACATGCAAGGAGTGTGCCCCATAAGTGGAGCTGCCCAGCATGAAAGAAAGTGCAGCCTGCCCAAGAATGGTGCCAAACACACAGAGAAATTGATGCAGCAAGATGATGCAACAAAAAGAAACACAGATTACCATGCCACTGACAACAACAGAAGCAGACAAAATTTAGAAGGACACGTAGCAAATGGGCACAAAGAACAGACAACTGGGGGGGAGGGGAGAGAAATAAATAAAATAAAATCTTTAAAAAAATTGAACATGGGAGATTGTTGAGCATGTGGTTTAAACTATAATGTTGAGAAAGCTCTTTGGAAAATTTAATAAAGAAGGATTACCTGGTTAAGGTCCTTAAGGTGGGGGCATCTGGCACAGTGACAGGCTTCTAGGGAGTGTGTGACTGCTCACCTTGTCATAGTGGTATAGTGTGTTATATCATTGGTTGGAGACTCATACAATGAGTGGGAAGGTGTGCTCACATCCTGGGGAGGCCTGATGTTCTGAAATAGATGGAATTGTGTCTCTCAAGAGAATTGGTGGCTCCCAATGGGGGAGGACAGTCTAGTATGTCAAGCCCTCAGCATTGTTGTAAGTATCTGTAAATCTGGTCCTTGAGGCAGTGAAGATTGGTTGTCACTGTGGGTCCTGAGGGGAGGGAGAGAGAGCAATAGAATAGATGGAAGCAGAGTAACTGGGGGTCAATGGAAGTGTTCCACAAGCTCATGCAATGATGGATATAAGACGTGTTAAATTACACCAAAAATGTATAAAAGTCTGTAGGCTAAAATGTATACCATAACGTAAAATATAAGGTAACTAAAAGTTTAGAAAATTTGGGAAGTGGTCTTGGCTCACCTGACAGAGCATCTGTCTACCACATGGGATGTCCAGGGTTCAAATCCAGCACCTTCTGACCCATGTGATGAGATGGCCCACATGCAGCGCTGTCCCCCGTGTAGGGGAGCCCCATGCATAAGGAATGCACCTCGTAAGGAGAGCTGTCCCTCATGAAAGAAAGTGCAGCCTGCCCAGAAGTGGCATGGGCCCAGGCATGTGGAGAGGTGATGCAGCAAGACAATGCGACAAAAAGAGACACAGATTCCCGGTGCCACTGCCTGGAATGCAAGCATACACAGAAGAACACACAGCAAATGGACACAGAGCAGACAACTGGGGGAGAGGGAGAGAAATAAATAAAAATCTTAAAAAACTGAAAATAAAAAATATAAGATTAGAAAAATTGTACAGTCTAAAATATTAACCATAATGTAATCCCAAATGAAACCGTGTTTGATAGTTATGTTTCAATATCTTTACATCAGCTGCAGTAACTATAGCATGAACATGTAAAAAGATCATTGCTGGGGAAGGGGGTAAAGGGTTTGATTTGGGATATATGGGAGTCCCCTATATTTTATATGTGACTTTAACATGATCTAAAACTTTTTTTGAAGACAAAATTAAAAGTTAGAAATAAAAAGAAAGGATGTAGACACTGAGGAAGAAATGAAAGAAACAGCCTTGCCTTGTACATACATGGCAACATCTATTAGAGTGATGAAAGGCAAAATGTCAAAACAAAGTTTTATGATATTTTGCACTTCTTAATACCCCAGTTTATTTTTACTTTATTTTAGTATTTGTAAATTAGTATGCATTCTATTACTAATCTTTAAACCTATCACTACTACTTCATTTTCATATTAATTGAATTTGGCAATATATTAGGGTTCACTTTTGAAGAAGTTTTGGACCACAGAGCGGTCCAACTATGGCAGGGGAGGAACTCTGGTGTGGGGTGTTATTGATGGGAGACACAAGGTTGGGAGGGAGTTCTCCAGGGCACATATATAGGGTAGATAAAATGTTTGGATATATTTTGGGTATATTCATAGTAGTTACAGTTATAAATGACAACTGAGGGAGTGCTAAGTTCCTAGCCAGGGAAGTGTGTCACATTCCCCAATGAAACAGCAACAACCTCCAAGTGCAAGGGCAAAGACCAGTGAAGAAGAATGCTTCAATGATGAGACCTTGATACTTAAGACTATGCTTATGAACCTGTGCACCGGAAATTTGAACCAGGCCCAGAGCTGCAGGGTGCCTGAGTTACCTCCTGAGAACCTACATGTTGCTGAAATGTGGCCCCTCTCTAAGCCAAACTCACACAGGCTCATAAGCATAGTCATCAGTATCAAGGGCTCATTGTTGGACCATCCTTCTTTATTGGTCTTTGCCATTGCACTTGGGGGACTATTCCTGTTCAATTGGGGAATGTGATACAGCTCCCCTGACTAGGAACTCAGCACTCTCTCAGTTGTTTTTAATACTACAGTCATTTTGATCTCACTCTCCCAACTTCATTGTCTCTCTCAGTGAAGAATAGACTTCTTTGGTGTCAGTGTAAGTGATGGAAAACCCTTAGCAGTTTACCAAATGGGTACCTTGCTTAGTTCCCAAAACTTGACCCTTGCAATTTGGTCATAGCACTAAGTTTTAAGAGTGAGTTCAATATGATTGTAGTTAAGAGCTTACACATAGCAGGCAAAATCCCATGTACTACCTAAAGGACAATGTCAACACACATCATTTCAAGGTGACTGGTTGCTTTAGAGAGATGTCTCATTGCTGTTAATGAGGCCTGTTTACTGCATTCCTATTGAAAGTCAATCAATTACTTAATTCTCATTCTGGTATCATATATACACAAATTGTGTAAGTGAGGAAAAGCCCATCCTTGGCAAAGAAGTGTGTGTACTGCACCATTCTGAAAAGGAAACACAAGTTACTCAATCAAAGAACTAAGTTTAAAGAGTATGGTAAGAGTGATTTTGAGTTCCTGTCATGCTAGGGTCATCTGATGATGTAACTAGAAAATGACCTTGAATAAAAGGGTCAACTTGGACCAGCAGAATATCTCAATCTACATATAATACCAGGAGTTAAAAATGCTTTTTGACCTGAATCAAGGGGGAAATGGAAAGGACAAATGAGTTTATATGGCTATGAGTCTTCAAAAAGAGCCAGGAGGTTATCAGAGGGGTTGCCCTTATGCACACCTGAGCAGTGTCCCATAGACAGATAAAGTAGATACAACCCATGTATTGGTTCTTCTGAGGGCTACAGAGGCCTACAGGTTCTATGGTCATGGCAGATGGAGTTCAGGGGAGCCATCTCAGTTGGCCCTCCTTTGGAGTTTGTGTTTCTGTGTGATGGAGCTGGACTTAGATGTGATCTTCATCCACAAGTCTATTCTGTTACTTTTACCAGAACTGTAGTTGGTGCTGGGGTTTAATGTATACCCAGGGGACCTGAATCACTGGGCTGACCATGTGATAGTCAGGCCCTGAGCCTCAACAGACTTGCCACTCCTACACTCTGGTTTACTGGACTTACCCCACTCATCTAACATAGAGGTGAAGAAGGCCAACCACCACACCAGGGAGCCAAGAGTGCCTAAAACTGAAAGCAGGAGAATTGCATCCAGCATCCATGTGGAATCTAAGCCCCCTCTTGATATAGATGTGGAGTGGACACAACCATTCTAAGGTCCACAGGATGGAGGAATAGAGTATGGATTAGAGTGGGTTTAGTGATATTCTATTCATGAACTATTGTGATTAGTAATGGAAGAAAATGTGGCATTGTTGTGGAGAAAGTGGCCATGGTGGCTGCTGGGGGTAGGGAGTGGGAGGAAGAGATGTGATGTGGGGGTGTTTTCAGGACTTGGAGTTGTCCTGGGTAGCACTGAAGGGACAGTTACCAGACACTGTATGTCCTTCCATGGCCCATTGTATGGACTGTGGGAGGGTGTGGGCTATGATGTGGACAATTGACCATGAGGTACAGCAGTGCTCAGAGATGTATTCACCAAATGCAATAAATGTCTCATGATGATTGAGGAGGTTGTTGTTATGGGGGGAGGAGTCGGGTGAGGGGGGTGGGAGTATATGGGGACCTCATATTTTTTAATGTAACATTAAAAAATAAAGACAAAGATAGCTATGGACGTTGGACAATGGAACAAACATGAGGAAACAAAATGAAGTGGTAATCAGCTTTGAAATGCCAAGAGGCCACTAAATAGGATCCCCTACCTAAAAGGAACATTAACAACCGCACAGAAAGGAGGTTGTGTTCCTTTTGGAACATTAGCTCACACGGTTGTGGATACAGAGTACAGCTCCTTTAATTAAAAAGAAAAGTACTGGAAATTTTTTAAATCACAAGTCATAATTTAACCCCTAGAGAATATTGGTAAGGTACATTTCTGAACAGAAAATCATCTGTTGCCTGAGGCACTTTATAGTCAAATTGCAAATAAGGAAAAATGACAACCACTGAACATCTGACATGACTGGCCCTGCCATGCGGTATTGAAAACAATCCCTTTATATTACTGTGGTAGAGCATAAAAGCAATATGTGACTTCCTGAAACTTTCACTCATATCAAATAAGTAATCCAAGGTTCTTTTATTTTTATTTTTTTAAAGATTTATTTATTTATACCCACACACACACTGTCTGCTCTCCGTGTTCATTTGCTGTGTGTTCTTGTATCTGCTTGTGTTCTCATTAGGCAGCTCTGAGAACCGTTCCTGGGACCTTCCGGAATGGGAGAGGGGTGATTATTCTCTTGTGCCACCTCAGCTCCCTGTTCTATGTATTCCCCTTGTCTCCCCTCTGTCTCTTGTTGTGTCATCTTGCTGCACCAGCTCTCTGTGGCGGCTGGCACTCCTGCACAGGGTGGCACCCCTGCAGGGCGTGCACTCCCATGGTGGCTGGCACTCCATGTGGGTGAGCTCACCACACAGGCCAGCTTGCTTTCACCAGGAGGCCCTGTTCATCGAACCCTGGACCTCCTATATGGTTAATGGGAGCCCAACTCCTTGAGCCACATCCATTTCCCTTGGTTCTTTTATGTTTAAAAGGATTTTGCAATAACCATTTTTTCTGGATCTTAGGATTTTACTGAAAAAAGGGCAGTCTAGCTTCATACCTTGCACATAGGTATCCTCAGTAAATACTGAGGATTTTCATTCTATGAAATGAATGTAGCTGTGGCAGAGGAGATGACACCAGAATCTGGAGCCTGGGCTTGCCCCTCCATCTCTACATAGCTCGGTGTGGCTCAGGCTATGCAGAGATGGAGGTTTTAGCTGGTTCATTGCAACATTAGGTGTTCTATTTCTGTATTGGACACCTTATTCTTTCCCAATTTTTTTTTTTTCTTAAGTCCTTCGGTTTCAGATATCATTCCTATGGAAATACCAAACCATGCATAAATCTTTCATTCCAGGCTTTATTTCCTTTAACTCATATCAGACCCATAAATAGCCATGTTTTCTAAAAAAAAAAAAATTCCTCCCCCTTTCTTTTAATTTTTAAGTAAAGTAGCCATTTATCAAGAAAGTTTCCATTTAGCCCTCTTCAACTTTCAGAATTTAAAATAGGTAGATATAAGAGTTTTTGTTTCATTATGTTTTTTGTCATACTTATTTTCAATTAAAAACATATGAATGAAACTTTAAAATTTCATTTGTAACTGACCCTTCCAGGGTATACATTATCCTCTGAGGGCGCACGGCGGACAGCGGGCGGTGTCAAGGGCGGACGCACAGCGGTGCGAAGAATGCTGCGGAGAGGGAGAGTGGTGGCAACGCGTCTGCTTTATTGAGGAAGACAAGCGTTTATATAGGCTAGGGCGCTGGCGGTAGCAAGGCTAAGCCAAATAAGGCAATTAAGGCAATGTATGTGAGGGGAGGCCGCTAATTGGCTGGGGGACGGTTGGGGGTGAGGTACGAGGGTAAGGGGCGACGTGTGGGGTGCGGATTGGCTTAAGCTGAAGGTGACCTCCGATTGGTTGTTGGAGGCTGTTGCTAGGTAAAGGGGCAGAGGTGAGGTTATCATTCTGGTGGGGGGTATAAGGGGGCTGGGGCAGAAGATAAGGGGAAGTTGTGGGTTGGGTTCTGGTGAGGCGCGGGAGAGGCAGGCCGATTACCCTAGGGCGGCCCCTATGGAGACCGGATGCTGGGTGGAGATAGAGGAGGCAGCCGTTATGGGCAAGAGTAGCAGGGGGGCGACAATCTACCCATGCCAAGCACTCACCCAGCAGGAGACAAGGCCTCATCTCAACGTGCTGGGCCTGCCCAACGATGGTAGCATGCTTGTTACCTCAATCCTCTATGTAAGGAAACTGGATCAGCAATTTTGACCAGAAATCACTGCAAGTTTTTAAAACTACAAATTTTCCATGTGTAACACATGACACACTTAGATTTTTAAAAAATAAACATTACCAGAAAATCTATCTTCCTATTGCATTTGCATTGTGGTTATACTTCACATCTCACTTCTCTTATCTATAAATCATGCCCTTAGAACTACTGAACATCACTACTATCATTTTGTATTTTAAAGTAAAATGTTTAAAATCTGAACCACTATTAAACTAGAATGGAGATCCAGTTATATATGCTATGTAGATCCAAATAATTATTTTATCTCATTCTCTTAGGCAAGGTAAGATATTTATGATCACAAAAGTAAAAGATATACCACCAAGCTTGGCTGAGTGTCCTCAATTTTTATTCATACATTTGATCTTCAGGCCAAATTATATTGTTCAATATTATTCAAGATGCACTTACACTCATGGAGGTATCAGGAGTCAAAACATGCAAATAAGAGAACAGAGAAGGCAAGTGATTCTCTTCATTTTAGAAATTTCTATAACATTATTTTCAGTGTAACACTTGGGGTCAGTGTAGGTACCTTTTAGTTACTTTAAAAATCTCATATGGTAAGCATAGATAATAAAAGATCAAACTCTAAACGCACTTGGTTCAGATGCAGGAGCAGAGATAATTCAAATACACACATCCCAAAGTTTTGCAAACAAACACCAAAAACCCTAGCAGAAAAGGTAGAGAAAAAATATTTTAAAGTCCTCCCCAACGTTCAAAATATTCAAGATGATTAGAACAATGGGCACATAACTTTTCTGACTTCTCCGTTTCTCTCACTGTATCTATATCAGGCATGCACTTGCATATGCTCTATCTTTGGCTTCATGGAAAGGAACGTTTGAGTATAGTCATTGGCTTACTAATGAGCAAACGGAAAGATAACATAGATAGCCACCTACCATTGTCACTGTCCCCTGCAGATGGAACACTGTCGCTAGAGCTGTCCCATGTTTGTGCCTGCATAAGTTTGTTGGAAGAGATAGGAGGAAGAGTGAGGGCTGGGTCTGCAGGAGAGCATGAGAGCCAGTCCACATTGTGTTGCACAAGGACCAGGACAAACCAAAGGGGCAGCAGCATGTCACAAATAGCATAAGGGTTGGATGGAAATGAAGCAGATTTCATTGATATGGAGTTCATTTCACAAGTACAATACAGAAGAATGGGAGATGGTGCAAGGAATAAAAAAGAATGATAAAAACTGAGCGTTAGTACTTATCAGTCATTTACTTTGCATGCTGTTAGTATCGTTCATCTCAACAGAAAGCCCAAAGACTTAAAGTTCTAATGAAACATGTCAGCAGGAAGAAAGTACCCATAGGTCATGCAGAAAAAAAGCAAAAGACCTACCAGGTAATTTTTTTGCAAAGGCCTTCCAAATAATTAATACTCTTAACAAACATTAGTCACAAAAAATCTGGTTGCACAGGAAAAGCTTAATAGAGGTGTAGATATATCTATTCTTTAGAAACTCAACCATCGATTACAGGATCAGTATTGACCAGCTGTGATTTTTCCCCCCAAAGCAATGTAAAATTTCTTTTTAAGGCAGCTGTAATTCTTATTGGCATGCTTTATTGATAATTGAATCTAGCCAACTCTTTTCTCAATCTCTGACACACTTCTCAATATTGTCTTTGAATATTGGTCAATATAAGAACAATTTTGGACCCTCGTAAAGGTCTCTTTAACAACAAACCCAATTAGCCAATAGAGGTCAATTTCAAGCACTCTTTAGTGGATCATTAATGAAATGAAGCACTTCCCTCTTTTTTTTTCCATTAAATATCCATATAGCAATATAGCAATCTCATGTGTTTAGGAAATGGCTATATAATTTTTTCATTCAATCATAAGGCAGGACCAGTAAAATAAATGGACATGTTTCTAGAATGACTGTTTGGGTACATGCACCTATCTTTCTTTGAGGGAAAAAATCAGAAGGCAAAAGAATTTGAAGAAAACTATCAGCTGACTTTAAGAATCTAAGTTATTATTCCAATTTGCTGATTTGAGCAGTCTGCTTTCTTTTATTTATAACACACAAATCACATAAATTCACATACTTAATTTTAAAATAAAAATTCCTTGGCTTTTTACCTAGAGCTACTCAGTCAAAAGGGTTTCTTTTTTTTTTTTTTTTAATTTTTTTATTTTTTATTGACTTTGTAATAATATTACATTAAAAATATATATGTGAGGTCCCATTCAACCCCACCCCCCCCACCCCCCCTCTCCCCCCCCCCCCAACAACACTCGTTCCCATCATCATGACACATCCATTGGATTTGGTAAGTACATCTTTGGGCAAGGGTTTCTTTTTTAACCATCTGACTTTCAATTAAGATTACTAGATATATTATTTCCTAGAAAATGTGATAAATATATACTGTAATATTTTTAAACTAATAAATGAAATGGAAATAAATTCCCAATATGTAATGCTTGTTTTATAAAGTTCAAATGTGCCAGATGTTCCTGAAGATAAATTACTATTATTTACAGCAACCAAAGTCAGAGAACTTTCAAAACTGATTTCCTCATTGACTAGTCAAAATTATAAAAAGGTAGAAACCTTGGAGAGGGGATTACTTTTGTTTCCTCCTACTAAAATATAAACAACTGATTAAAAAAATTTTTTTTTACCACCACAAAGAATTTGAAATGATTTCACAGTACAAGTGGAGGGTAAGCTCTAACTTTGATAAGGTGAGCATGGATGCCCAAAAAAGGAATTTAAAAAGTCACTAAAAACAACTTGACAGCTAAAGTGCAAAGCTTCACTTTCAAAAGAATACTGTTCTGGGGAGCGGCTGTGGCTTCCCATGTATGAGGTTCCAGGTTTGATTCCCAGTCCTCCTAAAAACAAAACAAACAAATGAGATAATCAGCTCTCATTGGGGAGCAGATGGAGCCCAGTGGTTGAGCACCTGCTTTGCATGTACGAGGTCCTGGGTTCATCCCTGGTACCTCCTAAAAAAATTTATCTTGATTTGCTCAACATAAAAATATTTTAAAATTTTGCAGAACTGACCACAAAGCTTAGGATAAAGCTGTTTTTCCCTGGGGTCTTTGGGTGCTTTCCATGCAGGCAGAGCTGAGCCATGCCCTGACTGGCCTCCGTTTTCCCCAGCACAGGTCTGAGCCTGGGAGGATGGGAAGCCCAGGGCCCACGGCTCAGAGGTGGCATATGCTCAGGGCTCCAAACAAGGGCCCAGCGAGGGGCCAGCATTTGAGCCTTATTTCACGTACCATTCTGCTCTCCCTAAAGCACCACTAACCCTTGCCAAGCCCAAGCGTCTTGTCAAAGGGCTTTGCCTCCCGGTCCATCTGAAATGCTGGGAAACCATTACACCTGGCCAGCCTGCTCAGAAATGAAAGGCTCCCCTGTGTAAAAGAATCATCTTTGTTCTTTTTTCCACAGGTGCCCTCCCCACCCTTTTCCCAAAATATGCATATGTAGAACTTAGGTTGTTGCCAAAATGCTTTACTGGAAAACCCAAGAACATCTGAGCTAGTTTTTGCTTAGAAGTGTCTGAGTCATCTATCATTTTCTTAAAAGCAATTGTAGTGAGTGGATGCCAAACACCAAAGAATCAAAAATATGAAAACAATGAAGGACATGAAAGAAGGTATATGACACCAGACCTTTAGATAAACAGAGAAATCACATTTCTAGCTGTAGCTCTTTTTTAAAAAATCAAATATTTTGCACATTGCTATAATTTACTTCTGTGATATACTAATAGTAAATGAAAGAAAGGAGGTAATATAAGCAGAATGCTTTCAAGAAAGGCTTTAAAAAAAAAAAAAAAGATTCCTGGCCATGGAGAGAAATCTTGAAATGACCATCCTATTAGATGAGTAAATACATAGAACCTGCCAGGCTCAGGATGCAAGTTCAGGCTGTGGAAGAAGGAGCTCCTCCCCTAGAGGCAGCCCTTAATCATGGACTCAGCAGAACACCAGGCACCCTTGGGGCAACGGAATCACTGACAGATAATCCCTGGGTATCAAAAACCTCCAAACATCATTTCTTCTCCACTCTACACATACCCATCACCACTTTACTTTTACTCTGATTTGGAAG
Source organism: Dasypus novemcinctus (assembly GCF_030445035.2). NCBI lineage: Eukaryota > Metazoa > Chordata > Mammalia > Cingulata > Dasypodidae > Dasypus > Dasypus novemcinctus. Next base: position 128,653,622 of record NC_080682.1, read on the forward strand.
GAGGCAAGCCATGCATGACTGAAAATATGGATTTATAAGCCGATTACTTGGAAGCAAAACTCTGAAGTCTGGGCTTCCCAGGTGGTAGGCCAATTTTGAGGTCAGAATTTATTATACTCGCAGGGTTGATGAGGACATTCACACTGACAATGGATCATTTTAAAAGGCTAATGAGAGAAACTGTCTGCACATTCTGTTTACCTGATGGAGGCTTCAGGCCAAAGGGAGTGGTGCTCTCTGTGGTAGGAGATTCTGCAGGTGAGTTCTCTCTCACCTGTGGTGTTAGAAGGAAAGGCAATTTAAAAAACAGAAGAGAACTCAGCAGGCATCTCTAAGTTCAAGGACGATTATAAAACCACTGGCCTTTTGCATTTGCTGCTGTGAGATGAGGGCCTGGCTAAAATATATAATAATAGATGCATCTTCACATGGCAATTTTAAAAAATGGTACAATCAAAAGAATATTGTTCGGGGGGGAATTCACTCAATTTTTTATTTGTTCTTTACAGAAACATTTTAGTCATGGAAAACTGGCAATCATTTTGTTCGCCAACACATCCAAAATGGGGCATATCAGATGAAGACTCTCATACTGCAATGAAATGAGGAACCAACACTCACTGAATAGATAGATGTCTACAGGAAAAGCACACTGAATCTTTATGGATAACAAGATATGCCAAAGGTGGTTTGATTTGAGCTGGTTTCATTCAGTTTAGAACACAGACAGTCTATAAAGAAGTTCCCCTATTTGGTTTTTCAAATATATTTATATCTCATAAACAATCTTTAATTACAATTAGGGTGAGGTAAGGCTAAGATAGCTAATGAAAGTGAATCTGCAACACTCAGTTAACTCATTAATCACAGTCTTAGATGACCTCTTTCTGTAACACAGGGGTTCTTAACCTTTTTTGTTCCATAGACCCCTCTGCCAGTCAGGTGAAAACCATGGACCCCTTAAAAAGCCCACACTGTATTGTGTATTAGTTAATAAATATTTCATGTCCACTCCAGCACATCCCCACAAGAATAATGTATTTTTGAATTTCACTTCAAGCTCACAGACCCCTGGTTAAGAATGCCTGCTGTAGAAGGTGCTCCAATTCAGGCTTTATGAAAGGCCTCCAGTTCCATTAACCTTCAGGAAACTCACCTCATTTGGAGAACACTGACTGCCATTACTCTGCAATGTGAGATCGTTTTGCACCTTAAAGAAGATAAAGAAAGCATGGTATATTCCACTGGACTGTAAAATTGCTGCGGTAAGAATGCATCTTTCTTCCTCCTACACTACATTAACTAATGAGTGTGTTAAGTCAGGCATAGACACATTTCCTAAAACCATGAAAGTTGTATTCCTAGAAGAGTACATATGAACTGGAACACAAACTAAGGTGAGGGACCTCCCAGCACAAAGTACCTGTCGACATCAGCTTGTCTGTTTACCTGCGTGGTTACCAGCCATGCTGCCATTGGCTTCTTCCACATGCAGCCCCCACCCCATTTTAATTACAGTCTTCTAGAAAGGGTCCAAGCCAGCAGTTCCCAAATACAGAGTCACACAGGGAGCTGTTAATAAAAACTTTTGCCTGAACCCAAAATCACCTGGGCAAATCACATGCTGTCAGTTCAACATCAATTTGCCTTGGTAATCATGGTTCAAAGAAAGTTTTCAAGAAAAAAACAAGCTCAGTTAAAATGTGCAGAGCTTGGAATTGACCATGGGTGACATTCTGGCTTCCAAGAGGAGTGGCTCAGTGGGTGCTGGTACCTCTGAGACCCACAGAGAAGACACTTGGGAGCAATTCCAGAGGGATGTTGACAACTAAAAGACAACTCCATGCATGAAAAAATGGGCCCAGGTTGTGAATGGACATTTCTCCAAAGAATATATACAAATGGCAAAAAAGCAAATGAAAAGATGCTCATCATGACTGGCTATTAGGGAAATGCAAATCAAAACCACGATGAGATACCAAGTCACACCAACCTGAATGGTTACTATTTTTAAAGATGGGAAGTTACAGGTGTTGGAGAGGATGTTGAGAAATACATCCTCGAACATTGTTGGTGGGAATATAAAATGGTGCAGTCACTGTATAAAGTTTGACTGTTCTGAGAAAGTACAGAATTACCATATGGCCTAGGTATATACCCCAAGAACCTGAAAGTGGGGTGTCCAGCAGATATGCATAGCAATATTCATACTTGCCACAAGGTGGAAGCAACCCAAGTGTCCCTCAAGAGAAGGAGTGTACAAACAAAATGTGTTACACACAATAGAAGACTACACAGCTGTAGAAAGAATGGAGTTCTGACTCATGCAACGGCATGGATGAACATTTTTTAGTAGAAGAAGCCAGGTACAAAAGAGCAAACGTGGCAGGATCTCAGTGATAGGAAATAACTAGAATGTGCAAATTCATAGAGGCAGGAGGTAGACTACAAGGTTGGGGTAGGATGGGGGTGAGTACAGAGTTTCTGGGTGGTTGAGGAAAACATTTTGGGAATGGATGGTGGTGATAGGGTTGAAAGCACCACACTGTGAATGGGATTAAGGCCAATGAATTGTATGTGTGAAAGGGGCTAAAATGGGAAACGTTATGGTGTACATATATGACCACAACACCTGTTTGTTTGTTTGTTTTTTAATTAAGGAATTTGATAGCTTCACTTTAGCCATGTAGAGAATAAGAAATGGGAGGCCTGGAGATGAAAAAGGTCAGCAGTCCTTTGCATATATATTTGAATTTTGGGGGGTAGAGATTGGGGCCTGGAGTCATTCTTATTCAAGGGGCACCTGAGCCTGTAGCATACCAGGAAAACCAGGGGAGAGAGACACATGGAGATGAGGGGCCCCACAGGGCACAACACTAGCTTATTTCATGATGCTCTTTCTTCTTTTTTTGATTTTATTTTTTAGATGTCAGGGACTGAACTTGGTACCTCGTACATGCAAAGCAGGCACTCAGCCACTGAGCTACACCACTATGCTCTACCTTCTCTTTTTTTTATGATAATCAAGAACCCTGTAGATCCACCCTAATGAAAATGCTGGTAATTGCTAATATAAACATCTTCATATATTCCACCAAGTTCATGCCAATCTCTATTCTTATCTTGAATTCACTGTTGAGTAATGCTATTCTTAAAAATCTTAAAAATCAGGAAATGGATGTGGCTCAACTGATAGAGCATCCACCTACCATATGGAGAGTCCAGGGTTCAATCCCCAGGGCCCCCTGACCTGTGTGATGAGCTGGCCCATGTACAGTGCTGCCACATGCAAGAAGTGCTGTGCCACACAGGAGCACCTCTGCATAGGGGTGCCCCACATGCAAGGTGTGTGCCCCACAAGGAGAGCCACCCCACATGAAAAAAGCACAGCCCACCCAGGAGTGGTGCCACACACATGGATAGCTGACACAGCAAGATGACACAACAAAAAAGAGATGCGGTTTCCCAGTGCAACCTAATAATGCAAGTGGATGCAGAAGAACACACAGCAAATGGACACAGAGATCAGAAAATGGGGGGGAAGGAGAGAGAAATAAATAAAATAAATAAATATATATATAAATTATGTTCTAGCTTTGGGTTTATGTCAAAACCAGAACATATTTTTAGGGGGGAAAATGTCATTATTTTCCCTATTCAGTTAAATGGCTTTGTTAGAACTTTCAACAAGGAACTTGACTTCTGGGCTGGTTCTCGTGATAAGCAATGCCTTCCCCTCCTATTTCCTGTCATTCCCCCTAACTCTTCAGCTCATTCTCTATTATTTATATACAGAAAGGTCATTTGCAGTTCTCCCTGAATGGATGCCAAGGCTACCCAAAATTCCTGTGCAAAGTCATCAAACATGAGTATAAAGTCAGAGAAAGCAGTGCCAATGACAAACTGCCTCATGCTCTTGGCCTTCCCGTATCTAACTGGGTCCCACACCATTACACACAGTGCAGCTTCCTGCACATGTGCTCAACACAGCTTCCAGTTACCAATCCAAGCCCACCCCACCCCACCAGTCTAGTTTGCTCATCTCTCCGTAAACTCCTTATCCCATCCTCAGCCACCAAAGTGCCTAAAACAGACTCAGGATGACAACTTTATTGCCTTCATATTCCAGTCTTCTACACCAAAACAAGGCTGAAGCCACTCCAGGTTACCAAGAGATACTGGTTAGTTGACTTAAGAGTATCCTGTAAGGTTTGCTCTCTTCCCAAATGGGATGAAAGAGAGAATGTGAAAATAACCAGATCATAAATGAGAAACATATTTAAGTTCTGCATAGTCATTATTGCCAGCCTTGCCAAGGCACAACTTCCTTTTCCTTTTCCTGCTCTGTGTGACTTCCTTTTCCCACCAGAGCCAGCTAATCCAACCTCCCTTTTTAAAATCGTGAACATGCATCTAGTCAAAGACGGTGAATTGCCCTAAAAGGAAGACAAGGAGTAAGAATTTCTTACTCCAGTAGGAGGACTCCTCATCCAACCAAAAAGGATGGGAAAAAACACCTTGAATTAATTAACATAACACAAAACATTATACATAAGAGATGGACTCAAGGTATTTTTCCAGAGGGTTTGTTTCCCCCAATCTCCTGAATTCAGGTACACAGATATATCTCTTTTTGAGACTCTATGAGATGGAAAGTTCAAGGACATTTCAAGCAGGTGCTTAAACAAAGGGGGGAATGGGTGGTGACCAAACTGACTGAAGGATTGATACATTACTTGGAACTGAAATATCATTCTTTGGGGTGACACTAGGATTCTCCACATAATAAAATGATGGCAAACAGTCAAATTTTGGGAAAATCCCATGAAGCTTTATGGGCAATTGGAAACGTTCCAGATGCGTTTCAATTTAGATAAGCATAAGGAAATGCATTACAAGAATAGAATACAAATTGTGCCTAAATGATGGAGTACCTTCAGCAATCAGTTAAAACCCAGTGGTCTGTCCACTGAATGGGCGGGACATTGAAATTTTCCTTCCCAAAGTCCATTCCTTATCATTGGATCCCCTTTCTCTCCCTTCTGTAAGCCCTCAGGGACTGCTGGCTGTGTGCCAGCCACTGTGCATGACCCTACTCAGAGGGGAACCCCTAAGTGTCTGTGCTTGTGTCAAACAATGGGAGAAAAGCAAAGAACAGGAAAAATAAAGAGGAGATCAATAGAGAGAATGAAATTCCCCTGGGAAAATCTAGAACTGACTGCAGAGAAACAGCTCACCTTTGCTGATGGGAAAATGAGAAGAAGTTCAACATTAAGAGAATCTTGGACAAATATTAAGAGAATGTGACACTGAAATATTCTTTCCTAACCACTGAGATATCCAACCTTAGTAGAAGTTCTTAATAACTATTGGAATTATTAGTGCTTCACGGCATCAACAAAAAGCACTCAAGTACAGAGCTACTTGGATTAAGTGATGGGATGAAGGCTAGATCAAGGCAAAACTTGACCTGGAGTCAGTCAGTACTTAGTCCAGGATATACCCACCCCTGTTCCTTCCATTCCCCATCTGCATTCCTGGTGGGAGGCAAAATGTATCACCATGGACATACATGCTCTCTACCCCTGCTGAGACTAGTTGTTCAGAAAAGGATTGGTCTATTCGGGTCCCACTAGGTTTCTAAATATGACAAGGCTTAGTACATCACCACTAGTCCACATCATGCAGAAGCAATATGATGTAGTGGAAAAGCAGGGACCAGCCATTTACCACCTAAGTCATTCGGGCCAGCATGTGACCTGATGGCAGCTCCAGGTTCTGCACCTGTAGACTGTGCCTCATAACGCCCACCTTTCCCTAATACCTTATCTGGATCCTGAATGCCTGAGGGCAGGACCTTGGCTTAGTTCACTGCTAGTTCTTTGGGTGCCATGGTATATACTCAGTAAGTATGTGCTGAAAGAAAGGAGTAACAATGACACGTGTCAAACACCTCACACCCTGTCCGGATGAAGTAAGGCCTCAATACGTGGCAGGTTTCACGATCAGGAAGACCTGCATTTCAGCAGAAGACACTGGAGATCCTTGGATGATCCTCTAATTGTACACTGAGATGGAGTGGACACACTGTTTCCCCTAGAGGCACTGAGCCCTGCTGGGACTCCTGATGCCATGCTCATTGGTGGACATCCGTCTGGTGAGGTCAAAAGCATGTCTGCAGCAAGACACTACCTTGGTCTGGAAACATCTCCCCATAGACTGATGAGTTGCAAGGGAGGATTTAAAAAGCAGTAATTACCCAGTGGGGAAATTGGGCCACACCTTTGCCAGGTGAAGGAATTACTACCACCAGGGAGGGGTAGATTGGTGTGGCAGGCCTCCAGTTGGGGCACCCTGGGGCAGTTTTCCAACCAAGAGTTCAGAACCCCAATCTAATTATGAATCACCAGGAAACCTCAGACGAATGTAAAATGAGGAACATTCTATTGGAAAGGGGGTGGGGGAGAGCAGGGACTGTGTCCTTCAAAATTTCAAGGTCACAAAAGTTAAAGAAGGTTTGTAGTATGTGCTGATATAGCCTGTGCATAAATTCAAAATTGTTTCCAAGTGTACCTAGTCCCCAAAATGGCCAAATAAGTAATATAGGCCCTACAGTATTTGAACGTTCAGAAAGGATGTAAGACTGAATGTGTATTCAGGGCTGCCTCCAGATGGAATGTGGAAGATATGCTAATCCAAGCTGGCTTGGATGTGGAGAATATGTAACTCGCCTGGAGGAAATAACCGATCTGATACTAAGATCAAACACTGAAGAACCTAACCAAAGGTGTGTTTGCATACCATCACAGTTAGTCCCCTAATCCTATATCCTCTGTATAAAAAGGTCTGAAAAAGGCTATTCGGGGCTTGCTTTTTATTAAGACAAGAGTCTGCTGAGCCTGGCCGGTCAAAATAAATCAACTTCCTTCTCGGTACTCTCGTGTCCTGGCCTTCGATACCGCGCACACCCGATTTCTCTACAACATTTCCAGATCAAAGGAGGCTGTAGCTACACCCCCAATAAATGCAACACCAATTCCTAGACTAGATCCAGCACTGGAGGGGGCAAGGCTATGAAGGACCTTCCTTCCTTATGGAAGGAAGATTAGATGAAAGAATTTTATCAATGTAGATGTATGAAGTTAATATTGAAAAGTAGCTCTCTAAGATAAAATGCCTGTTAGTAAAAAACCCACACTGAAATGGTGAGGAGTAAAGGCTATGGTGTAAGAAGCATACCCTCTAATGGTTTAGAAAAAGAACTCTGTGTGTACGTGCTGTGGGGGCTGGAGGGAGGGGAAGAGTAGAGAGGGAAGGGGGAAGTAGAGATGGAGTAAATGGCAGTATAAATGGAGTGCTTGTTAATAATAGGCAAATGTGGGTAAAAGAATAAATGGATGGTAGGGAGTGGGACATATGGGAATTCTGTACATTTTTATGTGACAGTTGCATAATCTAAGTATCTTTAAAAAAAAAGAAAAAGAAAAGAATATATGAATGTTTCTTGAAATGGCTTTTTTTTGGGGGGGGGGGCAATCTTTCATAAGTTTAGAATGATTTCCAAATAAAGTCCTTAAAAAATAAAATGTGCCTGTGCAGAATCAGCAGCAGCAGTGTCTGGAATGGAGAGCTTGATGACATGGGCCCAGGGCAGCCTGCACACGAAAGGCTTCCTGCTGTTCCACGATGGGGTGATGCAGCAATGTCTCCACCAGGAAGGCAGTGGTGCCCAGATTCTAAGACCACCCCCTAGCAATAAAAGACTAGGAGAAGAATAACAGCTACCATTTATGGCATGTCCTGTGTTGCAAGACCCTTCCTGCATCATCTCATTCCATTTTTATAACAGCTATTATTCTCACTCCAATTAGCAGAAAATGAGGGCAATTAACTGGCCCACAGTAAACCCTTGAGCTGGGAATGACTGATACCCAAAGCAATTGCAAGCAAGTCACTCTGCTCAACTAACCCATACTCTCAGGGGACAAGGCTCTGACCTTTATTGGCCCCTTTTCTCCTATTTCTTTAGCACAGAGACTTACCAGTGTGAGACTGCACATGGACTGACACCTCAGGGTATATAAATTGGCTCGTGCACAATCCCGCCTTGACATTGGCCACTCTAAGCCCATTCAACAAGAAGGGACTTAAAGAGTGTTCCTCACTCAAACCTCTCTCCCTATGACCAGGGTAAGTTCATCTTTTTAAGCCCCTCTAGGTTCATTCCTACTTCACCTCAAAACTGCCTTCTCCACAGCCACTTAAATTTTACTTCATGTAACTCTACCCAAACCGCCCTTTCCCTGTTCTCAGATAGTTCTGGTAGTTTCTCTTTGATATATTCTTTTCTTTTAAGTAATAATAAACTTTATTTTCAAAGAAGTTTTAGGCTTACAGAAAAACAACACGAGAAGGACAGGCCATTCCATATGACCCCACCACCACCACCCATGAATCTTCAGGGAATATGGTGGCCAGAATTCTGTGGCAGGCCCTGGCTAGTCTGAGAGCACCCTTACCTCACACCCTGGCAACGTCTCCAGCTGAATCTGACCACTGTAGGAACAAGGGGAAAAAAAAGATAGCAGGGGAATTTAAAGCACAAATGCTTCAATGTAAAAAGGAGGAGTCTGTTTTTGTTACTAAAAAGTAAACATACTTCAGTGCAGAATCTTGTAATTCTAAGGCTTCTGCCGATTTCATGGGATAAAGGTTTACAACACTTCTCTTGCTAATATCTTCACTTAATCTAAAAGGTATGAGGGGAAAAGATGTAAGCAAATTTATTAAGCATTTATTTGTAATAAATTCTACCACTTTGGGTCATCTTTACTTTCAAAAGTTAGTATCTCTTTAGGATTAGATGATGAAAAGTTTATGATAAAATTTCAAACTACACAATATTTTCCTACCACATGCCAAAATATAATTTTCCATTTGGTATATCTAAATCTAACTTATTTGCTACCTAACAGAAATTTCTGAGAAAGCCATCATTTTCATAGGTATCATCTACTAAATTTTATTAATTTACAGAAGCAAGTTAAGTTGTTGAGAGTACTACATTATGGAATATGCATAAGGGAATTTGGTTTTAATAGGATTAACTCTGGTTTACACTAATGCTTTCACTTTAAATATAAGAATTCATAAATAATTTGTGATGCATTTTTATTCTTGAAATTTTCTAATATTTAGAATCTGAATGTTAACCAGTGAGATTTTTTACAAAGAGCTATAAAACCAGAAATCTCAGAAAGTCATATAAAAATCACAAAGCCATTTTAAAGGGTAGAAATGCATTCATGTTATACATGCCTATTGGAAATGCTATCAAACTAATGATCAGAAATCCTTGAGAGAAAAAACCAAGATAAAAGCAAAACAGGACATCAGTGTTCCACTACATGTTTGAATGTTAAGGTTGTATAAAATCTAAATCTTTGAAATGTAATACAATAATCAGTGCTTAACAAAAATAAAATCAAAACAATAATGCCTGACAAAGTTATTCTCAATAAATACTTAATGAATAATTTTTTTTTAAACCCACACAAAACACACACACAGAATCTGGAATATCCAATGCATATATAAATGTTTTTGATTAATTTTCAGCCCCATGCCACTAGAAATAAACAACTTCCATCTCTTGAAGTGCCTTATCTTTTTAAGAAGCAACAGGTGGGCTGGAAAGTCTCCTTTTTCTATTTTTTTTTAAACCAAGCTAGGTTTCCAGAAAAGTGTGGGTGTATTGGGTGGCTTAATGGGATCAGATCTTGAGACAGGATGGTTTGTGTATTTGGGCTAGGGTTTTTCCTAATTGCTGGAGGATAGAATCCTGGCTGGTTTTTCCTAGGAGTCAAAGATTTCCCTTGAAGGTTTGAGTAATTGGATGTGGTCCTTTAAACAGAATTTCAAAAGGTGAATAACCCCAGGACCTGGGGAAGCCTCTGACTCTAAGGAGTGCTAATGGGAGCAGATTTACTCAGGGGAGGCCTTTTTTTTTTTTTTAACAGAACTTGACTAGGGTGGTTTTGAGAGTTAGGGTTTTACTTTCCCTGAGCTCTGGGGCTTATATGCTGTATGGAGTTTTCACTTAATTTGTAACATTTTGCTAGCTCTTGGATGATGGCTGCTATGACAGTCAGGCCATTGTTGCTGCTTATGGATAAGGGTATTCTGTGCCGTGAAATTATTTTTCAGAGTGAAGCATTAGTTACTTTTTTGCTTTTTTAGTGCAGTGGGAAAGGCCTTGACCCAGCCTGAGAAGGTGCACATTATTACTAATGAGTACCTATACCCTCGACTTGGTTTTATTTCTGTAAAGTCCACTGCTAAATTTTTAAAAGGGGCAGTTCCTGTGGGTTGGATGCCTGCCGGGCCTGGGGACCTTGGGAGGGGTTGTTTTTGGTGCAGGTTTGGCATTTTCTACTAACGGTGGTGCAGGGCGAGGCCATCTGGGCACTGTAGTAATATTTTCTGAGCAGGGCTCTTAAAGCAGCTTTGCCCAGGTGGGTGAGCTGGTGCTATTGTTGAACAAGGGTGTGGGTGGTCCCCTTTGAGATGAAGACTCAGCCACCCAGGAGTAGCCAGTTTCCCTCGGGTGCTTTTTTGAGATGACAAACTTTAGATACCAAACTTGTTGCTGGCAAATCTGAGCCTATTTCCATCTCTGAGAAAACTGCTGCTGTCTGTGAATAGGGTTTGATCTGGGCAAGAAAGTGGCCTGTCCTGGAGGTCAGGGCACCTGGCATACACTTTTTTTGTTACTTCTGCACAGTCATGTTCAGGAGGCTTTCTTTTGGTCAGCAGGAAAGTGGCAGGATTCAGGAAAAGGGGTGGGGGAGTTTTTGAAGCCCTGTGGGAGTTGAGTCCAAGTTAACTGAAATTTTTTGTTGAGTTTTGGGATTCTCCCATTCAAGAACAAATAGGGATTGGTTCTGGGGAACCACCCACAGGCAGAAAAAAAAAAGGATTTTTTTAAGTTCAGACAAGAAAATCAGGTGGCCCCAGGCCATAACTGTCCCAGTAAGAGGTACTGGCAGCAGTGGGAGTGTTTCAGGGTGAAGTATTCCTCCCTTTTCAGGGTGGCCTTTTGCGATTGGTTGGGTCTGGATTTTTTAAGGCTGCTGTTAACAGGGAGATTTTGTCTCGATTGACAAATACTGTTTGAGACTTTGAGGAACTGGGAGATGTTTATTTCTGTGAACCCATTTAGCTTTCAAAGTTTCCATTTGATGTCTGATGCCTCCTGGGTGATGAGAGATGCACTGACCATTCTCTGGCTTTCCAGGGCTTCTGGGTTGAAGGGAGTGTAGATCCTGAAGGCTTTGCAGATCTCCCAGAGTTTCTCCAGGCTGTTGATTGATGGAGGCCTTTTAGGATATGTTTGTGGGCTGCCTCGCTCCTTCTCATACCATTCTGAGGAGGGCTTTTTGATACCACTGAAGAGCAGCCTGTCCCTGATTCGTGTTAAAGTTCCAGACTGGTTGAGCTTTTGGTGCTGCTTCTGGGGCCCATTCCTCTGGTTTCAAGACAGTTGTGGGGGTCTGTTCTCACAACCAGTTTCTGGCCTCCATGAGGATCTGGCGTCTCTGCTCCATACTGAACAGGGTTAGGAGGAGTTGGAGGCAATCACCCCAAGTGGGGTGGTGGGCTTGGAAAATGGACTCCATGAGGTGGATAAGAGCCCGAGGCTTTTCCAAATGTGAAGGGGTATGGTGCTTCCAGTTTAAGAGATCTGCAGTGGTGAAAGGTTGATGAAACAGGAGTGGCCTCCTGGGTTGTTCAGTCCCATCTGCACTGATCTGGGTGGACCCTGTGTTTTGTGGAGGGGCTTCTGAAGCACAGGCTGCACTGACTGATGTCCCCTTGCCAAAGGGGTTTCAGGATCCCCCTCAGGGCTGACAGGCCTGGGGGCCTGAAAGTGGAGTCGTCTCTGGGAGATCTGCCTGTGGAGGCTCCAGGGCAGGGAAATATTCTGGAATGGCTGTACTATACAGCAGGAATAGTGGATTTCCTTCTGGAGATTTTTGTAGAATAAAAGGTTTTCAAAGTCTGGCTGTTTGTGTTACTAGGACCCTACTCTGACCCTTCCTAAGAGAGCAGGGTTTGGGCAATTTCTAACCAGGAATTGAAGTAGGGAAACTGATTGGGGTGGCCGGGGGCTTCAGTGACTGTCTGCCAAACAGACTCTGAGGGCTAATTAACACTAAACTTAGGCCACTCAACTTTGCACAGAATCTGGATAGTTCTGGAGGACATACCATAATTCCTGGAAAAGGCCTTTTTGAAATTTTTTTAATTGACTTTGTAATAATACTACACCAAAAATATATATATATGAGGTCCCATTCAACCCCACCACCCCCACCCCACCTCTCCCCCCCCCAGCAACACCCACCCCCATCATTATGACACATCCACTGCACCTGGCAAGTACATCTCTGGGCACCTCTGCACCCCATGGTCAATGGTCCACACCATGGCCCATACTCTCCCCCATTCCATCCAGTGGGCCCCGCGAGGATCCACAACGTCCGGTGATTGCCCCTGAAGCACCATCCAGGGCAGCTCCATGTCCCGAAGACGTCTCCACCTCTCATCTCCTGCCTTTCCCCATACCCATCAGCCACCATGTCCACTTTTCCCAATCCAATGCCACCTTTTCTATGTGGACATTGGATTGGTTGTATCCATTGCACCTCTATGTCAAGAGGACATACCATCTAAGATAGTGAGTTTGGATTGTGATGATCCCATCCCTTAGCTGGTGTCACAGGTCAAACAAAGGAGGGGTGTCCCTCACAAGGCCACTCAGATGCCTGCTTGTCCGTGTTTCTCAAGAGAACTTAGCCTCGCCTTAGCTAAGGCATTATGTAGAGTCTGGATTATCCATTATGCCGTATGACATAGCCACTGAGTGCAGGTTGGGACCCACTTGGGTTCTGTAGCACAGGCCATGGCCACAGACTAGATCAGTAGAGGCCTCTGCAGTTCCCAGTCATTCACTCAATCACTCAGAGCTTACACAGTCCCACCCAAGGGAGTGCCCTATCCTGGAATCTTGAATCTCAAGATTTTAGGAGGTGATCAGTCTGCACTTGTATCTGGAGATGGGCCTGACTGGGTCTCAGAGCCCTGGGGCCTTACCTTTCCAGCATCTTCTTATGTTGTTCAATCCACCCCTCCATGGAGTCAGGCTGGGTCAGAGGACATGGCCCACAGGGATCCTTTCCCCAAAGGATGCCCCATCAAGGGGACAGGTGGTGCTGCCTCGTTCATGTGGAGATCTCCACCAGCCATGCCTGCCAGTCTCAAACCAGAGGCTCAAAGGGCCAGCATAGTTGGGTTTCCCAGTCAGGGAACCAAATGTTTCTGTAAAGCTGGGAGTTCTGAGTGGCAGAAAAGCCCAAGTGGTACTCAGATTAGCAGAGGAACAGATTTATAACATACAGGCCCAGAGGAGAGTCAGTCTCCAAATTCTGAGCCCTGTTTTTCAGTTTTCATAGGTTTATATAAGATTTTATGTGGGACTAGCATGGCTCTCACTCATTGGCTAATGCATTGCTAGGTGGAATTTTGCAAGTGGGGTTACAGAGGCAGAAGGTAGGTGCAAGGTCATGCTTTTGCAGGCTGATTTACAGAAGCAGAGGCAGGAGTGGTTTGTTAGATTACAGAAGTGGGGGGGCAGGCAGGAGTGGTTCATTTGATAATCTCCTGCAAGGCCATGTTCTCATGGGCTGATTTACAGAAGCAGGGCACAGGATTGGCTTGTTAGATAATTTTCTGCAAGGTTATGCTTTTTATTTCATAACAGCCAGGATACAAAGGAAAGAATTATATGTAAATCAGAAGGTAATGAGATGCAACCCTTTCTCTCTACCAAATTCCACTTTTGGTGGTCAAGATTATCCTACTGAAGCAATGAAGTAGGAAAACCAGCTTTTACCAGTTGGCTGGGCCTGCACAGAAGAAGCCCCTGACTGTCCTAACTTCAACTTGCTGATTAGCATAGTAAATTTCCCACCCAGGGGTGGAGTTATCTGCCCCTTTCTTGATCACCCAGTGTATGTGCAAGCATGGTTTTCTGAACATACTAATCATGCAATTATATAATCAGCTATGTGTGTTCATCCATAAGCAGAAAAACTGATGCATAATCAAAGAAAATGCTAAGTAGTAACTAGGCATTTAAGCAAGAGAGAAACTGCAGCATGGGGAGTTGGGTCTGAGTCACTTTGGACTGGCCTTGGCTCCTTACCTCTGCAGATGTAATAAATGTAGGTTTGCCTAGCTCTCATGTGAAAGTTTTCTTCATGTCATCTCTGCTTATCCACAGAGGCCCTTCTCTGAGGCCTAACAACTATATCTTTCACTATATAGGAAAAAAGAATAACTGAGAAGTATTTAAAATGACTAAATTCATTTACAGAAGCCGAAACATTAGAAGTAGACTAGATCTTCTATTCGTTCAATCCCCAAATGTAATGTGTTCACACACACCAATTCAAGTAAACCTCATACACCGAATATGTCAATCTATGTAAAAGATACTCCAGGAACTTATTATTTCAATTTAAAAATCCACAAAAAACCATTCATAAAGACTATTTCATTTATTTAAAAAACTGACTGAAAAGGAAGGAAATATAGTTTCTGAACTGATAAGGCCATAATTATTCAATTAATTATCAATGATTAGTAGTAACTCATAACGTTTAGTTTCAACAAATAAATAGGTTACTAGTTAAAACTTCTTTACTTTCTGACTTGGGATATTTGTGGGAAGGGCCAGTTATCTATCTTCTTCATGCTTAGCAGTATTGTATACCACTATAGTTATTTACATTAAACTTCACAGATAAAACCCAAACAGATTAAAAAACAAACAAAACATTGGTATAGTCTCTTGTAATAATATTAGCCACCATTTATGCAATGGCCCCTATGTGTTAGACATATGTAATCTCAGTTTATTCTACAGACAAGAAAAATGGAATTTAGAGAAATGTAGTGATTTCTGAAGGATGCACAGGTATTACATGAAGAAACTGGGATTCAAAATCAGGCTTTGTGATTTCAAAGACTCCTGCTTTTAACCACTCATTATGCTTAAAATGTTGCTTACCAAAAAAAAAAACAAGAGTCAGTCACCAACTGCTTCCACCTCATCAAAACAGATTATTCAAAATTGGACCTGTTCAACATTTATTTAGCACTTAGCATACATCTCACACCCTGCAAGGTTCTGGAGATCTGGCCTCTGTCATTGGGAGGCTCACAGTCTATCTGGAAAGATAGGCAATAGAAATGCTTTGCTTTGTTTATTGAAGGAAGTAGAAAAAGATGGCAGACAAAATAACTTTAATGCATTTTAACAAATAATTTTCAAATCTATTATAATTGGGAGGCTTTATTGTCAGATGTAATGACTGAAATGAGTTTATGAAGTCTTTTGCTCTATACACAGGTTCATGTGGGAATTGTGGGTGCAAATATTAAAATAAATGAAGCCAAGAGTTTCAAATGAACTGAGCAAGTGGAGAACCAAGAAAAGAAGAGAATATAAATTTAGGTTACCATGTTTATTTTTAAAGCTTTAATAGCTTTGATTTAGATATTTCCCTAAGCATTTATTTAATCTGAATTCCTCAATCACATTTGTGATAATGATAAAGTAAGTCATATGTTGCTTCCTCAAGGGAGTCATTCTGGTTTCCCAGCATGAATAAAGCAACTTTATTTGCACAGCAGGATGTCCCAGAAAACTTTAAAAATCACTGAGGAGAGGTAGGCCTTTTTAACTATGTAAAGTCTCCACCACCAATTAACATTTCCACCCTGAAAGGATCACAAACTAAGAAAGTCTCCTTTAACAAATTCTTTGGTCTTATTTCTCTGACTTCTTGGGGATTTGTAACTAATTTAAAGTTTTAGGATATATTCCTGAATATTCTATAGCAGCCTTCAAATTCTGACTGTGACGTTTATTCATAAAAGAAACTTTCTAATAAGCTTCAATGAGCTTTGTATTACTACAGTGATATGTGTAAATCCACACTTTCCTGAGTTTAGGATGCTGGCTGAAAGTGGAAAGCCAGCTGTTAAATGTCATGCCCTGGATCCTTGTGTGTGATATGGAAACCAGGGTCAGCATGTTCTGGAAAAGTACTGAGAGCTGCCACAAAATTGTAGCCTTAAAGAAAATCAAAGTTTGGGTACCTTAACTTCTGGCCAGTTTGCAATAAAATGGTGTCATATTTTCTTTGTTAAAAAGGCCACAGATGCTGTATCCTGGCCTCAGGACTTACTACAACTCAATTTCAGTCAATTATGTGTAATTGGTTGCTTTCATCTGTGGAGCTGATTCCACCTGAGGAAAACACCTCCATTTCCTGGATACCGGATTTGGGGATCCAGCTTCACTTTGTAGGGGGGCCCAGTGTGCCCTCCCAGGGCTCACCCCAACCCTCCATGGTGCTCTCCAGCTCCTCACGGGACCAGGCCTGGAACCTGGAGCCTCCGGCTCCCAAGGCGCCTTCCTCCTCACCCACGGGGCCCAGGAGCAGGGGGGAGAAGGTGAAGGTCACGAGGGGGCTTCCACCCGGAGCCACCAGAGGGCGCAGCAGAACCCAAAGACGCACACTGAGCTCTCCAGGCCCCAAGGGGGTGCTGCAGGGTGAGGCTGAGCAGAGACCCTCTGGAAGAGCTGAGCAGCTCTGAGGGGCTACACGACCACCTGGGCCATGAGGACCGGCCTCTGTGCAGGACCAGGAGCCCAACACCGTGTCCTCTGCAGCCAGTGGCTGGTGTGGTCCAAGACACGACCACCCCAGGGAGCAGAGGCTTTGGGGACCAGCCCAGATGCTCCCAGTCACCTGCTGGCAGCCAGGGCTCTCCCGCTGCAGAGCAGAGGCTCCTCCCTCAGCTGCCCTGTGCTCCAGGGCAGCTGCTTTCCCTGCACCCTTATCTTCCCACAGGCTCCCCCCACCTGTAGCCCTCCCCACCAGGTGCCCCTGAGTCTCTGACCCACCTCTGACTTTTGGAGACATGTACCTCCTAGGAAGGGCCCCACCCCTGCTCTGTCATCCTTGCCTGCTTGTGCTGGACCCCACAGTTCCTGTCCCCCTTCACTGTGACTTATCACCCTCATGATGTCCTACACATCTTATCTTGTTTCATCATGGAGGAAAATTTAAGCCTTTGCAGAAAAACATGGTTGTTCCTGAAGACAATTTCTAAAGAACAGATACAGAGAAGAGTTACACTCACAAGACAATCATTCATGTCATTACCAAACTACCAATTTAATGCAAACCTAAAGCTGATTCCATGAGTGTCCATCCAAAGTACCATTTTATTCTTAGACTTGTACATAGAACAGTCTCAAATAATGACAAAAGGACTCTGCTTTCCACCATTCTTTCTTCTGTTTGATCAACCATAAATCAAAGCAAAAATACAGCTCCATAAAAATGACAACACTGACTTTTTTTTGGAAATCTTAGTTCTCAGGAAGTGCCAAAAAATTTTGTGTATTTCATTGCATATATTTCTTAGTTCAATACAAATATATAATCTCCCAGACTATACTCAAATGTCCATCTTTCAAAAAGGACCTGGTTTTCTGGATTATTTAGACAATTCACTGCCTTCTTCAGGTAGGGAGTAGAAAAGAGATGACTCCCTTCTATGCTCCAGGAAAGTTGCCTTCCAGTGGCTTATAAAGGATGGCTATCACAGCCAGCAAAATAGATTCAGTCTGCAACTACAACCTTGTGCACACACCCGTACACACACACACACACACACACACACACACACAGGAACACACAGTTAACACTCTCATCAACACTTGACAAAGCAGAAAGCCTAAATACATTCAAAACTGAATTCTTAAGGAAAAATGACTTGAATCTAATTTTTAAAAACTTAAGCCTTCAATATTGAATCTAGTCCATAAGATCATGTTTCCATTTAAAAAGTAGAAAAGTTAACTCAAACAGAAATGAAACAGAATAATGTGGACATGGAGCTCCCAATGCAAAGTACCAGAAAGGGGTTGGCTTTTACAACCCATTTATTAGGCCAAAATCTGACAGTTCTGTGGTTGTGAAATAGCCAAATTGAGGCACCATCAGAGATGCTTTCTCACCAAATTCAGCTCCTGGTGACCCCGGCGCCCTGCCACGTGGAGGGACAAGCAGCAGCAGATCTCTGCCTGGTCCCTGCATTTGCTCAAGGCTCACCATTTCCCAGTGCTTGGCTGTGGGTGATCAGGCATGTGGCTCATCTCTTCAACCTTGAGCTGCTCCATGAGCCCAGCCTCTTGGGGGCTTCAGGCTTCAGCTTCAGCTGCCAGTGATCCTTGAGGCCTCTCATATGGCAGGGTCAAAATGGTGATTTCCTTTCTCTAAGTCTCCTCCCTGTGTCTCCATTTATGTAAGGCCCAGGAAGAGGGAGAAAACCAAGCCTGGGTCATGCCTCACTGATGGAGTCCCATCAAAATGAACTGATCACTCAAGTGATTTATTCAGGGTGAGAACAAAATCAAAGGCAATCAAAAGGTCTCACCACCATAGGAATGAATTAAAAAACATAAAATTTGGGGAGGAGTCACCAAATTCAAACTCTCACACCTGGACATCACTCTCCTACTAAATAGGTTTACAAAAAAACTAGAGAAAGCATATGTGGGGTAAATAAGCCAATAGAAGGAAAAATCTACATTTACGAGGTTGCTCAGCACACTATTATTTCTAATGAATAGCTCTTGGAAACAATGCAGTGTCCAGGACTAGAAGTCTCTCTGTTTGACAGGTGAACTTCCACATAACCCCTTGTTTTAAGTGGCATCTTACTGCACACAGGGGTGAATGGTCCTTAGTCCAGGGCATCACTGAATCCACACCTCTGGAAAGTAAACCCCAGTCTTCTGCAGTGGGCAGGAGCTATGGGCTGCTGATCATTCTGTCCAGACTCCCCCTCTCCTGACCTGCCTTTCTCCCCATCTGTTCCACCACAGGGTCCCTGATGTCTGCAGTGTCAAGTCCTGCAGGGATCAGAGCATAAATGAGCAGGCCTGTCCTTCTGCCACTGCTTCTCAGGTTAGGGTTCTCTACTTTTGCCAACAAGTTACTAGTCCTAAGTCCACACTTTACTTTCAATATTTTATTATTATGTTTTCCTTGTCTCCCTGTTGATCCTTGTGGTTCAGTCCTTTAAATTAATTACTTTATCATCATTTAAGTTATGTGAGAAACAGAGGTGTCAATGTTCATTTCTCAGTGATTATTGGGAAGTGTTTCATAAAATTCTTACATTAATGTTCATACCCTGTTGAATCTAATGTTCTAGAACCCTTTAGAGGATAATATTGTGTGTATGTGTTGTGTATTGAGGAAAGAACACTGGACTCAGATTCCTGGTGGAGTCTAAATTTTATGCTTATAAAATATTTTGTATCCCATATATAATTTTCCTTATTCTTTTGCCCTTGTATTTAAATTTAGTTAAGGAAGAGATGTGGCTAAGGCAACTAAGCTCCTGTCTACCACATGGGAGATCTGTGATTTGATTTCCAGTGCATCCTAAAGAAGACAGTGAGCTGATATTATAGGCAGGAACAGCGACCTGATGCAACAAGATGACACAAGAGACTGAGAAGAAAAAACATAATGAGTGACATGACAGGGCAGGGCACGCAGGGGTCTTAAGTGATTACGCATCTCCCTCCCATATCAGCAGTCCTGGGTTCAGTTCCTGGTGCCTCCTAAAAACAGCATGTGGCAAGTGCAAACAATGAGGGAGTAGGGAGAAATAAAATCTTTAAAAACATAAATAAAAATTAAATTTGCTTAACTTTTAAGATCTTTCTTTTGCAAGTAACATTAAATTTTTGTCAAATCAAGTGTACTTTCAAGGAATGAATAGAACCAGCCTTATCTAAACTTAAAAAATGATTTTTCCACATACAATAGAAGTATATCTTCTTTTTGTCAAACATGGTTGTGCCCCACCTGCATACTAGAAGTAAATCTTCAAAACTAAGGAGAATTTTGAAATGTAGATTTTTTTTTTTACCTTTTGACAGAGGATTATAAAGTTGAATATAAAATCATTTGTTTTTATCTGACATTTCCTTCTTATAGTACATATACATATCCTCACCTATGTACATTTATGTCTATAATGCAAAACATAGATCCAACAGATATTAAGTGCCAAATGTATTCATATAGTTTTTTATTCCATGCAAAGGTGAATGACAGAAACTCATCATAAACTAACTGTAACCTAAAAGGTAATTAAATTTTTTGAATACCTGGGATTTCTAAGACTTAGTTCAGCTCAAAGTACAACTGGATAGAATAGGGATGTCAAATGATATTTTTAGGGTTCTATCATTTCCTCATTCTTTCTCCTTACATATATGTATACATGTATATATGAATTTCTGTGTATGCATATAAGTATATATGGTTATAGTTTATCATATAAATTTGATCATGCTTTTAACAGTATTTCTTTTTTTTAAAGATTTATTTCTCTCCCCTTCCCCCCATCCCAGTTGTCTGTTCTCTGTGTCTATTTGCTGCATCATCTTCTTTATCTGCTTTTTGTCAGCAGCATGGGAATCTGTGTGTCTTTTTTTGTGTCATCTTGTTGCGTCAGCTCTCCGTGTGTGTGGCACAATTCCTGGGCAGGCTACACTTTCTTTCACCCTGGATGGCTCTCCTTATGGGGTGCACTCCTTCTCCATGGGGCTCCCCTATGCAGGGGCACCCCTGCATGGCAGGGCACTCCTTGTGCTCATCAGCACTGTGCATGGGCCTGTTCCACATGGGCCAAGGAGGCCCGGGATTTGAACTGTGGGCCTCCCATGTGGTAGACGGACACCATAACCACTGGGCCAAGTCCGCTGCCCAACAGCATCTTAAAAAAGCATCTAACAAGTGCTTTTTAAAATCATAGTTTTTAAATCATAGTTTATCACAGTTCCCTCAGGAAGCTAATTCACAGAATGAAAGGATGGAATACTTTTTTTCTTTCAGAACATCCTTCTGTTAGTGTAGATTAGAGCCATGAAAGGAAAACACTGTTCATTTTATATTCAAAGGACGTTCACTGCTTCTGCTCTGATAGACTTCTCCTCCGGGCACTTGTGACATGTCGGCTGCTCAGCCTCTACAAGGCCAGGCCGGTTTGGGATCTCCCAACTTTCTGCCCACAGTGGGAGGCAGAGAATGCCTCACCTAAATGGGGTTGAAAGTGCCAGGCACCTGCTTCCTGGACTCCTCCCAGTGAGGGGCATTCCACGATCAGATGCAGCCACGGAAGCAGAATCGATGAGTCAGACAGCTGGGGACCTGGACCCTTCATTCAGACTGGATCCCCAGGGCAGCTGTGGTGGTGGGCGGGCATGGTGTCTGTCTCCAGAGAGGGGTGTGCTGTGCACAGCTAGAGTCTTGTGCTTGGTGGGGTGGGGTGGGGGTACTCACTAGAGGAGTTGCTCTATGGGCTGTGGCATGACTCCTCTCTGAATTTATCTTCTGGTCTTAGCTGGAAACAGAGTCAGGGAGAAGGGGTGGAAAGAAAAGAGAGTGTGACCTTCCTGACCTGGGGGGCAGAGGTGCATCATCAGTCTGGCAGCTCATGGGCAGTGCACACTCCATGCTGCTTCTGTGACAAGGGGCCAGTCAAGCAACCCTGAGTATGGCAATGTTCCCAGTGTCCACCTCCTTCTGCCTTTGTCCCCCACCACTTTCTACAAGCAGGGATCCCCTTAAAACATATGTAACATTGTGTCAGTTACTGGTGAAAACCCTCTATGCTCCCCGTGGTTTTTCCTCCCACAGAATTCTGATTCGTGGTTTATTTGCTCAGAGAAGCTAGTGCTCGATGGGAAGCTGGACAGAATGGGCCTACATTGTTGGGGTCCTACTGACCCTCACCTCTTGAGTAATGCTGGGCCTTTCTGGACCCTCAGGTCATCACAAAAAGCAGAAGGGAAGTAGGGGTGGCCCAGGAGAGTAGGAGAGGAGGGATAATATTGGCAAGGCCACCTGCACATTCCCAAGGTCTTGACTATCCTCAGAGCCTGAAATGAGACCAGGGGAGGTGGAAAATGATGGGTGGTTGTGGACTTATCATGATTCCAAAAATTTATAAATAAGCCCTCATAAAAAAACACAGTCCAGGTGAGAGCGGAAGCACTGTTGTGTATAGCCCCCTTGCCCAATATCTCAAAGGTTCAATAGAGGGGAGAAATGAATCAGGACGTACTGCCTGCCACCAGCTAAGTGCCCATAAACACCTGCTCCCAATGGCCTTGAGGAGAAGGCTGGAGCCCCGTGGTCCTGCCTCTTCCTCAGCCACTGCAGGACCTCACTGTCCATGAGGGAAGGCAGGAAGCAGAGGAATGGCTCAGGGAGGTGGGGAGGGGGCAGTCACTGTGACAGGAGCTGCGTGGGTCACAGCAAGGGCACCCCGAGGGAAGAGCAGCAGCAGGTGGGTGCTGTGGGGCAGAGGCTCTCCTGGAGGGTGAAGCCTCCGTGTCTCCTCACCAGGGAGAGGACCCCCGGGGCAGCCTCCTGGGGCCTGGGGGCCCAGCAGCCCACAGCCCCTGCTCTCTCCAGGCCTGGGGCAGCCCCTCTTTCCACCTGGAGGGCTGGGGGAGGTGGGAGCACAGGCTCTTTGGAGGACAGGACCTGATAGCAGTTTGGGGAGGAATATGCCTGACTCTGGGGAAGGGGACAGCATTTGGTGTGGGGGGTCACCAGCACCCCTCACCCTCACCTCTGCATCCTAGAGCAGCTGCCGGCCCCTCCTGTTCAGATCTGCACCAGGGCAGGTGCACAGATACCCAGGCATGGTCCCAGGGTCCTGAGGTGAGGGACAGGCCATGGGGTGGTTTGCTTGAGGGGAAGGAGGGAGGAGAGGGTAGAAGCCTAAGTGGGCTTTGCAAGGGCTAACAGGGAATCCCGTCACCAGGGCAGGACCCCAGGGATGCAGTGTCCACTTCCTGCTTGGAGCTGGAGAAAAAGGGGACCTCTGAATTTTATTTTTTGTTGTTATGCATATTATTGTCCTTTAGAGGCAGCCCCCTGTGCTGCCTGTTTTGTGAGAGAGCCCTGCTGCATCTTCCCCTCCTCCACTTCCTTGGACCACTGTAGAGGACAGGGTGGGAGAGGGAATTTCTGGGCAGGGAAAGAACTGAGACCCTAAAACCTCTGTAAGCATCAGGCCCCAGAGGGGAGGAATTTTGTCATGACACCCAGCCTCCCTGTGTTCACCCTATGGAAGTCACACATTCTCCCAAATAAGGACCTACCAGGGGAAGCCAAATGAGCTCCCCAGTCACATAAGCTGCCTCTCAGGTGGCCTTCACTGCCCCCCACCGGCATCGGGAGCCCCCCGAGCCTCCTCGCTGCTCACTGTGATGCTTCCCCCTGCTCCTGCCTACCTGGGGGTCCCTTCCCAAACTAGAGATCAAGCTTTGAATAAACAGACTCTGCTCTCTTTTGAACTCTCTTTATTTCTCCAGAATGAACTCCACTCTCCTACAAAGAGGAAAAGATGGAGAAGGCAGGAGAGGGGTGCAGAACCCCAGGGGACACAGGTCAGTCCAGTCTCTGCAGCACCACAGGTGGGCGAGTGGCCCCCTGGCAGTGAGGCTCTGCAGGCCACTCCTCTGGACCCCCAGAAGGTTCCCTTCACCTTTGGAAGCTGAAGCCCCTGGATCTTAGGAGCCGATGCTTGGAAGGCCTTGTGGATGAGGATCTCCTTCGCAAGTGGACCCACTGAGACCTGCCCAGCACTGCAGACCTCCATCCTCCACTGCCCTAAGCCCTCCAGCACACGTGGTACTCGTGCCCAGCAGCTGAAACTGTTGTTCAGCTCCAACTACAGCTGCTGTGTCCAGCACCTGCTCATCTCCCCCACTGTCCTTTCAGGCTCCGTGTGGCACATGATCTTGTTCCTCCACACAAAGTCTAGGGAGAGCAGCCTGGACTTTTCCCATGGTTTCCATTTTGGTCCCTGCCTCTGCTTCTCACCACCAGAGGTGGGAGCATCTCCATGTGCTTTTCGCTTTCAGGTTCACAACAGATTTCTTATTTCACTGCCATCTCCCAGACTCACTCGCCAGGACCAGGAACCAAAGACAGCTCAGGCACAGCTGGCAGCAGCCCCTCAGGCTCTCTGGACTGGGCCCCACAGATGCTCAATGGAGAGGCCAAGAACCAGGAACACTGCAGCATGGCCTCATGGCCTCACCACCCCACAGCTGCAGCACAGATGTAGTCCAAAAACAAAGCATCTTCCCAAGCTAAGTCAAAGAGAGCTCTGTCCACATAGGGCAGTTCCCACAGCAAGGCACCTAGGAAAATTTTCCCTGCATTGGGTCCCCAGCCTCTTGTTCTAGCAATAGCCAGGCTAGAACACACCAAAAGGGAACCTGTTCAAGGTTAAATGAAGATATAAGCAGGTCAGGTTTGCCAGGAGGTCATTGAACCTCAGCAAATACCGAGGGGAGAAACCAAGGTCACTCAGTAGACTTACCATGGAGGATGGAGACCAGGAGCCCCATGGAGGCCACAGAGGAGATACAGGAGACAATCACCAGCATCCATGAGTGGGACCGCAACAGCCAAAACATGCTGCTGTGGTGTGTGTCACACGGGGCTGGGGGATGTACACAGGGCAGGATGGGGGTGTGCAGAGGCCACGGCGGGCTCACAGTGGAGTTCCACTGAGGAGGATCCCAGCACCTCCATAGCATGCAGAACATTACCAGTAGCTAAGGAGCTTCTGCTTTATTGGGCTCTCAGGAGATGTGGGGTCAAGGGGTAGCCCCTGGGCCTCACCACCAGCCTGGGAGAAGGACAGGAGAAGGGAGCAGGCCCAGCACACAACCAGTGCAGCCTCTGGGATTCTGCCTGGGGTGTGGGCAGTGGTCACCTGGGCAGCGAGGGCCTGCCCCCCTTCCCTGGTCTCCCAGTGGGTGCCTGGGAGTGCTTTAAACCTGAAGCAGATTTATTAGTCTGGCCACATGTCTCTAAAGGCCCCAGAGCTCCCAGACACCCTTTTGACCTGCACCCTGTGGAGCCCATGCCATGGCAGCCTGCACACCTCCATCCTCCACTGGAGGAGATCCTCCTGGCCTGGCATGCCACACATGCACAGCAGCCCATGGCACCCCTTCAGGGCCCACTCACAGCCAAGTACATCAAGCACCCAGCAGATCTCCCCCGTTATTTCGTGTGGCTCCAGGGAGCTCATGACCTTCATCCTCCACTCTGGGTCCCATGACCAGGGCAGGACCCCCTGAAGGTCCACCTGGTTGTTCCTCCCCTGGTGCTGCTCCTTGCAGGCTCACCCTAGGCACAGGCGATGCTTCAGGAAAGTCCAGAATTGCCTCCAGGTGCTCAGCTGGCCCTGGCTGTTGGTGGGAGGGGAGGTGGGCCTCCCCATGCAGGGAAAGCTCTGCTGCTCACCCCGACTTGGGGTGTTCCCCCAGGGATGGCTTCACCCATGCCAACAGTGGGCAGAAGTGCTTCCTTGAGGTCCTCCATCCCCACCGCAGATAATGTGGGAGGAGGCAGTGACCACAGGGCCAAGCAGGGGACCCTCCTTATGCTCCTTGGGGCAGGGCCTGGTGGCCTGACTAGGCTTCACCCAGGCCATCTGGGGCTGCTGGTGCACATGAGGCAGGGCCAGGGGCCCTGTGGGTGAAGCCAATGTCTTGGAGGCTCCTGTCTCTGGCATGTGCTGGCTCTCCCAGCCCTCGTCCATGAAGACCTGGCTAAGGCAGGTCCTCTGCAGGACAGGAGAGCTGCAGGGTGGACTGGGACAGAGGGCAGGCTCTGGTAGGAGGGTAGAGAGGTGGGCTTCTCCTACTCCTGGCCTGGCAGGGGGCTGGGTCTGCAGGGCGCTGGTGGAGGTCCCCTGCTCCCATCTGCTGTGACCCAGCAAGAGATAGATGGCCATAATTTCATCATGTTTGCCATCTCTCAAGGACGCCTGTATCTCCTCCTCTTTGTAGCCCATGGTAATCATAGCTGCTATCCGGTGGGGGTCCTGGCAAGCTGGGAGGGGTCCCATATACAGCTTCAATTCTGTATGCTCATAGCCTGTATTGACCCATGGGTCAGTCATTATGTCTGGGAGGCTTGACCTCTTACAGGGATCCACTGTCAGGCACTTTTTGAGGAGATTCCTACAGTCTGCAGACAGGTGGTCTGGGATGCAGAGCTCCCCACTGAGCACCTGCTCCTGCAGATGCTTGAAGCTCTGTCCAACAAAAGGGACCTTCCCACTGATCATGGTGTACAGAATCACCCCCAGCCTCCAGACATCCACGGATGCCCCATCAAACATGTGCCCCTTAAGTATTTCGGGGGCAGTATAACAGGGAGTGCCGCACAGGGTTTTCAGCTTTTGGTTGATGTCAAATGTGTTACTCAAGCCGAAATCAGCAACTTTCACATTCCCAGAAGCATTCAAAAGGAGGTTGTCTGCTTTCAAGTCTCTGTGCGAAATAAACTTCTGGTGACAGTACTGGACAGCAGATATGACTTGGTGAAATTTTGCTCAGTCTTCCTCTTCTAATAGAGGGCCATGGGCCACCAAGTAGTGAAAGAGATCACCTCCATGGGTGTACTGCATGATGAGGTAGAGCTCCTCGGTGTTGTCAATGATTTCAAAGAGCCGGGTGATGTTGGGATGGCTCAAGCTCTTCATTACACTCACCTCTCTGGAGCGCATGCAGAGGCTGCTGGGGTCGTCATTCTTGCGTATGATTTTCATGGCTACCTCATGGCGGGTGAGGACGTGCCATGCTAATTTGATGACAGAAAAGGCACCCTTGCCTATTGTTCTCAGGAACTGGTAGTTCTTGAGGTGGGTTTCCTCCTTAGCCCTCAAGGCTGCGAGAGGCCACAGCATGCTGGAGTTTATGCTGGGCTGGAGACCCGGTGACTCTAGGCAGACTTTCCAATGGGAAAGACTGAATAAGTGATCTAATAAAAAAAAAATCAAATGCTAGAAAAAAATGAAAATAAAAAAATACAAAAATAAAAAACAGGAGTAAAAGAAAAAGGAAAAGATAAAAAAACAAACAGGAAAAATTAAAAAGCAAAATAATTTTTTTAAAAGGAAAGAATAAAGAAAACAAAATCTGGAAAAAAGAATTAAGACAAAAAGAAAAAATAAGAAACAAAATAAATGAATCCACAAATGAGAAATAAGCCAACGAAGAGCAGTTCTAGTCCACAGGTCATCAAAAACAGCTTCCTGGGTAAGTGGACCCTGAGCCTCAGCTGCAGGGCCTTATATAGAGGTGGCAGGTCCTGCACAGTGGCTCCTTGTGAGGTCATCCAAGCAATGGGCCAATCCAGGCTGTGGTCATCCTCAGGGGTTTCTCCTCACTTTCTGGTCTCAGAAAACCTCTAAACTTCTCACAAAATTATGGAGGACCCCACAGAACTTTGGGTTTATGTGGGTTCTAGCTCTTCCTAGTTCCTTATCAGAAATTATAACCTAGAATGCCACAGTGGCTTCTACATTTCTAGTTTGAAAACCTTAATGATATCTGGTTTTGAAAGAGCTCAGAATATCTACAAGGGAAATATCCAATTCTTTTTCTATAACTCTACACGATCTGACTCAAAGTGATCCACAGCTCAAGTGATAGCGTGGTTCTCTCTGAAAATGTTCTGTTGCTTAAAGCATAGTAAGGTACATTATGGGCATCTATAATGCTGAGAGAAAGATGGCTTTCATCTTATTTTCATTTTGAAAGAATGAAAGGTTTTACCCAGGTTCTCTGTTGTAGCTATCTCCCTTCCACAAGCCAGAAAACTCACTGGAAGACCTCCTTTTTCCTGTCTTTACAAGTAGGGAATGAAGTTGTGCATGAAGAAAGCAAGTCTTCTACCTTTTCTTCTCCAAGTCAACAATCTGTGCTCTGTCTCCCACTTACTCAGCATGGTGGTGGTGTCTGGGAGGTGCACATGGCACTGACACCTCATGGGAGAGAATGGTAATTCCTACATGATTCTTAAAAACTTCTCTGAAATATAATATAGCCATGCCACTTGGCTTTGCAAGTCTTCAATCTTTTTGATACCTCAATTCTTTCATTATTGCTTACTTTCATACTGATTTATGAAGTGAACCATTTTTAGTCCCTTCTCAATTCTTTCTCTGTATATTTTTCAGGTGATTGTTTTGTGGATATAGGGGTCTTAAATTCAACATCCTAACTCAACAATAGTTTGATGTGATAACTTAACTGCAACTGTTTATCAGTCAGGGTTTTCTATTCATGTGTCCAAATTCCACAGGGCAGGCACTGTGTTTTGTCTGTGAAGTACAGTGGTGTAGTGGAGCCAAAGAGATACACACATTATGCAAGTCTGCCATTATTCTTTGCCATCCCATTAGCATGTCGCATTCACAACATCCCATGAGCATAAAATTACAATGACTAAGATGGGTGGAAGTTCAGCAAGTCTCTGCTCTAAAAGACCATATTTTTCTTTCAAACTAGATATACTTCCAAAACAGAAGGTAGAAAATTGGTCTTCAAAGAAATACAAAACCACCAAGGATTCCTATCAGATCCTTTCTTCCTCCTGTAAGTCAACCTCTTACAGTAAAAATGATGACAAAAGGGAAGGGAGAAAGTGGACTTGGCCCAATGGATAGGTGTCCGTCTACCACATGGGAGGTCCACAGTTCAAACCCCGGGGCCTCCTTGACCCATGCTGATGCACACAAGAAGTACCCTGTCATGCAGGGGTGTCCCCAGCATAGGGGAGGCCCCATGCACAAGGAGCACACCCCATAAGGAGAGTCGCCCATTGTGAAAGTGCAGCCGGCCCAGGAATGGCGCCACGCACACGGAGAGCTCACACAGCAAGATGATACAAGAAAAAAAGAAACATAGATTCCTGGTGCCACTAATAAGGATAAGAAGTGGTCACAGAAGAACACACAGAGAATGGACACAGAGAGCAGACAATGGGGGGGGGTTGGCAGGGAAAAGGGAGAGGAATAAATCTTTAAAAAAAAAAAAAGGGAAGGGAAAGATAGGGCAACTAATAGTTCCTTTCCTTCTAGGCCTTCCTGATTAAGCAAAGGGGGAAGCGTTGGCCAAATGTGTACATATCAAAATGTAAAACAATTTGTGTTTCCAAAGACTTTGTCAAGAAGGTGAAAAGGACTTGGTGACAAACCCTGCGTGAACCGGCTTCTCCTCACTCGCTGCTCGCTTGGCTTCCTCTGCAACCATGTCTGACAAACCTGATATGGCTGAGATTGAGAAATTCGATAAGTCAAAATTGAAGAAGACAGAAATGCAAGAGAAAAATCCACTGCCTTCCAAAGAAACGATCGAATAGGAGAAGCAAGCAGGCAAATCATAATGAGGTGGGCACCACCAATATGCACTGACCATTCCACAAGCATTGCCTTCTTATTTTACTTCTTTTAGCTGTTAACTTTGTAAGATGCAAAAAGGTTGGTCAAGTTTAAATGACTGTGCTGCACCTTTTCACATCAAAGAATCAAGAACTACTGACAAGGAAGGCCATGCCTGCCTCTCCCACCTGCCTGTCTGGCTGGCAGGGAAGGAAAAACTTGCATGTTGGTGAAGGATGACAGTGAAATCTAGAGTAAAAGCAAAAGTTGGTCCAAGGTGTCCTACAGGCTGTAAAATGCAGTTTAATCAGAGTGCCTTTTTTTTTTTTGTTGAAGTGATTTTAATTATTGGAATGCACAATTTTTTAAATATGCAAATAAAAAGTTTTATAACCTAAAAAAAAAAAGGTGAAAAGGCAGCCCACTCAATGGCAGAAAATATTTGGAAACCAAATACCCATTAAGGGTTTGATTTCAATGCTTTATAAAAAGACACTACAACTCAAAAATAAAACAGCAAGGAATCCAATTTAAAAATGGACAAAAGACTTAAATGGCCATTACTTGAAAGAGGAAATACAAATGCAAAAAAAGCACATGAAAAAAATGTTCCATATCACTAGCTATTAGGGAAATGCAAATCAAAACTATGAGATACAATCTCACAGCTCATAGAATGGCCATTACTAAAAGAGGGAGAAAACAATAAGTGCTGGGTGAGGATGTGGAGAAATAGGAACATGCCTTCACTGTTGGTGGGATTGTAAAATGGTGCAGTCTCTGTGGAAGACAGTTTGGCAGTTCCTCAGGCAGCTAAATATGCAACTGCCATATGATCCAGCAATTCCTCTGCTAAGAATATACCCAGAAGAACTGAAAACTGTGATGCAAACAATTGCCCACCGATGTTCATAGCAGCATGATTTGCAATTGCCAAAAGATGGAAACAACCCAAGGGTCCATCAACCAAAGAATGGATAAATGAAATGTCATATATTCATATGATGGAATATTAAGAAGAAATGAACAACCTCTTGAATGGCCTTAGAAGTGGACTTTCCCTAGACCCTCCAGGAAAAACAGCCTTGCACATCCTGGATTTCTACCTCCCACATGGGAGGTCCTGGGTTCAGTTCCCATGACTCCTAAAAGGAAGATGAGAACAAAATAGACATAGCAAGTGCAAACAAGGGGGTGGGGAGAAATAAATAAATAAAAATAAATCTTTAAAAAATAAAATAAAGAGTTGAGGTAGTTTTGTTCAGGTTTCCACTATTCTGGTAAAAACTAAATATATGCACAGTGAAATACAGCTTTGAACCAAGAATTGTGTAATTTTCATGATTCCACATACAAGATAAAGGCTCTTGTATTTGTATTTATAAGTGACACTGCACAATATAAAGAGCAACAGTAGAATTCATGGTAATTAAATTTTAAAATTTTCTTTAGTTAGAATGGTATTAAGTAGTAAGTAAAACATACCATGAAAAGTAGAGATATTGTGGAGAAGGAAAAAAGCCTTATATTTTTTGCCCTTTTAGAACAAGTGTCCTGCTATCACTTTTTACTGGGACCTGCTGATTAAGTAGTTGGTCTTCAGGTGAATTTGTGTTTTCCAATATATATAGATATAGAAATAAATATAGATGTAAACTTACCCATTTACATATATACATACAGATATATACATACACAGTATAAATATTCATATATTCCTTAGCTCTGTCTACTGAAAACTGTAAACAGTGACAACCCAAAAGCACTGAGCTCCCTATCACCTAGATCTTGGTATCTAAGTATCAATCTCCACTAAAAGCACACATCCCTTTTTGAAAAATAGCTGGTTCCAGGCTGGGGCAGGGAGAGTACTTCTTGAGCCTTGAAGACTTGGTTTTGTCATAAATTAATGAAGGAATTCTGTCAAGAGGACATAGAAGACAGTTTGAAGTGGATTCTACTGATCAATCTGAAACATTTTGAGTATCAAAATATATAATGATAACCCATTGAATATAATAGGAATATAACAGGAATTCATGAATCCATACCAAAAGAAATAAATGAATGGGTAATTTGAAAGTTTGATGAAGAGAATATTTGCATGGTCTCTGTATTAGTCAGTCAAAGGAGTGCTGATGCAAAATAACAGAAATTGATTGATTTTTATAACGATATGTATTTGGGGTAGGAGCTTACAGTTACCAGGCCATAAAGCGTAAGTTACTTCCCTCACCAAAGTCTATTTTCACATGTTGGAGCAAGACGGCTGCTGAAGTCTGTGAGGGTTCAGGATTCCTGGGCTCCTCTTGGGCTCAGCTCTTCTGTTAGCTCCACAAGGTCAGCTGTAGATGATGAGGCTCTCTAGGCTTGCCTCTCTCCCTGGGGCTCCAGCTTCAGCATCAAACTCCAACATCAAAACTACATTAAAAGTCCTCAACTCTGTCCTTTGCCATGTCTTTTATCTATTGGCACCCTATGAGCACAAGAGGTTTACATGATTATTTAATCAAGGAAATCTATGAATCCAAGATAATCTGATATGCCCAGAGGAAAAGATCAGTTTACAAACATAATCCAATATTTCTTTTTGGAATTCATCAATAATATCGAACTGCTACAGTCTTGGGTTGAACTTCCTGCTGCCTACCTTTCTTTCTTGTAATTCTTCCACCTCTAGGCTCATATATTAGGTCCCTGTGACACCATTCCATAAATTTTAGAGAGACTATTGCATATACCTCTGCCAAACCCCCTAGGGAGTACATGCTACAAGATCCTCAAGGTGCAGATGAGAAGGCAGTTTGATATTATTTATAAATTCCAAAAAGAAATAGAGTATGTTTGTAAACTGGCCTTTTCTACTGGTCATATAACCCTTTGATTATATTATATTAGATTCAGTAGAGATATCTGATTGAATTACATTAAGATTAGGGCTCTGATAGAACCACATAGCCTCCTCGGGCTGATAAAACAGACTTTCACAAGGTAGCAGACACACAGGAGGAGATACACAGAGAATCCGGCAGCCTGGGAAAAGAGATGAGCCTGAGAGTTAGCAGCTGAAGAGAACGGAGCATCTAAGCCCAGATAGAAATGAGTCAAGGAAGAGAGGCGAGCCCTATGCCAGCCTCCAGCTGTGATCAGAAACTGGGACCATGAGGAGCCTGAAGAGGAAGAGGGAGGCTGAGCCCTCACAGACACCAGCAGCCACCCTGCTCCAAAAGGGAGCAGCAGGCTTTGGTGAGAGAAGTAACATACTCTTTATAGCCTTGTGACTGTAAGCCTCTACCCCAAATAAATACCTCATAGAATAGGCAGCAGAGTTCTGGGACTTGGCATCAGCACCCCTTTGGCTGACTTATAAAGATAAGGAGACTGGGAAGACCCAAGAGGCCCAGTCACTTTCCAGGGCCACACAACTGGGAGGAGGAGGAGTGAGGTCTGATGGAGCTCCACCCCCTCAATACTGGGGTCTTGAATTTCCCAGGCCTTCCAATGCCCGTAGGGATGACTGAGTTGATGTAAGTGTAAGTCTTTCTGGCCATTTAGCAGGAGACACCCCAAGATAACACAGGTGATGCAGGGCAGAGCACTGGAGACCAGGTGGCAGTTGTGACCATCTGGGCACCCTCCCAGCATTTCTCCCTTCTAGCACGTGTGTGGCCTGGAGGATATTGGGTGGGCAAGCCCTGGCAGGAGCAGGTTCTCAGTGGGAGGGGGTCCTGGTGGGCCTCTATGTCCACACCCAGCGCATGGCTGGCAGGGTGGGAAGGGAGTGCTGGGACAGCTTCATCAACAGCTGTCACCTCCTTACTCAAGGGCTACAGGTCTGTGAAAACAGGATTCTGTTTCTGATCTGGGAAGATGGACATCATGTGATGGGCAGGCAGGGACCAGATGCCTCCAGGTCTGGCTGCTGGGCACTGTCTTAGCAGAGCTCCCCCAGGAAATGGGTGAGAGGCTGGACAAGACAGTCATCTACACCAGGTCATCATGCAGGGAGCAGGCACAGTACATTTCCCAAAGGGCCAGTGCAGGCAGAGGTGAGAGTGGCTGCACAGCAGTCTCCACACTCAGGGTCAAAGCCAGTAAAGGCTTTAAATCTTTTTTAAAAGAAGAAAGAATAGGTGATTCAGAAGGCAGAAGAGCTAAAATTAGAGAGACAAAAGAACACAGAGAGAAAAGAATGGAAGGATTTGAACAAGAGCTCAAAAAATTGAATAGCATGAAATGCAACAACATACATGCCATGGCTGTTCCAGAAGGAGAATATAAGGGAAAAGGAGCAGAAAGAGTATTTGAGGGAATAAGAGCTGAATATTTCCCAACTCTCATGAAAGAAATGAACTTACATGTCAGAAGCACAGGGTACCCCAATAAGAATAGATATGAATAGACTTACTCCAAGAAACACACTACTCAGAGTGTCAAATGTCCAAGATTAAGAGAAATTTCTGAGGGCAGCAATGGAGAAGAAAACCACATACAAGGTATGCCCAGTAAGTTATATATGCAGAAAACTACACAGCAATGCTAAAAGAAATCAATGAAGACCTAAACAAACAGAAAGACATTTCACGTTCCTGGGTTGGAAGACTGTGATGATGTTAATCCTACCCAACCTGATCTATAGGTTCAATACAATACCAATCAAAATTCCAACAACCTACTTTTACAAAAATAGAAAAGGCAAATACCAAATTCTTTTGGAAGGGAATAGCCAAAAGCACTCTAAAAAAGAAGAGCCACATGGGAGAAATTTCACTGCTTGACACTGAAACTTACTACAAGGCTACAGTCTTCAAAACAGCATGGTATTGGCATTGATCAGTGGACTAGATCAAGAGTTCAGAAATAAACTCTCACCTCTACAGCCAACTGGTTTTCAACAAACCTACAAAAGACATGCTAATGAGACAAAACAGTCTTTACAACAAATGATGCTGGGAAAACTTGGATATCCATAACCTGAAGAATGAAAGAGGACTCCTATCTCACTCCCTGTACAAGATCAACTCAAAATGGATCAAAGGCCTAAACATAAAAGCTAGGAACATAAAACTACTAGAAGAAAATGTAGGGCAGCATATTAGAGACCTTGTGGTAGGTGCTTTTTCTTGGACCTTGCACCCGAAGCACACACAACAAAAGAAAAAATAGATAAATGGGACCTCTTCAAAATTACTTTTAAACCTCACAGGACTTTGTGGAGAGGGTGAAAGGGAACTATCTCAGTGGAAGAAAATATTTGGCTCTCAAGCATCTGACAAGGGTTTAATATCCATGATATAACTCAACAATAAAAAGACAATGCAATGAAGAAATGGGAAAAAGCTTGAATAAATATTTGTCCAAAGAGGAAATATAAATGGAAAAAGAAAAAACAAACCACATATGAAAAAATATTCAACAACACTAGCTATTAAGGAAATGAAAATAAAAATTACATATGAGATATCATTTCACACCTACTAGAATGGCCACTATTAAAAAGACAGGAAAACAAGTGGAGAGGATGTGGCGAGTTTGGGACACTTACTTACTCTTGGTGGGAATGTAGAATGGTATAGGTCACTATGGAGGACTGTTTGGCAGTTCCTAAAGTTGAATTTGCCATGTGTCCCAGCAATACCACTACTGGGTATGTACCCAGAACAACTGAAAGCAGATATTTGCACATCAATGTTCATAGCAGCATTATTCACAATTGCCAAAAGTAGGAAACAACCCAATGGATAAACTGGTGTATTCAGATAATGGAATATAATGCAGCTGTATGAAGAAATTAATTTGGAGGAATTGTGGGAACAGGCCATTGGATTAGGGAGGTAAGACAGAGCTCTCACTAAAACAATGGGAAAAGAGCCAAAAGCTACCTTGAAGACAGCTTTGGGGTACGGACACTGCTTCACAACTCCCAGGAAAGTGGGCAACAGAAAGACAAAGAAGCCCAAACAACACACTGCATTATTAAACCTCCCAGTGGCTGGGAAGGGCTCCCTCCCTCACCCCTGAAATATTAAGCAAGGATAAAACTTCTGGTGAATTGCATCTGAGAGGAGAGCAGACATCTTCCTCCCTGCCAGCTGCTTTGGGTATATAGAGAATGGGAAGGGGCTGTGAGTCCTCTAGGAGGGTACTGGAAAGACAAAGAAGCCAAAGGAAAACTGTGATACTCGCCCCTGTGGCTGGGCAAGCAGCCAAGGTGGAGCCAAGCTTCCTGGGAGGAAGAGGGGCCTGGAGTGTGGGGAGTGGTTTCTTGACAGTGAGTTTGGCCAGCTGAGTCCACCTTTGAATATTGGAAGGGAAGCCAAATCAACAGGGAGAAGGGAGGGGGATCTCCTCAGGCAGGCTGTCATGCCCAGCCACCCGGGTAAAGAGAGGAATTAGATTAGAGAGGAAGCAGGGACAGACAGGTGACTCACCAGCAGGACTCTGGCTAAACTGCAAGGAATCAACCCTGCCCAAGGGAAAGGGGACAGACAGCCTTGTGAAAGGCTAACTACCCAAAGGAGACAGGTTGGCTCACTGGAAGCATTCCTGCCTTAAATATATGAGGTCCCTGGTTTGAAACCCCACTGGGTTACCAGGCATCCAGCTGAAACTTCATGACAGGGATCCTACAGACATTCCTTTGATATTAGCTTTTCTTGGCTCTCTCTCTTTTTAAGTTCCTTTTAAATTTTTCCTTATTTTATTAACTAAAACCTGGTTCAAAACTTGCAGAGGGCAGACTACAGGCTGATTAAATGAACACCAGCAGCCTGAAAAGATTCTTAGAGGTTTAAGAGGGAAGGCTGTTTTTCTGATAATTTTTGTTTCTTGTTCTTTTTCTTTCTTTCTTTTTTAAAATGTGTTGCTGCTGTGTTATTTCTTGTTTGTTGTGTTTCTCCTTTGTTTCCATTTCTTTTTTGTTTACTGATTTTTTTTAACCTACACTATTTCTTTTCTCTCCTGCATCTTCCTGTCTTCTATTTTCTGTTGTTCTTTCATTCAAATTCTTTTGTTTGGTCTTCAGTTTTTCTTGTTTTTATTTCTCCTTTTTTCTTTTTTTTCTCTTTTCTCCATTTTTTCCTCTCCTCTCATCCCAGCCTTTGACTTCCTTCTACATATTTTTCTTAATTCTGTTACTCATTTCATTGTTTCTATCCTACTTTTTAATTCTTTTTCCTCTGTACTTTTTACTCATGTTAATTACTCATTTTCCTAGATGTCAAAGTGAAACCTTACAACACACACAAACAACAAAATAAAATCCCAGAGTAGAGAGAGAACCTAATCAACTGAATAAACCTATCAAAATAAACAGATGCCTAGATGGCAACAAAAAATTACAAGCCATCATAAGAAACAGGAAGACATGGCCCAGTGAAATGAACAAACTAAAATTCAGGAGGAGATGCAGAATATGGAACAACAATCAGACATGTCCAAATAAGTATCATGAGCAGCTTAATGAAGGGAAGGAAGAGATTAAGGATATTAAGAGGACACTGGGAAAACATACTGAAGGAATTCTAAATACACATTAAATAGATAACGGATATGATGGTGATGAATGACACAACCCAAGAAATCAAAAATACAATGGAAGCACATCAGATTTGAACAAGCAGAAGAAATGATCAATGATGTGGAACACAGTACATCTGAAATGAAGCAGATAGTAGAACAGATAGATAAAAAAAGAAAAAGAAAAATATCCAGCAGGGATGTAGGAATTTGAATGACAACATGTAATGCTCAAAAATATGTATTATAGGCATCCCAGAGAGAGAAGAGAAAGGAAAGGGGACAGAAGGAGTATTGGAGGAAATGAATGGCTGAAAACTTCCCAAACCTATTGAGGGAGATGGATGTACATGTCCAGGAAGTGCAGCACACCCCAACTAGTATAAATCATAACAGTCCTACTCTAAGACAGACACTTGTCAAATTGTCCAATGGTAAAGACAGAAAATACCAAAACAGCAAGAAAAAAGAGATCCATCACACACAAGGGAAGCTCAATAAGATTAAGTGCAAATTCTCATCTGAAACCATGGAGGCAAGAAGGCCGTAGTATGGCATAGTTAACATGCTAAAAGAAAAAAGCTGTCAGCCAAAAATACTTTAAACAGCAAAACTGGCATTCAAAAATGAGGGAGAGTTCAAAATATTCACAGATAAACAGAAATTAAGACATTATGGTCACTAAGAAACCTGCCTTTCAAGAAATACTAAAGGAAGTCCTCAGGTTGAAAGGAAAAAAACAGGAGAGAGAGAGAGTTGGAGGAGAGTGCAAGAGCAATAATTTCTCATTTTAAAAAGAGAAATAAAAACAATATGTAGCATATATAAAGTTAAAGAAAATATGGATAATGTAAGTAATTCCTCGACAGTAATAAAATTGAACATTAATGGATTAAATTCACCCATCAAGATACACAGACTGGCAGAATAGATAAGGAAATATGACCTCTCAATATGCTGTCTACCAGAAATGCACCTTAGACCCAGGGATGAAAGGAGGCTGAAAACGAATGGTTGGAAAACAATTGTACAATAATAATAACCAAATAAACTGGCAATAGCTTTACAAATATCTGACAATTAGACTTGAAATTCAAAGTATCGTAAGAGACAAAGAAGGACACTATATATTAATAAAAGGGACACTCTATCAAGAACAAAGAACAGCCATAAACATATAGGCATCTAACCAGGGTGCATCAAAATACATGGAAAAACTAAATGGAGATATAGATGTCTTTACAATTATAGTGGGGGATTTTAATACACCATTATCACCATTAGACAGAACATCTTGACAGAGAATCAATAAAGAAACAAAGACTTTGAATTATACACTAGTGGATGTGGACCCAATACACAATTATAGAACATTACACCCAAATACAACAGGATATACATTCTTCTCAAGTACACATGGATCATTCTCTGGGATAGACCACATGCTAGGTCACATAACAACTCTCAATGAATTCAGAAAGATTGAAGTTATACAAAATCATTTCCCTGACCACAATGGAATGAAGGTGGAAATCAGTTAAGGGCAGACAACCAGATTAGGCACAAAGATATATATTTTAAATGACACATTCTTAGACAAGCAGTGGGTCAAGGAGGAAATCACAAAAAAAATTAGTAACTACCTTGAAAGAATGAAAATAACAACACAATGTATCAAAACCTATGGTTTTGCAGCAAAAGGTTTACCAAGAGGGAAATTCATAGCCATAAATGCCTATATTAAGAAAGAAGAAATGGTAAGTTGCAAAACAATAGGAAATAGCCTGAGGAGTTCTGAAAACCAGAGAATGGAGTTTGGACTTGATCCAATAAGCATAGATTAAGCTACTAACTAAAGATTTTGGGCTAAAAGGAAAGTCATGAGGAGTAAATGGTCCACACTGAATAGAACTGTTACAGACTGAAGAAGGAAGAAATGGAAAGTGAAAAGATCACTTACTTTTGTTAATGTACAGTGGTGATGGTAACACAACATTGTGAATATAATTAACACCACTGTATTATATATCTAAATGTTGATAGAAGGGGAAATTTGGGGTGGTACATACATTGATAGAATAAAAATTAAAAGTAAACAACCATAAGACTACACAATACAGTGAACCATAAAGGAAACTAGGGTCTATAATTAATAGGACAATTATATTATTCACAATTGCTAAAAGATGGAAAAACCTAAGTATCCATCAACCAATGAATTGATAAGCAAAATCTGATATTTTCATACAGTGGAATATTAATCAGAAGTAAGAAAAAATCAATTGGGGGAGCAAAGACAATGTGGGGGAACATTGAAGATAATAGGTTGAGTAAAAGAACCAGACATGAAAGGGCAAATATTTTATGGCCTCACTAATATGATCTAAATACAATGAGTAGACTTATGGAGTTGGGACTATGAAATGAATTTTGGTGGGAGATGGAATGTGGATGAAAGGGGAAGATGATTCTGGGTATGTATAGAATGCTTAATCAGGTAAAATGTAAATATATGGTAATGCTTGAACTTGATGGCAACACATTATAATGAATGTAACAAACACTGATGATTTATGAATGAGAATGTGGCCAAAAATAGTGTCTAGGAAAATTAACGTTAGTTGGAGGACAGCTGGAAGATAATATTGGGAATGTAGAACAATGATTTTGACAGGAGACTGTGGTTAATAAGATAGAGGAATGGACTTCTACTACATGTTAAGAATGTGCTGATACAATGGAAAAACAAATTATTTGGAACTATAATTAAGAATACCATTGTAATGATTTTCTAGCAAAAGCAAGGTTGATACTACATTAATGCTCAGGGTGAAAAAAAGACAGGAGTTTGGTTTTGTGAAATCTGAATAGGATTAAGCAATTTTTCTCTTCCTTATTTTTTCATTAATATTGCATAATTATGTTATTTAACTAATCTCTGTATCTTTATGAATACTACAGGAACAACTGAGTTAGAATTTGCAATTAGATGAGATAAAGATGAGAAAGAACTTTTTAGGAGGAATGTATCCATAACTTGTTGAGCTGCATTTTTGTTATTTTTTTCTGATTTGAAATAAGGTTATAAAAAATAGTACAATGATAATATTTACTCATTGATTGTAACAAAGGTACCACACTAATGTAAAATGTTTAAAATGGGGGCTGGAAATAGGAACATTTTATGCATCTTTCTGGAAATCTACAACCTCTCAAAAAAATCTTGAAGGCAAAAAATAAAGGCCTCTTAATACATGAGGCAATGAAGTGGTACTAAGAATTTTAAAAAGGACAGAATTTGCAGAACACAAGCAAATGCTTACATTTTTCAAGGCGGGGATGAGGTGAAGGATGACATATGAGTTTTCAATCCTAGAAGAGACTTCAAGATCAGTTCCAAAAGGGCAGTTGGTTTCACAGAAAGATAAGAAATTACATTTTAGACACAGTACATCAGACCTGAAGACGGGACATTCATGTAAAAGCTACCAAAGAAAAAAGGTGGATGCTGGATTCAAACAAATTGATGAAAAACTAATGCTTCATTTGCAAATTTGTGGGTAATTGTATAAAAAGCACAAGTAAAT
This sequence comes from Dasypus novemcinctus, assembly GCF_030445035.2. Taxonomy (NCBI): domain Eukaryota; kingdom Metazoa; phylum Chordata; class Mammalia; order Cingulata; family Dasypodidae; genus Dasypus; species Dasypus novemcinctus. The sequence continues at coordinate 128,694,157 of NC_080682.1, forward strand.
GTGGGTAAATAAGAGATCTGCAAAGGGAAAAAGAGTGGAGGGGATAAAAAGCAAAAATAAAAAGGCTTAACTGCTAATATGAAACTGAGAATATGAACGAAGTGTAAAGGAGGGAGAAATAAGGTCCCAAGAGGATCTGAACAATGGGGCTGCAGAAATGAAGAAAGAGCAACGATTCAGGAAGAATCTATATCATAGTGATGGAAGTGGCTTTTTATGACTTTGAAAGTCTGTGATTTTCTAACCACTTTGAGAAACAATGTGATACAGTAAGAAGAAACACTGGATTTTGAATCACTGTTTTGACTCTTAGTCCATTAGAACTATGGAATATTTTCACCAAAAAAAATTTATGTAGGTATAGAAAAATGGATGACCACAACTTACAAGTGCATGTAGAAAGATTTACTGGATCATATCAAGGCTCAATATTGTAGCCAAGGGATACTTATTTCTTCTACCACTATTTTTCCAATAGAAAAATTCCAAGTCCTCTAAATTCATTCTGAGCATCAAAAAAAAAAAAAAAAAAAACCACAAAAATACATTACTTAGAAAGAATGAGAGAAGTGTGGCCCTTCAACTATAACAAAAGAAGGGTGTCATAATAAAATATTACTAATTCAGAATTAAAAGCATTTCTTTGAAGGTATAAAACTATAATTAACATTATACTTTTAAATATATGTCCCAGAGACTTAAATCTTTGGTCTGTTCATGTGCTGGTTGAGCCCTGAGTTTCAGCAGAGTTGAAACAACTACTCACCAGTTCACTGGACTCACCCAGTACAACTAATGAGGAGGTGATGATGGACGACACCCATCCCAAGGAATAGAGAGTGTGTGCAGCTGCAAGCAAGATGCTTCCATCCATCTGCCCCACAGAATCTAATCCCCTCTCAATTAGAAACAAGAGTGGGCATCACCATTCCCAAATCCTCAACATTGGGAGTGAACAGTGGACTAAAGTAGACTTAGTAGTATACAATTAAAGACTTATTGCTATTTATTCTAGCAATGGAATTTCTTTTATCATTGTAAAGGCAGTGGCCACCAGAGATTCTGAGTGGGAGGGAAAGAGAATAGTTTCAACATGGGTGCATTTTCAGGACATTGGAATTGTCCTGCATAACACTGCAATGGCAATACAGCCCTCTACACATTTTGTCATAACCTATAAAGTTGTGGGGAGCAGAGTGTAAACTATAGTCCATGCTTAGTAGCAATGCTTCAATATGTGTTCAACAATTGGAACCAATGTACCACATTAATGAAAGATTTTCTTAATGGAGGAAAGTGGGGGAGAGTTTCAGACTCTTGCTGCAGCCAATGATGGCTCAAAATGGTGAGATATACAATGATATCACCTCCAGACTGGCACGGTTTCATGGTGCTGAAGGGCACTATGCACCAGGCTGGTGGAATACTGGAGCTTACCTTCCTAGCTTTTCTCTAGGGTCAATGGTGCTGCAACATGCTGGCTGTATGAAGGGCATACCAAGTGGAGCAGGGATTACCAGAGACATGTAAATAGAACTTAAACACAATTGGCACTATAGCCTCCTCCCATGGAGAGATAACATGTATAGTATTGTAAATCTGGAGCTTAGATCTATTAATTGCCACTCAAAAAGAAACATGCATTAGTTGGTGCATTAATTAGTATTAAGTACAGTACCTATATGCCTAACAATTATAATGAGACATTTCTGTTCTAGATCATATGAAGAGGGATATGGAACATGTCAAAAGGTCCTGGTAAGCTTCATTTTCTAAGTAGTTAATGAAAGGCATGCTTAACCCAGGTCTCTTCCTAGCCCTTATTCCAAAACCTGTCCCACTCATATCCTGGGGCTGACTGGCAAACCCACATGCCCTCCTACCAGGGCTAAGCATTTTCCCACCAGGAAGGAAATGGCAAAGAGGCAGCTACCACAGTGCGGACTCCACAAGGTACAGGTCAAAAGGCTATCTGGGAGCTCCTTTAGAGACATTGCACCCACACTAACAAAATTGCTTCAGCTTTAAAGCAATTTCATGTTCCATCTATTCTTCCCTACTCCTCCTCTCATGACCTTTGGTAACTACTTTTTTATATTGATTTTACAAGTTCTTCAGTTACACATGCTAATAACTACAATAGCAATACATCTAGAGTGGTCCATGGTTGCACTCCCCACTTACTTTGTTTATCCCTCAGTCTTGAGGTATTGGGGATGACATCCACTCTGCTTAAGGATGAGAGGAGACTTAGATCTTATTTGGCAGAGAGAAGGAATTGTCTTGCTTGAAGTTGTATATACTCTTTGGGTTTTTTTGGATGGGGGTTGTCCATCCAAAATTTGAGATACCAAATTTTTTTTAAAGATTTATTTATTTAATCCCCCCCCCCGTTGTCTGTTCTCTGTGTCTATTTGCTGCATCTTGTTTCTTTGTCAGCTTCTGTTGTTGTCAGTGGCACAGGAAGTGTGCGCAGCGCCATTCCTGGGCAGGCTGCATTTTCTTTCACACTGGGCAGCTCTCCTTACAGGGCACACTCCTTGTGTGTCGGGCTCCCCTACGCGGGGGACACCTCTGCGTGGCGCGGCACTCCTTGCGTGCATCAGCACTGCACATGCGCCAGCTCCACATGGGTCAAGGAGGCCCAGGGTTTGAACCGCGGACCTCCCATATAGTAGACAGACACCCTAACCACTGGGCCAAGTCCATTTCCCGAGATCCAAATTTGATAACTGTCATCTGTGTAGAAGTTCCATCACCCAAGTTAAAACTTTTTAAAGTTTCTTAGTGGCAGGACAAAACAACACCTGTATCTGGTTTTATCCATTTCTAATCCTGGAAAGAATTTTTGAACTCTCAGCAGCCCGTCCCTACTGAGAAGGCTGCACACTGACAGGTGCTCACTCTGCTCTCCAGCCCTAGCTGCATACTCTGCTGCCTGTTCTGCAGCAGACTGGTGACACTTGCCTCATGGATACACATGAAGCCAGAGAAGGAGGGAAGCTCCCCATCCTGTCTGCCTTTATAACCCAATTTCTCCTATTAGAAGTGGAGGTGTCTTCAAGGATACTGCAAGAGACGGACTATAGATTCCATGTGAGGTCACTACATCCCACACCATTTAAGAGCTAACCGGATTCCTTCTTTCCCAATATCCTTTTTTTTTTTTTTTTTTTTTTTAATTTTTTTATTTTTTATTGACTTTGTAATAATATTACATTAAAAATATATATGTGAGGTCCCATTCAACCCCACCCCCCCACCCCCCCTCTCCCCCCCCCCCAACAACACTCGTTCCCATCATCATGACACATCCATTGGATTTGGTAAGTACATCTTTGGGCATCTCTGCACCTCATATACATTGGTTCACATCATGGCCCATACTCTCCTCTATTCCATCAAGTGGGCCCTGTGAGGATTTACAATGTCCGGTGATTACCTCTGAAGCACCATCCAGGGCAGCTCCATGTCCCGAAGACGCCTCCACCTCTCATCTCTTCCTGCCTTTCCCCATACCCTTTGTCCATTATGTCCACTTTTCCCAATCCAATGCCACCTCTTCTATGTGGACATTGGATTGGTTGTGTCCATTGCACCTCTATGTCAAGAGGAGGCTCAGATTCCACCTGGATGCTGGATGCAATCCTCCCATTTTCAGTTGTAATCACTCTAGGCTCCATGGTGTGGTGGTTGTCCTTCTTCAACTCCATCTTAGCTGAGTGTGGTAAGTCCAATAAATCAGATTGTAGGTGCTGGAGTCTGTTGAGGCTCAGGACCTGGCTATCACATTGTCAGTCCAGAGATTCAAATCCCCTAAATATATCTTAAACCCCAACATTAACTGCACCTCCAGCACATTAGCATGAAAGTCTTATGAAGGGAGATCCCATCTGAGTCCAGATTCATCACACATAAACACCATTTCCAAAGAGGGGCCATCTGCCCTGGTAGTTAACCCCATCAGCCATGACCATAACTCCCATGGGTCTCTTTAGCCCTCAAAGGAACCAATATCTGGGGGTTGTATCTGCTTTATCTGTCTCTCTGACTCTGCTCAGTTGTGAATCAGGGCAAACCTTCTGCCAGCCTCCAGACTCTTTTTTAGAAACTCGTACCCATATAAACTCATTTCTCCTTTCCATTTCCCCCTTACTTTAGGTCAAACAGCATTTTAAAGTCATGGTATTTTATGTAGACATGGATATTCTGCTGATCCGCATTGAACCTTCCGTATAAGGTCATTTTCTTTTTTTTATTTTTTTTTTTATTTTTTATTTTTTAATTTTTTTATTTTTTATTGACTTTGTAATAATATTACATTAAAAATATATATGTGAGGTCCCATTCAACCCCACCCCCCCACCCCCCCTCTCCCCCCCCCCAACAACACTCGTTCCCATCATCATGACACATCCATTGGATTTGGTAAGTACATCTTTGGGCACCTCTGCACCTCATATACATTGGTTCACATCATGGCCCATACTCTCCTCTATTCCATCATGTAGGCCCTGTGAGGATTTACAATGTCCGGTGATTACCTCTGAAGCACCATCCAGGGCAGCTCCATGTCCCGAAGACGCCTCCACCTCTCATCTCTTCCTGCCTTTCCCCATACCCTTTGTCCATTATGTCCACTTTTCCCAATCCAATGCCACCTCTTCTATGTGGACACTGGATTGGTTGTGTCCATTGCACCTTTATGTCAAGAGGAGGCTCAGATTCCACCTGGATGCTGGATGCAATCCTCCCATTTTCAGTTGTAATCACTCTAGGCTCCATGGTGTGGTGGTTGTCCTTCTTCACCTCCATCTTAGCTGAGTGTGGTAAGTCCAATAAATCAGATTGTAGGTGCTGGAGTCTGTTGAGGCTCAGGATCTGGCTATCACATTGTCAGTCCAGAGATTCAAATCCCCTAAATATATCTTAAACCCCAACATTAACTGCACCTCCAGCACATTAGCATGAAAGTCTTATGAAGGGAGATCCCATCTGAGTCCAGATTCATCACACATAAACACCATTTCCAAAGAGGGGCCATCTGCCCTGGTAGTTAACCCCATTGGCCATGACCATAACTCCCATGGGTCTCTTTAGCCCTCAAAGGAACCAATATCTGGGGGTTGTATCTGCTTTATCTGTCTCTCTGACTCTGCTCAGTTGTGCATGAGGGCAAACCTTCTGCCAGCCTCCAGACTCTTTTTTAGAAACTCGTAGCCATATAAACTCATTTCTCCTTTCCATTTCCCCCTTACTTTAGGTCAAACAGCATTTTAAAGTCATGGTATTTTATGTAGACATGGATATTCTGCTGATCCGCATTGAACCTTCCGTATAAGGTCATTTTCCAGTTGCATCATCAGTTGGTAGTTGATAGTGGTCCCTCGTTGCCAGGGAGGCTCATCCCCGGGTGTCATGTCCCACGCTGGGGGGAAGGCATTGCATTTACATGCTGAGTTTGGCTTCGAGACTGGCCACATTTGAGTAACATGAAGGCTGACAGAAGGAAATTCCCAGGCACAAACCCAATATCCTTTTGATGTATGGAGAGAAACCACTAGCTTTATCTTCCTATCTCCTATTGCCCCACTCAGCTCTAGTTACATTTCACACACTTATATAATTATATATAATATTTTACAAGCAGAAACAAAATGTCTGGCTTTCCTACAGGTTGAGAGCTACTCACAGTCATGCAATAAATGTAGGACCAGGTCCTAAATACTACCCCAGCATTCCAAACTTACAATCATGTCTTCCTTTTTGTTTAAGTTTCTCTCCAGTGCTTCTCAAAACAAGCGAGAGGTTTGCTTTTGAATGAGGTAAGTGCTTGCAGAGCTCAGATGAAAATATACCAAAATGAATGCTCTTGAATAATCAGAAATGCAAAGAATCATAAATAGAAACTGAAATATTCAACTGATATTGTATGAAGAGTTACAAATAAACATAAACAACTGATCTATATATCATTCACTGGAAGGAATTTATACATTTTTAAATATTTTATGACCTATGTATGTGGATTTGGGTTCCTTGACACTACATGTCTAACATGAGTAAAAACTAAAATATAAAAAATTAAATGCACATCACTCTTGTCATGATACCAAATGAACCAGGCACATTTGAGATATACACATAAAGAATTACATAGAAAAATCCAATATTAATTGGGTAAAAATAAAAAGATACATGCAGAACTTTAAGAGACTCATATCTAGCCATTTTTTCCAACTAAGTATTTAAAACATTTACTAGAAAATAAGGGGAAACGGACTTGGCCCAGTGGTTAGGGCATCTGTCTACCACATGGGAGGTCTGTGGTTCAAACCCCAGGCCTCCTTGACCTGTGTGGAGCCGGCCCATGCACAGTGCTGATGCGCGCAGAGTGCCCTGCCACGCAGGGGTGTCCCCTGCATAGGGGAGCCCCACACGCAAGGAGTGCGCCCCATAAGAAGAACCGCCCAGCGCGAAAGGAAGTGCAGCCTGCCCAGGAATGGCGCCGCCCACACTTCCCTTGCTGCTGACAACAACAGAAGTGGACAAAGAAACAGATGCAGCAAATAGACACAGAGAACAGACACCTGGGGGCGGGAGGAATTAAATAAAATAAATAAATCTTTTTAAAAAAAAGAAAATAAGTTATTTCTTAGTAAATTGTTGTGTTAGTTTGATATAAAAATAAAAATACATATTTATAATAGCAGTGAGTATTATATACTAAAAGGTACTTGGTGTCCAAGGAAATTTCCTTATTAAAACTTATTAAAGGCAAAAGATTTATCCCTTTTTTTCCTATGAAACTCTGGTCGGTGTTCCAAGACTACAGGCTAGATTTGTACAAAGTCATTTCAAAATGATACCAAGCAGTGATTTAAATTGCTTGAGGCATTTTCTTTGGTCACACTCCTGACTCACACCTTCCTCCAAAGCCAGAGATATATTTATATATGAGTAAAAGCTATAACATGGAAAATCATCATACAAATAGCTTATAGATACTTGAAAGTGTCAACTGTGACCAAAAATAATTGGACTATTTGTAGTATGCAAAATAAATTCAGTAAAAGATAAATCCACTTAAAAGTATTCACAATTTTTACAAGTTTAGAAGTCAGATCACATGTTACTAGATCTACCATTCTATTTTATTATGGTAAAAATAGTTATGGTAGGACCATGAAGACTTAAATCTAAGAAGAATCACAGAACTATGAACAAAAGTCACTGTGGCAGATAAGATCAAAGAACATTTCAAAAGTTTCATCCTTAGATATAAGAACTAAACACAGAAATGCCAAAAATAATTCTTTAAAAAATAAGATTTAACATAAATTAGTATATTATAGCTTTAAAATAGTTTGCTTAAATAAAAAATATTGATTGGGATAGCATTGATTAGAATGTTTCTTGAATAGCTATCTCTGGGATCCTGCTAAGGTGTGTGTAAGTGTGACCCCTCTGATGACCTCCCAACTCATTTTGAAGTCTCTTAGCCATATAAACTCATTTGTCTTTACCATTTCCCCCTTTCATTCAAGGTCTTTTTCTACTTGCATCACCAGCTGCTGCTTGGGAGTAATTCCTCAGTGCAAGGAAGGCTCATCCCCGGGAGGCACGTCCCACACTGAGGGGAAGGTAACACATTTACATGCTGTGTTTGGCTTAGGGAGAGGCCACATCTGAGCAACATGGAGGCTCTCAGGAGGTAATTCTTACCCACCCTGCAGCTCTAGGCTTAGTTGGAATTTCAAGTGCAAAGGCTCATAAGCATAGTCATCAGTACCAAGGACCCATCATTGGACCGTCCTTCTTCACTGGTCTTTGCCCATGCATGAGGGCAACTGTTGCTGTTCCACTGGGGAATGTGACAGAGCTCCCCTAGTTAGGAACTCCATACTCCCTCAGTTGTTTGGAGAGTTACCTACTATGACAATACCCAATGAATATCCAAACATTTTTATATACCCTATATACATGCCCTGGAGAACTCCCTCCCAACTATCAGTGACACCCCACACCACTGTTCCTCCCCTATAATAGTTGAACCTCACTGTGATTCAAAACTTCTTCAAAAATGAAGCCTAATACATTGCCAAATTTGATTAGTAAGAAAATGAAATAGTAATAATAGGTTTCAAGATTACAAGCAAAATTAATACTAATTGAGAAAAACTGAGATAAAGTAAAAAATAAACAGGTACTAAAAAATGAAAAAATCATAAAACTTTGGTTTTGATGTTTTGCCTTTCATCACTGTAATAGGTGTTGCCCTGTATGTACAGTGGCAAGGTAATCTCTTCCATTCCTTCCTCGGTGCCTACACCCTTTTTTTTAAATTTTTAATTTTGTCTTCAAAAAATTTATATCACAGTAAAGTCACATATACAATATAGGGGAGTCCCATATATTCAACATCAAACCCTTTCCCCCTCTTCCCCAGCAAGATCTTTTCATATCCTCTTAAGTATGGGTCTTCATACTCCTTTTCTCCACTGTACCTGTCCTTCTCTAGTTTGTTTCTCAATCTGTTCATTGATTATTGCTCCTCATTTAAACTCTTATTTTGGAAGGGAACAACTGCCATCTTGTCCAGGTACTACATTTAAATGTATATATATTTTCAGAATCAATTATCTTTAAAGGTGTTTTCAATTACATGTCTTCAAATGAATTTTATTTCTGAACTTAAACTTATATTTATGAGTATTTTATTCTTACAATTAAATTTTAGTTTCTCATTATATTTTAGTGCTGCCATTTCAATAATTATCATTCACATGAGGCACTTGATTTCATTTTTCTTTTTATTTAGTCTTTTAATTTGGTTTTAGTGGTGGCAGTTCTTTTTAGATTTTTAAAAACTTTATTTCTATTGCTATAGATTCCCAATCATATAGGTTCAGAGCCATTTTAATAGGACCTACAATTTTACCAACAATTGGTTTTCCTATTATCAGGCATATAAAAGATCTGCCAAAGTAATTTATGTATATCACATGGTCCAAAAACTCATCAGTAACTTTTGTGCACACTATATTTAAACACTTTATTTTAGAAATAACCTCTAGCAAGAAAGAATAGATATAATTTTGTTTACTGATATTTTAAATTTTTCCATCTACACATAATAATCCTGCCAGCCACAAGACACCTTGATTCTTAGTGAGCATCTTGAAAACATTGACATTACTAGGAATTGTATGGATTGAAAGCATGAAAATGTTGGTCTCCTACTAATGGGGTAACATTCTGGGATTTCAGAATTGCACATTCAGGCTTCCTGTACCCTGGGGACATTCTGCTGCTAAATGGACTGTCATTTGTGGAAGTCACTAAACCCTATTCACAGCTCCATCTGTAACATCTATTGTGGAATCTCTCTTCTTTCTTTCTTTCTTTTTCAGTCAGGCCAGGAAAAAGATTTTATTTAGTAATGGGAGAAAGAAGAGAACTTGCTGAGAGATGGACAGGATGGAAATAAGCACTAATATTGGTGTCGGCTCCTCTAGGCAGAGAAAGTGAGTTCTGGCTTGTGTGGTCACCTTCAAAGCTATTAATTATTCCTCCCCTTACAAATGCTAATGGGCAGGGCCCAAGCTGCTATTGGGTTATCCCACCAATAGTGGGGGCCAAAGCTGAGTAGTCTTTGGAATATGCAGTGCCTCCCCTCAGCCCAGGAGAGAGTCTCAACTGGAACCTGAAAGTCAAGGTCAAGGACTCAGTAGGGTCTCATGGCCACATAGTCTGTTGGCCATGTTGTGGCTCATCTCATTTCCCTGTACTAAACTGTCTGAACTCGCCCTCAAAGAGTTCATGCCATTATTCTTAAAGGGGTGCTGAGGGGTCAAGGTCATTCTTCTGTAGTTGCTTCCTGCTGTTTAGGGCAGTAGTCCCTGCCTGACAAGGCATGACCTCTCTCACTATTCTATTGTGTTTGAGGGAAGATGGGTCCACATCCTGGTTGGAACTGGATGAAATCCCCACACGATTAATAAGCCATTGATTCATTAGAAATAAACAATTCAAATTTTGAAAATCCATGGTCCCAATAAAGAGATAAAGAGGATGGTGGCAAACAGACCCAAAAAGGGTTGTAGTCATGATATACTAGACCACAAGAGTGAGAAAGGCCAGGTACCTTCAGAGGCTGCTCCCTCCCAAAGTTGATGGAAACAGCATTCTTCCTTGAATTCTTTTATGCTGCTGGTTAACTCCAGGGAGAGACTGTAGTAGACCTGCTAGGTTTCAGTATGAACTTCAATCTTAGTTCCTACAGCAGTGGTTATGCTTAGGACAGCTAGGAGAGGTGTGCCCTAGACATAAACTCACAGAGACAGTATAGGCAACAAGATAAGCACATGGCAAAGAAAATAAAGATAGTACTTCAGAGAAGCATTCCTTTATCTTACACCTACATTCCTGGAATTAGTCATTTAAATGCTTCAGTTTAAAAGATGTTTTTTCAAACTCCATATAATTTACCCTAACCACATGGAATGGATATTTCACATTAAAACAAAGCTTATTAAATTACAATTAGGGAGGTATATGTAGCTCATGTGACTGGGCTCCCATCTACCATATAGGAGGCCCCAGCTTCAATTCCCAGGGGCTCCTGGTAAAGGCAAACTGGCCTGAGCACCATAGAGAGCTGAAAGTCCACTGACATGGAAAGCTGATAGCCCACATGGCAGAGAGCTGACAGCCCATGCTACACACAGCTGGTGCAGCAAGGTGACACAACAAAGTGAGACATAGAGGAGAGACACTGAGAGATGCAGCAGACTGGAGAGATGAGTCAGTGTGTGAAACTGAATGCCTCTCTCCCATATCAGAGGTCCCGGGATGGGTTCCCAGAGCCAAAGACATGGGGGTGGCAGACTTGGCGCAGTGGTTAGGGAGTCCATCTACCATATGGGAGGTCCGCAGTTCAAACCCCGGGCCTCCTTGACCCATGTGGAGCTGGCCCATGCACAGTGCTGATGCGTGCAAGGAGTGCCGTGCCACACAGGGGTGTCCCCTGTGTAGGGGAGCCCCAGGTACAAGGAGTGTGCCCCGTAAGGAGAGCCACCCAGTGTGAAAGAAAGTGCAGCCTGCCCAAGAATGGCACCACACACACGGAGAGCTGACACAGCAACAAAAAGAAACAAAGATTCCCATGCTGCTGACAACAGAAGTAGACAAAGACGATGACACAGAATGGACAGAGAGCAGACAACCGGTGCACGTGGGTGAGCAGGGGAGAGAAGAGAAATAAATAAATAAATCTAAAAAAAGAAAAAAGAAAGAAAAGACACGGGAAGCAGATGCAAGTGCAAAAACCAAAAAGTGGGGGAAATAAATAAATCTTTTTAAAAAATTACAATTAGCAACCAATGAAGTTTACTTTATTCATTGGAGAGGGCAGATCTACATTTTCTCCTTTTAACTTAATTCCATTAAACATGAATTTACAATATCATTGTCTTAAGGACTTAATATAATATTAATTTATTTAATTGGCATTCTATAAATGTAGGGAAATTACACCTAAGTTAAATAAAATTGAAATCATTATAGTTTATTCTAGGAATGTCCTTTTGCCCTCCTTTACATAAGGTTTAAAACTTCTCTTCTTTAATAAAAGTCTAAAACTGTGAATAATTTTAAAAGCATACTGAATGCTAGGTTCTGGAATATATTACAATTGTTTAATTTGTTTTAATTATAATTTAGAAAAGATCTTCCATAGCTTTCAAGGACTTTTCATTTGCTTCCTGAAATTCATTAGTAGGATTATTTATTTTGTCTTTATTTTTAATGTTACATTAAAAAATGAGGTTCCCATATACCCCCCACCCCCCTCACCCAACTCCTCTCCCTATAACAACAACCTCCTCTATCATCATGAGACATTCATTGCATTTGGTGAATACATCTCTGAGCACCACTGCACCTCATGGTCAGTGGTCCACATCATAGCCACTCTCTCACAGTCCACACAGTGGGCCATGGGAGGATGTACAATATCGAGTAACTGTCCCTGCAGCACCAACCAGGACAATTCCAAGACCTGAAAATGCCCCCACAACACATCTCTTCCTCCCATTCCCTACCCCAAGCCACCACTATGGACACTTTCTCCACACCAATGCCACATTTTCTTCAATTACTAATCACAATAGTTCATGAACAGACTATCAGTAAGTCAACTTGAATCCATACTCTATTCCTCCATCCTGTGGACCTTAGAATGGTTGTGTACACTCCACATCTATATCAAGAGGGGGCTTACAATCCACATGGATAGTGGATGCAATGTTCCTGCTTTCAGTTGTAGACACTCTTGGCTCCATGGTGTGGTGGTTCACCTTCTTCACTTCCATGTTAGATGAGTGGGATGAGTCCAAAAAACCAGAGTAGAAGTTGCAAGTCTGTTGAGGCTCAGGGCCTGGCTGTCACATGGTAAGTCCAGAGATTCAGATCCCCTGGGTATATATTAACGCACAGCACCAACCTTAGCTCTGGTAAAAGTAACAGGGGACAACCAGGACTACGCTACTGATGGCAGGTGGCTCCGGGCCTCAGTGCCCTGCCAGTGGGCTCTACTTGGGAATCCGTGCTCTTGAACGGGGTGGCGGTGGGGGGGGGAGTGGGTTGCAGGGGCGCCTCCCTACACATGCCTCTTCTTCTGTCACTTTGGCTGCGGCTGAGCCTGGCACAGGGTGCGTGCATGCTCAGGAGACAGGCTTCTGCATGTCTCTGGACAGGCCCCGTGCCAGCTGGGACCTGATCCCCAGCGCAGGTGCACCACCTGCGCTCAGGTTCATTGGACCGGCCCAGGTCAGCTGAGAGGGAGGAGAACTGGTCCTCACTGCCAAGGGAAGCAAAAGTGCCAACATCTGCCAGCGGGAGAGCCGCATCCAACATCCCCGTGGGATCTAAGCCCCCTCTCGCTCCATCTGCTGCCTCCGCCTCACCCCCTCCTTTCGGGGCGCCCAGACGGCGCCCGGGGTAGGGGGGGAGAGGGGGAGGGGCAAGCGATAGGCCTCCCGCGCCGCCACCGTAGACCGCTCTCTGACGCCCGCAAAGCCGGGACCAAAGCGCAGGCGCCCCGGCCCGCTGGGCCGGCCACGCCCACCGCCGCCCTGGCGCGCAGGCGCCACTCACCCCGCCCCCGGCAGACTCGCCCCGACCCCGCCCCTCCTGCTTGCTCTGGAGACGGTGGCCACTGGCGCGAGGTGCCCAAGCCCGGGAGAGGGAAGACGGTGGTGAGGGATTGGGGGAGGGGGCGGGGAGGCGTTTTCTGCACTCGGGAGTGGTCCCCGGTGGCAGTGCCGGGACAGATGAGGCCAATAGGCATCCTGCCGAAACCCACCCGATGCACTTCGGGCAGCGCGTCCACTGCCAGGAAAACCTCCAGCGCTGGGGGAAGCGGGCTTCCAAAATGTCTACACCGAATGCCACCAGGAGGCCACGGGGACGCGACGGAAGGGGTGGCCGACGTGGGTGGAGCCTGCTGGGTGGGGACTGGGCCAGGAGAGAAGCTCTGCTATGCTGTCCTGGACAGTTGTTCCCTCCCGTCTGTCTGGCGAAAAGCCAAGAGACAGAAGAAGCTCCAGGAACAAGAGAGCGGCTCCGTTGCCCAAAGTCAGAGGCAACACTTCCACCGCTAGGGGCCACTGTAGGATAGGAATAGTTCCTTCCTCGCACTTGCTGGGGGGCAGAGGGCTGAGTTCTAAGGCAGGGGGAGGGGCAGGGCCCCTTGCAGAAGGGGCTGTGGGGGAAGGGACCCCTGGGCCAGATCTGGGGCTGCTGGGAGAGCCCCCTCTCCATGCCATAGCTCACCTGACCCAGGCCAAGGGTCTGGGTTGGGCCAGGCTGCCAGCCAGACCCGTCTGAAGAGGGGTTTCCTTGCCCACCAAAGTCCCCAAGGCCTCCTCAAGCGGGGGCCTACCTAGGGCCGGCCGGCGTTGCCCTGCAGGTCTCTCCCACGGCCATGGTCACAGACATGCTGTCTCCCATCGCCGTCACCTCCACCTTGTGTCAGGGGAACCCCGGCCTTTCCCACCGGTGACCTGCGGGCTTCGGCCTGGGCTCCCGGCCAGGCCTGCAGAGGCCTGTCTCCCGGAGAGCACAGGCCCAGAGTCTTCCCTCTCCCTTGTCAAGGACCTCTCTTTCTCTGCGTTTCTTTGGTGGGACGAGAGGGGCCCCAGAGCACCCCGACGACTCTGAGCAATCAGCCTGCCCTTTCTCCTCTCGCCCACCTTTTTGGGACCGTACGAACGAACGAGCATTTCTCTCGGCTCTGGGGCCGGGGGACGCAAAACGAAACTGCTTACCTCTTGGGTGGTGAGACACTTGCGTGGAAATCATTTCTGCTCACTTGAGGCAGGCACTGCGGTCAAGTGGGCTTACAGGTCCAGGTGTTCCATGGACCGGGTATATTCTAAGCGGCCATCGTGACCGTCCAAAGCGGACGTATGGGTTGTTTGGGCCTTGACTCGAGTCGTAACCATCCGTTTTGGGGGGAAAAAAAGTGAGAACCCATCATCTTAAGCACACTTCCCTCTGCCAGAGCACGCCACGCAACCAGGTGATGTTCCTACTGATTGCCGTTCCAAGCTACCGTAGCGGCCCATGCCGCAGGGATACCGTCCAGATTTCCAAACCGAAGCAGATAGCCCTTCTCGCCGAGGCGCAGCTGCCTGGTCGATCAAGCCCCAGGCCCTGGTGCTCCTGAGGGCTGCGGGGACACCCAGGACTACGCTGCTGATGGCAGGTGGCTCCGGGCCTCAGTGCCCTGCCAGTGGGCTCTACTGGGGAATCCGTGCTCTCGCACGCGGGGGAGGGGGGGATTCGGTTGCAGGGGGGCCTCCCTACACATGCCTCTTCTTCTGTCACTTTGGCTGCGGCTGAGCCTGGCACTGGGTGCGTGCATGCTCAGGAGACAGGCTTCTGCGTGTCTCTGGACAGGCCCCGTGCCAGCTGGGACCTGAGCCCCAGCGCAGGTGCACCACCTGCGCTCAGGTTCCTTGGACCGGCCCAGGTCAGCTGAGAGGGAGGAGAACACGGTCCTCACCGCGGAGGGAAGCAAAAGTGCCGACACCTGCCAGCGGGAGAGCCGCATCCAGCAGCCCCGTGGGATCTAAGCCCCCTCTCGCCCCATCCGCTGCCCCCCTCCTCAGCCCCTCCTTTCGGGGCGCCCGGACGGCGCCCGGGGCAGGGGTGGGGGAGGGGCAGGGGCAAGCGCCAGGCCTCCCGCGCCGCCGTACACCGCTCTCTGACGCCCGCAAAGCCGGGACCAAAGCGCAGGCGCCCCGGCCCGCTGGGCCGGCCACGCCCACCGCCGCCCTGGCGCGCAGGCGCCACTCACCCCGCCCCCGGCAGACTCGCCCCGCCCCCGCCCCTCCTGCTTGCTCTGGAGACGGTGGCCACTGGCGCGAGGTGCCCAAGCCCGGGAGAGGGAAGACGGTGGTGAGGGATTGGGGGAGGGGGCGGGGAGGCGTTTTCTGCACTCGGGAGTGGTCCCCGGTGGCAGTGCCGGGACAGATGAGGCCAATAGGCATCCTGCCGAAACCCACCCGATGCACTTCGGGCAGCGCGTCCACTGCCAGGAAAACCTCCAGCGCTGGGGGAAGCGGGCTTCCAAAATGTCTACACCGAATGCCACCAGGAGGCCACGGGGACGCGACGGAAGGGGTGGCCGACGTGGGTGGAGCCTGCTGGGTGGGGACTGGGCCAGGAGAGAAGCTCTGCTATGCTGTCCTGGACAGTTGTTCCCTCCCGTCTGTCTGGCGAAAAGCCAAGAGACAGAAGAAGCTCCAGGAACAAGAGAGCGGCTCCGTTGCCCAAAGTCAGAGGCAACACTTCCACCGCTAGGGGCCACTGTAGGATAGGAATAGTTCCTTCCTCGCACTTGCTGGGGGGCAGAGGGCTGAGTTCTAAGGCAGGGGGAGGGGCAGGGCCCCTTGCAGAAGGGGCTGTGGGGGAAGGGACCCCTGGGCCAGATCTGGGGCTGCTGGGAGAGCCCCCTCTCCATGCCATAGCTCACCTGACCCAGGCCAAGGGTCTGGGTTGGGCCAGGCTGCCAGCCAGACCCATCTGAAGAGGGGTTTCCTTGCCCACCAAAGTCCCCGAGGCCTCCTCAAGCGGGGGCCTACCTAGGGCCGGCCGGCGTTGCCCTGCAGGTCTCTCCCACGGCCATGGTCACAGACATGCTGTCTCCCATCGCCGTCACCTCCACCTTGTGTCAGGGGAACCCCGGCCTTTCCCACCGGTGACCTGCGGGCTTCGGCCTGGGCTCCCGGCCAGGCCTGCAGAGGCCTGTCTCCCGGAGAGCACAGGCCCAGAGTCTTCCCTCTCCCTTGTCAAGGACCTCTCTTTCTCTGCGTTTCTTTGGTGGGACGAGAGGGGCCCCAGAGCACCCCGACGACTCTGAGCAATCAGCCTGCCCTTTCTCCTCTCGCCCACCTTTTTGGGACCGTACGAACGAACGAGCATTTCTCTCGGCTCTGGGGCCGGGGGACGCAAAACGAAACTGCTTACCTCTTGGGTGGTGAGACACTTGCGTGGAAATCATTTCTGCTCACTTGAGGCAGGCACTGCGGTCAAGTGGGCTTACAGGTCCAGGTGTTCCATGGACCGGGTATATTCTAAGCGGCCATCGTGACCGTCCAAAGCGGACGTATGGGTTGTTTGGGCCTTGACTCGAGTCGTAACCATCCGTTTTGGGGGGAAAAAAAGTGAGAACCCATCATCTTAAGCACACTTCCCTCTGCCAGAGCACGCCACGCAACCAGGTGATGTTCCTACTGATTGCCGTTCCAAGCTACCGTAGCGGCCCATGCCGCAGGGATACCGTCCAGATTTCCAAACCGAAGCAGATAGCCCTTCTCGCCGAGGCGCAGCTGCCTGGTCGATCAAGCCCCAGGCCCTGGTGCTCCTGAGGGCTGCGGGGACACCCAGGACTACGCTGCTGATGGCAGGTGGCTCCGGGCCTCAGTGCCCTGCCAGTGGGCTCTACTGGGGAATCCGTGCTCTCGCACGCGGGGGAGGGGGGGATTCGGTTGCAGGGGGGCCTCCCTACACATGCCTCTTCTTCTGTCACTTTGGCTGCGGCTGAGCCTGGCACTGGGTGCGTGCATGCTCAGGAGACAGGCTTCTGCGTGTCTCTGGACAGGCCCCGTGCCAGCTGGGACCTGAGCCCCAGCGCAGGTGCACCACCTGCGCTCAGGTTCCTTGGACCGGCCCAGGTCAGCTGAGAGGGAGGAGAACACGGTCCTCACCGCGGAGGGAAGCAAAAGTGCCGACACCTGCCAGCGGGAGAGCCGCATCCAGCAGCCCCGTGGGATCTAAGCCCCCTCTCGCCCCATCCGCTGCCCCCCTCCTCAGCCCCTCCTTTCGGGGCGCCCGGACGGCGCCCGGGGCAGGGGTGGGGGAGGGGCAGGGGCAAGCGCCAGGCCTCCCGCGCCGCCGTACACCGCTCTCTGACGCCCGCAAAGCCGGGACCAAAGCGCAGGCGCCCCGGCCCGCTGGGCCGGCCACGCCCACCGCCGCCCTGGCGCGCAGGCGCCACTCACCCCGCCCCCGGCAGACTCGCCCCGACCCCGCCCCTCCTGCTTGCTCTGGAGACGGTGGCCACTGGCGCGAGGTGCCCAAGCCCGGGAGAGGGAAGACGGTGGTGAGGGATTGGGGGAGGGGGCGGGGAGGCGTTTTCTGCACTTGGGAGTGGTCCCCGGTGGCAGTGCCGGGACAGATGAGGCCAATAGGCATCCTGCCGAAACCCACCCGATGCACTTCGGGCAGCGCGTCCACTGCCAGGAAAACCTCCAGCGCTGGGGGAAGCGGGCTTCCAAAATGTCTACACCGAATGCCACCAGGAGGCCACGGGGACGCGACGGAAGGGGTGGCCGACGTGGGTGGAGCCTGCTGGGTGGGGACTGGGCCAGGAGAGAAGCTCTGCTATGCTGTCCTGGACAGTTGTTCCCTCCCGTCTGTCTGGCGAAAAGCCAAGAGACAGAAGAAGCTCCAGGAACAAGAGAGCGGCTCCGTTGCCCAAAGTCAGAGGCAAAACTTCCACCGCTAGGGGCCACTGTAGGATAGGAATAGTTCCTTCCTCGCACTTGCTGGGGGGCAGAGGGCTGAGTTCTAAGGCAGGGGGAGGGGCAGGGCCCCTTGCAGAAGGGGCTGTGGGGGAAGGGACCCCTGGGCCAGATCTGGGGCTGCTGGGAGAGCCCCCTCTCCATGCCATAGCTCACCTGACCCAGGCCAAGGGTCTGGGTTGGGCCAGGCTGCCAGCCAGACCCGTCTGAAGAGGGGTTTCCTTGCCCACCAAAGTCCCCGAGGCCTCCTCAAGCGGGGGCCTACCTAGGGCCGGCCGGCGTTGCCCTGCAGGTCTCTCCCACGGCCATGGTCACAGACATGCTGTCTCCCATCGCCGTCACCTCCACCTTGTGTCAGGGGAACCCCGGCCTTTCCCACCGGTGACCTGCGGGCTTCGGCCTGGGCTCCCGGCCAGGCCTGCAGAGGCCTGTCTCCCGGAGAGCACAGGCCCAGAGTCTTCCCTCTCCCTTGTCAAGGACCTCTCTTTCTCTGCGTTTCTTTGGTGGGACGAGAGGGGCCCCAGAGCACCCCGACGACTCTGAGCAATCAGCCTGCCCTTTCTCCTCTCGCCCACCTTTTTGGGACCGTACGAACGAACGAGCATTTCTCTCGGCTCTGGGGCCGGGGGACGCAAAACGAAACTGCTTACCTCTTGGGTGGTGAGACACTTGCGTGGAAATCATTTCTGCTCACTTGAGGCAGGCACTGCGGTCAAGTGGGCTTACAGGTCCAGGTGTTCCATGGACCGGGTATATTCTAAGCGGCCATCGTGACCGTCCAAAGCGGACGTATGGGTTGTTTGGGCCTTGACTCGAGTCGTAACCATCCGTTTTGGGGGGAAAAAAAGTGAGAACCCATCATCTTAAGCACACTTCCCTCTGCCAGAGCACGCCACGCAACCAGGTGATGTTCCTACTGATTGCCGTTCCAAGCTACCGTAGCGGCCCATGCCGCAGGGATACCG
The DNA here is from genome assembly GCF_030445035.2 of Dasypus novemcinctus. Lineage (NCBI taxonomy): Eukaryota > Metazoa > Chordata > Mammalia > Cingulata > Dasypodidae > Dasypus > Dasypus novemcinctus. The sequence goes on from NC_080682.1 coordinate 128,713,214, forward strand.
TCCAGATTTCCAAACCGAAGCAGATAGCCCTTCTCGCCGAGGCGCAGCTGCCTGGTCGATCAAGCCCCAGGCCCTGGTGCTCCTGAGGGCTGCGGGGACACCCAGGACTACGCTGCTGATGGCAGGTGGCTCCGGGCCTCAGTGCCCTGCCAGTGGGCTCTACTGGGGAATCCGTGCTCTCGCACGCGGGGGAGGGGGGGATTCGGTTGCAGGGGGGCCTCCCTACACATGCCTCTTCTTCTGTCACTTTGGCTGCGGCTGAGCCTGGCACTGGGTGCGTGCATGCTCAGGAGACAGGCTTCTGCGTGTCTCTGGACAGGCCCCGTGCCAGCTGGGACCTGAGCCCCAGCGCAGGTGCACCACCTGCGCTCAGGTTCCTTGGACCGGCCCAGGTCAGCTGAGAGGGAGGAGAACACGGTCCTCACCGCGGAGGGAAGCAAAAGTGCCAACACCTGCCAGCGGGAGAGCCGCATCCAGCAGCCCCGTGGGATCTAAGCCCCCTCTCGCCCCATCCGCTGCCCCCCTCCTCAGCCCCTCCTTTCGGGGCGCCCGGACGGCGCCCGGGGCAGGGGTGGGGGAGGGGCAGGGGCAAGCGCCAGGCCTCCCGCGCCGCCGTACACCGCTCTCTGACGCCCGCAAAGCCGGGACCAAAGCGCAGGCGCCCCGGCCCGCTGGGCCGGCCACGCCCACCGCCGCCCTGGCGCGCAGGCGCCACTCACCCCGCCCCCGGCAGACTCGCCCCGACCCCGCCCCTCCTGCTTGCTCTGGAGACGGTGGCCACTGGCGCGAGGTGCCCAAGCCCGGGAGAGGGAAGACGGTGGTGAGGGATTGGGGGAGGGGGCGGGGAGGCGTTTTCTGCACTCGGGAGTGGTCCCCGGTGGCAGTGCCGGGACAGATGAGGCCAATAGGCATCCTGCCGAAACCCACCCGATGCACTTCGGGCAGCGCGTCCACTGCCAGGAAAACCTCCAGCGCTGGGGGAAGCGGGCTTCCAAAATGTCTACACCGAATGCCACCAGGAGGCCACGGGGACGCGACGGAAGGGGTGGCCGACGTGGGTGGAGCCTGCTGGGTGGGGACTGGGCCAGGAGAGAAGCTCTGCTATGCTGTCCTGGACAGTTGTTCCCTCCCGTCTGTCTGGCGAAAAGCCAAGAGACAGAAGAAGCTCCAGGAACAAGAGAGCGGCTCCGTTGCCCAAAGTCAGAGGCAACACTTCCACCGCTAGGGGCCACTGTAGGATAGGAATAGTTCCTTCCTCGCACTTGCTGGGGGGCAGAGGGCTGAGTTCTAAGGCAGGGGGAGGGGCAGGGCCCCTTGCAGAAGGGGCTGTGGGGGAAGGGACCCCTGGGCCAGATCTGGGGCTGCTGGGAGAGCCCCCTCTCCATGCCATAGCTCACCTGACCCAGGCCAAGGGTCTGGGTTGGGCCAGGCTGCCAGCCAGACCCGTCTGAAGAGGGGTTTCCTTGCCCACCAAAGTCCCCGAGGCCTCCTCAAGCGGGGGCCTACCTAGGGCCGGCCGGCGTTGCCCTGCAGGTCTCTCCCACGGCCATGGTCACAGACATGCTGTCTCCCATCGCCGTCACCTCCACCTTGTGTCAGGGGAACCCCGGCCTTTCCCACCGGTGACCTGCGGGCTTCGGCCTGGGCTCCCGGCCAGGCCTGCAGAGGCCTGTCTCCCGGAGAGCACAGGCCCAGAGTCTTCCCTCTCCCTTGTCAAGGACCTCTCTTTCTCTGCGTTTCTTTGGTGGGACGAGAGGGGCCCCAGAGCACCCCGACGACTCTGAGCAATCAGCCTGCCCTTTCTCCTCTCGCCCACCTTTTTGGGACCGTACGAACGAACGAGCATTTCTCTCGGCTCTGGGGCCGGGGGACGCAAAACGAAACTGCTTACCTCTTGGGTGGTGAGACACTTGCGTGGAAATCATTTCTGCTCACTTGAGGCAGGCACTGCGGTCAAGTGGGCTTACAGGTCCAGGTGTTCCATGGACCGGGTATATTCTAAGCGGCCATCGTGACCGTTCAAAGCGGACGTATGGGTTGTTTGGGCCTTGACTCGAGTCGTAACCATCCGTTTTGGGGGGAAAAAAAGTGAGAACCCATCATCTTAAGCACACTTCCCTCTGCCAGAGCACGCCACGCAACCAGGTGATGTTCCTACTGATTGCCGTTCCAAGCTACCGTAGCGGCCCATGCCGCAGGGATACCGTCCAGATTTCCAAACCGAAGCAGATAGCCCTTCTCGCTGAGGCGCAGCTGCCTGGTCGATCAAGCCCCAGGCCCTGGTGCTCCTGAGGGCTGCGGGGACACCCAGGACTACGCTGCTGATGGCAGGTGGCTCCGGGCCTCAGTGCCCTGCCAGTGGGCTCTACTGGGGAATCCGTGCTCTCGCACGCGGGGGAGGGGGGGATTCGGTTGCAGGGGGGCCTCCCTACACATGCCTCTTCTTCTGTCACTTTGGCTGCGGCTGAGCCTGGCACTGGGTGCGTGCATGCTCAGGAGACAGGCTTCTGCGTGTCTCTGGACAGGCCCCGTGCCAGCTGGGACCTGAGCCCCAGCGCAGGTGCACCACCTGCGCTCAGGTTCCTTGGACCGGCCCAGGTCAGCTGAGAGGGAGGAGAACACGGTCCTCACCGCGGAGGGAAGCAAAAGTGCCGACACCTGCCAGCGGGAGAGCCGCATCCAGCAGCCCCGTGGGATCTAAGCCCCCTCTCGCCCCATCCGCTGCCCCCCTCCTCAGCCCCTCCTTTCGGGGCGCCCGGACGGCGCCCGGGGCAGGGGTGGGGGAGGGGCAGGGGCAAGCGCCAGGCCTCCCGCGCCGCCGTACACCGCTCTCTGACGCCCGCAAAGCCGGGACCAAAGCGCAGGCGCCCCGGCCCGCTGGGCCGGCCACGCCCACCGCCGCCCTGGCGCGCAGGCGCCACTCACCCCGCCCCCGGCAGACTCGCCCCGACCCCGCCCCTCCTGCTTGCTCTGGAGACGGTGGCCACTGGCGCGAGGTGCCCAAGCCCGGGAGAGGGAAGACGGTGGTGAGGGATTGGGGGAGGGGGCGGGGAGGCGTTTTCTGCACTCGGGAGTGGTCCCCGGTGGCAGTGCCGGGACAGATGAGGCCAATAGGCATCCTGCCGAAACCCACCCGATGCACTTCGGGCAGCGCGTCCACTGCCAGGAAAACCTCCAGCGCTGGGGGAAGCGGGCTTCCAAAATGTCTACACCGAATGCCACCAGGAGGCCACGGGGACGCGACGGAAGGGGTGGCCGACGTGGGTGGAGCCTGCTGGGTGGGGACTGGGCCAGGAGAGAAGCTCTGCTATGCTGTCCTGGACAGTTGTTCCCTCCCGTCTGTCTGGCGAAAAGCCAAGAGACAGAAGAAGCTCCAGGAACAAGAGAGCGGCTCCGTTGCCCAAAGTCAGAGGCAACACTTCCACCGCTAGGGGCCACTGTAGGATAGGAATAGTTCCTTCCTCGCACTTGCTGGGGGGCAGAGGGCTGAGTTCTAAGGCAGGGGGAGGGGCAGGGCCCCTTGCAGAAGGGGCTGTGGGGGAAGGGACCCCTGGGCCAGATCTGGGGCTGCTGGGAGAGCCCCCTCTCCATGCCATAGCTCACCTGACCCAGGCCAAGGGTCTGGGTTGGGCCAGGCTGCCAGCCAGACCCGTCTGAAGAGGGGTTTCCTTGCCCACCAAAGTCCCCGAGGCCTCCTCAAGCGGGGGCCTACCTAGGGCCGGCCGGCGTTGCCCTGCAGGTCTCTCCCACGGCCATGGTCACAGACATGCTGTCTCCCATCGCCGTCACCTCCACCTTGTGTCAGGGGAACCCCGGCCTTTCCCACCGGTGACCTGCAGGCTTCGGCCTGGGCTCCCGGCCAGGCCTGCAGAGGCCTGTCTCCCGGAGAGCACAGGCCCAGAGTCTTCCCTCTCCCTTGTCAAGGACCTCTCTTTCTCTGCGTTTCTTTGGTGGGACGAGAGGGGCCCCAGAGCACCCCGACGACTCTGAGCAATCAGCCTGCCCTTTCTCCTCTCGCCCACCTTTTTGGGACCGTACGAACGAACGAGCATTTCTCTCGGCTCTGGGGCCGGGGGACGCAAAACGAAACTGCTTACCTCTTGGGTGGTGAGACACTTGCGTGGAAATCATTTCTGCTCACTTGAGGCAGGCACTGCGGTCAAGTGGGCTTACAGGTCCAGGTGTTCCATGGACCGGGTATATTCTAAGCGGCCATCGTGACCGTCCAAAGCGGACGTATGGGTTGTTTGGGCCTTGACTCGAGTCGTAACCATCCGTTTTGGGGGGAAAAAAAGTGAGAACCCATCATCTTAAGCACACTTCCCTCTGCCAGAGCACGCCACGCAACCAGGTGATGTTCCTACTGATTGCCGTTCCAAGCTACCGTAGCGGCCCATGCCGCAGGGATACCGTCCAGATTTCCAAACCGAAGCAGATAGCCCTTCTCGCCGAGGCGCAGCTGCCTGGTCGATCAAGCCCCAGGCCCTGGTGCTCCTGAGGGCTGCGGGGACACCCAGGACTACGCTGCTGATGGCAGGTGGCTCCGGGCCTCAGTGCCCTGCCAGTGGGCTCTACTGGGGAATCCGTGCTCTCGCACGCGGGGGAGGGGGGGATTCGGTTGCAGGGGGGCCTCCCTACACATGCCTCTTCTTCTGTCACTTTGGCTGCGGCTGAGCCTGGCACTGGGTGCGTGCATGCTCAGGAGACAGGCTTCTGCGTGTCTCTGGACAGGCCCCGTGCCAGCTGGGACCTGAGCCCCAGCGCAGGTGCACCACCTGCGCTCAGGTTCCTTGGACCGGCCCAGGTCAGCTGAGAGGGAGGAGAACACGGTCCTCACCGCGGAGGGAAGCAAAAGTGCCGACACCTGCCAGCGGGAGAGCCGCATCCAGCAGCCCCGTGGGATCTAAGCCCCCTCTCGCCCCATCCGCTGCCCCCCTCCTCAGCCCCTCCTTTCGGGGCGCCCGGACGGCGCCCGGGGCAGGGGTGGGGGAGGGGCAGGGGCAAGCGCCAGGCCTCCCGCGCCGCCGTAGACCGCTCTCTGACGCCCGCAAAGCCGGGACCAAAGCGCAGGCGCCCCGGCCCGCTGGGCCGGCCACGCCCACCGCCGCCCTGGCGCGCAGGCGCCACTCACCCCGCCCCCGGCAGACTCGCCCCGACCCCGCCCCTCCTGCTTGCTCTGGAGACGGTGGCCACTGGCGCGAGGTGCCCAAGCCCGGGAGAGGGAAGACGGTGGTGAGGGATTGGGGGAGGGGGCGGGGAGGCGTTTTCTGCACTCGGGAGTGGTCCCCGGTGGCAGTGCCGGGACAGATGAGGCCAATAGGCATCCTGCCGAAACCCACCCGATGCACTTCGGGCAGCGCGTCCACTGCCAGGAAAACCTCCAGCGCTGGGGGAAGCGGGCTTCCAAAATGTCTACACCGAATGCCACCAGGAGGCCACGGGGACGCGACGGAAGGGGTGGCCGACGTGGGTGGAGCCTGCTGGGTGGGGACTGGGCCAGGAGAGAAGCTCTGCTATGCTGTCCTGGACAGTTGTTCCCTCCCGTCTGTCTGGCGAAAAGCCAAGAGACAGAAGAAGCTCCAGGAACAAGAGAGCGGCTCCGTTGCCCAAAGTCAGAGGCAAAACTTCCACCGCTAGGGGCCACTGTAGGATAGGAATAGTTCCTTCCTCGCACTTGCTGGGGGGCAGAGGGCTGAGTTCTAAGGCAGGGGGAGGGGCAGGGCCCCTTGCAGAAGGGGCTGTGGGGGAAGGGACCCCTGGGCCAGATCTGGGGCTGCTGGGAGAGCCCCCTCTCCATGCCATAGCTCACCTGACCCAGGCCAAGGGTCTGGGTTGGGCCAGGCTGCCAGCCAGACCCGTCTGAAGAGGGGTTTCCTTGCCCACCAAAGTCCCCGAGGCCTCCTCAAGCGGGGGCCTACCTAGGGCCGGCCGGCGTTGCCCTGCAGGTCTCTCCCACGGCCATGGTCACAGACATGCTGTCTCCCATCGCCGTCACCTCCACCTTGTGTCAGGGGAACCCCGGCCTTTCCCACCGGTGACCTGCGGGCTTCGGCCTGGGCTCCCGGCCAGGCCTGCAGAGGCCTGTCTCCCGGAGAGCACAGGCCCAGAGTCTTCCCTCTCCCTTGTCAAGGACCTCTCTTTCTCTGCGTTTCTTTGGTGGGACGAGAGGGGCCCCAGAGCACCCCGACGACTCTGAGCAATCAGCCTGCCCTTTCTCCTCTCGCCCACCTTTTTGGGACCGTACGAACGAACGAGCATTTCTCTCGGCTCTGGGGCCGGGGGACGCAAAACGAAACTGCTTACCTCTTGGGTGGTGAGACACTTGCGTGGAAATCATTTCTGCTCACTTGAGGCAGGCACTGCGGTCAAGTGGGCTTACAGGTCCAGGTGTTCCATGGACCGGGTATATTCTAAGCGGCCATCGTGACCGTCCAAAGCGGACGTATGGGTTGTTTGGGCCTTGACTCGAGTCGTAACCATCCGTTTTGGGGGGAAAAAAAGTGAGAACCCATCATCTTAAGCACACTTCCCTCTGCCAGAGCACGCCACGCAACCAGGTGATGTTCCTACTGATTGCCGTTCCAAGCTACCGTAGCGGCCCATGCCGCAGGGATACCGTCCAGATTTCCAAACCGAAGCAGATAGCCCTTCTCGCCGAGGCGCAGCTGCCTGGTCGATCAAGCCCCAGGCCCTGGTGCTCCTGAGGGCTGCGGGGACACCCAGGACTACGCTGCTGATGGCAGGTGGCTCCGGGCCTCAGTGCCCTGCCAGTGGGCTCTACTGGGGAATCCGTGCTCTCGCACGCGGGGGAGGGGGGGATTCGGTTGCAGGGGGGCCTCCCTACACATGCCTCTTCTTCTGTCACTTTGGCTGCGGCTGAGCCTGGCACTGGGTGCGTGCATGCTCAGGAGACAGGCTTCTGCGTGTCTCTGGACAGGCCCCGTGCCAGCTGGGACCTGAGCCCCAGCGCAGGTGCACCACCTGCGCTCAGGTTCCTTGGACCGGCCCAGGTCAGCTGAGAGGGAGGAGAACACGGTCCTCACCGCGGAGGGAAGCAAAAGTGCCGACACCTGCCAGCGGGAGAGCCGCATCCAGCAGCCCCGTGGGATCTAAGCCCCCTCTCGCCCCATCCGCTGCCCCCCTCCTCAGCCCCTCCTTTCGGGGCGCCCGGACGGCGCCCGGGGCAGGGGTGGGGGAGGGGCAGGGGCAAGCGCCAGGCCTCCCGCGCCGCCGTACACCGCTCTCTGACGCCCGCAAAGCCGGGACCAAAGCGCAGGCGCCCCGGCCCGCTGGGCCGGCCACGCCCACCGCCGCCCTGGCGCGCAGGCGCCACTCACCCCGCCCCCGGCAGACTCGCCCCGACCCCGCCCCTCCTGCTTGCTCTGGAGACGGTGGCCACTGGCGCGAGGTGCCCAAGCCCGGGAGAGGGAAGACGGTGGTGAGGGATTGGGGGAGGGGGCGGGGAGGCGTTTTCTGCACTCGGGAGTGGTCCCCGGTGGCAGTGCCGGGACAGATGAGGCCAATAGGCATCCTGCCGAAACCCACCCGATGCACTTCGGGCAGCGCGTCCACTGCCAGGAAAACCTCCAGCGCTGGGGGAAGCGGGCTTCCAAAATGTCTACACCGAATGCCACCAGGAGGCCACGGGGACGCGACGGAAGGGGTGGCCGACGTGGGTGGAGCCTGCTGGGTGGGGACTGGGCCAGGAGAGAAGCTCTGCTATGCTGTCCTGGACAGTTGTTCCCTCCCGTCTGTCTGGCGAAAAGCCAAGAGACAGAAGAAGCTCCAGGAACAAGAGAGTGGCTCCGTTGCCCAAAGTCAGAGGCAAAACTTCCACCGCTAGGGGCCACTGTAGGATAGGAATAGTTCCTTCCTCGCACTTGCTGGGGGGCAGAGGGCTGAGTTCTAAGGCAGGGGGAGGGGCAGGGCCCCTTGCAGAAGGGGCTGTGGGGGAAGGGACCCCTGGGCCAGATCTGGGGCTGCTGGGAGAGCCCCCTCTCCATGCCATAGCTCACCTGACCCAGGCCAAGGGTCTGGGTTGGGCCAGGCTGCCAGCCAGACCCGTCTGAAGAGGGGTTTCCTTGCCCACCAAAGTCCCCGAGGCCTCCTCAAGCGGGGGCCTACCTAGGGCCGGCCGGCGTTGCCCTGCAGGTCTCTCCCACGGCCATGGTCACAGACATGCTGTCTCCCATCGCCGTCACCTCCACCTTGTGTCAGGGGAACCCCGGCCTTTCCCACCGGTGACCTGCGGGCTTCGGCCTGGGCTCCCGGCCAGGCCTGCAGAGGCCTGTCTCCCGGAGAGCACAGGCCCAGAGTCTTCCCTCTCCCTTGTCAAGGACCTCTCTTTCTCTGCGTTTCTTTGGTGGGACGAGAGGGGCCCCAGAGCACCCCGACGACTCTGAGCAATCAGCCTGCCCTTTCTCCTCTCGCCCACCTTTTTGGGACCGTACGAACGAACGAGCATTTCTCTCGGCTCTGGGGCCGGGGGACGCAAAACGAAACTGCTTACCTCTTGGGTGGTGAGACACTTGCGTGGAAATCATTTCTGCTCACTTGAGGCAGGCACTGCGGTCAAGTGGGCTTACAGGTCCAGGTGTTCCATGGACCGGGTATATTCTAAGCGGCCATCGTGACCGTCCAAAGCGGACGTATGGGTTGTTTGGGCCTTGACTCGAGTCGTAACCATCCGTTTTGGGGGGAAAAAAAGTGAGAACCCATCATCTTAAGCACACTTCCCTCTGCCAGAGCACGCCACGCAACCAGGTGATGTTCCTACTGATTGCCGTTCCAAGCTACCGTAGCGGCCAATGCCGCAGGGATACCGTCCAGATTTCCAAACCGAAGCAGATAGCCCTTCTCGCCGAGGCGCAGCTGCCTGGTCGATCAAGCCCCAGGCCCTGGTGCTCCTGAGGGCTGCGGGGACACCCAGGACTACGCTGCTGATGGCAGGTGGCTCCGGGCCTCAGTGCCCTGCCAGTGGGCTCTACTGGGGAATCCGTGCTCTCGCACGCGGGGGAGGGGGGGATTCGGTTGCAGGGGGGCCTCCCTACACATGCCTCTTCTTCTGTCACTTTGGCTGCGGCTGAGCCTGGCACTGGGTGCGTGCATGCTCAGGAGACAGGCTTCTGCGTGTCTCTGGACAGGCCCCGTGCCAGCTGGGACCTGAGCCCCAGCGCAGGTGCACCACCTGCGCTCAGGTTCCTTGGACCGGCCCAGGTCAGCTGAGAGGGAGGAGAACACGGTCCTCACCGCGGAGGGAAGCAAAAGTGCCGACACCTGCCAGCGGGAGAGCCGCATCCAGCAGCCCCGTGGGATCTAAGCCCCCTCTCGCCCCATCCGCTGCCCCCCTCCTCAGCCCCTCCTTTCGGGGCGCCCGGACGGCGCCCGGGGCAGGGGTGGGGGAGGGGCAGGGGCAAGCGCCAGGCCTCCCGCGCCGCCGTACACCGCTCTCTGACGCCCGCAAAGCCGGGACCAAAGCGCAGGCGCCCCGGCCCGCTGGGCCGGCCACGCCCACCGCCGCCCTGGCGCGCAGGCGCCACTCACCCCGCCCCCGGCAGACTCGCCCCGACCCCGCCCCTCCTGCTTGCTCTGGAGACGGTGGCCACTGGCGCGAGGTGCCCAAGCCCGGGAGAGGGAAGACGGTGGTGAGGGATTGGGGGAGGGGGCGGGGAGGCGTTTTCTGCACTCGGGAGTGGTCCCCGGTGGCAGTGCCGGGACAGATGAGGCCAATAGGCATCCTGCCGAAACCCACCCGATGCACTTCGGGCAGCGCGTCCACTGCCAGGAAAACCTCCAGCGCTGGGGGAAGCGGGCTTCCAAAATGTCTACACCGAATGCCACCAGGAGGCCACGGGGACGCGACGGAAGGGGTGGCCGACGTGGGTGGAGCCTGCTGGGTGGGGACTGGGCCAGGAGAGAAGCTCTGCTATGCTGTCCTGGACAGTTGTTCCCTCCCGTCTGTCTGGCGAAAAGCCAAGAGACAGAAGAAGCTCCAGGAACAAGAGAGCGGCTCCGTTGCCCAAAGTCAGAGGCAACACTTCCACCGCTAGGGGCCACTGTAGGATAGGAATAGTTCCTTCCTCGCACTTGCTGGGGGGCAGAGGGCTGAGTTCTAAGGCAGGGGGAGGGGCAGGGCCCCTTGCAGAAGGGGCTGTGGGGGAAGGGACCCCTGGGCCAGATCTGGGGCTGCTGGGAGAGCCCCCTCTCCATGCCATAGCTCACCTGACCCAGGCCAAGGGTCTGGGTTGGGCCAGGCTGCCAGCCAGACCCGTCTGAAGAGGGGTTTCCTTGCCCACCAAAGTCCCCGAGGCCTCCTCAAGCGGGGGCCTACCTAGGGCCGGCCGGCGTTGCCCTGCAGGTCTCTCCCACGGCCATGGTCACAGACATGCTGTCTCCCATCGCCGTCACCTCCACCTTGTGTCAGGGGAACCCCGGCCTTTCCCACCGGTGACCTGTGGGCTTCGGCCTGGGCTCCCGGCCAGGCCTGCAGAGGCCTGTCTCCCGGAGAGCACAGGCCCAGAGTCTTCCCTCTCCCTTGTCAAGGACCTCTCTTTCTCTGCGTTTCTTTGGTGGGACGAGAGGGGCCCCAGAGCACCCCGACGACTCTGAGCAATCAGCCTGCCCTTTCTCCTCTCGCCCACCTTTTTGGGACCGTACGAACGAACGAGCATTTCTCTCGGCTCTGGGGCCGGGGGACGCAAAACGAAACTGCTTACCTCTTGGGTGGTGAGACACTTGCGTGGAAATCATTTCTGCTCACTTGAGGCAGGCACTGCGGTCAAGTGGGCTTACAGGTCCAGGTGTTCCATGGACCGGGTATATTCTAAGCGGCCATCGTGACCGTCCAAAGCGGACGTATGGGTTGTTTGGGCCTTGACTCGAGTCGTAACCATCCGTTTTGGGGGGAAAAAAAGTGAGAACCCATCATCTTAAGCACACTTCCCTCTGCCAGAGCACGCCACGCAACCAGGTGATGTTCCTACTGATTGCCGTTCCAAGCTACCGTAGCGGCCCATGCCGCAGGGATACCGTCCAGATTTCCAAACCGAAGCAGATAGCCCTTCTCGCCGAGGCGCAGCTGCCTGGTCGATCAAGCCCCAGGCCCTGGTGCTCCTGAGGGCTGCGGGGACACCCAGGACTACGCTGCTGATGGCAGGTGGCTCCGGGCCTCAGTGCCCTGCCAGTGGGCTCTACTGGGGAATCCGTGCTCTCGCACGCGGGGGAGGGGGGGATTCGGTTGCAGGGGGGCCTCCCTACACATGCCTCTTCTTCTGTCACTTTGGCTGCGGCTGAGCCTGGCACTGGGTGCGTGCATGCTCAGGAGACAGGCTTCTGCGTGTCTCTGGACAGGCCCCGTGCCAGCTGGGACCTGAGCCCCAGCGCAGGTGCACCACCTGCGCTCAGGTTCCTTGGACCGGCCCAGGTCAGCTGAGAGGGAGGAGAACACGGTCCTCACCGCGGAGGGAAGCAAAAGTGCCGACACCTGCCAGCGGGAGAGCCGCATCCAGCAGCCCCGTGGGATCTAAGCCCCCTCTCGCCCCATCCGCTGCCCCCCTCCTCAGCCCCTCCTTTCGGGGCGCCCGGACGGCGCCCGGGGCAGGGGTGGGGGAGGGGCAGGGGCAAGCGCCAGGCCTCCCGCGCCGCCGTACACCGCTCTCTGACGCCCGCAAAGCCGGGACCAAAGCGCAGGCGCCCCGGCCCGCTGGGCCGGCCACGCCCACCGCCGCCCTGGCGCGCAGGCGCCACTCACCCCGCCCCCGGCAGACTCGCCCCGACCCCGCCCCTCCTGCTTGCTCTGGAGACGGTGGCCACTGGCGCGAGGTGCCCAAGCCCGGGAGAGGGAAGACGGTGGTGAGGGATTGGGGGAGGGGGCGGGGAGGCGTTTTCTGCACTCGGGAGTGGTCCCCGGTGGCAGTGCCGGGACAGATGAGGCCAATAGGCATCCTGCCGAAACCCACCCGATGCACTTCGGGCAGCGCGTCCACTGCCAGGAAAACCTCCAGCGCTGGGGGAAGCGGGCTTCCAAAATGTCTACACCGAATGCCACCAGGAGGCCACGGGGACGCGACGGAAGGGGTGGCCGACGTGGGTGGAGCCTGCTGGGTGGGGACTGGGCCAGGAGAGAAGCTCTGCTATGCTGTCCTGGACAGTTGTTCCCTCCCGTCTGTCTGGCGAAAAGCCAAGAGACAGAAGAAGCTCCAGGAACAAGAGAGCGGCTCCGTTGCCCAAAGTCAGAGGCAACACTTCCACCGCTAGGGGCCACTGTAGGATAGGAATAGTTCCTTCCTCGCACTTGCTGGGGGGCAGAGGGCTGAGTTCTAAGGCAGGGGGAGGGGCAGGGCCCCTTGCAGAAGGGGCTGTGGGGGAAGGGACCCCTGGGCCAGATCTGGGGCTGCTGGGAGAGCCCCCTCTCCATGCCATAGCTCACCTGACCCAGGCCAAGGGTCTGGGTTGGGCCAGGCTGCCAGCCAGACCCGTCTGAAGAGGGGTTTCCTTGCCCACCAAAGTCCCCGAGGCCTCCTCAAGCGGGGGCCTACCTAGGGCCGGCCGGCGTTGCCCTGCAGGTCTCTCCCACGGCCATGGTCACAGACATGCTGTCTCCCATCGCCGTCACCTCCACCTTGTGTCAGGGGAACCCCGGCCTTTCCCACCGGTGACCTGCGGGCTTCGGCCTGGGCTCCCGGCCAGGCCTGCAGAGGCCTGTCTCCCGGAGAGCACAGGCCCAGAGTCTTCCCTCTCCCTTGTCAAGGACCTCTCTTTCTCTGCGTTTCTTTGGTGGGACGAGAGGGGCCCCAGAGCACCCCGACGACTCTGAGCAATCAGCCTGCCCTTTCTCCTCTCGCCCACCTTTTTGGGACCGTACGAACGAACGAGCATTTCTCTCGGCTCTGGGGCCGGGGGACGCAAAACGAAACTGCTTACCTCTTGGGTGGTGAGACACTTGCGTGGAAATCATTTCTGCTCACTTGAGGCAGGCACTGCGGTCAAGTGGGCTTACAGGTCCAGGTGTTCCATGGACCGGGTATATTCTAAGCGGCCATCGTGACCGTCCAAAGCGGACGTATGGGTTGTTTGGGCCTTGACTCGAGTCGTAACCATCCGTTTTGGGGGGAAAAAAAGTGAGAACCCATCATCTTAAGCACACTTCCCTCTGCCAGAGCACGCCACGCAACCAGGTGATGTTCCTACTGATTGCCGTTCCAAGCTACCGTAGCGGCCAATGCCGCAGGGATACCGTCCAGATTTCCAAACCGAAGCAGATAGCCCTTCTCGCCGAGGCGCAGCTGCCTGGTCGATCAAGCCCCAGGCCCTGGTGCTCCTGAGGGCTGCGGGGACACCCAGGACTACGCTGCTGATGGCAGGTGGCTCCGGGCCTCAGTGCCCTGCCAGTGGGCTCTACTGGGGAATCCGTGCTCTCGCACGCGGGGGAGGGGAGGATTCGGTTGGAGGGGGGCCTCTTCTTCTGTCACTTTGGCTGCGGCTGAGCCTGGCACTGGGTGCGTGCATGCTCAGGAGACAGGCTTCTGCGTGTCTCTGGACAGGCCCCGTGCCAGCTGGGACCTGAGCCCCAGCGCAGGTGCACCACCTGCGCTCAGGTTCCTTGGACCGGCCCAGGTCAGCTGAGAGGGAGGAGAACACGGTCCTCACCGCGGAGGGAAGCAAAAGTGCCGACACCTGCCAGCGGGAGAGCCGCATCCAGCAGCCCCGTGGGATCTAAGCCCCCTCTCGCCCCATCCGCTGCCCCCCTCCTCAGCCCCTCCTTTCGGGGCGCCCGGACGGCGCCCGGGGCAGGGGTGGGGGAGGGGCAGGGGCAAGCGCCAGGCCTCCCGCTCCGCCGTACACCGCTCTCTGACGCCCGCAAAGCCGGGACCAAAGC